>NC_143536.1:16815635-17490135 GCF_031878675.1 Megascapheus bottae
CGCTCCTGGCCCCTCCACTGGAAATCTTGTCCAACAGTTCCAGAAGATTTTCTTCTCCCATAGCAAGGATGTCCTAAGATATCCCTGCTCCCACTGTGGGCCAGGGGTATACAGGTCTGGGGAGACAGGGTACATTGTCCAGCACAGCACTAGCAATCAAAGCTAAGAACAGTTGCATTGCTGAGCCTGATTTTCTGGTTTTGCCCCTGGCTCCCTAGAGCTGACAGATGACAGATGAAGGATGACAGAAGATGGGGTAGGAGGGTCACGTCGTCATATCCCATGTGAAAGTTGCTCCCCTTCAGCTTCCAGCTAGGATAGAGATGGAAGTTCTGATCACACAGGAGAAAGGTTTTGGAGCTGGCTTTGAGTCTTAAGGCAGAAAGCCCTGCTCTGTTTAAGGGGTCTCACCATTGCCTGAGGGAACAATGGTCAGTTATTTGGGTCTCTGGTAGGCTAGGCTCAAATCTGGGCCTCCACCTATTGCCGTGTGATGGGGAGGTCACTGTCTTCTCTGAGATCCTTTCCCTGGGCCTTGTTGAAATGCTGGCTGTAAGAATGGAAAGGAATTTATATCTGTGGAGGTCTGGTCCCCGGTCTGTCGCCCATGAGGCCTGGGTGGATGGGAGCCTTGAAAACTGTGAGAGTCTCACAGGCAGGGCCACTGTACTTAACCCCATGACACCTTTGGGTGAATTAGAAAAAAGATGAAATCAAAGGCTCACAAATCAAAAGCAGACAGACTGGAGAAACTCTTTATCTCCAACCAAACCAACAATCCAAAAGTCAGAAGTAAAGGTATGGCTCAAGTGGCAGATAGCTAGCCTTGAGCAAAAACAAGCCAAACCAAGAGTAAGAGGCCCTGAATTTAAGCCCCAACAACCACCTTCCCCACAAAATGAAACAAGAAGCCAGTTGCCTATGGCTTACACTTGTAATCCCAGCTCAAGAGACTGAAATCTAGAGGTCAGAAAAGTCTGTGAGATTCCATCTTCAGAGTAAACCAAATGCCTGACGAGAGACATGATTCAAGTAGTACAGCACCAGCTAAGTAAGCAAGCCAAGCAAGAGGGAGGCCCTGAGTTCAAACCCTGGTACTGGCAAAGAAATGAGTTATTAGTTTTGACTGCTGTAAGAAAGTATCATAATCTGGATGGTTCATCTTTCCTCCCTTCCCCTTCCCCCTCTCTCTTCTTCTCTGTTTCCTTCCTGCAGCTTCTCCAGCCAGAGTATAGGGCTCTTTTCCACTCTGCTGGCCTTGGAACAGTACTAAATCTAGCCATGTCCTTCCCAAGGGCACCGCAGCTGTGGGCACAGGAGTTTTTCTTCCTTACCGAGTCTATTTCCCTAGTCCTTGTCACTTCCTTGTCCAGTCCTTTATGACTCTACTTCTTTGAATAGGAGGTGATTCCTTATCCTCTTGGTGACAAATATCAGACCTACAGAGACAACACACCATTTCCTTTCCTCCTTCCTTCCTTCCTTCCTTCCTTCCTTCCTTCCTTCCTTCCTTTCTCCCTCTCTCCCTCCTCCGCCCCTCTCTCTTTGACCATTCCTGGGACTTAAACTCAAGACCTGGGAAACTGTCCCTGAGCTTCTTTTGCTCAAGGCTAGCACTCTACCACTTGAACCACAGCACCACTTCCTGCTTTTTCTGTTTATGTGGAATCAAACCCAGGGCTTCGTGCATGCTAGGCAAACTATCACTAAGCCACATTCCCAGCCCCAACATGCCATTTTCTATCTTTTTTTTTGGTTTTGGTTTTTTAATGAACTTGGTACTTCAAGCTTTCATTCATATTGGCTAGTACTCTATCAACTGAACCAGACCTCCAACTCCTCTGTCTGTGGCTTTTAAGTACCCAGCTGCAACTGTCTAAAGTGGAAGACCTATTGGTGACCTAGACTAGGATGGAAGCCAAGTAAAAGAAAGGACCAGACTCCAGCATCATTCTAGAAGAGGAGCTCATAGGGTTTATAGATTTGGTGTAGGGAAGAAAGGACCAGCCAAAGGGCTGACAGGGGAACAGTGTGTGTGAGAGACAGCCACATGAGGCTATGATCCATCAACTGCATAGACAGATGGTGAATCTGCAGCTTCAAGAAGCCATAATGGAGATAATTATGTCCTTGGAGAATCCAGGAAGAGTCAGGAGTCTGGAGAAGACTTTCTTGGGCAGGTGGCACCTGGACTGGTGGTATGAACAAGAAACAGACAAAAATGAGCGTTCAAAGGTGTGGGTGTGTTCAAGAAATGGCCAGGTTAGAAAAAAAATGTGTATGGTAAGAAAGACGAGAGATCAGAGATTTTAAGTCTGTTCAAAGTTGAGATTTCAGTCTAAAGGAAATTAAAAGCTAATGGAACTTTCTACCACAATGGGCATGTCCCATCATCAGCAGTCACTAGCTCTCGTGTTGATTACTGGGCACCTAAAATGCGGCTTCAGCTACAAGAGAAGTGCATTGTAATTAGACTGAAACAGTCACAGTGACTGGCATCTTGGACAGTGTCTTAAGCATGGTGACTTGCTTAGATTCGTTGGTGGGTGACTGGGGTAGCGGATGAAGGAAATAGGGTGGGTGCTCCCTGTTATGGCCCAGCTCTGACTGCCTTATTATAATCACATACATAGTAAGAACCTTTCTCTCCTTGGGTTATGTTCTCTTCCAGAGCACACAAATAATCCTCATTTGACCAGTATAGACTGAGCATTTACTATGTGCTGAGCACTTAAGGACATTGGGGCATGAAATTAGACTGTGTTATGGGCTTAGAGCCAGCAGATACAGACACAAATGAGGATTTACACACTAGTATGGCTACACCCCATGTTCTTCCTTTGTCTAGTGAAGGATGGATAATGAGAAAGCTCTGCAGGAGAGAGGAAGGAGGGAGGGAGAGGAAGGACAGGGAGAAAAAGAGAAGAAAAGAGAGAGCTATGTTCAAAAGAATGAGAGGCTTAGAATGGGAGCACTCTCCTGAGAGTCCTGAGGATGAAAGACCAGAAGGAGCTGTCTCAGGGGAGAGGAAAGCTACTACTTGTGGGTTTGTGTCCAAATCATTTGCTGTGTCAAGAGGACAGGGCTTATAAACCCAAACCAAACATCTTCAGAGTATCTGTAACTCATTCCATTGTAACTTATATGTTTATGTGTAAAATATTAAGAGTTGAGCACAAAGCTGGGTGCCAGGGGCTTATCCTTATAATCCTAACAATATAGAAGGGTGAGATCTGAGGATCATGGTTTGAAGCTAGCCCAGGAAAGTCCATGAGAGTCTATCTCCAAATATCTACCAAAAGCAGAAGTGGAGCTGTGGATCAAGTGGTAGAATACCAGCTTTGAGGGAAAAAACGAAGGAACAGAGCTTAAGCCCTAAGCTCAAGCCTCAGTACTAGCACACTAAATAAATAAACAAATAAGTAAGTAAAGATAGATATAAAAGTTGAGCACAGTAGCATATGCTTATAGTTTCAGCTATTCAGGGAGATTAGGCAGAATTGCTTAAGCACAGGAATTCAGAAACTTAAAAAAAAAACATAGTAAGACCTCTCATCTCAAAACAAGTAAATGAGTAAACATAAAATATTCAATATTCGGGCCTGGTGCCAGTGGCTCACATCTGTAATTCTAGCTACTCAGAAGGCTGAGTTTTTGCTGTGGCTCAAGTGGTAGAGGGCTAGCTTTGAGAAAGCCCAAGGACAGTGCCCAGGCCCTGAGTTCAAGTCCCAGGATTGGCCCAAAAAAATTCAAGATGAAGCTAAGTAGTGGTGTGTGATCCAAAGAATGAGATATCGTATTTATAGATGAAGTCCCCCTACCAAACTCTCTCTCCCTCAGTCACTTAATTATCACACGAACCCTAGTGAATCCCAGATTTCCCCACAGAAACCAAGGTGTCCAAACAGTAAATGAAAGAATTTAGCACTCTGCCCTTTGGGATGCTCATTTTGCCTAGCCCACCCACTGGGTGACTAGTATTGATCATGATCCTGTGAGGTCAAGACTTTTTTTTTCAGTATAGGAATTAAGCTCAAGGCTTCCTGCTTGTCGACAGTTTGTCCTTCGCTTGAACCTCAATCCCAACCCCTTTGTATTTTTGTTTTAGAGATAAGGTCTAGTTATCTTTGGCCAGACTGGCTTCCAACTCTCAGTTCTTCTACTTCTCTGATTCTTTAATTGCTGGGGTTAAGGAATGTGAACACCACACCCAACTTTTTCTTTCTTTGTTTCTTTTTTCTTTAATTCTCCCTGTGCCCAATTGTGGGGCTTGAACTCAGGGCCTGGGTACTGTCCCTAAGCTTTAGTTAGCACTCTACTACTTTAAGCTACAGTTCCACTTCTGGTTTTTGAGTGGTTAATTGGAAATAAGAGTATTATGGACTTTCCTGCCTGGACTGGCTTTGAACTATGATCCTCTGCTCTTAGCCTCCTGAGTAGCTGCAACTATAGGCATGAGCCACTGGTTCCCACCTCTCTCTTTCTTTCCTTCCTCTTTCCCTCACTCCCCCCCTTCACCCCCCCTTTCTCTATATCTCTCTTTCCTTTCTTTTTTTTTTTTTTTTTTTTTTTTTTTTTTTTTTTTTTGTGAACTCTGGGCCTGAGCCTGGGCGTTGTCCCTGAGCTCTTCAGTTCAAGGCTACTGCCCTACCCCTTGAGCCACAGCCCCACTTCCCATTTTCTAGTGATTAATTGGAGATAAGAGTCTCCGGGTCTTTAGTGGGCAGGTTGACTTTGAACTTCCACCCTCAGATCTCAGCCTCCTGAGTAGCTAGGATTACAGGCATGAGCCACCATGCTGGCTTTCTTTCCTTTCTTTTGCCAAGCTGGGGATTAAACCCAGGGCTTTGCACTTTCCAAAGTATCACTGAACCACATCCCCAGCCCAGGTCAGGATTGATTTATTCCCATTTTGAAGAAGAGGTTATAGAGAAGGAGAACCCTATTCACTAGTGCACTGAGATTCTTGTTCCCATGGGTCCTGAAGTCAGAGAATACTGGCATCTCAATTTCCTTCTCTGAAAAATGGGATGTATATGGTTCAGGCAGGATATGAGGTTAGAGAAAATGAAGGTGAATAATAGAATCACCAGTGCAGGAAATTCGTGAGGTCTGCAGAGGGCAGCAGTGAGCTATGCAGCTCCATTGAGCCTTCAGGCTGGATCCTCAGGGTGGTTTGGCCCAGCCATCATAAACAACTCATCACTAACTGGAACCGATGCTATAAACTCAGTCCAAAACATGTTTGTCTCATCCAGGCACTTTATGAAAGGTGCTCACAGTATTTTACAGATGAGGACAAAAGTGAGACCCAGAGAAGGGAAGGGAATTGCCAAGGTCACAAAGCTGGAAGTGGGAGACACAAGAACTGGACCCAGGCTAGTCTGGCTGTTAGGTCTGGTTTTTGTTTTTTCATTGTTTGTTTGTTTTTTCTCTAGACTGGATGTCAGGGCATCTACTTTCTGGGACACTGGAACTAGAAGGAATAACCTGTCATATCCACCCAGGATAGCAGTTTTTAGGAAGCAGATGCTAGGGTTCTCATTTCAGTGCTCGTAGAGAGGGAAGGGTGATCAGTACTGAAGGCCCAGTTCATGGGTTGTCAAATCCTATTTTCTTTTCCCTTTTCTCAGCTGGTGGGTTGAGTATTTTTATTTCATATTCATCAGACTCTCTACAGACAGGATGCTCTGCTGTGTGTCTCAGATCTCTGGGCTTCCTAGGGGAACCATCAAAGATGTAGTTTTACTATCTGTTCTGGGCTTTCTGGCCTTTCCACTTAAACCCTAAGGCCAAGGGGGAGGCAAAGACTAAGTGGTAAGCTTTGCATCATCTAGACATGGGAAAACTACACTGACTTCTGGTACTCACAAAAACACCACCCAGTGAGCATGAGGAAAAAATGGCAGTGATTTAAAAGGAAGGGGAGGGGGAAATAAATTCTATTTATCAACCTGTGCTAGGTGTTTCTGACAATCCTGTGTGACAGTTATCGTTTCATAACTCCAGTTTTTTTGGCACAGAAGCTGCTGCCTCAGTGACTTAGCCTGGTCTTGGCTGCCTGACTGGGTGACCTGTCCTGTCAGCTCCTCTCTGGATTAGGCCCCAGTTGGCCTTTTCTAGCATGTTGTTGGGGGCCAGGGTTCCAGGCTGGGGTGAAATGAGCCAGGTATTCCAGGTGTGCGGAACTAGCCCAGGACCTTATGGCTGCGAGCCAGGTTCGCTGCCGATGTGGCCTCAGTTTCCCTCCGCGCTCAGAGGACCTACAGGAGGGCAGCGGGTCTGTGTGGGTGGTGGTGGTGGGGGGAAAATCAACCTTCCAGAGGCCCCCCCCCACCTCGCACCCGCGGCGCGGCCCCTTTAAGAGGCGCGCCCAGCTCTCCCCCTCCCCCCTCCCCCCCCCCCCCCCCCCGTCAGCCACGCCACGGCCACCGCCCCCCGGCCCTCCCCTTCCTGCGGCGCTGAGTGCGGGCCGGGCTCGAGTGCGGCGGCGAGAGCGGGCCGGGCGTAGCGCAGCGCCGGAGCTGGAGGCGGCGACGGCGGCGGCGGGCGAATTGCAGAGCCAAGGCTGAGGAGCAGGCGGACACCGCCGCCATGGGCCTGCGGCGGCCGGGCTGAGCCGAGGGCAGCGTCTGCCCCGCGCCGCTCGGCACAGAGGAGCCCCGCACACAATAGCGGCGCGCGCAGCCCCGCGCTCCCCCCCACGCGCGCGCCGCGCCCCGCCCCGCGCCTCTCTCCGCCCGCGGTAGCCGATCGGCCCGCCTCACCTGCCTCCCGGGGAGGGGGCGGGCATTGTTCGCCGCCACCACCGCCGCGTCGGGCCATGGGGGTCGCCGGGCACCCCGGGTCGGGCCTGGTGAGGTCGCCGCGCCGCCGCTGAGGCCAGCTCCGCGCGCAGCCCGGCGGCACAGGTGAGGCCGGCCGCGCCATGGTGGACCCCGTGGGTTTCGCCGAGGCTTGGAAGGCGCAGTTCCCGGACTCGGAACCTCCGCGCATGGAGCTGCGCTCCGTGGGTGACATCGAGCAGGAGCTGGAGCGTTGCAAGGCCTCCATTCGGCGCCTGGAGCAGGAGGTGAACCAGGAGCGCTTCCGCATGATCTACCTGCAGACGCTGCTGGCCAAGGAGAAGAAGAGCTACGACCGCCAGCGCTGGGGCTTCCGGCGCGCCGCGCAGACCCCCGACGGCGCCGCCGAGCCCCGCGCGCCCGCGCCGCGCCCGAGCCCCGCCGCCGCCGCCGCCGACGACGCTGACCCACCACCGCCTGCCGAAGATCCCGATGTCCGGCCCGACGGCGAGGGGTCTCCGGGCAAGGCCCGGCCGGCGGCTGCCCGAAGATCCGGGGCCGCCGCGCCCCCGGACCGGGACGATCGAGGCCCTCCCACTAGCGTGGCTGCGCTTAGGTCCAACTTCGAAAGGATCCGTAAAGGCCCTGGGGCGGCCGACTCCGAGAAGCCCTTCTATGTGAACGTCGAGTTTCACCACGAGCGAGGCCTGGTGAAGGTCAATGACAAAGAGGTGTCGGACCGAATCAGTTCCCTGGGCAGCCAGGCCATGCAGATGGAGCGCAAGAAGTCCCAGCAAGGGGCTGGGCAGGGCCTGGGGGACGCGCCCAGGCCTCAGTACCGCGGACGCTCCTCCGAGAGTAGCTGCTGCCTCGACGGCGACTACGAAGATGCCGAGTTGAATCCCCGCTTCCTGAAGGACAACCTGATCAATGCCAATGGCGGCAGCAGACCCCCTTGGCCGCCCCTGGAGTACCAGCCCTACCAGAGCATCTACGTCGGGGGCATGATGGTGGAAGGGGAGGGTAAAGGTCCCCTCCTCCGTAGCCAGAGCACGTCAGAGCAGGAGAAGCGCCTCACCTGGCCCCGCAGGTCCTACTCCCCCCGGAGCTTTGAGGACAGTGGAGGTGGTTATACCCCAGACTGCAGCTCCAATGAGAACCTCACCTCCAGTGAGGAGGACTTCTCCTCTGGCCAGTCCAGCCGAGTGTCCCCCAGCCCTACCACCTACCGAATGTACCGGGACAAGAGCCGTTCACCTTCGCAGAACTCGCAGCAGTCTTTCGACAGCAGCAGCCCTCCTACACCACAGTGCCAGAAAAGGCACCGACAGTGCCAGGTCGTGGTGTCCGAGGCCACCATTGTGGGGGTCCGCAAGACTGGACAGATCTGGCCCAGTGATGGGGACAGCACTTTCCATGGGGACACAGGTAGGTACCAGGGTGTGTGCAGGCACACACCTCTGCAGGAATCTGTTAAAGGGTAGGGGAAGCCACAAAAGGGAAATCAGTAGAGAGGAGGAATGAATACTTTTTTGAGTGGTTTTTCCATTACTCTTGTGGTTCAAGCTGCTCCTTTTCCTGAACTCTACCACCTTTCTTCCTCCAGCAGGTAGGAATCTCAGTGTTTGGGATGGGCTGGGGCTGGGAAGAGTGATCTATGTAGGGGGTGGCCGGTGGCTTCTTCCTGTGTGTTTGGAGGAGGATACTCTGTCTCTATGCTAAGTGTGGTCCCTCCCAGTTGGATGCGAGGATGGTATAAAGCCAGAGTCATTTCTACATGTAGACCTGATCCCCTTCAGTGAGAACTGGTCTGTGCATAGAACATTACCACCACACCATTCTTGCCCTGGAGCGGAAATGTTGGGGAGCGGGGAAATGTTGGAGAATGGGAGACCCAAGATGTGCAAGCTGGTTGAGCACTAGTGACTCACGCCTGTAATCCTATGGTCCAGCGCTGGTGACTCACGCCTGTAATCCTAGCGATACTCAAGAGGGCTGAGATCTGAGGATCAGAGTTCAAAGCCAGCCTAGGCAAGAACATTGTCCAATTAGCCACTAGAATACTGGAAATGGAGCTGTGGCTCAAAGTGGTAGAGAGCTAGCTTTGAGCAAAAAGAGCTCAGGGACAGCTCCTAGGCCCAGAATTCAAGCCCCACAACTGACATTTAAAAAAAAAAAAAGATATTCACACTGCATGCAGGCCTTGGAAGTTTCAAGCTCACTTGGTGGCAAGTCAGAGCAGGTGAAGGTAGAAATTAGAAGGAAATGAGGTGACAGAGGATCTGACTCAGTGGGGCCACTAGAAATCAATGAGATGAAGATTTTATCTGGGGCTGAAGCATAGCTGCACCCATTATGATCTTCCTGGCCTGGAAGGACGGCTTCATCCATCATTCCTTACCCGCAGGCTCCTCCATGCTTCAAAACCTACCCTAGTGTAGTACTGGTCCTCCAGTATGCCCTTGCTTCCTGGTCTTTCCAAGCTAAGTACCCACAGTACTTATTTTGGGCTCTTGGCTCATTGTCAGACCCTAGTCCTAAAGTTAAGCCTATGGGATTATACATAACTAATGTGCTGTAAACAAGAGGCCATTCATTGGGCCTTTGGACAAGTTAATAGGACAAGGATTTGAGGTGCAGGTAAAGTTTACAGATAGGATAAGAAGAGAGGGAGTAGTGAGTAGGCTGTCAGGCTTAGGGTTTGGGTAGAGTAGGAGCCTGTGAGGCTGTCATGGATCTCTTGGAGTTCTCAGTTGGACTGATCCGGTTTTCTGCTTCATTGATTTTTCTTTTTCTGCTGATAGAATTGCATGTGCTTGGTTTGTCAGAATTCCTTTTGAAACAAGTTAGGCTATTTTTGGCTCCACTAAGCTGCTGCTGCTGCTGTTGCTGTTGCTGCTGTTGCTGCTGCTGCTGCTGCTGTGTGTGTGTGTGTGTGTGTGTGTGTGTGTTCAGCATGCTATCCTGTTTGTTTTAGGTATATCCACTTGCAGCTGAGGGTGGCTGTGGTGTGTGGTAGGACCAGCCTGTGGCCTGGCTGTGCTGCATTCCCCAATTCTCTAGTGTAGAGATGAGAAATGGTAGTATTCAAAAGCATACTTTGCAGGCACATCAGCTCCTTCTGAGTCTGGAGGATTGCCCAGGGGTTAGTGGGTACCAGCCTTGTCCAATCAACTGTCTGCCAGGCAGACTAACTTGAAATGTCCTTCAGTGCCTTGGTGTGAGAGAACATTTATTAATAAAGAAAATGAAAGATTTTCATGGAGACCTGAAGTCTGAAATAATACTCAATAGAAAGTTGAGCCCAGCTTTTCCTATAGCTCCTGTGGATGGGTCCATGTTGACCACTACATAGTCAGGTCCCAGCCACAGTCAGAGAAGGTAGAAGTAGGAATTAGAAGTAAGTGAGGCTGGGTACCTGTGGCTCCTACCTATAATTCTAATTACTTATGAGGCTGGGATTGAAGATTGCAGTTTGAAGTCAGCTTGGGCAGAAAAATCTAAACTACTCTTATTTCCAGTTAACCATCTAAAGACTGGAAATGGAGTTGTGGCTCAAAAAGCACTAACTTTGAGCAAAAAAAGCTCAGGGACACACACAGGACCTGAGTTTAAGCTCCAGGACTGGCACCAAAAAAGGAAGAGGAGAAGAAGAGGAGGAGGACGAGGAGGAAGAAGAAGAAGAAGAAGAGGAGGAGGAGGAGGAGGAAGACACCCAGCAGGAGAGACACATGGGTTAGATTCTCAGGAAATACGCTGAGGAGTTAATTTCATAACTTTGGATCCCAAAATTTTCCCATCTACTAGGTTTTATATTTTTCCTCAGGTTTTTTTTTTTTTTTGGTCGGGACTTGAACTCTGGGCCTGGGCGCGGTCCCTTAGCTCCTCAGCTCAAGGTACCGGCACAGCCCCACTTTCTAGTGGTTAATTGGAGATAAGAGTCTCACGTTCTTTAGTTCCTATGCTGGCTTTGAACCATGATCCTCAGATCTCAGCCTCCTGAGTACCTAGGATTATAGGTGTGAGCCACTGCACCCGACTATTTGTTCCTGTTTTATCAGTGTGCTTTTTGTTTGTTTCTTTGAGGCAGGATCTTATTACATAGCCCAGGCTAGCCTTAAATTCACAATTTTCCTGCCTCAACAGACTCAAATGCTAGTCTTTATCCCATGGATCTTGAGTTTTTCTGTTTTTGTTTTTGTTTGTTTGTTTTTTCTTAATGTGTGGTTTTTTTTTTCTGTCATTTCTACCTTTTTTATTGAGTAAAATCGCTTGCCCTTTGGATTCCAGCAATGTGTAGGTGCCAGAAAGATCACTGCTTTGTTTTTCCCTTCGTGATGGGAAACTGGTTGGAGTAACTGTGGGCCTACCAAAGGTTACCCAGGCCTTTTGCTGGTTCTGTCATCGCTTCTATAGACCAGAGCTATGGCTGCCTCTCGATTGATTGCAGGTTCCTCTGTATGAATGGAGGCAGAGAGGGAAATGTAGGAGGGTGGAAGCCGTCTACATCAAATTATATAAGTTTTTTTGGCTCTAGAAGGCTGATGTGTTTTGGGAGAAGAATGAAGCGTTCTGGAACATTTTCACTGAAGGAACTGAGGGTGCTGTTAAGTGGTGCCTGTTAATGTGCCTGCACTGTGACTCTCTGTTGCCTAATTTGTTGTTTTCAGAGCTGTTTCCCTTCATTGGTTGAGGGTCTGTGTGTATAACTGTTACCCTGGCTAGAACAAGGATACTACGCTGAACCCACTTGGGAAAGGACTAGATAATATAGGAGGCTTGGCTGCAGCTGTCCCTTGTGGTTTCACAGTGAATGTGAAAGTGTTGGGGCTCTAACCAATAGCTCTGAGTTTTAACTGCTGCTGCTGCCTTGCAAATCAAAGATCAGGGGTGACGGTATATTAAATGAACCATGACTCTCATAGAAGTCCTTCCTGTGAATACAACTGCTTGGTTTCAAGAAAGATATTTTTTAAAGCAGTGCGTGGTGGCTCAGGAGGCTGAGATCTGAGGATCCTGGTTCAAGGCCACCCTGGGCACTTAAGACCATGAGATTCTTATCTCCAATTAACCACCAGAAAAACGGAAGTGGTGCTGTGGCTCAAGGGGTAGGCTGGTAGCCTTGAGCTGAAGAGCTGAGGGACAATACCTAGGCCCAGAGTTCAAGCCCCATTAGCAAGACACACACACAAGAAAGATTTTTTTCCCTTGAAAAATAGTTACTTTAATTGCAATGTATTACTTATGTAACACATTATAGGTTCATTAATTTTAGTGTGATAAAATACACATACCATAAAGTGTACCACCTATTTTTGAGGAGGTGTTAGAGATGAAACCTTGGATTCTGGCACATACTAGGCAAGTATTCTGCCACTGAGCTATATCCCCAGTCCCCACTTCAGTCATTTTAAGTGTGCATTTCAGTGGCATTATGTTGTACAGTCATCACCCTCACTTGCATGTGTGTGTGTATATACTGGAGTTTGATCAAAAGCCTTGGGTAGCCGGGCATGGTGGCTCACGACTGTAATTCTAGCTACTCAGGAAGCTGAGATCTGAGGATCTCAGTTCAAAGACACGCCAGGCACTAAAGAATGTGAGACTTTTATCTCCAATTAACCACTAGAAAACCGAAAGTGAGGCTGTGGCTCAAGGGGTAGGGTGGTAGCATTGAGCTGAAGAGCTCAGTGACACTGCCCAGGCCCGGAGTTCAAGCCCCACAACCGACCAAAAAAAAAAGCCTTGGATATGCTAAGCTCTTGCTCTCTCATTGAGCCACACCCCTAGCACTCTTTCATCTTTCTAAACTAAAACTGTATATATTAAATAATAACTACTCATCCCCTCTAGATCCAGTAGAGCAGTCACTGTTTACTGTTTTTGTGGGGAGGGGTGCTGATACTGGAGCTTGAACTTAGAATTTCTCCCTTGGCTTGTTTTTGCTCTGGCGCTTTACTACCTGAGCCATATTTCCATTTCTGGCTGTTTGCTGATTAGTTAGTGCTAAGAGTCTTACCAGCTTTTCTGCATGTCCTGGCTTTGAACCTCAATCCTCGGATCTCAGCTTCTTAAGTAGCTAGGATCACAGTCTATCTCATTTTTATTTTGTTGGTCATAGGGCTTGATTTCAGGACCTGGGCATTGTCCCTGACCTTTTTTGCTCAAGGCTAGTCTCTACCACTTTGAGTCACAGCTCTACTTCTGTTTTTTTTTTTTTTTTTTTTTTTTTGTGGTTAATTGGAGATAAGATTTTCACAGATTTTCTTGCCTGGATTGACTTTGAACTGCGATCTTCAGATCTCAGTCTCCCAAGTAACTAGGATTACAGGCATGAGCCACCAGCGGCTGTCTCCATCCCATTTTTTAATCTCCCATTTATTTACCTGTCCTACTTATCTTACCAATGTAATCTATAATATTTGTTATCGTGGCATTTTTTTTTCCTCAGGTAAAAATATGAGGTTCTCTGGGGCAGCATTCTCATCCTTAACTTCCCGACTCTGAAGTTTAATATCATGATTTCTTTAGGAAAAAAAAAAATCTGTCATTGAGGATGCTCTTTCTTTGGCTTTCACACCCACCATTTTCAAGTGCCCAGTATGAGTCTTCCAAGCTATCTCATAAACTACCACAGACAGAATGGACAAAATAATACTGGTTTATTTTCTAACACTCCGAAGGGTACTTGGAGGGTTGATGGTTTCCTTTGAGCTACTCTTCTAGGCTTGCAGATGCCATCTTGTTGTCTTTCCTCCCTAGTGCTTTCTTATGTCCAGATTTGTCTTTGTGAAGACATCAATCTGATTGGATTAGGGCCTACCCCATTGGGTCCACCCCAGGGACCCCTTTTTAACTTCCCTTCCCCCTGCCCTTTTCTTCCTGCCCCTCCCTACCTTCCTTTTTTTTTTGCCAAAGCAACCACCTCTTCCTATTCAGTCACTTAGAGATATTTATTGAGCTTCTACTATGTGTTTCGCAGTGCCTTCAAGGAAATTCTCTCTTGCCTTTCTTCATGGATATCTGAATGGCTTATCTCCAAGGGCCATGCCCTCCAAACATTAAAGAACAGGCTAGGTATGGGGGTACATACCTATAACCCCAGCAGTTGGGAGGCTGAGGTACAAGGTAAGCAAGCTCAAGGCAGTCAGGGCTGTATAGCAAGATAAGAACCTGCTTCAAAATAAAATCCAAACCAAACAAACATGAAAAACAATGAACAAAAACACAGTCTTTTTAATGTCCAAGCATCTTCCCCTAACTATGTATCTTACTTTAACTGTATGTTTGCAGCTATTTCCTGTTAATCCTGTGTCTGTCTGACTTCCTTCTTTAGGGTGATGAAATCCTTAAGACAAATAATTTTGTGTCCTACTGTGGCATCCTGTAGGACATGCCATACTCTGAGCTCTTTTAACAGTGTATACAGGGTTCAGTGATGATGCTTCTGAGCCCATGAAGGTCTGCCTGTGTCTCAGGTACCATTTCATCACTTCATGAAATGAAACTCTACCTTTTGAATTTCATGTGCTTAGATCCTTCCTTGTTCTAGCCAGATCCTTCTCAATGGTAAACTCTGGCTTTGGAGATTATCTGACTGGTTTTGTTTTTTTCCCAGTCTTTAGAGAGTATTCTGATTCCTCGGACTGGAGCATACTAACAAGCAGTTTCAAATTCTGACTGTTGCTGCTGTGACCTTGCAAAATGACTGAGGTCCTGGTGGGTGTTTGGTCCCCAAGGGAAGAACATCTGGCAAGTTTATCAACACATGTGCCTGTGCCTCCCGGGTGGAAAGACTAGGGCAGCCCATTGGTGTGGTAAATAGGTTTCTCATGGAGGCTGTCTCATGAGCCCTGGAAACATTCTTGTAAAGTGGCTGGAGGAAGATTATTATTGTAATTATATGCTGTCCAGTGATTGAGTCCGAGGGTGAAGGAGACAACAAATATGGCCTAAAATAACCCACCCAGGGTTCAGTGGCTGGTGATAGGGCTGAGTTGGGGATGATAATCACATGAAAGCAGACATAGGGTGACTCCCCAAATGGAGGAAACCTTGATCAGTTATTTGGCAAACACAAATTGAGTACTTGCTGTGTCAGACACTGAGTGCTGAATTCTACAAGTTAGGCTTTCCCTGGATAATCTTATTTCAGTTGGCTGGGTAGACAGCCACCTTAAAAAACTCCTGGTCCAGCCTTTAGGCTAGTCCTTGAAGGCATCAGCCACTCAGGGATCTAATTTCTTTTATTTTGTAAATCTCCTGTTGAGATTTCCTGACTTGTTTGTTGTTTTTGGTGGTGTTAGAGATAGAACTCATCTAGTGCTGTTTCACTAAGTTGAAGTCCCATCACTTTCCTAACTTGATAGCTTCTTCTGCTGAGGCTTTACCAGCAGGTTGTGTGATGAGGGACCTGAGACATCAGATCTGTTCATCTCCATTGACTCCTCCTGCAGTCAAGGGGAATGAATGCTATTACTGACTGTGGTTAGATGCATGTTCTAAGAAGTGTTTGAAGGAGAAGGTGTAAGGCCTGGCTGGGAATAGTGGGAAGAAATGCCAAGATGGCTGGCCTTATATTTAGAGAGTCAAGTACATAGTCCAGGGAGCCCAAGAAAGGAGCCATCTCTAGGCTAGTCAAGGCACAGCTATGGGACATTGGAAAAAGAGGAGGAAACCTCATGTACCATCTAACATAGGAGCCAGCCTGGCAGAGCCAGGAGTACGGGATCCTTGACATAGTGCTGCTGTTGGCTGCAGAAGAGCTTTTGAAGAGTCATTTTATTTTAAAAGCCCCTATGCTCTTTTTAAAAGTGCCCTCTGGAGTCAGTTGGAATGCAGTAGAATAGGAAACCATTTTCTTCACATAAGAATATGTTAATGGTCGTTCTCAAAGTGGCCTAAAGGAGGCAAAGAATATAGATCCAGATTCAACTGGAAGTGTTGCCACTTGTGGTTGTGTACCCTTATGCAAGGATTTCATTCTAACTTTGTCTCATTTTACCTCTGAGGCTCAGCCAGGACTCAGGATGAGCTCCAGTGTGACCCAGGGGTCTGTCATGGCCTTCACTGCCCTCCATTTCTTCCAAGTCTTTCTAGGTCTAGTGGTGTTCACTCTTTTAAAAGTGCACAATAAACTGAAGGCTTGTATTTCTCTTCCATTCATATATTGAAATCCCTGTCCCCAAGGTAATGGGACCTAAGGCCTTGATCATGATTAGTGATTAGGTGCAGGTGAAGCCCTGGTGAATAGGATTAATGCTTTTATAAAAGAGATCCCAGGAACCCAAACCCTATTCTTTGTATCATGAGAGGGCACAGCAAGAAAGTGCCATCTGTGAACCTTCAGGAAGGATCTCTTGGTTCCTTGGTCTTGGACTTCCAGGCTTCAAAACAGAGAAATAAATGTTTATGGTTTAAACAACAGCCTGAATTGACTAAGGCAAAAGTAAAGTGTATATTTTTTTACATCATAGTACTTAATTGAAGCCACCTACATCAACTAGTGTTAATCCTCAGACCATTCAGGCCAGGATATTTGGGCTCTGTGCTGACATCAGCCTGAGACCGGCACAGGTCAAGTTATTTGAGGTGGCCTTTGTCCTCTACTTGAAAGGATAGAATGGGGTCCTTTTTGTGGTGTTCCTGGACCTTTAAGTCTTGTGGCTTTTGGGGCTTTGGAAGCTAGGATCTTGGAGAGAGTTTTTCTTGATTTTTCTCATTAATAACCCCTGCCAAGTTGGTAGAGGGAAGCCTTTTAACTATTTAGTTCTCATTTTTAATGATTGTGAGGCAGTAAGTCCTTGGCTTTCTCAAGCCTAGAGCTCTACCACTTGAGCCACAGCACCACTTTCGGCTTTTTTTTTTTGGTTGGTTGTGGGGCCTTGAACTCTGAGCCTAGATGTTAGATGTTGTCCCTGAGCTCGTCAGCTCAAGGCTACCATCCTACACTGGAACCACAGTGCCACTTCCAACTTCTAGCTTTTTCTATGTATGTGGTACCAAGGAATCAAACTTGGGTTTTCCTGCATGCTACGCAAGCACTCTACCACTAGGCCAAACTCCTGGCCTTCTCCCCACTCCTGTTGCTGTTTCGTGAGAACCCATGTTCAAGCAGCTTTATTGAGACATAATTCACACCATGCAGTTTGCTTGTTCAAAGACTTATATTTAAGTGAAGAGTGATGATGCACACCTGTAATCCCAGCACTTGGAAGGCTAAGGCAGGAGAGTCTTGAGTTTGAAGCCGGCCTACGCTCTACAGCAAAACCTTAGCTGAGAAAAAAATAAAGAAAAGAAAGGGTGTATTTCAGTGTTTTTCACATAGTCATAGTTATGCAACTATCATCACTGTCTATTTTTAGGACATTTTCATTACCTCAAAAAATAAACCTTGAATCCTTGAATTATGACCCCCCCCCACACCCATCCTGCCAGCTACTAATCTCCTTCCCTCCTTTCCCATCTCCTCCTCTCTGTTTCTTGTACTTTTCTTTTTGAGACAGGGTCTTGCTGGGTAGTGCAGGCCACTATGACACAATACCACAGATGGGATGACTTAACCAGCAAACATTTGCTAGTCACAGTTCTGCCAGCTTCAGTGCCAGCATGTTTGGATTCTTGGTGAAAGATCCCCCCTTTCCAGTTGATAGATAATCTCACTGTGCCTCACTTGGTGGAGAGGGGCACAATCACCTGTCCTGCTTCTTATGAGAGCACCCACCCTATTCCTAATCACCTACTGTTACCTCCATTTTAATAGGATTCCAACAGTATATATTTAGAGGGCACCCAGACATTCAGTTCTGTGTAAACATTACCTACCACCCAAAGCTGGAACCTTCCTTAACTTTCCCAAGTGAACTTGCTACAGCCATTAAATAAGAGCTCTCAGGCCCAGAGTGTGATCTAGTGGTAGAGTGATGGTCTAGCATGCACAAAGCTTTGGGTTCGATTCCTTGCTACTACATACCCAGAAAAAGCCTGAAGTGGTGCTGTGGCTCAAGTGGTAGAGAGAGTACTAGCCTTGAGAAAGCCCAACAGTGCCAGGCCCTGAATTCAAGCCCAGGACTGACAATATTAATAATAACAATAATAATAGCTCCCTAGTCCACTCCCTTCACCCCCAGCAGAGTGGTAGCTGCAATTAAGTCTCTGTGAGTGTGACAACTCTAGATGCCTCATAACTAGTGCAGTCATAGTTTGTTCTACTATGTCTTGGCTGTGTGCAACAGCCACAGAGTTTGTCCACTAGCCTCCTCTTTGCTAGAATGGACTCTTTTCATCAAGCTCTGAAGTAACTGAGCTGACAGGCCTCTGCATAAAAGAGACGGTAGTAATCTCTTTGTGTGTGTGTGTGTGTGTGTGTGTGTGTGTGTGTGTGTGTGTGTGTGTGTGTGTATTTTACTGGGGCTTCAGTCCATAGTTTTGTGTAACCTGATGTATTTTGCAGAATGTTTTTCCTCACAAGGGACCTCCATAGCATGAAAGGCTTATGTTAATCAGTTTCCCAACACTGTAACAAAAGACCTGATGCAGGCTACTTATGTAGTAAAGAGAGGTTCATTCTGATTCACAGTTCTGGCAGGTTCAAGCCCAAGGTTAGATGGTCATGGATTTGGGCCTCTAGTGAAGATGGCACATGATGGCATCGGAGTGAATAAGCTCATATCTTCAGCCAGGAGGCATAGCAAAACATAAAGGAAGAGTCTAGGGTTTCAGTCTTTTTCAAAATCATTTTTCCAAATGACTTAAGGAGGTCACCATTAGACAACACCTCATGTGTGTATTACTGGGGCTTGAATCCATAGATTTGTGCTTTGTTAGGCAGGTGCTCTACTGCTTGAACCATGCCCCTAGCTCTTTTTTGCTCTGGTTATTTAAAAAAATTATTGTTATTGTAAAGGTGATATACAAAGGTGTTACAGATACTTAAGTCAGGTAAAGAGTATATTTCCTTTTGGACAATTTCACCTCTCCCTTCTTTCTCAGTTTTTCTCTCCCATCCCTACCCACAAGTTGTGTAGTTCATTTTCAACATAGTGTGTAGTTAGTACCACAGCTGCATTTGTTCACTCTGTTTCTCCATTTCTGTGCCCCACTTTGTCCTCCCAAAGACAGATAAATGAACAAACAAAACAGAAAGAAAGCCAGGCTCAGTGGCTCATGCCTGTATGTAATCTTAACTGAAATCTGAGGATCATGGTTCAAAGCCAGCCCAGACATTAAGAAGTCCGTGAGACTCTTATTTCCAGTTAATCACCAGAAAACCGGAAGTGGCGCTGTTGCTCAAGGGGTAGGGCTAAAGAGCTAAAGAAAGAGCTCAGGCCAGTGCCCAGGCCAGAGATCAAGCACCATGACTGACCAAAGGAAGAAAACAGCAACAACAACAAAGAAGAATCCTCTTGTTTTCATTTCCTGTAGTTCATTTTGAGATAAGTATTGTTTTATATGATCAGATGCACATGTGCATTGTGATTTTGTGTTCCTCTCCTAAGGTTAGCCTCCTTTGATCTTACTGTGTGTGAATGCCTGGAGCCCTGTGTAATTTATCATGTTCCAGTGGCTTTTTTAAATTATTTTGATTTATTATAAAGGTGATATACAGAGGGGCGACAGTTACATAAGCTAGGTGAAGAGTACATTTCTTTTTGGACAGTGTCACCTCTTCCCTTGCTCTTCCCCAGTTTTGCCCTGCTGACCCCATCTACAAGTTCTATAGTTCATTTCCGACATAGTGTCTAGTGAGTACAACTGCTGCATTTGTTGCTCTGGTTAATTTTTAAATACAGCCTTGCTTTTTACCTGGTCTGGAGTGGACTGTGATGATCTGTTTATGCTTCCCACATTATAGCTGAGATGATAGGCACGCACTACCTTGCCCAGCATTTTATGTGGAGATGAATTCTTCACCCACCCCCCACCCTGGCTTGGCCTGGAGCCATAATCTTCCTGATTACTGCCTCCAGACTAGCAAGGATACTAGCACCCAACGGCACTTCTTCATACTGCCTCGTTGGGGACCAAGGCTTTCATATGTCTAGACTTTTGGGTATTACCCGTATTCATATCTTAGCAGGGTTATCTATTCAACTGTAGAAGTCCAGGTGACCATCCCGAGGTCTCCCCAATTTCAAGCATGTCATGGGCCTTCCCAATTTTGAGCGGTGCCACTTGCGGCATCAGTGTGAATCTGGGGGTATATGACGTGCGGTGGGCCAGCAATGGCTCTCTGTTCATTGCCTCAATCCTTGTGAGGCACCTGGGCCGTCAGAGCCCTTATCTGATGGATTGGACGTCCTGTGTGAGGTGAGTCACGCTAATTAGATCTATGCTACGTGCAAGGGTTCACTTGGTGGTTATATGCAAAAGCTGTTTGTTTTCACCTAAATCTTTGCCCTTAGCATAGAAATGAAACTCATCTGTGAAGATCAGTTTCTGAAAAACGTTTTATTTTCTCTCTTGGAAAATGAGTAAGAACTGCCCATGTTTAGTTCTGGAGGCTTTTCACAAGGTGTTCTCAATAACCAGTGCCAAATTATATTAAGGGAAGTAAGCCAGACCCAAAGAAACATAGGTTGCATAGTTTCACTCGTTTGTTGTAACTAGAAAGTGCTTATAAATCTAAGCCGGGTGCCAGTGGCTCATGCCTATAATCCTAACTACTGAGGATGCTGAGATCATACCAGCTTGGGCATCCAAGCCCAGAGTTTAAACCGCACAACTGAAAAAAAAAAAATCTACAAGTAAACACAACGGATGGTAAAAGACAAAAAATACATTTGGACACTATACATGTCTTTAGACATTCATACAGTGACTAAAGGATATTCTTAGGAGAGGATCACAAAGATCGAAGAGCTATGGAATATGATCATATAAAATGATGTTTATCAAAATGAACTCCAAGAAATGGAAACAAGAGCTTTTATGTGATTTGCTTCTTGTGGCTTTTTCCTTTTTCTCCTTTATCGCTTTTTTATTTCTTTACCTCCTGTGTAAGTTTATCTATCTGGGGGAGGGTAAGGGGGAGCACAGAAATGGAGGGACAAAGTATGAACAAATGCAACCGTGATACTCACCGAACACTGTTGAAAATACAATTTACGGGGGAGGAGGGTTGGGAGGGAAAAACTGGGAGAAATGAGGGAAGAGGTAACACTGTTCAAAAAGAATTGACCTAACTTATGTAACTGCAACCCCTCTGTACATCATCTTTACAATGACAATTAAAAACAGCAACAGTGCCATCTCTAAACCTTCCTAAAAGTAGAAAGGCAGTTTAGTGAACCTACATGCCTGTAGGCAATACCTATGGTTTCCAAGGATCCCTTCGATTTCCCTTATTCTCCATGTTTCTTTTATTGTGTGTGTGTTTCTCTTTTTAATCAATCCTGGGGCTTGAACTCAGGGCCTGAGCATTGTCCTTGGCCTTTCTCAAGGCTAGACCGCTATCACTTGAGCCGTAGCACCATTTCTGGCTTTTTCTATGTCTGTAATAACAAAGAATCGAACCCAGGGGTTTGGGTCTTTGTGCATGATAGGTAAGCATCCCCCCCATTTTTTTTGTCTTGTGAGGCTTGAATTCTGGGCCTGGGTGCTGTCCCTGAGCTCTTTAGCTCAAGGCTACTGCCCTACCTTTTGAGCCACATCACCACTTCCAGTTTCCTGGTGGTTAATTGGAGATAAGTTTCAAGCACTTTAGTGCCCAGGCTGGCTTTGAACCACAGTCTTCAGATCTCAGCCTTCTGAGTAGCTAGGATTACGGACGTGAGCCACCGTGCCCAGCTAAGCAAGCACTCTTACTTCTAGACGAAACTCCCGGCCCTAATTCTCCATGTTTCTTTTCAAAACACATGGAAAATATGCATAACATAAAACTTGCCACCTTATCTTACTTACTTTTCAGCATGCAATTCAGTAGGCTTAAGTCTACAGAGTTGGCACCGATGCATTTCTCAGGATAGGTTTATTTGCTTCCCAAGAAACAGGAAGATAATTCAGCTTCAACCTTAAGTACATGCAGGGAACCTGCAGTCCAGGTGGAAGCAGAACATGAAATGTGGGGCAGATTTTGAGTGTCTTCGGAAAGGTTTGTGGGAAGGGAAACCTCCTGCTGGCCTACTTGTTAGGGGAAGAGGGGATGGAGAGAAGAGTGTTCCAGGCAGAGACTGCGGAAAACAGTGAAAATGAGGGCCTGGAAAGCGTTCATTCCACATACTGACTGGGTGGAGAACTGGTGGGAAATGTGACATGTGGGGAAGGCTAAAGTAGTAGTAAAAGGATTGGGGTCATTCTGTATAAAATTCAGAAGCCAAAGTTGAGGATATTTTGCTTTCTTCCAAGGAGAGTTAGAAATCAGGGAAAGAAACACCTTTAGAGCTTTGCCTGAGTTTGGAAGTCTTCTAGGAAGTGGTCTAGTGGGAGTTGTCCTTGGAGTTACAGTTTCTTAAGAAGTAGTAGTTGAAGGAGGTGGGAGGTTATGAGAAAGGAAGAGAGCTGATTGAGGTTAGATGAGAATCGAAGTGAGGGTATTCAAGCCTGGCGGTAGGGATTTTTTGGAAGAGTTCAGACTGGATCTCTGGGGAAAGGGCCAGATCAGGAAGGCAGAGAAGGGATGGAAATAGGGATTGTTTTTTTGTTTTGTTTTGTTGTTGTTGTTGTTGTTTTTCCCTTCCTGGCAGTACTGAGATTTGATCTCAAAAGAACATCTCACTTTTTAGGCAAATAATTGCCACTTGAGCCATACTCCCAGAAATCCAGTGCTTTTTCTTTTAGTTTGTTTCTCAGGTAGTATCTTGCTTTTGCCTGGGGCTAGACTAGAAATGGACTCCAACATTCTCCTACCCTATTTCCTATAAGGGGTCTGAGATCTCAGACATGTACTTCCACACTCAGCCCTAGCAAATTAGAGAGCAGGTTTGATGGACATAACTTTATCCTCAGAGCAGCTGGTGAGACACTGTTAGAATTTTGCTCTAAGGAAAACAGGTTGTGATTATTAACATAAGTCTGGCTTCATCTCCTGTGGCATTTCTTCAAGTGGCCAGATGGTGTGAGTTGCTGGCAGATTTCTCTGTGGAAGAGCGAGTGTGGCTCTGAAAAAGGGTGTGTGAGACTCTAGAAAGAAATGAGTGAGGCACTAAAGAGGTATGATCCCATTTTTATCTCCATGCTTTCTTGGTTCCTCTGCTAAGCCTGCCCGCAGGCTAAAGAAACATCTGGTTCTGCTTATTCAGGAAATGGGGCATTGTCCTTTTTTGTATTTTGGGCCAGGTAACCACATTGCTAGGGGCTAATTCCCTAGTACAATTGGCTATTGGGACATAGAAGCAGAGATAGTCTCCAGTCCAGTTGGCCCCATGAATGGAGAGAAAAGAAGGGTAAGAAAAATACATTTTTCCTTCTTTTTTCTTTTCTTCTCCCAAATCCTTGAATCTCCCTCAAGAATGTGAATTCATCAGTCATTCCTAACAGTCACTTTGTATTTACTGAATTATAAGACCAGGCATGACAGGATGAGACTCTAAACATGACTTGGGACATCTAAAGCTGGACTTCCTTATGAGGACTGTAATAACTTGGCTTTTGTTTTTGTAAAAATGCTTAACCAGCTCAACCACGTGGGTGTGGTTAGGACTACCTGAGTGTGGTTTCATCCTTGTGGATATTGACTGTGAGCATCGTAAGGTGTCACAGGGTGATGACAGCCTGTGTGTAGTTATGACCACCTGTGTGTGGTGTTTACCTTTAAAAGCTCAGCCCCAGTGATGCTCAGGGCTGCCATCAGTCCCGAAGGTGGAGAGCGGTGGCTGTGCTGCTATTAAATTGACTCCTAGCTCGGTTCTCTGTGTGCTGGTGACTCTATTGCTGGGGGATTCAGGACCCCCAAAGTGGCTGGGATATTTTAAGAAGCTCCTCCCACCTTGAGCATCAGTGACTGCCCATGTGGATCCACATGAATCTTTAAGCTGGTGTTCTCTTCTTGGTCCTTTTCCAGAGCCATTTCGATTTGAAGGGAGTGTGTGTGTGTGTGTGTGTGTGTGTGTGTGTGTGTGTGTGTGTGTGTGTGTGTAGGAAGTTGTGTGTGTAGCTTAGGGTCAAGGGACTGCCTTGTAAGTATTTTCAAAGGCTAGTGCTCTGTCACTTGATTTATAGCCCCACTCCCAGCTTTTGCTGGTTTACTGGAGAGTTTCACAGACTTTCCTGTTTAGGCTGGCCTTGAACCATGAGCAGGGCTCAATTCCCTGCTCCAGGTCTTACTGCAGGGAGAGTATGGACCTGGGCTGCATTCCCTTCTGGGGATCTTCATCCAAGTTCACTTAGAGCTCAAGGATGGAGGTCCTTATTTTCTTTCTGGCTAGGTGCCAGAAATTCTGGAGGCCCCCCCCACTTTATAAATTGTTCACCTAGGGCTTTCCTCCTAGTAATTATTTGTGTGTGTGTGTGCTGGTACTGGTGCTTGAGTTCTGGGCCTCTGCTCTTGCTAGCTTTTTTTTTTTTTTTTTTTTGGTCAGTTGTGGGCCTTGAACTCTGGGCCTGGGCACTGTCCCTGAGCTTTTCAGCTCAAAGCTACTGCTCTACCCCTGGGCTTGGGCATTATCCCTGAACTTTTCAGCTCAAGGCTACCACCCTACCCTTGAGCCAAGCTCCACTTCCCATTTTCTAGAGGTTAATTGGAGATAAGAGTCTCAGGTCCTTTTGTGCCTGTGCTGGCTTTGAACCTTGATCCTCAGATCTCAGCCTCATGAGTAGCTAGGATTACAGGTGTGTGCTACCTTGCCTTTTTAACTTTTGCCTGGGTTGGCCTCTAGCCACACCCCTCCTTTTCTTTTAATTTTTGTTGGTCCTTGTTCTTTTTTAGGATTTCCCTCCCTCCTCCCAATACTGAGACTTGAACTCAGGGTCTTGCTTTCTTGCTAACTGCTGACATTCTGCCATTTGAACCATACCTCTGGTCCAGCATTTTAGCAATCAGCTGAAGATGGAGTTTCTAGGGCTTTTCTACTCAAACTGCCTTCAAATCATTGTTCTCCAGGTCTCAGCCTCTTGAAGAACTAGGGTAACAGGTATGAGCTACCCATATTGGGCCCCCTCTTAAAAATTTTTTGCTTTATTTTGTATTGTCAGGGTGATGTATAGAGGGGTTACAGTTACATTCGCCAGATAGTGCATTACTTCTCACACATTGATACCCCTTCTCAATTTTTGTCCCCATTTCCCTCCCCCTACCTCCACCTCCTCCCAATCATTTTGTTTTCCCCCCTTCCCTTTCCTATTTCATATATATATATGTATACATATATAATATACCAGGTAACAAAGACAGATACAATAACAATATGAGATAAACCAAAGGGCAAAAAGAGAAGAGAAATAACAGTACATTTTAGTGGGCTCTTTTTGTAGGATTTTCTTGAAATAATTCCAGCAAGTGATAAGAAGGCCCAGCTTGATGGGACTTTGCCTTCCAAAAAGGCAAAGTTATGATGTGGGTTTTTTTAATTATTATTTTTAATCAAAAGGAGCAGGATCTGGGGTGAAGGAGGGAGAGAGTGGGGCTATCCTTGACTGAGTTCTACCATCCCTCTCTAGTCTTTTTTTTTTTTTTTTTCAGTCCTGGGGCTTGAACTCAGGGCCTGAGCACTGTCCTTGGACACATTTTGCTCAAGGCTAGCACTCTGCCACTTGAGCTACAGCGCCACTTCTGGCTTTTTCTGGGTTTGTGGTACTGAGGAATTGAACCCAGGGCTTTGTGCATGCTAGGTGAGCACTCTACCACTAGGCTACACTCCTGGCCCCCTCCCTAGTTTTTGATGATTCTCAAATACAGCCAGGTCTGGCTGGGGAGGGAGTTCAGCTTGTCTATACTGGTTCACACTCTACTTTGAGAAGCTTCCTTAGGTCATTGGCAACATGGCGGTCTTTGTCAGCTCCATGGTCCTCAGTTGGGAAAGAACTCACAGTTCCTTGTTTATCATGAAGCCTATGGGTTCTGCTCTGGACTGCTTGTAACTGAATCTGAAAAGCATTTTGGCTTCTATCCTGTGCATCTGGCAGTGGGTTAGGTCTGGTCAATAGCATTGTCCAGTTAATTCTGGCTCACAGAGTTCCTGCTTGGCTTTAATGGAAGCTTCAACAGAGCAGAATACACTGGTAGAGTTTTGTTTTTTTGTTTTTGCTTTTGTTTTTTCAGAGAAACTTGTGTTGCAGTATTTAGCTGCTAGTAGCTGGCAGAAATGGGTTCTGGGCAGCAGAATACTGATGTGCTCATGAAGACAAGTGGGACTTGGAGCTGGCACAGACTGTCCTGTGTGTTGATCTTGGCCTGGGGAGGGGACAGATGCAGACATATCTGGAAGGAAGAAAGCCTCGTGCGGTGAACATGAGGAGGAAGGGAGAGCAGATCAGGTTCATTTCCAACATAGACACATTGCTCCACAAGGTGATAGGAGTTTCATTTTTTTGTTTAGTCCTCCTTGAAGCTGAGAACTGGAGTTTTAGCCATCTAGCTTTCAATGGATTAAAAGGCTGTGACCCACTTAGTCCTTGTCTTGCTCAATATTGCTCATTTTAGCTGTGCCTTTAGCTGCCGTTATGACACTGGCCAATCGTTTAGACTTATTGGACCTCTGAATTCCCACCTGTAAATGAGGAAGCCAAACAGTAATGTTTTTAAGATCCATTTAATTTTGTGATTAAAAAAAAAAGGTTAAGTCATGTATTTGCAAGTGTCCTGAGCCAGTTTTTCTGTATAATCCCAGTTGTGTCTAGCTTGCTGCAGTGACAGCCTATGGTAGTCTGAGAAGTCATTGCAGGTTTAATGGGAACCAGTTCCTTCTCTGTTGACTGATTTGTCCTCTATGCTCACTGCCCACTGGCTAGTCTCGAGACTACACCAGATGTCCAAAGGCTGTGCAGGTGTCGTCTGGGGCAGTACACCAAAGTGTAGAGTCTGGGTGGCAGCAGGCCCAGTGTCAGTTTAGAAGAAGGAGAGGGAGCATGGGGTGTCTTAGGTGAAGGTGATTGTGTCTGCACAGGTGGTTGGCAGCAGGAGGCCTGGTAATGCCTTTACTGCCAGCCGGAGCAGTCTGGTGTGGTCAGGAATGCTTGTACCACAGCCAGCTCTGAGATAAGCCCGGTTTACATGCCTCGTTGCCCATTCTGTACATATGTTAGTACTTTGAGATCATCATTTACATTTGTCATAGATGACCTGTCTTCCAGCAGCCTCATGGCCTTGTGCATTCCCCATTTAGGATAGTAATTCAGTTTGCCTCCCACAGGGGAAGCTCTGTTACACTTTCTTGAACCTTAGTGCCGTTTGGAGGGGGCTAAGTTGTGGTTGAGTGAGAGGCAAAAGTGAAACTGCACTGTAAGTACTTATACAGTCATTTAAAATTTAGTAGTTTCAAACTGTAAAAACAATTCTTAATTTAGAGTGGCACAAAGGCAGGTGGTGAAAGATTGGATTTGGCCTGTAGGTTGGAGTTTTCCAACCTCTGTTGTGCAGTGAGCTGATACCTTTGGGATCATGAAACAGATAATCCAGCCATGTGTAGGTGTCTTCCATCTGTATTTATATGAGAAGCTCATCTTGTCATCTGCTCTCATCGACCTGAGAGGCAGGTGGGATTGGTTTCCACATGGGGACTGTTCTCTCAAGGAAGTGGTAAAACCAGAGTGATTGATGATTGCTTGGTTTCTGACTCCCTTTTCTCATTTCTTACTTCCTCCTAGTACTAAATACCCATCCCCTAAGTGAATAATTATTCATGACAAATGACAAATGACAAGGTACTTGATTGTTCCTGGTTACTGTAACTGTATTCTATACTTTT
Source organism: Megascapheus bottae (assembly GCF_031878675.1). Taxonomy (NCBI): domain Eukaryota; kingdom Metazoa; phylum Chordata; class Mammalia; order Rodentia; family Geomyidae; genus Megascapheus; species Megascapheus bottae. The sequence continues at coordinate 16,843,261 of NC_143536.1, forward strand.
GGTTTGAAATTGTTCATAATAGAAGGTTAGGTAAATAACCACCTATTGACCAAAACCTCCCCTTGAGAAAACAGGGTGTTGAAATTTTGAATCTTTTAATTCCCAAGATAAGTAAATTCTAGCCTCTCTCTCTCTCTCCCTCTCTCTCTCTCTCTCTCTCTGCCTGCCTCCTGCCTCTCTCTCTCTCTCTCTCTCTCTCTCTCTCCTCTCTCTCTCTCTCTGTCTCTTTGTGTTCTCTCTCTATCTGTCTCTGTGTCTATCTCTTATTTCCCTTTCTCTTTTCTTTTTTCTTGGTCGTGGGGCTTGAACTCTGGGCCTGGGTTCTGTCCCTGAGCTCTTCAGCTCAAGGCTAGCATTTTATCACTTTGAGCCACAACACCATTTCTGATTTTCTGGTGGCTGATTGGAGATAAGAGCCTCACAGACTTTTGTGCTGGGGCTGGCTTTGAACTGCCATCCTAAGATCTCAGCCTCCTGAGTAGGTAGGATTACAGGCGTGAGCCATTGGCGCCCAGCTCATACTCGCCACTTTCACATAAGCTCCACTTTGGTTTTTGGGTGATTAATAATTAGAGGTAAAAGTCTCATGGACTTTCCTGCTCAGGTTAGCTTTGAACAGCCATCCTCAGATCTCCACCTCCTGAGTAGGAGCTTCTAGTGCCCAGCTAATTCCCCTCCCCACTCGCACATGCATGCCAGTCCTAAAGCTTGAACATAGGGCCTAGGTACTGTCCTTGAGCTTTCTCAAGGCTAGCATTCTACCACTTGAGCCACAGCACCACTTCCAGCTTTTTCTATGTATGTGGTACCAAGGAATCGAACCCAGGGCTAGGCAAGCACTCTACCACTAGACCATGCTCCTGGCCCTGACTTCTTTTTCTAGCAACAGGTATTCCTAAGAAAGTAGCCATGCCTGAGCCAGTAATCATGCCTGAGCCAATCTATCATCTATTCATTTATTCAACCATACTTTATTCATCTATCATCCTATAGCATCTGTCCAAGCATCCAATCATCTGTCAATTTTTTATCATCCATCATCCATTCATCCATCTATCCTCCAGTTATCTATCTGTTCATTATCTGTCCAACAAACCATTCATTTATCATCTGTCTATCCATCAATTGTCCAATTGTCTATCTGAAGTTAATATAACTCTCATTAGGGTCCAAGCATAGTGGTTTGTGCTTTGGCTCCATTCTTTTGTGTGAGTGTGTGTGTCCGTCCTGGGGCTTGAGCTTGGGGTCTGAGCACTGTCCCTGAGCTGCTTCTGCTCAAGGTTACTGTTCTACCACCTGACCCACAGCACCACTTGTAGCTTTTTGGGGTCATTTATTGGAGAGAAGAGTCTCACAGACTTTCCTGTCCAGGCTGGCTTCAAACCACAATACTTGTATCTCAGCCTCCTGAGTAACTAAGATCACAGGAGTGAGCCATGGCTCTCTGCTGGCTCTATTTTTTTCATTTTGTTTTTCCCCAGTCCTGGGGCTTGAACTCAGGGCCTTGGGCTTTCTCAAGGATAGAGCTCTACCACTTGAGCTATAGCACCACTTCTGGCTTTTTCTATGTATGTGGTACCAAGGAATAGAACCCAGGTCTTTAGGCATGCTAGGCAAGCACTCTACCACTAGGCTACACTCCCGGCCCTGGTTCTATTTTTTGTTCTGAGAAACCCATAGACTTTCAGCAGCTGATAAAGGGGTACTGTGGTGGTGGTGGTTAGTACTAAGCGGGCATGTGAGAAGAAAATAACTTCTGGTTTTAGCTTAAGGAAGGCATGGAGGGTATGGTCTATAACTTGGGGCTTGAATGAGCTTCCATGAAAGAGTATGTTAGATTTTTTGAGGCTATTGTGGGACAGGAGGAGAGGCCTTCTGTACAGTCAGGTGCAATATTGGAAGTATAGAACAGCAAAATGCTACATGGCTGTGTTTCTGGGACAGGCTTTAGGGCAAGAAACTGGACAGAACTGAATTGGGATGGTCTGATTCCACCCCCAAGCCATCCACATTGTGAGGCATTAAAGACCCATGATGGAGGGTGTTGGGTGTGGGTAAGTATCCCATTGTGCCCATGATAACTTGTGGTTTGTGGGTGCTTTTTGGACAGAGAAGTTCCCCAGCATTTCTGGCTGAGGCAGATTTGCCTACTAGTACTCACTTTTGCTCCTTGACTCCTTGTGTCTTGATGTCCAGCATCTGTCTAGACAGCAGGGTATCTTGCATCAGTGTGTAAAACAGATACACTGGAGTCTGGGTGTTTGTGGAACTTCATGCTTCAAGTGGCACCTTGCAGGACTTGTTGGGATCAGCTGTTTAGATATTTCTATGAGTGTTTGTGAGAACCTTAGGCCGGGACTTAACTGTCCAGATGCAGAGAGAAGCAGCCTTTGCTCCCAGAGTACCTTATCCTCTCACAGCTGGGTTGTGACTGTGTGAATTGAGGCTCTGTCTGAAACCAGTTGAAGGCTATGGCCAGGGCTGTGCTTTAGTTTACCAGCACACATGTTGATGAATAGTGGATGGGACAGTCCCTTGAGTTTGATGCAAACCTGTGCAATATATATCACACATGTATATATATATATATATATATATATATATATATAGTATAATTGCACTTAAAATTTTTGTTTTTACCATGTTATAGATGAGCTGTGGGCCTTGTGCATGCCAAATATATACTCTATTACAGCAGACCTGTGCCCATATCCATCACCTTAACGGTTTAAAAATATAAATGCTTCTCAATTTGCAATAGCATTACCTCTTGATAATGGCATGATAGGCTGAAAAAAAAGTATTTTTGGTTGGTTAGAGGGCTTGAACTCTGGGCCACGGCACTGCCCCTAAGCTCTTCAGCTCAAGGCTAGTGCTTTATCTCTTTGGGCCACAGCACCACTTCTGGTTTTCTGATGGTTAATTGGAGATAAGAGTTTCATGGATATTTCTGCCTGGGCTGGCTTTGAACTGGGATCATCAGATCTCAGCTTCCTAAGTAGTAGGATTACAGGCATAAGCCACTGGTACCTGACTGAAAATATCTTAAGTCAAACATGCATTTAATTTTCCTGGCCTACAGGAATGCCATAACTTAGTTTGGCCCACTATAAACGTGCTCAGAACATTGGCTATAGTTGAGCAAATTCAGTTGTAATATAAAGTCTGTTTTACATTAAGGGGAATAACTTATGTATTGTAACTTATGTAGTGTATATTGTACTGAAAGTGGAAAACAGGTTTATAGCTGTGTTTTCATACCATCATGATGTGAAGAAATGGAAGTCAAAGCATTGTGAGTTGTGGGCCACACATGTATATAACTCCCTAGCATCAGGAACTTTACTATTGCATAACCACCAGCACATCCATCTTAAGAACTTTTTCGTCTTGTGAAACTAACCCATTAAACACTTAATTCCTTCTTTCCTCAGCTCTTAGTAACCACCATTCATTCGGCTTTTTGTATCTGTGAATTTGATGATTCAAGGTACTTTACAACCTCATTTAAGTGGCATCATTGCAATATAGTCTTTATCTTTTTTTTTTTTTTTTTTTGCCAGTCCTGGGCTTGAGCTCAGGGCCTGAGCACTGTCCTTGGTCTTTCTCAAGGCTAGAGCTCTACCACTTGAGCCTCAGCACCACTTCTGGCTTTTTTCTATGTATGTGGTACCGAGGAATCGAACCCGGGTCTTCATGCATGCTAGGCAAGCACTTTAACCACTAGGCCAAACTCCCGGCCCAGTCTTTATCTTTTTGTGCCTGGTTTATTTCACATTTGACTTACAATGTCATTGAAATACATGTATCAGAATTTCCTTCCTTTAAAAAACTGAATAGGGGCTGGATGTGTTGCTCAATGATTAGAGCATTTGCTTACAAGCTCAAGGACCCAGATTTCAAAACTCACGCCCTAAAATAAATAACATGAACCACTCTCATTCAACAAGTGATCTGTTTTTTTAAAAAAAACACTAAAGACTTGAAAGATGCTATGGAGGCTGGGAATTTGGCCTAGTGGTAGCGTGCTTGCCTAGCATGCATGAAGACCCAGGTTCAATTCCTCATTACCACCTACATAGAAAAAAGCCAGAGTGATCCTTTGGCTCAAGTGGTAGAACTCTAGCCTTGAGAAAGCCCGAGGACAGTGCACAGGTCCTGAGTTCAAGCCAGGACTGGCAAAAATTAAAAAAAAAAAAAGATGAAAGATGTTATGGTATGTGAAGTTGTGTATATGTGCATGGAGCTGTAATTTACAAACTGTTAAAGTCACTTTTTGGTATGCTGTTCTGTGAGGTATGACACGTACAACCACTACCATAATCAAGATACATAGCTGATCCATCATTCCAGAAAACTTGTATCACTCTAGAAACTTCCATGACATCTAGGCATTTTGACCCACCTACAGCCTGTGCTTTTTTCCCTTATGTTTTTGCCTTTTTTGGAAAGTCATATAAATGTTGTCCTGTAAACCCTTTGGGTCTGGCTTCTTTCATGTAGATAGTTCATTTGCTGTTCCTCCAAGTTGTGTGAATTGATAGCTCATTTCTTTTTATTACTGAGGAGCATTCCATCCCTTGGATGGGTCATTTCTGTTCTGTTCCTTTCTGTTCTATCTTAAACAACTTTTTTGAGGTTTGTACCATGGAATTCGCTTCTACAAAGCATTACTAATCAGTGTGTGTGGGGGGGGTTGTTATTAATTTTCGTATACTCTTAAAAGAGTTACACAATCACATCAGTCTGATTTCAGAACATTTTTGTACCCTCAAGAGAACTCATTTACCTATTGCATTGTTCTTTCCCCATTCCTTAGTTCTCAGCAGCCTCCAATCTACTTTGTATCTATAGGCTGGCCTTTCTGGACATGTTGTATCTACATGTTATATGTAACTCAGATATGTGATATTATGTTGCTTGTATCATTGGGTGCATACTATCTTCTTTTATTATTTATTTAGAGTCTTTTTTGCTAGTCCTGGGGCATGAACTCAGGGCCTGAGCATTGCCCTTAGGCTTTTCTCAAGGCTAGCCCTCTACCACTTGAGCCACAGCACCACTTCCAGCTTTTTCTCTGTGTGTGGCACCAAGGAATTGAATCCAGGTCTTCATGCATGCTAGGCAAGCATTCTACCAATAGGCCACACTCCCAGCTGCATATTGTCCTTTTTAAAGAATTTCTTATGAAAGGTTTATCTTCCAGGTTATACCTTATACCTGGAGTAGAGGTTGAGAGGCTGCTCTTGCTTATTTGTTCTTAGATTCCCCCTTGAGCCTAGTCCCTTCCCTTCAGGCTTGAGGTTGCATTCCTCAAGGTCTCAGGTGAGCAAAATGCTTCCAGCTCTCTTCCCAGCCCACAACAAGATCTCACCTGTCCCGCCCTCCACCTTTCCCAATGGTCTAAATCTGAGAGGTGGCATGTGGTCAGAAGGTTGCCTCTGAGAGAGCTGACAGGGCCATGTGGTTTGCCACGTGTTTTCTTTTCTTCCAGTTGCTGAGCCTCTCTTTGTTACTGTCCAAGAGGGGTTGGAGGGAAGAGAGGAGCTGTCCTAGCATATCACCTGATATGCTCAGATTCAAGACTGTCACCTGCAGTCTTGATATACTGCTATGATATACTTGGCTTTGGTTAGGGTTGGCAAATACACAGGCTCTGCATAGAAATAGGATCCCAGAAGTAGGCTGTGATCAAAGTTTGACCTTTTCATTGTCCACAGACCTTGGACCTGAACCTGATTGTAAGTATTCCTGGGAACTACTACTGTATTTGAAGTCTGTGACTCTGGAGCTATTACAGAGAGTACACTCACTGGCACCAGGAAGTTTGTAGAGCTGCTGATACCGGGTAGATGTAGAAACCCCACAGGCTTGGAATAAACTCTGTTTGGCTTTGGGGAGCCTAGGTCTGCTTCCTCTGTTGCAGGGCCACCAGGCTCTCCAGTGGAAGCATAGTCCTTATTTGGGGGAACCCAAGGCTTCTAAACAGCACAATGTTGTGGACTCACTTTTTATAGGCTGCCTACTTTTAACTGACAGCGATGGTGTTTATGACTGTGCTTTTGTTTGTGTCCTCATTGAAGAGGAAACTTGATGCACCTGCTCTTGGGTCTTAAAGCTGAATGTGCTATTGCAGATGTTGTTGCCCTGACCGAAGTATGAATTACTTGGTCATAAATCTGTGCTTGTCTGCAAGGACTCAGAGAAGTGAGGGATGGCCAGCTTTATTGCCGTTGGTTAGAGAGTGCCTACCTCTAAAGGGTTGGGACTGCCTGTCTCATAAGACTTCCTTCAGGTTTGAGCATCTTTCAAGCTCATTGTGAACACGACGTCTGGAGGATCTACAAGAACTTCTTTTGTCTGGTTTAGTCTTTACCCACCTGCCTGCCTTTCTATCCCCTTGCTCAACTGGGTCTTTGAGCAGACATTCCTGAAAGGATATGATTGACTCGTGGTCTCCTGAGCAATTTCTGTGGACACACATGGCCCTGGGCTCAGCCATCGTTGGAGAGAATGCCCAGGGCCTGGACTACTAAGGTGGGCACTGTCCAGGCAAGTGTCACTGACTCCTCTGTTGCAGGGCTACCTGAGCTCCTGGGTTTGGATGGGGGCTTCTGTGAAGGAAGCAGAGGCTTGGTAAAAAGGCCTGGGGAGCTCCTCCCTTGAAAGACAGTTAGGCACAGAGGCTAAGAGCTCCAGTCCTGGAGTGACCCAGAGCCAGGTCTCTGCTTGGACACTATGTACTTGCTCCTTTTACAGATGTGCCACTAAGAAAGAACACATCACTTCAGTTGAATTATTTGTAGGAGATAGACCTATATGATCCTACTTTAAATTATGTCAAGATTTGGGGGGGGGAAATGCATGTTTGAGAATAGATGGAAGAGGGTAAATTTCCTCATCTGCAAAATAGAAATCTGAGGAGTCATCTACTCTGGGACATGCTGTGAAGATTAAATGAGATGATGTGTGCAAAAAAAAAAAAAAAGCACTTAGTTGGGTTGCTGGCACGCCTCAAGTGCTTAATAACACTTGTTATTCTCATTTTATTGTTGTTATGTTAGCTGCTGTTGTGACAGATAGCAGGAGAGGATGTTGGCCGCTTCAGCTGGCTGCATTTTTTTTTTTTTTAAAGGGACCAGAGTAGACGATGAAACCATCTTTTTCCACTGGAGTTGGAAAATCCCAGAGCACCATTTTCCAAGTGGTGACTGTTTCGTTTTCAGTTTTGTATTCAAATGACATTTTTAGGTAACCCCTTAGACAAATAAAAGAAAAGAAATAGTAAGGGCTGGTCCCCTTCTCTCTCCCCATGCTACCTGGTCTCCAAGGCCCTCATATGACAGCTGCTTTGCTCTAGTTCTTTTGGCAAGATCTGCCTATAGCACCTGTGTAGGGAATATCCATGTTTCCATCTGTCTTTTGGGTCAGCCCCATTCTCTCATTCTCTGTATTTTTCTCCAGGGGTAGTGACCGGGAAGTGTGGGAATGCTCTTTGGTGAGATTTGTTTGCCATGTTACCATCTGGCCTCTGGTGGAGTTGTCTAGGAAGGGAACCTGACATGACCTCCTTAAGAGCAGAGAGAGTTGGTCCTAGATATGGGAAGAAGGTGGGAACTCGATGGCTTCTGGCCTGTATATGTGACTGTATAGTCCCATGGTCTACACTGGAAAGGGTATAAGTCAAGAGTTTGGGGCCTGTCTTATAACTTTGTTTTTGTGTCTTTTTAAGTTGTGATTGCATTGTGTGTATCATACAAAATTTATCCTTTAAACCTTTGCGTGCGTGCGTGTTTGCTTGCGTGCGTGCGTGCTTGCTTGCGTGCGTGCGTGCGTGCGTGCACTCAGGGCCTGGGTGCTGTCCCTGAGCTTTTGTGCTCAAGGCTAGCACTCAACTACTTCCACACTAACTACAACTTCACTTCTGGCTTTTTGGTGGTTAATTAGATCAGAGTCGCACTTTTGAATCACAGTCCATAGATTTCAGCCTCCTGACTAGCTAGGATTACATGCATGAGCTCAGCTTGAACTTTTTTTTAACTGGGACTGAGACTTGAACACAGGGCCTCAAGCTCTTAATCAGCCTTTGCACTCAAGGCTGATACTCTCCCACTTGAACCATACCCTCTTCCTATTTGTTGTTGTTCTCTTTTTTTTTTCTTTTTCTTTTTTGTCAGTCGTGGGGCTTGAACTCTGGGCCTGGGCACTGCCTTTGAGTTCTTCAGCTCAAGGTTACAGCCCTACCCCTTGAACCATAGCGCCACTTCTGGTTTTCTGATAATTAATTGGAGATAAGAGTCTCATGGACTTTAATACTTTAGTGCCCGGCTGGCTGGCTTTGAACCACAGTCCTCAGATCTCAGCCTCCTGAGTAGCTAGGATTACAGATGTGAGCCTAGCTTTTGTTGTAGTTTTTTGAGATGAGTCTCTTGTGTTGGTATGCAAGAGATTCTTACATGAGTATGCTTGGCTGACTCCACACTGCAGATCTCAGCCTTCTGAGTAGCTAGGGTTACAAATGTGAACAACCAACACCAGCCAGTAGAGTCACTTCAAGTGTATCATTGACTTTGATGTGCCACCCTTCCCACCATCCATTTCTAGAATTTTGTCATCATTATATGGAAAGTCTTGGCCCATTTATCCCCATGTATCCTCCTTCCTTTGTCCTGGTAGCCACCAATCTACCTTCTATCTGGGAAGGTAGATGACTCCAAGGGAGTACTCCTGGTACCCTCCTGTGATGTTCTGAAGAACTATATAGAATTTGTACTTTTGTATCTGGCTTATCTCATTTAATGTAATGTCATCAAATTTAATCCATTTGTCAGAATTTCTTTTTTGGGAGAGCAGGAGAGGCCTAGGAAGAGTATTATAAAGGGGATGAATTGAAGTACATTATATTTAAATATTATAATGAAACCTTTTTATACAATTAATGTACACTAACAATTTTTTTTTTTTTGGTCTGTTGTGGGGCTTGAACTCTGGGCCTGGGCACTGTCTCTGAGCTCTTCAGCTCAAGGCTAGCATTCTACCACTTGAGCCACAGCGCCTCTTCCAGTTTTCTGGTGGTTAATTGGAGATGAGAGTCTCACAGACTTTTGTGCCTGGGCTCGCTTTGAACCACGATCCTCAGATCTCATCCTTCAGAAGTAGCTAGGATTTACAGGTGTGAGCCACTGCTGCCCATTTAACAGAAATTTTTTTTAAACAAAAGAATATTTTCCTTTTTTTTTTTTTTTTGCTGGTCATGGGGCTTGAACTTGGCCTGGGTGCTGTCCCTAAGCTCTTCAGCCCAAGGTTACCACCCTACCCTTGAGCCAAGGATAAGAGTCTCAAGTCCTTTTGTGCCCAGGCTGACTTTGAACCACCATCCTCAGATCCCAGCCTCCTGAAGTAGCTAGGATTTAAAGGTGTGAGCCACTGCTGCCCATCTAACAATTTATTATTATTATTTTTTAAACAAAAGAATAGTTTCCTTTTTAAGGCTAAATAATATAGTTTTATATTTATACTACATTGTTTTTTTTTTTTTTTTTTTTAATCCATGTGTGTGTGGGTTGCCTTCACATTTGACTATTGGAAGGAATGCTGCTGAGAACATGAATATACATGCTTTTACTTGTGGTTCCTCCCAGAGAGGTTCCTTCTATTATGAGTGCATCAGGTACCATTCAGCTGCCTGCCTGTTGACAGGAGAAGAGAATGGTTCTCTTCTTGTATTAACTACAATGAACATAGCTTTCTGGAATGCATCAGGTCACACTGATAAAGAGGGAGGGAGTTCTTGGAAAGGCAAGTTTCTGGCTACAGGCCCCATCCCTGTTTTCTGCCACCTTCTCTGCCAGGGGAACTTGAGTCAGCAGTTCCTGGCAAGTTGTGAGCCTCAAATGAGGTGTGGGGGTGGGGCTGGGGGAGAGAGTGGTTCCATGTGATTTTGTCTGTTGATGGAGCCAGGTACCAACTTGGAGGTTGGCTGTCCTTGGGCAACTCAGTGATGAGACCAGATTGGAAGTAGGACAGAAACACTGCTTGGATGTTAACACTTTGCCTTCTATGTGGAACAGAGTTCAAGTCTGTGGTTTTCCTCCATAGAGTACAGTACAGAGTACAGGGTGGACTGTGGTGCAGCATGCATCAAGCAGAATCAGGGGTGGAAAGTGCCTTCAGGGAGCAGCCAGCACCTGTAGGAGGAATGGTGACCCAGAGTCTAGGAATTTAGCCAGGTGCCGATGGCATATGCCTATAATCCTAGCTAATCAGAAGGCTGAGATCTGAGAATTGTGGTTTGAAGCCAGCCCAGGTATGGAAAACCATGAGATTTTTATCCCCAGCTAACTACCAAAGAGTCAGAAGTGAGCTGTGGCTCAAATAGTAGATTGCTAGCCTTGAGCAAAAAAAGCTCAGGGGACAATGCCCAGGCCTGAGCTTAAGGCTCACCCCCCCCCATAGAGAGAGGGGGGGGGAGGAGGAGGGAGGGAGGGAGGGAGGCAGGGAGAGAGAGAGAGAGAGAGAGAGAGAGAGAGAGAGAGAGAGAGAGAGAGAGAGAGAGAGATTTTCTAGGGATTTCAATTTGTCTATAAATCTAGGTCATTTGCTAGAATAACCATATTCCCTTTAATTTTGCTATGTTCAGGAAGCCTGTCAGAACTGGGAAGTACAAAGTCACTGAGCAATTCCTTGGATATAATTTTGTTTCCCTTGAGTGTTAGGGAGGATACTATACATGCTTGTTGTAATAGGTGTTGCAAGTTCTGTCTCTTTGTCTGGGCCAGAGTAGCCTCAAAGTCAGCAACACCAGTGTGGGTATATGTTGAGGCTAATTTCAAACACTATGTTTGTGATTCTACAAAACTGAATCATGCCCTAGGGCATCTTTCTCTGACTTCTGTGTCTGCATTGTTCAAGAAACATTACCATGTTTATAATCCCAGATCCAGTCATTTCACCCTAGGATATTTTCCTAAGGAAATCTGACTTTTTTCCTCTTCCTTTCTGGTACTATTATGTGAAACTACTCATTGTATTCATAACAGTGGAAAACTGGAATCAAACTAGTGTCCTGAAATAGAAAAGGAACTATAGGAGCTGTTTGTCATCAATAGTAATGATGAAAATTATATAGCAACATGGAACATACTTCTAAATGGAAAAGGTATGATGCAGTTGTGTTAGGATTTATATCCGTGATCCCTTGCTTTGTAATGGACAATCTCAAAATTCAGTGGCTTTAAGACAACATAAGTTAATCTCTTGTGACTTGTAGGTTGTTGTGTGGTTGTCACCCAGTCTTATTTACATAGCTGCCTATACCTTGGGAATCAGGAGAAGCTAGACCTGAAGTGGTCTAACCCATGTACATGCTAGAAGTGGGGACGTCTCTGTCCTTTTAACTGGTCATAATTCTGTGTTCTGGCCTGATTCTTTATGTGGAGGCTAGGTTTCAGCAGTAAAGGTAGGAGCTGCAAGATGTCTTGACATCTGGACTGTAGAGCTTGTACACTGTCACAGATTTTCTGTTGATTGCAGAAAGTCTCTAGCCCAGATCCAAGAGTATGGAGAGCAAGATTTTGCCTCTTAATGGGGTGGAAGGAATCACATTTTAACACCAGGCAGAAGAGACAAGCAGGAAATGAATCTGAGACCCGGCCAGCACAAGTAGACCATGAGGGGGCATGGTGGAAGTCTTGGTATCCAAAGACAGGGTTATCTGATTGGAGGGTCGGAACTGGTTATATTTTCATGTTCACCAGCTTCCTTCCTTGTTCGTAACTGTTCTTTTACACAAGTATTTCCTTGCACATTTTCTGTTTAGAAATATTTCAAAAATTAAAAAAAAAAGGTTAATAAATGCATGGGAAAGCAAACATTTAACTCCATGTGGTATGGTGGTAAGAGTCCTGCTTTGTAGGACAGGGATCTTGAGCAGTACATATAGGTGGTAGGTTCAAAGGACAGCTGCTCGCTTGCAGGGGAGAGCCCTGACACCCTGATCCTGCTGAAGGGAGAATTGGGGCTCAAACAGCTATGTCCACATTGTGGAGAAAAGTTGGGTCCTGCAGGGAAAGGGTGTGTGTGAGCGAACACACTCTGAACAAATGGGCTTCACTCCAGCAAAACCTCAGTGTACAGTCCTCCTCCACTGCTGGCAGCAATCCTTCCCCATCACAGAGACTTGCCCCCTTCACATTCCTATCCTTGCTTACCCTCTTCTTCATCTTGGATGTCCCAGACCTCAGGACCCAGCTGATTGGGCCCTGCCAGTACCCAGGATCCCAAATAGGCTGTGGACAGCAGGAACCTCCAGAGCTGGTTGAGAATCTTAGGTCCTCCTTATGCTTCTGGTTAGCTTCTTACTGTCCACTCTACCCCCAGAGGTGGCAGGGAGATTCTCTGTATGCCTAGGACTCAGCACTAAATCCCCTTTTGACCCAGTGGAACTGCGCTTTTCTCCTGATTGTGACAAAGCTCTTGATTATCCAGCATTCAAAGGATTCCCTAGTATGTAAGGCAGGTAGTACTGAAGCCCCCTCTCCTTTGCATGCAGCATGGGGCCATAGTGTGGTCAGAGAGCTAGGAAACCACCACAAAGCCCATTCTGATCTGAGGCTGACAGTGGGAAGGAGGCCTGATTGGCCTGATGACATGGTACACAAGTAGGGCCTTGTGATGGCTCGTTGTCCAGTGACCTGTCTGGGGACTAGCCTAAGCCTGGGCAAAGGTGGGTAGCTAGGATTGTACTCAGCTGTATGCTGATCTCTGATGACCACATATGTCACAAGTGACTGGACAGATATTGTAGACCTTGGGCCTTATAATGAGGACTTTACCCCTTAACCCAGGGCATCCTGTCCCTTCTGTACCCCATTACTGAGGGAGAAAGTTCCTATTAAGACTCCCCACCCCCTACCACCATCCTGGAATGAGCCTGTTCTGAGAGCAAGTGGCTGTCAGCAGTGAAGATGAATCGCCTATTTACTTGTTTCATTAAGAGGCCCCTTGCCATGGGAGAGGTCACAACTCAGCCTTGGGCTGGGAGGAAATGGTGTTTACAGGGTAGCCAGCTGGTGTGGGGTAAGGAGGTGGCTGATTCCTCATTATGGAGCACAGAGAGCCTGCAGCATGCCAGCCTGGTCCTTCCATGCCACTGTCACAATGGCTGTGACGATGGATGGATGGATGGATGGACCCTGAGCCAGGCTAGCCAGAGAGTGAAAACAGGAAACCTAATCTTTTAAAAATAATCCAGGGGGAGGGGAGAAAGTGGAGCAAAGCCTTTAAGCCAACAGATGGCTCTTGTAGGGGGCAAGTCTTTCAGGGTGGCTGATGCTTCTGATAGCTAAAAATTCCAGGGAGTTGGCAAAAGGCTAACCATTTCAACTGAACATGCTTGAATGGGTTGAACATTTTCAATTTGTCCCTAATGTTTCATGAAGTTTTTTCCTCACCTGCCTCTCCACACTGTGCCTCCAGAAGCATTCCTAAGTGGTATGACTCTCTCACCTTGACCATAATGCTGTCCTGCTCTTGGCCTCTGCCTTTGGCTCCTACTCAGGTCAGCCATTTTTTATGCTAGGTTTATTGCCATCGAGCTTGATCATAATTCCATTTCCAAAAATCTCCCACTAGAAGTGGAGCTGTGAGTCAAAGTGGTAGAGCGCTAGCCTTGAACAAAAAAAACTCAGAAACAGTACCCAGGCCCCGAGTTCAAGCACTGTAACTTAAACAAAACATTCCTAGCTGTTCTTGGGCTGGGGCTCAAGATTACACCTATGAGGCAGATAGCTCCTCAAGGCTGTGCAATTAACACTCTTCTCTCCCGCCCTTCTCTATGGCAGAACAACTCCTTTCCAGTAGAACTAGGTTTTACTCTTCATGTATTTCTTGCACACTGCCTCTGCCTAAATGTCAAGCCCAAGATCCATCTGGACTTCACTGTCCAGCTACTTTGTTATTCCACCTCCATTTTCCCATCCACATTTATCTTCCTGACTTGTATGTAACTTGTCTCCCTTCTCCCACTAATATGGCCCTCCCTCATGCCTCCTTCATGCACCATCTGGCTCCCTTTGGTACCCAGTGTTACACCACCTCCTTTCTGATTATTCCATCCTCTGGTTACCCACCTGTGTGGCACAGAAGACACAGCTCCTCTGCTGCAAGGCTGTTTGGATCCAGGGCTGTCACTTCCTGCTCCTGCTGGGTACCCCCACCCTCCTAAGTGCCTGATAAAGCCCCTCACCCTTCCCATGGGAACTAAGAGGACCTCCCTTCTTTGTCAAAAGGAAGCTTATGCTGGAGTCCAACTTGCAGTCCCACAGGATGGTAGTGATGGTCATGTTTTGGATTCCAGGGAGAAATGTCCCTCCATCCAAATGGCGGAGAATAGCTTCCACAACTGCCAGATGTGGCCTAGTGGCTGTAGCCGTACTTGGGATAGCATTTGCTTCCAGGTATGCTCCGCTAAGGACTGTTTAGGAACATTATGATCTCTGAGCTCAGCTCTGCCAGGCTGGGGCTTCTCGGAAAGCTAGGAGCAGAAGCCTGCCTGAGGCTGCCTCAAGACCTTTTCCTTCTCTGCTCACTAGAAGTTCAACTCGCTTCTTCTTGGATACTTGGTATGTAATCCATAACCTTCCTATTCAGCTTGTGAAGGATCATGAAAACCAGCCATGATTGTGAATGCCAGAGGTTCCAGGTCCGGGCCTGCATCCTCTTCCACCAGAGGATGTTTCTCACCTTCCTGCTCTCTCAGATTATGAGAGCAGTCAGCTTTCTCATTGGCTTTTTGAAGAGACTCATCCGTTCTGTGAGGCTGTACCTTTTGGAAAGGAGCTACCAATATCTGAGGATTGAGGAGGGGGCTCTTTGTCACATGACAGCCTTGGACATCCTTGAAGAACCAGTCCCATTGATGGCAGGGCAGGATCTGCAGAAAGGATGCTTCCTCAGGTTGAGTTTTACACTCTAATGACCTCACAGTACCTTATAATTATCTCCCCAACCCAGTCTTCATGATAGCTTTGGGTGCCGTGCTTCATTCTCCCCAGAGAACAAGTAATTCATACCCACAAATTGCTCCCTCTTTTACAAATTGGAAAATGGCAGTGCCAATAGAAAATGACCTACTTTGTGCCGGGAGTTCGGCCTAGTGGTAGAATGCTTGCCTAGCATGCATGAAGACCCTCGGTACCACATACATAGAAAAAAAGCCAGAAATGGCACTGTGGCTCAAGTGATAGAGCCGCTAGCCTTGAGAAAGCCCAAGTACAGTGCTCAGGCCCTGAGTTCAAGCCCCAGGACTGGCAAGAAAAGAAAAGAAAAAAAAAAAAGAAAGAAAATGACCTATTTTTGACCCAGATAGAGATTTCAGGCTTCTGAGGCTTTTGTTGGAGAATACTCTCCCCAGGGAAGACTATGTATCTTTGTTATTCAGGGAGTCAAGGGTTGCCATGTCCTAGTGTCCTCAGAGCGACCTTTGCCCTGCCAGGAGCCTCCAGCTACTCACTCATTCTCATACTGTTCCCTGTTACTTGCAGCAGAAATAGCCCCCTCATCTTCCTGCACATTTTCCTTCAGAACAGGATGAGTGGAATATGTCTACACAGAAGGAACACGAGATGATAGGCTTGTTTTTAAAAGACTGGGAATTTGTAGGAGTTCAGGGGAAAGTGGAGCAGAAAGCTGGATGATGATGATGATGATGCCCACGTTGCTCAGAGCTTTTTGGAGAAACCTCTCAGTTCCCATAGGCTGGGGTAGTAGGTAGTGGTGGGGTATCTCACTACTAGGGTGAAGAAAAATAATTATTTTTGAGTACTTAGGCCAGATCCTCAGTTAATGCAAAGGTGATATTTCTTTTTAAAATTGGCTAGCTAGTTCTTATGTCCTGATTGGTTCATTGGTTCCTGTTCTCCATTAATTTTTTTTTTTTGAATTTTATTAAAGAGATGTGGGCAGGGAGTGCTTGTCTAGTATGCATGAAACCATTGGTTCATTCCCTTGGTACCACATACACAGAAAAAGCCTTGAAATGGTATTGGGGCTCAATTGGTAGACTGCTAACCTTAAGAAAGACAGTGTCATATCTTTTTGGACAATGTCACCCCTTCCCTTGCTCTCCCCAGTTTTTCCCTCCTACCCTCCACTCACAAGTTGTATAGTTCATTTTCAGCATAATGTCCAGTGAATACCATTTCTATATTCACCTTTTGTCACTCCATTTTTGTGCTGTCCCTTACACTCATAGACACATAAATGAATAAACAAAACAAGAAGGAAAAAAAAACAACATAAAAAAAGAAAAGAAACCTGTTGTTTCCAATTCCTGGAATTCATTTGATAAGTGTTTGTTTGTTTTGCTAGTCCTGAGCTTGAACTCATGGCCTGGGCACTGTCTCTGAGCTTCTTTTGCTCAAGGCTAGCATTTTACCACTTGAGCCACAGTGCCACTTACAGCTTTTTCTGTGTATGTGGTGCTAAGGAATCAAACCCAGGGCTTCATGCATGCTAGGCAAGCAATCTACCACTAAACCACGTTCCTAGGCCTAAATATTATTTTGTATGATCAGATGCTTTTCTATTCCACTCTTAGCCTAGAGACCTATACAAATTTTTATATTCCAGTGTATTTTAGATCTTGTTTCCACATACATGAGAAAACATGCATACCTTTGCTTACCTCACTTTCCATGTTTTGTTCTAGGTCCATCCAGTTTCCTGAAAATGACAAAATACTGTTCTTTCTGATGGCTGCATAAAATTCCATTATATGTAGGCACCACATTTTTTTTTTTGATCCGTTCATCAGTTTTTATAGGGTATCTGGACTGTTTCCACAACTTGGCTGTTGTGTATAGTGAAGCAGTGAACTTGTATGTGCAGTTGTCTTTATGGTATCCTGGCTTGGGATGTTCTGGGTAGATGCCCAGGAATACTGTGGCTGGGTTGTAAGGAAGATCTATATTTAGTTTTTTGAAGAACCTCCAGATTGTGTCCAAAGTGGTGGTACCAGTTTACATTCCCACTAACAGTACAATAGGGTTCCTTGCCCCCCCCCAATATCTCTGCCAACATTTGTTGTTCAAATCCACAATGTTGGCCATTTAGTGGGTGCAGTAGAATTTCAGAGGTTTTTTGATTTGCGTTTCATTTATGGCCATGGATGATGAGCATTTCTTCTTGTGTCTTTGCCATTCCTACTTCTTCTGAGAAGTCTCTCTTTACCTCATTTGCCCATTTAGTAATTGGTTTATTAGGTTTAGGAGAGGTTAATTCTTGAGCCCCTTGTGTATTTTGCATATTAGGCCTTTGTCAGATGTATTGCTGGTGGGATCTCCAAGTCAGTTGGCTGTCTTTCTACTTTAGTAACTATGTCCTTTACTGTGCAGAAACATATTTTGTTTATGCAATCCCATTTATCAAGTCTCTCATATCTATGGTGCCCCCTGGGACTCTTTGCAAAAGTTTCTGCCTATTTCTATAAGTTCCAGTGTTTCTCTTACTTTCTTTTTTATTTTTTTTATTTTTATTTTTTTATTATTTTTTTTGCCAGTCCTGGGCTTGAGCTCAGGGCCTGAGCACTGTCCTTGGACTTTCTCAAGGCTAGAGCTCTACCACTTGAGCCTCAGCACCACTTCCGACTTTTCTGTATGTATGTGGTATTGAGGAATCGAACCCGGCTCTTCATGCATGCTAGGCAAGCACTTTAACCACTAGGCCAAACTCCCGGCCTTCTCTTACTTTCTCTTGCAGTATTTCAAGGTTTCAGCTCTGATGTTGAGGTCTTTGATCTACTTTGAGTTGATATTTGTGCATAGTAACAAACAGGGTTTCACTTTTAGTTTTCTGTATATTGATGCCCAGTTTTCCCAACACCAGTTATTAAAGAAGCTATCCTTTTTTCCACTGTGTTATCTTTGGCTCCCTTTCCAAGGATCAGATAATTGTAATTATGTGGTTTTATTTCCAGGTCTTCTAGTATATTTTATTGATCTTCCCTTCTCTTTTGTGCTTCTCTGGCTATTCTAAGTCTTTCGTTATTTATTCCATATACATTTTTGTATTGTTTTCTCTACGTGGGTAAAGAATTTGATTGGAACTGTCCTCCTTTTCTTATTGGAGCAGCTTTTGAGGGGAAGACTCTTTGTTATGAGAATTGAGTCTCCCATTCTTGACCTCTCTGTGGAGCAGATCTGTGATTATTTGTGCTTTGTTCACTTATACATCTCCAGAGCCAAAAATAACTCTAGGCAAATAGTAGGCCATCACTCAGTGTTTGTAGAGTGAATGGAATGCAGATTTGCTTGAGTCATCTTGGTCCCCAAGCGAGGCACTGTAGGGCCCTAAAAGAAGTCTGATAGAGGTGCTGACTTACAAGAGAAAACAGAATATCAGTATGTGGAAATTAAAATGAGAAATAAAATAATAGTTCACAATATATTAGTTGAAAGGACTGATAGGATTGTCCAATGTTATGCAAATGTTAAGTGCTGTGAAAGTTCAGAGCAAAGGAAATTGTTCCAGAGTTGAGAGCAGGCAGGAAGAAGATTATCTGTTTTGTGAAGAAGGCTAAAGAGGCAGGTAGTATTTAGTGAAAGACAACGGACTTAAAAAGATACAGTCCAACAGGGAGTTGGCCTAGTGATAGAGTGCTTGCCTAACATGCACAAAGACCCACATTTGATTCCTCATTTCCACATACATAGAAAAAGGCACATGTGCTACTGTAGCTCAAGTACTAGAGCTCTAGCCTTGAGAAGAAAGCTCAAGGACAATGCCCAGGCCCTGAGTTCAAGCCCCATGACTGAAAAAAAAAAAAAAAAAGATATAGCCTGGAGCGAGGTGCTATTAACTCATGCCTGTAATCCTAGCTACTCAGGAGGCTGAGATCTGAGGATCATGGTTCAAAGCCAGCTCAGGCACTAAAGTCCACGAGACTCTTATCTCTAGTTAACCACCAGAAAACTGATGTGACACTGTGGGTCAAGGGTAGAGCACTATCCTTGAGCTGAAGTGCTCAGGTACAGTGCCCAAGTCTGGTGTTCAAGCTCCACTACCAAAAAAAAAAAAAAAAAGATATATCCTGGGCAAGGCAGAACAAGGCCCAGGGGGTTGCTGTCTATGATTAGTGGTGTGCCTATGAATAGACCCAGAAAGGCCTGAATTACATAGGTTGGGCTTGAGGTACCAGGATTGACTGTGTGAGCTTTTTTGTTGGGAATAGGTACTTGGGTCAGAATTCCCATCCCTTCCTCTTGGTTTCTGA
Source organism: Megascapheus bottae (assembly GCF_031878675.1). NCBI lineage: Eukaryota > Metazoa > Chordata > Mammalia > Rodentia > Geomyidae > Megascapheus > Megascapheus bottae. The sequence goes on from NC_143536.1 coordinate 16,862,531, forward strand.
TAGAGAATAGCAAGTTGTCCTTGGAGTCCTGATGCTCATACATAGCTACTTAGAAGGTTGAGGTTGGGAGGATCATGTTCCCAGGTCAGCCATGGGCAGCTTACAAGACTCCATGTCTCAGTGGGAAAAATGGTATAAGTGGCACATACTTACCATCCTAGCTACAATAGAAAGCACGAAATAGCAGATGGTGATCTTTGTGAGCTTTAGAGCCGAAAACAAAACCTATCTGCAAAATAACCAGTGCAAGCTGGGTTCCTGCTGTGGCTTCTGCCTGTAATCCTAGCTACTTAGGAGGCTGAGATCTGAGGATCACAATTCAAAAGGCAGTATAGGCAGGAAAGTCCAAGTGATATAGTTAGCCACCAAAAGTGGAAGTATGGCTCAAGTGATAGAGCACCACCAACTCTGAGCAAAAGAGCTAAGAACCTGAGTTCAAGTTCAAGTCACACTCTCTCTCTCTCTCTCTCTCTCTCTCTCTCTCTCTCTCTCTCTCTCTCTCTCTCACACACACACACACACACACACACACACACACACACACACACACACACACACACACCCAGTGTTGTCTGGCTCTGGTGGCTCATACTTGTAATCCAGCTACTTAGAAGGCTGAGATATGAGCACTGAAGTTCAAAGTGTGCCCAGGAACAAAATGTCCATAAGACTCTTAACCTCCAATTAGCCTCTAGAAAACTGGAAGTGATTCAGGTGATAAAGAGCCAGCCATAAGCTGAAGAGCTCAGGGACAATTCCCCGGACCCAGAGTTCAAGTCCCGTGACCCAACCATAAAAAAATAGTGTAAGAATGGCTGGGGGTATAGCTCAGTAGTAAAGCACCTAACCTTGTAAGTGTGAGGCCCTGAGTTCAAACCCCAGAATTGCCAAAACAACAAAAACTGCTAATCACAAGGTGTGTCTTAGTCTATTCTGGCGGCTACAACAAAATACAATAGACTGGTGGCCCATAAATAGCAGAATTCTCCCTCTCCTCTCTCCTCTCTCCCCTCTCTCCTCTCTCCCCTCTCCCCTCTCTCCTCTCTCCCCTCTCCTCTCTCTCCTCTCTCCCCTCTCTCCCCTCTCCCATCTCTCCCCTCTCCCATCTCTCCCCTCTCCTCTTTCTCCCCTCTCCCTTCTCCCTTCTCCCTTCTCTTTTCCTCCCCTCCTCCCCCCTCCCTCTTCCTCTCTTGTGAGGCTTAAACTCTGGGCCTGAGCATGGTCCCTTAGCTCTTAAGCTCAAGGCTAGCACTGTTACCACTTGAGCCACAGCGCCACTAAATAGCAGAATTTCTGTAGGCCCTGAAGGTTAAGATTAAGATGCCAGCAGATGCAGTGTTTTGTGATGGATCTCTGCATCAGATGACCCCTTCTTGCTAAGATATCACCTGGCAGAGGTAAAGACATTCCCATATGTGTTTTCATGAGGGAACCAGTCACTTTTCTGTAGTTGTACCCCTTAGTATTGGGGATTTCACTGTATGTGTTTGGAAGGGAGGGCACACAAATTATAACACCAACGCTAGAATCAAAGAGTTCACCTAGTAGGATGATAAGGATTTGTGGGACAAGTATGGGTGTGTATGTGAGCATTTGGGTATGGGGGGGCATATTTCTTTGAGTGTGCAGATGTATGTGCTGTGTGTGGGTCTGCATTTGTGACCTGTGAGGGAAGATGAACAAGGATTCTGAGGCCAGACTGTGGGATGTCCTTATATTTCTTAGCATCTCTCAGATGCTAAGAACTTTTAGCACAGGCTCCTTCTCTGAAGTTGAAATGAACCACACATGCAAAGCCCTGGTCCCATAGCTACTTTTCCTCTCCACCTCCCTCTGACTAGAGGACAGCTCAGGGAGCAGGGTTCAGGAACCAGCAGGAACCAGGTGGGTGGGATCTTCCACCCCTTAAATCCAGCTTCTGGGGGGCCAGGCAAAATGTTTATCTTCTCAGAGCAATGAGATGTGAGTTTGTCTCTAGGCAGGTAGTTTTCACTCCCCTTCCCACAAAGAGGTACCCAAGGGCTTTATCTCATTTTCTCTTTCTCTCCCTCTCCTTCCTTTCCTCTAGTGAGCTCTTGCCTGACTGGGGCCTTTGGGCCACCTCTTCCTGGCTTTTCCATGGGCGGAGGCCCTGGTGCCTCACACAGGAAGAGCCAGAAGGGCCTAATCTAAGCTTCTGCCCTTTATCTCTCCTTCCCACATGGTCTGCAGGAAGCTGTACTCCAATAGCCATGCAGGGAAGGAGGCCTGGGCAAAGCAGACCCAAGTTGGCATCATGGACTATGCTTTATACTTTTGACTTGCTAACTATTCTTAGAGCTTTGGGCTGAGGATGTCACTCAATGGTAGAATACAGGCTTAGCATGTGCCAAAGCCTTTGTTTCCATTCCCAGCACTGGGGCTGGGAGAGGGAGCTTTTTCTAAACTCTGACAAAAGTTAAGGAAATGACTACTACCGTATAAGGGGCAGTGCTATGGGTTCACATTTTCATCTCAAGCTTGGCTTTAACCTCTGCCTCTGGGAGGGGCAAATGGTCCACACATTCCCAGGAACAGGGCAAATGGCTGGAAGGAGAACCACTGCCCAAGACCTTGGTCCTGACAGAACAGCTTTTGACAAGCCCAGTTTCTGGGGGACTAGAGCTTAAGGTTTTTTGATATCTCTGATCTTAATGTAAAGACTTTGCAGGCTGCTGCCATACTGCAAAGAATTTACAGGCTGCTGCAGGAAAGGTTTGTTCAAGCAGAAGAAGGCAGAGCCTGTTAGCAACAAAACTGAAACGCCCCTCCCCCCCGCACCCAGACTTGTGTATCTAGTTTAATGGGACAAACAGCTGAACGTTTGTGGCAGGTGATCCCATATTCACTTGTCTCATCTGTTGTGCTTTTTCTGTGTCTTGCCCCACCCCTCTGTTGTTCCTCTATTCCCTGCCCCCTCATGCGTCATGTAAATACAGAGAAAACCCTAAACCAAGGAGCTTGGACTGAGAACATCATTTGAGCTAGAGCAGCATGCATTGTGATTATTTTGGGACTTCCTTTCTGTCTACCTCTGGACTCATTCACTGTGTGGACCCCACCCTATGCAGGGTGGTCAGGCCAGGTGGTGGGTGTAGTCTCTGCCAAAGCCCAAATCACCAGCTGGAGACTGGACTGTGCAGGGCTCCCCTCCAGGCTGTGGCCTGGGAATGTGAAGGGTGTAGCCTGAGCTCTCTCTTCCTCTTTTGGCAGCTCTTCAGGGTTTGGGTTTGGGAAAATCCCTGCAGGTCTGGAGGTAGCTGTTTCTAACCCTTTACTTCTACTTTCTACCCTATCAACACACTTTTGCAGATAATCAGGTAACATTGCTGAGCTAAGGATGCAACAGCTAGGAATCCAGGCCCCCTACTGTGTTCTTATCCTACTTTGGCTGTTATCCAATACTTGAGCAGTTTTCTGGCCTTTGCATCAGTGAGCCTGGGGGCAAATTCAGGGTTCAGTTGGCATAGTCAGTACATCTTGGGGCTAGAAATATGCTTTGGGCCTTCGCTTTTGTTTTCTTCCCAAAGGTCTTATTTTTACACGGTTTGACTCCTTACGGGTGCCTCAGATTCTTTTGGAAATAGGACGATAAAACCTTACACAAACAAATTCTCTACTGGGCCTGGCACTTTCCCCATGCCCACATCCTGTACTCTTTCCTTGGGACCTGCTGGAGCCTGCATCCCTCCTCAGGACTGGGCAGGGTACATGCTTTGTTGCCTGAGAAACAGTGCAAACCATCTCTTTGCACCCCATAAATGATTCATTTCCTTTTGAGTGTCTTGTACTGGTTTTTAGCAGAATCTTCGCTATGAATGAATCAAGATCAATCTGGCTGACATTTTCTGCTATAGCTGATGTGAGTTTTCCCTTCAGAAATATTCTTCCCACGGGGCCAGATAGTATGTGTTCATGTGTGTGTGAGCGTTCTGTGTGCATGTGCACATGCACATACATGTGCATGCATTTGTGTGTGTTGGAAATGGAGATAGAATCCATGGGCATGTGTTCTTCCAAGGAGCTGAGCATCTACCCTAAACCCAAAATAATTCTTTTATGATGGGGGGGAATCAGCTGCTATAGATAAAGAATAAAGATATTCTTTTGTCTTACGGTGCTTTTGTCTTAGGGTGTGTTAGCTGGGCTCATGAGTTCTGGGCAGCATGTAAATGCCTAAGCAGAGAGAGGATGAGAATTCCCTGTACTATTGAATTGTGAATTGTCTTGTCTGTGGTAACTATAGCCAAGTTGGGAAAATGGTGTCGGAGTCGGGAGTGAGGCTTCTTCCTGTTGTTTCCGCTCAGCTCAGCCCACTGCTTGTTTGTGTAAATAAAGTTTTATTGGAACACAGCTTGCTCACTCATTTAGGTATCATATATGGCTATTGGTATAATAGGAAGGCTGAGTGCTGAGGCAAATATAACATGGCTTCTGTAGTTAAAAATATTGGTCTGGCTGGGTGCAGTGGCTCACGCCTATAATCCTAGTTACTCAGGAAGCTGAGATCTGAGGATCAAGGTTCAAAGCCAGCCCCGGCACAAAAAGATCCAAGACTCTTCTCCAGTAACCTCTAGAAAATGGGAAGTGGGGCTTAGTTCAAAAGTAGGGTGGTAGTCTTGAGGTGAAGAGCTTAGGGACAGTGCCCAGGCCGAGTTCAAGCCCCTCAAAAAAAATTGGTCTGGGAGTTTGGCCTAGTGGTAGAGTGCATGCCTAGCATGTACAAAGACCCAGGTTCGATTCCTTGGTACCACGTACATAGAAAAGAGCTAGAAGTGGTGCTGTGGCTCAAGTGGCAGAGCTCAAGCCTTGAGAAAGCCCCAGGACTGTTTAAAAAAAAGATTACAGTTAGGCACTGATGGCTCATGCCTGTTATCCTAGCTACTAAGGAGGCTGAAATCTGAATATCACAGTTCAAAGCTAGTCTAGATACAAAAGTCCCTGAGACTCTTATCTCCAATTAACCACCAGAAAACTTGAAGTAGTGCTGTGGCTCAAGTGATAGAGCACTACCCTTGAGTAGAAGACCTCAGGGACAGTGCCCAGGCCCAACTTTCAAGCCGCATGACCAACAAAATAAAAATATTTACTTTATGGCTCTTTGCAGGAAAAGTTCCCTGATCCCTGATTTAGTGGAAGGACACCGGAATAACAGATGAATGTGGATAAGAGTCCTGTAACCACCAGCAGTTTTACTTTCAACTGGGTTCAATACAGATGAAGCAAATACTCCTCAGTTTTACCTTGAAGAGAGACAGAAGGACCAGGACAGATGGTCCTGTGGTTTGAAATTCAGGGGAATCTGAAGTTAGTTCAGTGACCAGGCCCAGGGCTGTGTTGCTCAGTGATGACTGATAACTGGTGAGAAGTCAGGGTAATTTCTGAGTCTAAGATACTTTTTTTGGACCAGTTCTAGAGTTTGAACTCAGGACTTGGGTGCTATCCCTGAGCCTCTTTGTGCTCAAGGCTAGTGTGCTACCACTTGAGCCACAGTGCTACTTCTAGCTTTTTCTAGGTAGTTTATCCGAGATAAGAGTGTCCCAGACTTTCCTGATCAGGTTGGCTCAAACTGTAATCCTCAGATCTAACTCTCCTGAGTACCTAGGATTACTGGCCGGGCCACCAGCACACAGCCTACATGGAATATGATTCTTTTTCTTTTTCTTCTTTTCTCCTCCTCCTCTTCCTTTTTTTTTTTTTTTTTTGTCAGTTCTGCGGCTTGAACTCAGGGCCTAAGCCCTGTCCTTGGGCTTTTTCCTTAAGGTGAGCACTCTGCCACTTGAGCCACAGCACCATGTCTAGCTTTTTCTATGTATGTTGTACCAAGGAATCGAACCTGGGTCTTTGTGCATGCTAGGCAAGCACTCTACCACTAAGCCAAACTCCTGGCCCTTCTTCTTTTTCATGGTGGACTGTGGGGCTTGAATTCAGGGACTGGGCATTGTCCCTGAGCTTTTTCACTCAAGGCTAGTGGTCTACTACTTTGAGCCACAGTTCTACTTCCAGTTTTCTGGTGATTAATTGTAGATAAGAATTTCACAGACTTTCTTTTCTGGGCTGGCTTCGAAACCTCAATCCTCAGCTCTCAGCCTTCTGAGAAGCTAGGATAACAAGCACGAGCCACCAGTGTCAGACTGGCAAATTGCCATAAATGTAGCTCACCTGGAGCATTTAGGGCCAAAACAAAACTAAAACTAAATTCTGAGCTGCCTGAACAAGCTGAAAGAGTAGAAAATAGAACCTTTCAGAAATCAGCTGGGGAAGTAAATTTTTTAGCCTGGAGAAACAAGTTGATAAGTGTCCCTTGCAAATGTTAGCCACCATTTTCTGCACATACTGTAGGCCAGGTACCACAGCGGGCACTTCACCATGCTTACTCTTAAAACAGCCCTGCTGAGTAGCTCCCATTAGCCCAGATACCAGTGGAGGCTCCAAGGGCATTTCTTGCACAGATCATCCAGCCCTCTGTAGAGAGAACGTTCACCGGAATTGCAGCCCTCGTGGGGGACATAAGGAAAAACATCTCTACTTGCATGCGTGGTTAAGCACTGCTATTAGCTGTCAGGGGAGTATAAGTGATTCCCATCTGGGGAAAGCTTTGGAAAGGAAAAATCACTTTCAAGTCTGTTTTCAACATTTTGGTCCCCCCCTTCCCCCCCGTCCGGTGAAATCTTTGCTGGTTCAGATCACAGTTGTACTAGTCACCTTTAGAATGCCCAAGACCTGACTGAATTAATGGAGATTTAGTTTCTGGAGTATGTCTGGTATGTTAAAAATCTTCTAGAAAATTGGGCCATCTCATGAGAGCCCTTGTGCCTGTTAATACTGACTCTTATCTGCCTCATCTATACAGGCCTAGGTCAACTCTATGGTTAGGGATATGGAGGTCAGAGTGAAAATGAGCTTCATAGAACTGGCCCCTTTCAGGCTGGGGCTGTGGTAGAGTGCTTGCATCGTGTACACGAAGCCCTGGGTTTGATTCCCCCAGTACCACATATACGGGGGGTGGAAAAGAGGTTCTGTGGCTCAAGTAGTAGAGGGCTAGCTTTGAGAAAGCCCAACGAGAGTGGCTAGGCCCTGAGTTCAAGCCCCAGAATTGGCAAAAAAAAAAAAAAAAAAAAAAAAAGAACTGGCCTCTGGGATAGTAGTTTTGTTTTTTTTTTTAACCAGTCTTGGGGCTTGAACTCAGAGCCTGAGCACAGGCCTTGGGCTTTCTTAAGGCTAGAGCTCTACCACTTGAACCACAACATCACTTCGAACTTTTTCTATGTGTGTGGTACCAAAGAATCGAACCCAGGTCTTTGTACATGTTAGGGAAGCACTCTACCACAAGGCTAAACTCCTGGCCCCAATTTTTTTCACTGTTAATTCTGTTTTATTTTTGTTGTGCTAGGGAAAATACCCAGGCTTGTACATGCTGGGGGAGTGTCCTACCATTGACCAAGGCCAACCAAATTATATTACTGACTTTAATTAACACATGTGTATGTGTTCATTTCCTACTGCTATTTTAATAGATTGTCCCAAACTTAGTGGCTTAAAAACAACAAAACCAGCCAGGCATTAGTGGCTTACACCTATAATCCTAGCTACTCAGGAGGCTGAAATCTGAGGATCGAGGCTCAGAGCCAGCCCAGGCACAAGCAGTCCGTGAGACTCTTAACTTCATTTAACCGCCAGAAAAATCAGAAGTGTCTCTGTGGCTCTGGTGGTAGAGCACTAACCTTGAGCTGAAGAGTTCAGGGACAATGTCCAGGCCCAGAGTTCAAGCCCCACAACCTGACCAAAAACAATAGCAAAACTTAGATCTAGGAGTAAATGTGCTGGTTTTCAATTCCAACATGACAAAGAAATAATAATTAAAAACAGAAAAATTATAGGCTGTAGGTATGACTCAGAACTGCTAGAAAGCATGAAGCCCTGAATTCCAAGGTCCTGCCCCCCCCAAAAAAAGATTAAAACCAAGTGTTGTGGACTCACACCTGTGATCACAGCTGCTCAAGAATCTGAGATCTGAGGATTGAGGTTCTAAGCCAGCCTGATTAGGAAATTTTGTGAGACTTTATTTCCAATGTTGAACTATCAGAAAAAGATGAAAGAGGTGGTGTATCTCAAGTGGTAGAGCATGAATGGGAAAGAAAAAGAAAACAAAACTAAAGAACAGCTCCAGGCTCTGAATTCAAGCTCCAGTACTAGCATAAAAAAAAAAAAAAAAAAAAAAAGCTGGGTGTAGTGGCTCACACCTGTAATTCTAGCTACTCAGGAGGCTGAGATATGAGGATCAAGGTTCAAAGCCAGCCTGGGCACAAAAGGACCTGAGACTCTTATCTCCAATTAACCTCTAGAAAATGGGAAGGAAAACGGGAAGTGGAGCTTGGCTCAAGGGTAGGGTGGTAGCCTTGAGCTGAAGAGCTCAGGGCCAGTGCCCAAGCTGAGTTCAAGCCCCATGACCCACCAAAAAAAAAGAAAAGTTTTAGCCAGATGCTAGTGACACCTATAATTCTCCTAGTGAGATGGCTACAATATGGAGGACACTGGTTTGAGCCATCCTGGGCAGAAAAACCTTTGAGATTCCATTTCTAAAATGACTAGCAAAAAGCAGGTATGGAGTCATAGTTCAAATGGTAGAGCTCAGCCATTCAAGCAAGTCCAGCAAATGTGAGATTCTATGTTCAAGCCCTAATCTTGCCTGAACAACGTAAATACTGCCTTAACAGTTCTGGAAATCAGAAATTCAGAATGGATCTTAGAAGGCTAAGTCGTAGTTTTCTTTCATCTAAGTCTTTATTTTGCATTTATTGCTGAAAGGTATTTTTATTGTTTATAGCATTCTGTCTAGTTGGACAGTTCTTTTTCTTTTAGCACTTTAAAATGTCTTCCCCTCTGTTGGCCCCATGGTTTCTTCTGGGAAATATGTAGTCAGTTGAATCCTTATTCCCTTGTATGTAAGGTGTTGTTTCCTGTGGCTGCTTTTCAGACAAAATTATCTTTGGTGGTTACCACTTTAATTATTATGTATCTGTATATGGTTTTCTTGTTATCCCCTTGTTGAATTTCATTTCTTAGAGATTTTTCATCAAATTTAGGAAGTATTTGGCTGTTATTTATTTTTTAAGTTTCCTGCTTCAGTCAGTCTGTCTCTATTTGTGCTGGAACTGGAACTTGAATTTAGGGTTTTACATTCTTGTTTTTTCTCAAGGCTACCATTCTACAACTTATACCACTGGTACCTCCACTTCTGTCCTTTTGCTCGTTAATTGGAGATAAAAGCCTCATGGACTTTCCTCCCAGTGCTGGCTTTCAAACCCTGATCCTCAGATCTGTGTAGCTAGGATTACAGGTATGAGCCACCAGTTTTGCTGGAATTCCTGCGACATGAAGCTATACCTTTTGATTTTTCCACATTTATTTGAGATTCTAGTCTGTCCCTCTGTCACACATACACACACACACATGCCTTCTATTTTTCTTTATTTATATTGGTTTATATTTTTCCTCTATTTATATTGGTTTATTTCAAGAGTCTTACTCTTAACTTCATGAAGAGCATGGTTATAACAGCTGCTTTAATGTTTTACATTGATAAACCCAACATCTGGGTTATCTTGGTGGTAGTGTTAGTTTCCTCTTTTTTTTTTTTTTTTTTTGGCCAGTCTTGGGCTTTGAGCTCAGGGCCTGAGCACTGTCCTTGGGTTTTCTCAAGGCTAGAACTCTACCACTTGAGCCATAGCATCACCACTTCTGGCTTTTCTATGTATGTGGTACTGAGGCCCCGAGCCTGGGTCTTCGTGCCTGCAAGGCAAGCATTCTACCACTGGGCCAAACTCCCAATCCAGTATTGGTTTCCTTTGATAATGCTTTTTTTTGTTTGTTTCTTTTTCTTTTTCTTTTTTTTTTTTTTTGGGTCGGTCTTGGAGCTTGAACTCTGGGCCTGGGTGTGGTCCCTGAGCTCTTCAGCTCAAAGCTACTGCCCTATCTCTTGAGCTACAGCACTACTTCCTGATAATGTTTTTAGTTACCTTATATGCCGTCAAGTAATTTGAGAAGTATGTTGGGCATTTAAAATATTATCTTATGAGGCTCTGGATCCTGCTTCAATGTTCTAGAGACATGATTGGTTAGTTTAAACAGACCATCAACCCAATTTGAAGCAGATTGCACATTCTGAATCAGCCATTCTTCATGATCTGTGATTCCAACCCTGGGTCTGTACTAGAGTTCAGTTCCTAAACCTGTGCTTTGTTAATTCCAAGTGTTTTCACACAGAAGCATTGTGTGCTTTGTCTGTCTCCTTTTCCTTAAGCTTTCTCATGCTCTCTGCTTCCTTAGGCTCTCTCTTGCAAGTGTTGTGCCTAGAAAGTTGAGATTCTTCCCTGAAAGATTATCTGGTTGCAATCCAAGGATTCACACCATTGTGCTGGTGAAGGTGGCCCAGGGCACTGCCCTTTTGAGGGCATCATTTAGTGTTGAGTGAAAAGAGCCACAGGCTTTACGTTACAGAACCATTGTTGCTGTATCCATGGGGAGGAGAGAGGATGCCTAGTTTTTGTTTTGTTTTGTTTTGTTTTCTAGGGTTAACTGGAATGACGTGAGTAAAGTCAAGGGAGTTCATTCCACAAGGTCTCCTTCAGTGCTGTGGTAGAGAGAGCAGACTTTTCTGTATGTTTCTTTTTTGAAATGTCCTGTGTACATTTATGATGGTTTAGGATTACTCTCTTACTCAACTCAAGGACATATAGGAGAAAAGAATGAAAAACCAGAGAAGTCAATGCCAGAGTGTCCTCCTGTGTTTATCCACAACTTTAGATTGTGGTTCACAGGGATGGGTGGAGTGTGTTTTTTCCATCTTGCTGGAAATGAATGTTGGAGCTTCCCTGTCTGCATCTGTCTGTGTCTCCGTCTCCCTTGCTCCCTCTCTGTCTCTCCCTTCTTTCCCCTCTCCAGTGCTGAAGATGGAACCTGGGGCTCTGTGCGTGTTAGATAAGTGGTTTGCCACTGTTTCTGTGAGGCAGATCACTTTCTTTGCCTGTGCTGGTGAACTCAGTGGGATTCCGTAGTTTGCTCAGTGCCTTCTCTACTCAATTCTGTTCTGTTTATTCCTGCTACCTGACTTAATAGACTTTGCAGGGCATAGCCATCTGCATGCACATTACCTGCCAGCCTTACCCACATTTCCCAAGAGAGAAAGATTTTAGGCTACAGATAACATGAAGACTTGGGGAAACATCATGATTCCTTACCAGAGGTCTCAGAAATTGCCATCTCTCCTAGCTATCCTGCATGCCAGGCCTTCCTTCCCCTCCGCCTCTCCCAAGCTCCACACCCAGCTGTCATTTCCTAGAGCACCCATACCATGCAGTTTCTCTGGACACATGGTATTCCAAGAGGGAATATGCCCTGGGTGGAGTTCCATGCACAGCCTTGAACCTTCTGGACAACCATCCTTGGGTGAGGATCCTGTCAACTCACCACAGTGTACCAAATGAGTTTCTGTTCTCCAGGCCACTTGTTTTCTTTGTCAGCTGAGGTATGTGGTGTGTTGGAATTAGCATTAACAGCCTTGCATGAGGAAAGTGAATGAGAATTCTTTCTAGTGAGAAAGAATGTGGTTTGTTTTTTTTTCCTCCCTACTCTACTTCTTTATAGGAACATACCAGCATCTTTCTAAAAGTGGACCAGCTGCATGTGATGGATAGACTCAGACAGCCTCATTCTATGACAGAGCTGGCTCTACTGTGCCTGCCAGCTCTGCTGACCCTGCCTTCTTCCCTGTGCTTGTGTCGAGCAGGCATGGAATCCAGAGGAATGTATTGTACTTCCTTCCCTGGATACTCAAGTACCATCGGGCAGGGCTCAGAGCGTGTGGGCCACCTAGGTGTGTCCTACTCACATCCACTCCCTGCCTTACACCTCCTTTGGCCTTTCTTCTCTACCAGGTCCTGCCCACTCCCTTGGTAGCCTCAGCCTGCCTAAGGCTGTTTATGTTTTTGGCCAGGCCTTGTCCTCTCCAGTCTCCTGGCTCAGGGGCTTACTCCTAATGTGGTAACTCATACCTTGGCATTAGTTCTTAATTTTATGTTGCTGTCTCATCTATACAAATTGGGGACCTAGAAACCCAGTACTTAGCTGGCATTAATTTCTAAGCTCCCTACTCAACTAGAGTGATAGGACTAGAACCTGTGAGTATTTCTGAGATGGCACCTGCTGGTCCTGTGCCAGGCACCTTTAGTGCCAGGCACCCATGGAGACTAGGTGTTCCATGTGGGTATGCTGGCCAGCTAACTAACTGGCTTCTCTTTTTATTGATGAATAGTTTGGGTCCAGAAAGATTTAAGCAGCAGGCTAAGGTCATACAGTAGGGCAGTGGTGTGGCTCGATGGAGTCAGTCTGTGCTCATAGCTTGTAAATTTTGTTGCTTCCTGGGAGCCAGCATCTTAAGCACAACTCATACAAGGCTGGCGACAGTCAGAGGGCCTGTTGGGGACGGGGTGGGGGGCCCTGCCCTTCTCTGCACTCCCCCAGAGAGAGGGAGAGAGCTGCCCTTTACCTGTCTGGAACCTTTGTGGGGACCTGGGCACAGATTGGGCCTATTGGAAATCCCAAGTCTAGTCCAGTGTAGCCACTGACAAGTGATAGGCCCATCCCCCATGCCTGACAAGCAGTCCCGTCTGTTACACCTCTGGGCATGCGTGGCTCCAGCCTGCTTCGAGATAGCAGGAGATGGGAGGCCATGATGGCTGCATGTTCCCAGCAGCCTCGGAGAAGGCTTTATTATAGCATCCAGTCAGAAGGTCTGACCCAGAGGGACTGGCCCTTGGAGCATGTCTTGTTTCTCTGTGGCAAAAGCCCATGTGAGAAGTTGAGTTAGAATGGATACCATACCACACCTGTGTACAGATAAACAGCAGAGTGCATACCTACACATTCTGACATGTGGAGCATATGTACTCAAGCTGCAAGGCACACGTCATACACATCCTTACACGGTGCTCACTCTGCAGAACACACACACCTATATATGTTCAAATACAAATGGATTGGTACACAGATACGTTTTTGCAAAGGGAGGACAGAATAAAAGCAGAAAAGCTGCTCTGATTATTTCAGCCTAGACTTGGAACCAGAGCCTCAGCTAGAAGGATCTCTTAGAGAGGCCAAAGAAGGAATGCTTGTGTTTACAGAGCTCAGTGGAAGAGGAAGTGGAGGAGGGAGGTAGGGGTCAGAGAAGCAGAGACAAAGAAAACAAAAGAATATCCCTGACAGTATCTTGATAGTGACTTGAATGAGAGACCGAAGCTGACATACTGATTCTAGTATTTACGATGTGCGATCTTAAACAAGCTATTGAATCTCTTTAAACTTTATTTTCTTAGTGTCACACCAACTACATAGGGTTATTGTAAGGCTTAATAAGGAAATTTAATCAGTATACCTAATACTTTGCTCACATATATTAGTCCTTAAAAATAAGTAAAAGTGGCTGGGAATGTGGCTTAGTTGTAGAATGCTTACCTAGCATGCATGGAGTCCATGGTTGGAAAGAGGCAGAACATGAACAGAAAAAGGCAGAAGTAGAAGTAGCTCTGTGGCTCAAGTTGTAGTGTGCTAGCCTTGAGCAAAAGAAGCTCAGGGACAGTGTGCAGGCCCTGAGTTCAAGTCCCAGGACTGGGAATAATAACAACAGTAATAATTAAGAGCCCCCTTATATGAAGTGTTCATTACGCATGCCATAAAATGCCTGTCCCCATAGGCATAGGTGGTGTGCACCTTGTGCTTCCAGATACTCGGGAGGCTGAGACAGTAGGTTGGCTTGAGCCTAGGAGTTAAGATCAGCCTGGGCAACCATGGAAGACTATGTCTTTTTTTTTTTTTTTTTTTTTTGTGGATCATGGGGCTTGAACACGGCCTGCCTGGGTACTGTCCCTGAGCTGAAGCAGCTCAAGGCTACTGCTGTACCCTTGAGCCAAGCCCCACTTCCCATTTTCTAGAGATTAATTGAAGATAAGAGTCTCAGGTCCTTTTGTGCCCAGGGCTGGCTTTGAACCTTCATCCACAGATCTCAGCCTTCTAAGTAGCTAGGATTACAGGAATGAGCCACTACTCCTGGCTGATTGTGTCTTTTTTTTGCCAGTCCTGGGCTTGAGCTCAGGGCTTGAGCACTGTCCTTGGACTTTCTCAAGGCTAGAGCTCTACCACTTGAGCCTCAGCACCACTTCTGGCTTTTTGCTATGTATGTGGGGTACCGAGGAATCGAACCTAGGTCTTCATGCATGCTAGGCAAGCACTTTAACCACTAGGCCAAACTCCCAGCCCCTGATTGTGTCTTTTTATAAATAAGATCTGTGTCCTCAAAGAGCTTGCAAACTATTTGGAGTGATAAAATATGAAAAAGTTTCCTAGTAAATGATTTTAATTAAACAACAAAACAAACCCCACCACAACATAAGAGGTCTCTTTCTGGCCAGTTGGGGGCATGTAGGAAATCTTCCCCTGTTGGGTTTCTTCATATCTGCCATTATCTCTGGGGACTCCTTAATGTCTCCAAGCAGGGAACCTCATGCATAGCAGAGGCCCATTGAACCTCTCGTGGGCCCTGTGCCTGTGGCTCAGGCTCCTGTTTGGATGCTCAGTTCTTGGAAGGCATTCCTGAGCCTTCTGTGCAGGATTGAGCTCTGGCAGCATCTCTACACTGCTCCCACTGGCCCTTCTCCTTGCAGAAGCAGCCTGCCCTGCTTCTCCACCCGGTGGTTGACAGGCTGTTCTTGTTTGGAAACAGAAAAGACACCCTTACTTCATTTTTCTTTTTGCTCCCCCTCCCTTTCCTAAAACATAAGGCTTATGTGCAGGACCATGTATACAGCGTATGGTTCCATGCATGTTCTCAGTAGGTGCCAGCTCTTAGCATCATCTGGTGTTCAGAAGAATGTGATGGCCTGTCTTCCTCTAGAGGTGTGGCAGATGGTCCAAGGTGGTCTGTGGACAGATATGGGAGGCTTTTCTGGTCATCACTGACCAAAAATACCATTGTAGATGATTGATTGTGCCTCAGAAATGAGTTCCATCTATGCACCTTGCAAATGTGATGGGACCTATTCTAGGTTCTTCTGAGGCTTAGTTGGGCCATGTGGGGAGCAGTTTGTTTCTACTGGTACTTTTTGCAGAGACTACAGAAAACTGAGAACAGGAACTTTATTATTTGTCTTACACTATAATCTCCTGTGCCTTCTCTCTACTCTCAGGCCCAAGTATTTGATCCATATCTGTCCTGAGCTGAGCCATCCTGACCATCTCCACCCCAGGCTAAGCTAGAGGTGATTATGTGGATGTGTAGTGGTTTACTTCTCTGTGGAGGGCTGGACCTCTAAATAGTGATATAATGGATAGGTACAGTGGGGATAATGTGTTAAACAAATAGTCTCAGGGTCCTGAATGGTCAGAGGCCAGAAGAGAGGCTGGACTTGAGCCTGTCTTGGGGAAATTAGGAGAAATTGAAAGAGGGACATAGGTGGTAGAGTAGGTGGCATGTCATCAAGGCTCCCAGACATAGTGAAAGAACTCTGAAGGTCCCCTTGCTGAGGGTAGGGGAAGGGTAGTCAAGTCACCTAGGGAAAGGATCATCATAGGAGGGGAGCTGGGAAGAATTGGTAGAACCTGATGAGAGACCATCAGATAGGCAGGATGTGAGCCAAGAGTGCAGTATGCATAGGGAGGCCAGAGGTGGCCAGTGTGCACGCCATGCTCGCTGCTGAGACACATCTGTAAGCTTGAGTAAAGAGACTGGGCTGAGTTACAGTGCCTGATGGACCTTGGGCCCTAGCATCCTGGGGAACCCAACTGAACCTGGGAGAGCCTTCCCACTGCTCTAAGATGCTCACATCCCACAGTGTTGCCCCAAATGCTTACATTTTCTTAGCTGTGGTGATTCTCCTAACTGTTCCATCCTCATCTCTGAGTTCCTTGAAAGCAGCTCTTCCCTCTAGACCTCTGGAAGCTGTCATAGTCTATTCTAGCTATTATAACAAAAATACTAGCTGGGCACCAGTGGCTCACACCTGTAATCCTAACTACTCAGGAGGCTGAGATCTGAGGATCACGGTTCAAAGCCAGCCTGGACACAGAAGTCTGTGAGACTCTTACCTCCAATTAACCACCAAAAAACAAGAAATGGTGCCGTGGCTCAAAGTAGTAGAACACTGGCCTTCAACTAAAGAGCTCAGGGACAGTGCTCAGGTCCAGAGTTCAAGCCCTACGACTAACCCCCCAAAAAGCAAAACAAAAAAAAGTACTATTAGCTGGGTGACTTGAGTCACTAACACTTGCTTCTCACAGTAGTAAAGACTGAGCAGAAAATGTTTGTGCATTAGGTTTCTGGTGAGGGCCCTCTTCCTGGTTTATTGACAGCTGTCTTCTCCCTCTCCTCTTGGGGTGGAAGGAATGAGGACATTCTCTGGAGTCTCTGAAGGACACTAATACCATTAACATTCTTCCCTTGTGTCCTGACTATCTCCCAAAGGCCCCACCTTAGAGAGCTATCATATTGGGGATTGGGTTTCAATACATGAATTTTTCTTCTCCTTTGATATAGTTTTTATTCACTCTTCCCTCTTTTTAAAAAAATAATTATTATAACGTTGATTACAGAGAACACGTGAATTTTGAATGGACACAGTCTATCAGTAAACAGTATCTCATATTATCTCACTCACAAAATTGATGGGCCTGGTGAATAAGAGCTGACTCCCTGGGGCTGGTCTGAGGCCCTCCCAGTAACACCACAATACACACCAGCCGGCCCAAGTGCCCCTCAGGTACTTTCTGCCCTGGAGAACTGTTTTTTTTGTTTTTTTCTTTAATGACATATTCCTTGAGCCCCTGGCATTCTCTTCCATGTGACTCAGTATCTCACTGCTGTCTCCTCCTCCGTACATCCTGGCTATACCCTGTAGCACCATCACATGACATGGGGGAGCAGCTTAGGAGCTGGAAGAGGTCTGCCCTGCCTACTCCTGTGATTTTTTTTTTTTTAGAAGGGGTTCATACAGTAGGAACAAGCTGATGGTCTGAAATCCAAATAGACCAGACCAGCATTGTGAATGCCCCAGATTTTTCTAGTGATAGACCTGTAGTCATGAGCAGAGCAGGATCAAGGCAAGAACAGGGCAACACACGTGGACTGTTGAGATGTAAAGCACTTAATATGAGGAGAGTTTGTGTGCACTGAGCTAAGACCCAGGTGTGAACATGTCATGGCTTTCTTCCCAAGAACCAATACAGGACTGACACTTGCTCTGTGCCAGATACTGACCTGAGAGAGACTGATAGCATCTACTGCTCTCCTTTGCAGGGGGCTGGCTATGTCCCCTTTGGGGAAAAGAAGCTGAGACTGAGAGCCTTTGAAGCCATGGACTGGGTCCAGCTTTGAGGAGCAAAAATCTGCTCTTTCTCTCCAGGCTTATCTGGAAAGCCAGAACTTAAGTTCAGTGCCTTTGACAGTACCCAGGGCCAGCCTTCCAGTGGTAGGAGATTGCTGTAGTGGGCAGAATGCTAGGCATGGTGACCCAGACTGTTATTCTGTCTCCTAGAGGTTTTCTGGCCCAGAGCTACTGTCAGATACCTGCAAGAGTATGATAACACAACTCCCACTCACTCACACATTCTGAGGGAAGGGCCTCTTCTTGGTCTATCTCCATTTGACGTCTGATGGCACAGTGTCTCCTTTAGTGTAGTGATGTGATACATGCTGCCACTTCCTGGAGTTGAGTCTCTAGGAGGACTTGCTTTGCCCAGAAGTTGCTTTTGCGATTTGTTGTTATTGTTGTTTATTCTTACCCTTTCTTTCTTCTCTCTCTTTTCTCTCCTCTCTCCTCTCTCCTCTCTCCTCTCTCCTCTCTCCTCTCTCCTCTCTCCTCCTCTCTCTCTCTCTCCTCTCTCCTCTCTCTCTCTCTCTCTCTTTCTCTCTCTCTCTCTGTCTCTCTCTGTCTCTCTCTCTCTCTCTCTGTCTCTCTGTCTCTCTCTCTCTCTCTCTCTCTTTTGGTGGGTCGTGGGGCTTGAACTTGGCCTGGGCACTGACCTTGACCTCTTCAGTTCAAGGCTACCACCCTACCCTTGAGCCAAGACCCATTTTCCGTTTTCTAGAAGTTAATTGGAGATAAGAGTCTCAGATCCTTTTATGCCCGGGCTGGCTTTGAACCTTGATCCTCAGATCTCAGCCTCCTGAATAGCTAGGATTACAGGCATGAGCCACCACACCAGGCTCTTTTCTCTTTTTTTTTTTTTTTTCTTTTTCTTTTTTGCCAGTCCTGGGCTTGAGCTCAGGGCCTGAGCACTGTCCTTGGACTTTCTCAAGGCTAGAGCTCTACCACTTGAGCCTCAGCACCACTTCCGGCTTTTTTCTATGTATGTGGTACCGAGGAATCGAACCCGGGTCTTCATGCATGCTAGGCAAGCACTTTAACCACTAGGCCAAACTCCCGGCCCCTCTTTTCTCTTTTTTGGGCTAAACTGGAACTCACTGTGTAGTCCAGGCTAGCCTTGGATTCTTTGTCCTGCCTTACCCTTCCAAGTGCTGGGTTTATAGGCATGTGCCACCATACCAAGCTTTGGAATGAGACATAACATAGCCTAGCCTCATCAAGATCTGCTTACTGATTGAGCCAGCAGGTGTCTTAAGTTGGAGTCCCTAGTAGGTGTCTAGAAACTCTGCCAATGGGGGCAGCCCAGGCCTGCAAATCTCTTTTCTAGTGGAAGCAGGCCAGGATCTTGGCCTGCTACCCCAGCCTGACTGACCAAGGAGTGACAGGTGGGGCCGAGACTCATAATAACTGGGATTATCACTATGGGTGGTAATTCCCACATGACAGTTTCAAGTTTCAGGTCAAGAGCCAAGTCCATTGTTTCCTCTTGCATCTGGACAAAGAGATCCTTACTGACTGGTTCTCTAGATTGTCCCTTAGCCTTTTGCAAAGACATTGTGCACAGATGGAGGTCTTTGGCCTGCAGAATTCAGATGTTCCAAAAGTAAGAAGAGCTCTATTCCATCCTGATTCTTGATGCAGAAGAGAATGCAAAAAAAACCCCCAACAACCTGACATTTGGAAGAAGGAAGGGCAGCAGCCTTTGCCATGAGTCTGTGGGCATTGAAGTCCCAGCTGGCCTCTTTGAGAGGCTAGATTGATTAGCTTACTGCATTTGTGTCACTTTTTGATCCACAGCAGCCTTAGATCCAATACCACATATTGCCATGGTTTTGTTGTGGTCTGAGTGTGTACTTCAAAGACTCATTATATTGGAAGCTTGACCTTTAATGTGTGATATTGAGTATGATAAGACCCTGTGGGGCCTGGTTATAGCTGGTTAGGTCAGGGGGAAAGCTGCCTTGGAGAAGAGTTAAGGTAGTTCTCATGGGATACTAAAAGAGAGGTTATTATACAAGAGTGAGTCTGGGGCTGGGAATGTGGCTTAGTGGTAGAGTGCTTGCCTAGCATGCATGAAGTCCTGGCTTCGATTCCTTAGTACTGAATAAACAGAAAAAGCTGGAAGTGGTGCTGTGGCTCAAGCAGTAGATTGCTAGCCTTGAGCAAAAGATTCTAAGGGACAGTGCCTAAGCCCTGAGTTCAAAGAGGAGTCTGGCCCTTTCTGACTCCTCTACAGTGATGCCATATGACTGATGTGATTGTCAAAAGGGCCCATTCAGAGCCAGGACTATGGTGTTTAGACCTTCAGTTTCCAAAACTGTGAGCCAAACAACCTTTTCTTTATCAAGTACTTGGCTTAAGGTATTTTCATGATAGCAGCAGAAAATGGATTCATAGAGATGCTGTGGATCCTGCTGCCTTTTCTGAGTGGAGCCTTTAGCCTCATGAAGAATTAAAAGTACAATGGCACATATTCCAGGAGTTATGAAAGAGGGGACTGTGTGCTTTTCTGGAGAGGAGCCAGAGAGTGGTGATAAGTATCACAGGTTGGAACACGTGACTAGCCAAAGCTTCCAGTAATTATGATAAGTGATGCTTCTGCTTCTGCTACACAGCGCTTCCTCCCCCTGGCAGGGGAGTGGTGGCCTGCATGCCACCCCCTAGGATGTGGGTAGAGAGTGTCATTATCCCCATTTCATTGGTGGGAACACTGAGAGATGAAACAAGCCTCTGTGGAGGCCCATCATCCCCATAATCCTGATTTATTTGTTGTCTCCTTTTTTAGGGAGGTGATTGAAGAAGGCCCCAAAGGATGGGTGGTTAAAAATTGGGATCAGAAAGAATTACATTTCCTCTAACAAATAATCTGTTTAAGTCAAGAATGGGAGAGTTTCTAAGTGCATAATTTATATACACATTTTTCTAGGGAAAAAAAAAAAGTCCCATTTGCCTTAGATGAAATCCTGCCATTTCCTGATCTCTTTCTTGGCTTTTTAAACATCTGTCCACATCTGTACACCTTATAGCAAAGAATGGAACATCACCCTCTCCCAACACTGTAGTTCATCCCCTGAACCTCCAGGAGGTATCCTTGGCCAGGAGACAAGTCTGCATGGATCCCCACTTTGAGATCTAGCTGTGGAGCCTAAAACATGTTGCTTACACTGTATGTGGACAGCTTGTGGGGAAGGGGGGCTACGTGGCTGGAGTCCTCTTCCCATGAGCAGGTGGGTAATTGGGAAGTAGCTCCCCAGCGCTGCTGTCTGATCTCCACAGTGACTGTGTGGCTGGGTCTGCTAGGGCTATAATAAAGAACCACAGCTGCATAATAGAAGTTTATCTTCTCACAGCTAGAGAGGTAGAAGTCTGAGATGGAGGTACTGGCAGGGTTGGTTCCTCTGAGGGGGGGGGGGTGAGAAAAAAATCTGTTCCTTGGCTTGTAGGTAAATGGCTGTCTTCATAGTTACATGATGTCCCTCATGTCCACTTACCTCCAAACTCCAGTCTCTCTTAAGCCACTTCATACTGGATTAGGGCCTAAGCTAATGACCTCATTCTAAGTTGGGAAAAACCCTATTTTCAACTTGGGAAAAACCCTCTTTTCAAATAAGAACTGCATGAAGGACTACAGAATGTGAATTTGGAGAACAACTGAACCTTGTAACACTGTAGTTCTTTTCTTTTATCTTTCCTGGTCTTTCCTTTCCTCCTTCCCATCTCTCCTCCCTTCCTCCCAGCCTCTCCCCCCCCCCCAACCTTCCTCTCCCCTGGTCCCTCCTCCCCCCTCTTATACAAGGGTTTAAACTCAGGGCATCCAGGTTGCTAGACAGGCATTGTATCCAATGAGACATGCCCTCAGCCCTTTTTGTTTCACTTTTTTTTTTTTTTGCCAGTCCTGGGCTTGAACTCAGGGCCTGAGCATTGTCCTTGGACTTTCTCAAGGCTAGAGCTCTACCACTTGAGCCTCAGCACAACTTCTGGCTTTTTTTTTTTTCTATATATGTGGTACTGAGGAATCGAACCCAGGTCTTTGTGCATGCTAGGCAAGCACTTTAACCACTAGGCCAAACTCCTGGCCCCCTTGTTTCACTTTTTAAGTAGGTCTCATGTTTTGCTTGGGCAAATCTGAAGTGTAATTCTCTTCCTTATGCTTCTTGCATAGCTGAGAATCACAGGCACATGCAACATGCCCAGTTGTTTTCTTTCTTTTCTCTCTTTCCCTCTTTCCTTCTTTCTTTCTTTTTTTTTTTTTGAGGGGGGCGTTGCTCATGGGGTTTGAACTCTAGGCCTGGAGCTGTCCCTGAGCTCTTCAGCTCAAGGCTAGCACTCTACCACTTGAGCCACAGTGCCACCTCCAGCTTTCTGGTGGTTAATTTGAGATAAGAATGTCACAGACTTTAGTATCCCAGGCTGGCTTTGAACCTCAATCCTCAGATCTTAGACTCCTGAGTAACTAGGATTACAGGCATGAGCCACTGGCACCTGAATCCCAGTTATTTCTTATACATGCATGTTAATGTGGAATCTTACAACTTTCGCCCAGGCTAGCCTCTGACTGTGATCTTCCCAATCTTCCTGAGAGCTGGGATTATAGTGACTGTGCTCTACTAAAAATACTGGTTGAATTTCACCTGTATTGAATGTGTACAGACTTAATACTGTATGCGACATTTACATTGCATTTATTCTCAAAAATAATCTAGGAATGACTTCAAGGATACAAAAGGATGTGTTTAAGTTATATACAAATACCATGCCATTTTATTTTAAAAAATGGGCATCCTCAGATTTTTGGTAACTTTAGGATATCCTAGAACAAATCCCTCTCAGACCAAAGGATGGTTCCTATTGTTTGTGACTTGCTTTCTTCATTTAGCATATTGTCTTCAAGGTCTATCCATGTTGTAGTATTTATAAGAATTTCCTGGGACCAGGAGTTTGGCCTAGTGGTAGAGTGCTTGCCTAGCATGCACGAAGACCTGGGTTCAATTCCTCAGTAACACATACATAGAAGAAGCTAGAAATGGTGCTTTGGCTCAAGTGGTAGAGCTGTAGCCTTGAGAAAGCCCAAGAACAGTACTCAGGCCCTGAGCTCAAGCCCAGGACCGGCAAAAAAAACAAAAAACAAAAAAAAAGAAAGAAAAAAGAAAAAATTCTCTCTCTCTTTTTTTTTTTTTTTTTTTTTTTTTTTTTTTTTTTTTTTGCCAGTCCTGGGGCTTGGTTGGTCCTAGGGCTTGGATTCTGGGTCTGGGTCTGGGCACTTGAGCTCTTCAGCTCAAAGCTACCACCCTACCTTGTTGAGCCTCAGCACCACTTCTGGTTTTCTAGTGATTAATTGGAGATAAGACTGTCTTTAGTACCCGGCCTCACTTTGAACCAAAATCCTCAGATCTCAGCCTCCTGAATAGCTAGAATTAGAACCTGAGCCACTGTGTCTGGCTTCCTTTTTGGTTTTTAATGCTACATAATATTCTTTTGCAGTATTCTTCTGTTGATGGGCACTTGAGTTGCTGCTCCTCTTTGCCTTATTGTGAATAGTACTTCTCTGTCCATGGATGGATAGATGGACACTCACATTTTCTTATCCTTTCTGCAAGTGAGCAGTGCCAAGATGGAGATAGGGAAAGAAGATGATTCCTCCTCTTGCCCTCCCAGCCTTGCCTATTAGAATTTGTTTGCCCATGTCTGAGCACTAACCTGGGCTTGATTTGATGATCATCAGACCAGACTACCTCCTTGCCACCTTTTGTACTTTCTCTTTAGAATAGAAATGAGTAGGAAGCCTGGACCTGGAGCTGGGCAGTGAGTGACCAAGTGCTCTTAGGTCCTAGTCAAGCACTGAGAATCTTACCATATTTCCCATAGGTCCCCTATGCCCTCTCTTGTTCTAGACTCTCTGTTCCCCAACAGCTCATAAAACAAGCCCCAATCTTTGCCTTGAAGTTTCTTACTCTAGCATTTCACTGGTTCCCAGCTACTGAGATTCGGATCTTTAATGTGTCCCATATTCTAATAGTGTGACACTATTAGAAGTAAATAGGACCTTTAAGTAGTGGGGCCTATTGGGAGGTTTTAGGTCACTGGAGGCATAACCAAAGGAATTGTGAGACTAGGGTCTCTTTCTACTTGCTGATCACTATAAGGTAGACAGACCTTTTCTACCATGTGATCTTGCCACGATATACTGTATTATCACAGACCCAAAGCAATAGGGCCAAGTAACCGTGGACTAAAACATTCAACACTGTGATCCAAATTAAACCTTTGCTCTTCATAAGCTGGGTATCTCAGGTATTTGTTACAGTAGTGGGAAGCTACCTAAAGAAAAGTATTTATCTTTTGGTCTTAGGGATGACAGTAAACCCCAAAGCTTTATTGACCTATAGCCCCTCTGGTTGAAGGTGTTCTTTTTCCCAAACCTGTGTTCCAGTAGTGCCCTGAGGGATCTCTCCCAGGAACTGGGCCTTTCCATCCTCTATTCCCTGGCACCCGAATCCAGGCCTTGGATTACATGTCCTGTAGTCAGTATAACAAATCACCATAAGCATTGTGACTTCCTAATGGATCTTGTTGACAGAGGAACCAACCCTGTGAATGCAAGGTGGAACATTGAATCCTACCTCTTACCTCCTGCATGAGGAACTGGAGAATAAGTGGCTCTTCAGCTGAGAATTTGGTACATCTTTGAAGAGTGTGGTAACCCACGCTCTATGTATATATCCCCAATATTCCCTTTGTCTGTTCTCAAGTTGTATCCTTTATAATAGTTTGGTAAGTGGAAGGAAAAGACTTTTCTAAGGTCTTTGAGACATTCTACCAAATTACTGAGCCTGAGAACTGGGTAGACGTGATCACACATGCATACATATATATGTGTGAACATAGACACCACACACACACACACACACACACACACACACACACACACACACACACACACAGAGCTTCATACCTATTTAAGTCATTTTACTGAGTCTTTTTACCTATGGAGTGATTTTACTAAGCCTTTTACCTATGGGTCTGACACTACCTCAGGTTGTTAGCCTAAGAATGGAATTAAATTGGATGATACCCAGTTGCTGGTCTCTCACACACTTCTCACATTTGGCATCAGGAGTGGTCTGTGTAAGCACATACGCATGATAGTAGTGGGCTTTCATCTTAAGGCCTTTAAATAGGATATCATTCACAAATTCCAGGTCAGGATGCAGACATAGGTTTTTTTTGTTGTTGTTTATTTTTTAATGGGGATTGAATCCAGGGCTTTAGGTGTATAAGGCAAGCACTACAGCACTGAGATCCCTCCCCAAGGACAACTTTGGGGGGAGGTACTACTGAACTACTACAGTTTGATGCTCACTTTTATATCCTGTTGTCAAGGGGTATTTGTGTTTGTGCTTCCTCGCCTCCTTTAGCTCATGTGGACATTTCTCAGGAAAATGGTCCCTTGATGCTGCTCTTGCTGGCCTTGGCATGGCTATGGCTGCCTTGATGCACATTTCACATTGCTCCTGGGATTTAGGTGAGTCCCAAGGACAAGATACAATTGCACAAGGCCCAGTAGATATTAGATACACTATACATCTTGACTCAACAGTTAGTGCTCAGTACATACATCTGTCTGGGCCTAAATCACTTGGGCTTCAAGAAATCTCCTGAACCGAATTGTCATAAAAATCAGGTAGTGCTAAGGAACAGCAATTAAATTCCTGTGGCAAAATGTTTCTGCCTCTTCCCAGCTGTGGGACTTATTCCTACCCTCTGCCTGCCTGCATCCTCGCACCAGCCATTCCCAGTGTGAGGCCTAGTGCATCAGATCATCTTTGCCTCCTACATGTTTGAGAGCTTGGGCACAGGTAGGCCACTGGAGAGTGAAGAGGTCTTTTAACAACACTCTTGGTACTGATTGGGTAAGAGTAGGTTTCTCTTCTGCCACACTGAGGTTATATACTCAAGTGGTAGAAGATAGCATTTAATGTCATAAAACAGCAAAGCCAGGCGCTGGTGGCTCGTGTCTGTACTCATGTCTGTAATCCTAGCTACTCAGGAAGCTGAGATGTGAGGATCCAAAAAATTCACAAAAGTCCATGAGACTCTTACCTCCAATTGAGCACCAGAAAGTGGCACTGTGGCTCAAGTGGTAGAGTGCTAGCCTTGAGCTGAAGAGCTCAGGGACAATGCCCAGGTCCAGAGTTCAAGCCCCACAACTGGCCAAAAAAACCCAGCAAAGCTGGTGATTGTCAACTATCATCTGAAACCTAGACCTCAAGTAGGGTTGACAGCTGGTTATATGGGTCATCCTACCTCCCTACGTAAGCCTACCACCGCTGGAAATGCCTTTTCTTCCATATTCAGTGTGATGAGGGCTCCCTGGAAAGCTGAGCTACCACACTGGCCCTGAGTGGAGCAGGGTCCTCCTTCCTGATTACTATTTCTCAGCCTGCTGGGTGGTGGGAGTGGGGGGCAGGGGTGGTATTTGGCCAGCCTCAGGGTTTCTGTGTGGCATGACCATGACCTCTCTTTGCCCAGGCACTGGGGCATTCCATTCTCAGGTGCTGGTCTTGTGATGTCGTTGCTGGTATTGCAGCATGGAGCTAAGAAGTCCCAAGATCTTAATGTGCTATGGGTGCTTTACGCACAGGCATTACTCTTTCTCATTTCAAAGGAATTTTGACCCACTTGATATTGATGCAGGAAGAGACAGCTGTAGGCTGGCAGAAAGGAGAAAGTGAAAAACCTACAAAATTCAATGTATACTCAGAAAGTGTAGTGACCACTCACTGCCTGTAGCACTAGACACCACTGATGTCCTTTTGCAGTGGTACCCTAGGCCTTCACAAGAGTTACTTTTTCTCACTATGTTGGCCTGGCTAGACTCAGGTGACCTGATTGTTTTGGCTCCTTGAGCATCTGAGTCAATCAGTGCATGCCACCATGCCCAACTTTAGGGGAAAAAAATTGGGATGCAAATTATATAACATGAAAATACTTTTTTATTTTTGAGACAGAATCCTTGCTGTATAGCCCTGGGTAGAATCAAAAGTCACAATTCAGGGCCTAGAGCGTAGCCTAGTGGTAGAGTACTCTCCTAACATGCACAAAGCCTTGGGTTCAATTCCTTGGTACCACATTCACAGAAAAGGCCAGATGTGGTGCTGTGGCTCAGTCATCAATGTGCTAACCTTGAACAAAATATGTGTAGGACGGGGAGGGAAATGGGGACCAAGACATGAGAAAGGGTATCAATGTACGTGAACTAATGTATCTTCTGTCTGGCAAATATAATGTAACCCTTCTATTAATTACAATAAAAATATATATAAAAAAAGAAAAAAAAAGAAGAAAGACCAACTTGCAAAAAAAAAAATGTGTAGGATTACAGGCATATGCTATCATGCCTGGATCAAAAGATTACAGGCATATGCTACCATACCTTGATCAAAAATGACCATTCTAAAGAGAGTGATGCAGTGACTTTTAATCACAGTTTTAGGCAAGAGCCATCTCAAATTAGTCTCACATTTTCTTCATCACCTCAAAGCAAATCCATATCCATTACTCATTTTCTGTGTTTTTGCATTCACCTGTTCTGGACATTTCATATAAATAGGATTATGTGATATGTGGTTCTTTATGGATTTTCCCACTGAGCTAATTCGTGTCTTCCAAGTTCATCCATGTGTGAATGAATGAACTTCTTCCTTTTTTATGGTTCAGTAATATCCATTGTAGGGATATATTTTTTCTTTTTTTTGCTTTATTTATATATATATATTTTCATATTCATTTGGGCTGTTTCTCCCTTCTGGCCATAAATTGCTTCTCTCTTTCTTCTCTCTCTCTCTCTCTCTTTCTTTCTTTCTTTCTTTCTTTGTTTGTTTCTTTCTTTCTTTGTTTCTTTCTTTCTGACACTGGAGATCTAATACAGGACAAGTGCTATACCACAAGTACTGGACCCTTAGCTATTAAGAATAGTGTTGCTGTGAACAGTCTAGTATGTTTTTGTTTAAACACCTGTTTTCAGTTCTTTTGATTATATATCAAGGAGGGAATTGCTGGGTCATATGATTTGCAGTGGGGATGTTCAGAAATATCTCCTCTTTGAAACATGTTTAGAAAAGAGATTAAGGAAGGATCGCTGGGAGTTGTAATTTTTTCTTTGTATGGTGCCAGGGATCAAACCCAGGGCTCATGCACAGTAGGCAGGCACTCTTATTGCTAAACTCCATATCAGCCCAGAAAGTATAACTTTGTCCATTTATAATGCAAGTTAAACTTTTTAATGCCCGTAATGGGCTCAGTCATCTTTGACAGTTTTCCAGTTCTCTGCAGACTCCTGGTTCTTCAGTGTGTTACATCCAGATGAACTGCCTTTTAGAGCCACTTTCTGGTGATCGAGTACTGCATGGTCACGAGCCTGCTAGTTCGAACCTCACGGACTAACTCTACCTCATTGACTCCTCACTGATCTGCCTCAGTGACCACCTCTCAGTCACAGTGCCACCTCTTAGAACTTGGGTAGGCTTGCCTGAAGCCCACCAATTAAAATGCTCCAGGGGAAATTTGTTGGAATAATTCCATGGACTCATTGGCCCATGGGCCTTGCTTTTTCTCACGTGTACTTTCACGTCTACCTCCCCTCCCACCACTTTTCCACATATATACACTTATTACATCCATGTACTTGGACTCTAGGCAGATTGTGTACCTTAGGACCTGGGAATATTAAAATTTATTTCCATCTGAACTGTAATAGGTATACCAATGCCCACTCTGTTCCTACGGTTTGTACATAATGTCCTGGAAGGAAGTTTCTAGACTATGGGTATGGTCACCTGGCTCTGACCACAGACTCTGTGCCCTTTGCTGAGATGTGGATTTTTCTGTCTACATTTAAACTTTCATGGTACTATACAGGTAGTAGCTGCCTGGCATGTAAACAGGGGCAAGACCACCCTACCAATGATATCTGCACAGTTGGTGGTGGGAGGAACCAGAAGTAGAGGACAGAGAGATAAGAGGGATGGATATGACCAGAGTAGGCTGAGTCACATTCTGCCTTAGTGTGTGTCCTTGCAAGAGGCTCTAGTACCTATAACTAGAATGGGAGTCCTAGTGACTCCTACTTAGCCCCTCAACAATCTAAACAGAGGACATGATCTCCTTGTCCTCCATATCCCCATAGGCAAGTGCAGAGAATTGTTCCTGACAGTAAGATGTGAGCATTTGAGTTCCTCCTTTTTTGTAATAGTCATACTTGGCATGGAACAAATATTTCTGTGACCAAATATGGGGTTCTTGACCCTGAATGAAGCAATTCTCTCGTTTTCTGCAAATTCCAACTAGGTGTCCATCCTACAGTTTTAACTCAATTCTGACATTCCCTACCTAGAGATAACATGAGATTGCATAGGTTAAGATTGGCCTTACTTATATGCCAACCATTAGCCCCAGGTTGTGACATGGTGCTTTTGACTCGCTATGAACTGAGGTCTTCACAAGCTCCCACATCTGCAAGAATAGCTCACAGAACTCAGAACAGTTTACTTACTTATGGCCAGTTTAATGGAAAGGATACCACTCAGGAACAGCCCAATGGAATAGATGGGAAAGAGGTATAGGGAACTTCCATGCCCTCTTGGTTTGAGCCCACCTTGAGCAGAGAGCTGCTGATATTTTGGGGGTCTTTGTGAAGGTTTCATTCCACGGGCATGACTGGTTAA
The DNA here is from genome assembly GCF_031878675.1 of Megascapheus bottae. Classification (NCBI taxonomy): domain Eukaryota; kingdom Metazoa; phylum Chordata; class Mammalia; order Rodentia; family Geomyidae; genus Megascapheus; species Megascapheus bottae. The sequence continues at coordinate 16,891,686 of NC_143536.1, forward strand.
ATTATTTGCTGCTGTTGGCACACTCTTTCCTTGGAGGCCAGTGACCTAGCTGAAAGTTCCAGCCCTCTGATCTCATGGTCAGTTCCCCTGGCAACCATCTCAATCCTGAGTTATCCAGGAGCCCCCAGCTCCCCAGTATTCTCATTAGCATTAAAAAAGACACAAACCACTTTGGTGAGTGCAAGGGGCTTTTTGAGCTATGTGCTATTGAAAAATGTGTAGAACTGGGCACCAGTTAGTTGCTCATGCCTGTAATCCCACTTAGGAGACTGAGATCTAAGGATGATGTTTCTCAGCCAGCACAGGCAGGAAAATCTGTGAGACTCTCCACTGAACTCCCCCAAACTCTAGAAGAGATGCTATGGCTCAAGTGGTTGAGCAAAAGAAGTTCAAGGACAACACCCAGGCCCTGAGTTCAAGCTCCAGGACTAGCACAAAAAATAATAATCATGGGTTGGGAGGAAGGGAAAAATTGAGAGAAAGTGAGGGAAAAGGGTGCCATTGCCCAAAAAGAAATTCTTTTTTCAAGTTGTATTTTATTTTAATTTTTTAATTGTTGTAGAGGTGTTGTAGAAGAGTTATACTTACATGTCAGATAAAGAGTGCATTTCTTTTTAGACAGTCACTCCTAATGTAACACTTAAAAAATTTTAAGTAAGTGCTCTGGGTGCTAGTGGCTCACATCTGTTATCCTACCTGTTGAGGAGGCTGAGATCTGAGGATCGAGGTACAAGGCTACTGGTCTAGACAGGAAAGTGTATAAGATTACCTCCAATTAGCCATAAAAAGCTGGAAGTGGAGCTGTGGTTCAAGTGGTTGGTAGAATACTAGTCTTGAGCACACAAAAAAAGATCAGTGACTATGCCCAGGCCCTGAGTTCAAGCCCCAGTACCAGCAAAATAATAATAATATTTGAATGAATATATCTATTTCTTGTTGTGTCACGTGACCCCTCTCATGCCACAGGAAATGCCCAGTTGTCTAGAGAACAAGCAGCAAGCAGCCATTGATCCCTTTTTTTTTATGGTCTCTGATTATTGGGTTGTGAAGGTAATACCAGAGTCCCTGTGAGATGCCTGTTAGGGAACAGAGAGGATGTAGCCTGGTGCTTGCTTGTACAGGTGGCATGTAGGCAATTCTAGGACAACCCTCCTGCCCCTCATTAGCTCCTAACCCATGCCATTTCTTTGTATACACAGATGCCTCATTTGGAACATCTCCTGGGTACAGCTGTGCTGCAGACCGGGCAGAAGAGCAGCGCCGGCATCAGGATGGACTGCCCTACATTGATGACTCACCTTCTTCCTCCCCACACCTAGGCAATAAGGGCAGAGGCAGCCGGGATGCTTTGGCCTCAGGAGTCTTGGACCCCACCAAAGTGGTGAGTTACTCCACAGAGGTATACCAGCCATCTGCCTCTTTGGGCCAGGTGTGAAACAGGAAGGGTGGGGATGAGCTTGGCTTTGGGCCAGCCCTTGTCATTCGACAGGCTTCTTGAAGTGTAGCCACTTGCTAAGGGACATGTATGTAGCCAAGAGATGATGGCTGTGAGGGTTTAGAAGTGTGGGGCAATCACTACAAACATCTTTCTCATCCCAGCATCTGTTAATGGGAGACAGCGTACTAGGCGCATTGTTTAGGGAGATTATGGGGTACTTTATAAGTGGATCCTGTAGAAAGCAGGTAGCATGTGTCAGAGGCAGCCTCCTTAGCTGGACCCAAATGGTGTTCTCAGCATGACCTTGACCTGGGATGCTATCTCAGTTCCACAACTGTGCTCCAGAAAGTATGCATGCTCCCTTTTTAGGTAGAAGTGCTGATGATGGCTTCATCTGTTTGATACAGTGTCTTTCCTGTGAGTTCTCACTTCATCTTCTGGAATAATCCTATAGGACTATCTATACTGTCTTCCCTCCCTTTTAACAATGTGTAACTGAGGTCCAGAAGTGGATTCTCCAAAGACACAGGTCTAGTGAATAGTGAAATAGCCCATAGATGCTCTGCCATGTACTCTTAAGTGGAATTCCTCATAGCTGTCCACTTTACTTGGCAATACTACCCCAAAGTGGTCACAGGCTGGAGAATGCCATTCCTATAGAAGTACTGAGCCTGCTCAGCCTGGCATGCTTTCCTTGTGACCTCAGTAGTGTGACAGCTTGTTCAATGGGCAAAATTGTTTTTTCCAATGGTGTTGTGTTCTACCTTCAAACACACACACACACACACACACACACACACACACACACACACACACAGTCTCTTGAGAAGGATGAATATGCCTTTTCTCATTACAATAAGGAATCTGCTTCCTATTTATGCTTTGTGATTTCTGATTGCAATGTTGTTTGAAATATGGAATGGGAAAGGAAGGCAGTGTCACCTCTCTACAATTTGTTGCACACATGTGCCTCTTAGCTCATGTCTAGTATCACTGTCCTTTATATTAGGAAGCAGATTCAGAGAGAAATACCTTCCTCAGGGCCACACAGCTCTATGCTGAAGCCTCTGCTTCCTTCTAGGTTACTCCTTTCAACTGCCTGGCCTTTCTCTTCCTCATTCCTTCTCTTGCTGCTTGGTGAGCGTGTGGATCCTTGCAGTAAGTTGAGTCCTGGTTTTGGGGGCACTGTCCATTCATCATTCCGGAGAGTTCTTCATCCAGCCAGCCTGAATACATCTTCTGTCCTTGAGAAGAAATGGATCTCTTCTCTCTGCTCAGGCTGTGTCCATTTAAGCCTCTTATCACAATCAGGCTCCTGACATAGATTGTGACCCTTACCTTTTAGCACCTGGTTTAGGGGCTTATCTGTAGAACTCATCCAGATCCTGTCCGCTGTCCCCTCAAGAGTTAATAGACATTACTCATGTTGAACATTTGGCATATAATGCACAACTAGGTTTGGAGTCCCCAAACCTAAACATTCCGCTTGGCCCAGAACGGACAGCAGGACGTGTAAGTGTGAGGAGATAAGTTGATTGGAGAAATGTTACCCAGTTTCCTTCTAGTAGTCCTCTGGTTAGATACTCTTCCCAATGTTTAAGCTCCAGAGGGTAGGTGCTCCTTACAGTCCCAGAGGCAGGGGAAGCCTTGGCTTTCTGGTTTCTCTAACAGCTGTGCAGACTTTCATTTTCAGTCTTGGTTTGAAGAAGATGTGGCTGGCCCTCCCTAGGGTCTCCAGGAAGAATAAAGGGTTCTGAAACACCCTGACCACACCCAGCATGAGTTGGGGACCTCATCCCTACCTTTACCTATTTCATTGGCTAGAGCTCTTTCCTCTAGCTCGTGCTGTCAAGCTTTCAGATAATTGGGTTGGGGGCATTGAGAGAATCTTCCTGGAAACTCTATGACAATACAGGGATCAGAGGTCTTCTGAGCACTAAGTCTTCTTTACAAGCACCCCACCCTCAGGATAGGTCAGAATTGAAGCAGAAGCCAGGTACTCTCTTGCCCAGGAAGCAGCAAAGGCTTCGGATAAATAGAATATTTGAGAAAAATATATGCTTAATGGAGACTGCTCAGCCTGCAAGAGATCGTCTCCCCATTCAGAGGACTTATCCAACCAGTGCCCTGTAGTAGCAGGGCACCCCAGAACATCACCCTGCTCAGAGCCCAGTCCCTCAAGCTTTGTCTAGATAGTGTCACAGCACTGCTGACAGTAGAAGGTAACCCTTTTCCCAGCAGCTGGACTTGTTAGACATAGCTTCTGTCTTGAAGCTAGGCTTTTGCACCTTAATTATTAATGCTATCTCCTAGACCTGGGAGAGGGGAGCCCAGAGGCGCTCACTCTCCAGCCCTCAGCTCACCTGTGAGCCAGGCAACCAGCTGGCTGACAGGTGGTGGTTTTATCCGCTTCATGCCCATCAGCTTTCCTACCTTGTCATAAATCCAGATGGTTTTCTCTCAGGTCTCTGTTGGATTTTTTTTCTGGCCTTAGTTAAGCAGTGGGCTTTTCTCCACCATGCCTCCTCCTCCTTCCAGTTTCCTCTTTGCCTCTGGCTTACTCCCCAGCATGGCTTCCCTGCCTGCCTAGCTCTGAGTGCATTCACTTTCCCTTTCTTAGACTGGCATGTGCTGCCCAGTCCAGGTTATAAATAGCCTTAGTGCCAACCCTGCCCTTTGCTCTCCTTTCTCTGTTCTTTTACTTCCCACCCTCTTCTATGAGAAGGAGCTGGCTGGTTACTGAGCCATTTCTGCCATTCAGTCTAAGAAGTGGCCTTTTACTGTGTCTTCTCTCTACCCCAGCACCTTCCCTGGGCCAGATGGCCTCTCCAGCTCCCTTGCCCTTCAGAACAGGGAGAACTGGACTTGGCTCCGCCCCGCCTATGCTGTTTTTCCTCTTGGCTTTCCAAATTGTGTGGGCAGAATGAGGCATGAAGCTCCCACCCCAGCACTCCCACCCGCACAGGCGCAGGCATCTTATGCTAGGCAGGGCCTATGGAATCCCTCCCTGAGCCCTGCTGTCCCCCTGGAGCTCATAGTAGCAAGATTGTTCCCAGATCAGGAAGAGTGGATGAGTGGGAGGCTGCCACTACCAGAGGGGACAGCCATTCCCTTGCCTCTTCCCTTGTGTGGGAAGGGTGCAGCATCCAGACACAGTGGGAGGCACATGAAGATGGAGCTGAAGACTGCTTCTCCAGTCCCTACCATTTGTGCCATACTGAGGGGCGGGGGGGGGGGTCACACCCCTGCCCAGTATCTATGTTCTGCAAGTAGCAGACTTGGTTCTCATCCCCTTTCCTCAGCCGAGAGTCGTATTTGTGGACTCACTTGATTCTAGAGACTCGAGGGCTCCCTAAGGGCTTCCTGAGATGCAGTGAGAATTAGCACCTGGCTAGATCTTCTCAAAGTCACTTACTGATTTAATTATGAAATGAGTTTTAATTGAGCACTCTGTGTTCCAGGGACTGTGCTAGTTGTGGGAAGTTTTAAGTTTAGGTACATTTGTGCCCTAGAGCTTCCTACAAGGGAGCCACTCCCCAGTAGTCTCTGGGGATGCTGTGTGGATAGAGCTAGGATATCATTTCCTTGGAGCAGTTGATACCTTCTATACACTTGCATGTGCCAAACACACTAATGTATATATACACATTCACACATGATATGCACAGAAGATTCCCAGGGCTACACAGTGGCCCAAGAAGACTTTTGGGATAATCCCGGTGGGCAGCAAGGATGTGATACAATCCATCGATACCCAGATGGGGCACAAGATTGAACTTTCCTCCCCCAGTTTTCTCTCACATGGCAGAGGCTCAGCGCCTGGAGGCAAGGAACATTTGTCTGACTGTATGAGCTCTTCCTGCTGGACAACCACCTGTAGCATGAAGTCCCTCTTTGAGGGCCAGGGAGGTGGAAGAGACGGCAGTATTGGACATTCAGAGTAGCCACATTGGTGTTCTAACTCCAGATTTAGTAGAGAAACCATGAGACTTGAGCTGACCTTTGGGACTTCCCCCAAGTTTGAGGAAGATTTGGGGAGAGTTGGCCCCCAATGCATATATAGCAACTTCTGGAAACATTTATGGCTGTACTATTTGTGAGGAAGTAGTGTACAGGGATGCTGCATATTACCCTACAGAACACAGGACCGTCCACCAGCCCTAGACTTCAGCAGTGCTGAGGGTAAGGATCCTGCTCCAAATCTATGGTTGTTGTCACCAAGTGGTTTAGGAAAGTAAGTGATGGGAGAGGTCATTGCTCTAGCTCCATGCTCAGGGGCTAGCTTGGTAGGGGTTGGCTCAGACTTGCCCTTAGGCTCTGTAGGAGGAGGAACAGAGCAGTGGCAGGGTCGTGTCTTCACTTTCCTTGGACACAGGACCCCTCCTCACACTGGCATCTTTTTCTGATTGAAGGTGGAACCAGTTGGCTCCGGCCCTGGCAGAGTTCAACCTTGGCCTGATGTTGCAGGGTGGTGCTGTGGGCACAGCTAACCTCTGTCTAGGGCCAGCAAGCCAAGTAGGGAGTAACCAGGAAGTTTATTGGCAGTTATTGCCTTTGGCATCACCATCTCTACTGGTTTGCTAGGGCTGCTGAATGAAAGCACAAGTTGCACTGCTTAAATAGTAGAAATCCTCTTTCTCACAAAACGAGAGGCTGAAAGGCTGAGATCACAATGTCAGCAGAGGTGGTTTTTGCAAGCCTTTCTACTGGACCTCTTGGTGACTTGATAAAGTTTCTCCTTGGGTCCTCACGTCGTCTCTTCGTACATATCTGTGTGCTAAGCTCCAAATCTTAGGGAAATACCAATTATACCAGCTTAGGGACGTCATCTTAGCTTCCTTTTTATATATTTAATCATTTCAACATAAGAATGTAAATGAGACATTACCTGAGAGGGTCTGTGCTGGCAAAGTCAGAATCTAAAAAGTAGAGTCAGGGATGCAGGCCCTAATCCTGGAGAATGAGACTCTCCTTGAACAGATGACAGCAGTTCCCAGCAGCCTAAGAGAAGGAGCAGAAGACTAGTGCACAGCAGCTGTTAGGTTGCCAGGCAATGGGTTCTGACACCCCTCCTCCTCAGCTCAGTCTTCATAGCCTCCTCTCTATTTTCCTGTGTGGTTGGCCAATCCTGGGTCCGAGTTTCTTTTTCCTTCTTTAACTGAATGGCATTGACATTTTCTCTCTTGGTTTCTAATGAAAGGTAAAGCTAGAAGGAAACCTAACAGCTCAGCACCAAACTTCATTTTTCCCAGTGTGTTGAGACCCAGGGTGGCCTTTGGTGACTTTGCTGGATGGTCTTCTAAATTTCAGAGTGACCATGAGCAGGTGTTTGAGTATGTACTAGAGTTCACATACCTCCATTTTTACTTCCTCGTGGATCTTCTTGGCATTATTTGCCCAGAGCTAACTTGTGTGCTTCTCTTCTGCAGAGTGAATTGGACTTGGAAAAGGGCCTGGAGATGAGAAAATGGGTCCTATCTGGAATCCTGGCCAGTGAGGAGACTTACCTGAGTCACCTGGAGGCACTACTGCTGGTGAGGAAAGGGCAACATAGTCCTCAGGTCAGCTGTGGGAACCTAGGGGCAGCCTATCCTCCGGGAGTCAAGTCATGTACACCATGGGGAGGTCAGAACAACTCTTGTTTTTTTCCTGGGATTTAAAATAAAAGCAAGACAGCACTTAACTTTTCTCAAGCCTATAATTCTGGCTACTGTGGAGGCTAAGATTTCAGTATCTCAGTTTGTGAAAACAGCTTGGGCAGAGAAATCTGAGAGACTCTTATCTCCAAATTTTGTCTCCAACAATAAAACTGGAGCTGAGCCAGCTTGGTGGCTCACGCCTATAATCCTAGCTACTCAGGAGGCTGAGATCTGAGGATCAAGGTTCAAAGCCAGCCTGGGCACAAAAGGACCTGAGACTCTTTATCTCTAGTTAACCTGTAAAAAATGGGAAATGGGCTTGGCTCAAGGATGGGATAGTAGCCTTGAGCTAAAGAGCTCAGGGACAACAACCAGGCCCAGGGGTTGGATGGTAGCCTTGAGCTGAAGAGCTCAGAGTCAGCGCCCAGTTCAAGCCCCATGATCCCCCCCCCAAAAAAAAAGCTGGAGCTGAAGGTATGGCTCGAGTAGTAGAGTATAAGCCAGAGTGAAAATGCCAAGCAAGAGTTTAGGGGTCTGAGTTCAAGCCATATATTGGTACATGTCTCTCTCTCTCTCTCTCTCTCTCTCTCTCTCTCTCTCTCTCTCTCTCTCTCTCTCTCTCTCTCTCTCTCTCTCTCTCCCTCCCTCTCCCTCCCCCTCCCCTCCCCTCCCCTCCCCCTCCCCCTCTCCCTCTCTCCCTCTCCCTTCCCTCCCTATCTCTCTCCCCCTCTTTTCCCTCTCTTTTTCTCTTTTTCTCTAAGTTAGGGTCATAAGTTCAGTTTCTGGCATCAAATAGGATACAAAGAAAAGGACACATGTATCTGATAAATGACAAGTCTTCTCACCTATGTTCTTTTCAGCCCATGAAGCCTCTGAAAGCTGCTGCCACCACCTCCCAGCCTGTGCTGACCAGCCAGCAGATTGAGACCATCTTCTTCAAAGTGCCTGAGCTCTATGAGATCCACAAGGAGTTCTATGATGGCCTCTTCCCTCGTGTGCAGCAGTGGAGCCACCAACAGCGAGTGGGCGACCTCTTCCAGAAACTGGTGAGAACTGGTAGTACCACGGACACTCATAGTTTTTAGGTGTGGCTGGCCCAAAACTAGGCCTGTGAGCCACAAGAAGGCAGGATTAGTGAGGCTTGGATTGTATCTGAGGGCCTGAGTTGCCAAAGCATAACTTACCAGGAAGGAGAAGATAAGGAGTATGTTTCTACCCATCCCAGCTGAGTTCAAGCGGGTCCAGTAAGCAAGATGTCCTTCTGTCTTTATATGGCTCCATTCAGCTTTTTCAGGATTTCCCCCCAGTCCTGGGGCTTGACCTCAGGATCTGGGCACTGTCCCTGAACTTTTGTGCTTAAGGCTATTGCACTATTGAGCCACAGTGCCACTTCCAGATTTTTCTGTTTATGTGGTACTGAGAAATTGAACCCAGGGCTTCATGCATGTTAGCCAAGCACTGTACCACTTAGCTACATTCCCAGCCCATTTTTCAAGGTTTTTTTGGTCTCAACATGGATCCAGCTACCTATTTGGTTACCCTTGCAAACGCAACGGTTTTGTCATATAGGCTGGCAGGACTTGGGTAGACCTGGACAGAAGAGAATGGCCAGGGGAGTCAAGTCTAGAGGAAGCTGAGCAGAGCTCCATTATACAGTCAGCCTTTTTTTTATCTGCAGGTCCAGCATCTGCAGAGTCATCCAACCAAAAACTGAAACTATGTAGAGATTTTCTCCCTGTGTCATTTTCCCTTAACTACAGTGTAACAGTACTTACATAGTGTTTAAATTGTGTCAGGTATATAAGTAACTTAGAGATGAATTAAATTGGGAATAATGGTGCTACTTGTGTTCCAGCTTCTTAAAACACTGAGCAGGAGGAGTGCTTGAGCTCCCAGACTTCCAGAATCATCCTGAATAGCATAGTAGAATCCACCTCTCAAAAAAAGGGGGAGAGGTAGGAGTGGGGGGGGGTCCATGACTCACATCTGTAATCCTACTAAGAAGGCTAAGACATGAAGACTAAGACCTGGCGCTATAAGCCCCAATACCAGAAAAGAAAGAAAAAAGGCACTTGATACATATCTCAGGTAATATGTATGTTTAGCATGAGTGAGGCTCTAGGTTCAATCCCTAGCCCTCCAAATAAAGTATAGAAGGGAGCTTTCCTTATATTCTATGCAAATGCTATATACTATTTCACCAGTGTCTCATGCCCATAATCCTAGCTACTCAAGAGGCTGAGATCTGATTATCGCTGTTCAAAGCCAGTCCATGCAGGAAACTCCACGAGACTCTTATCTCTGATAAACTACTCAAAAGATCCAGAAGTGGCACTGTGGCTCAAGTGGTAGAGCACTAGCCTTGAGTGAAAGAAGTTCAGGGACAGTATCCAGGCCTAGAGATCAAGCCCCAGGACTGGTTTTAAAAAAAAAAGTGAGGCTGGGAGTAAGCCTCATGGTAGAGTGTTCATCCAGCATGCATGAAACCCTGGGTTTGATTCCTCAGTACCACATACACAGAAAAGGCCAGAAGTGGCACTGTGGCTCAAGTGGCAGAGCGCTAACTGTAAGCTAACCTTAAACTTAAATAAATAAATAAATAAATAAAGTGCCCAGGCCCTGAGATCAAGCCCCAAGCTGCCCGCCTCCCCCCACCCCCACCCCCAAAAAAGGGGAGACCAGAGCTGGGTATGGTGGTGCATCCATGCAATCTCAATCCTGGAGAGGCTGAGGAGGAAGATTGAGAGTTAAGTGGTCACCCTGAGCTACAAAGTGGGACCTTGTCTCAAAAAAGGGAAAAAGGATTTAAGTACACATCTGATTAGGATAGAGATAGAGTACAATTTGTCCAAAGGGAAGAAATTGTGAAAGAGTCCAGGGATAGAGGAGCAATTCTCTAGCAGAGGCTGTAGAATCCTTGTTTATCTTCTAGCAAGTAAGGTCCTCCTCCTCCTCCTCCTCCTCCTCCTCCTCCTCCTCCTCCTCCTCCTCCACAACCTCCTCCTCCTCTTCCTCTTTTTTTCTCCTCCCTCTCCTCCTCCTCCTCCTCCTGCTTCCTTCTTTCTTTCTTCTTTTTTCTTCCCTTTCTTCTTCTTGCCAGTCCTGGGCTTGAGTTTGGGTCCTGAGCACTGTCCTTGGGCTTTCTCAAAACTAGAGCTCTACCACTTGAACCCCAACACCACTTCCAGCTTTTTCTATGCATGTGGTACAGAGAAATCAAACCAGGGTCTTCCTGCATGCAAGGCAAGCACACTACCACTAGGCCAAACTCCCAGACCATTTTTTTCTTTTTTTCTTTTTGGTTGGTTGTGGGGCTTGAACTCAGAGCCTGGGCTGTGTCCTTGAGCTCTTTTGCTCAGGCCAGCACTCTACTGCTTTTAGCCGCAATACCACTTCCAATTTTTGAGTGGGTTAATTGGGAATAGTAGTCTCATAGAGACTTTTGTGCCTAGGCTAGCTTCAAACCACGATCCTCCGATCTCAGCCCCTGAGTAGCTAGGATTATACGCATGAGCCACTGGTTCTCGACCCAGCATCTAAGATTCTGTGATGTGTGAAAAGACCCATGACCAGATCAAAAGTAGAGAGCCAGGAGATTGTGAATAAGGGTCTCAATGTCAGCTACCCACTGCAGGGGTTACCCTTCTGTCCTCGAGGAGCCACTAGAAAGCACTGGCCCTGAACTGTTTCTGAAGATGGCTTAATTATGACTTCAGGCTTGCCTAGGCCTTCTGCACGCATGCTCTTTTCTCCAGAACATTGTCTCTTTCACAGGACTCGGGACTTTCAGGGGCAAGGATGGCCCTTCCACATGAATGGAACATAGGGTTCCCTCATGCCTCCTGGGCTGTCCATACTCTGACTCTGGCTTCTCCCTGGCTTATGTCTGGTTTAAAGAGGCCAGAGTGATCTACTCTGGGGTGTGGCTTTCCTGTTGGCCTGGACAGCAGACACACACTGGACTCCAGTTTGGCTCTGAGGCCTGATAAGTGAACATGGTACTAGTTTGTTCAAATTCTCTCCTCGGTCTTCTTTCCTCATGACCAACGTGTAGGAGTGCATACGTAACAGGTGCCTCCATCTTTGGGCTACCCCTATCATTTCTCTGTGCACTTTGTCAATAGTTGTAAAACTTTGGGATTAAACTCAACCAACAGCTCTCCGAAGAAACAGAATAGTGTTATTGGAAAAAAACCTACAACTAGCGCTCTCCCCAGAATAACATTCCAAAATCACTTGGAAACTTCATTTAATAGTCAGTGAACACTGGGATGTAAGTTGGAAAGTTTCTCTGTTTTTTCCTAGTGTCCTTGAGCTACCTTTATGCCTTAGATGCTGTAGCAGATAGACTGGGGGGGGGGGGGACTGGGTGTCTTGGGAAGTTGGTCCCCAATCCATATGTGCTGAGAATTATTGTCTTCATCCTTGGCTGAGTGCTGGGGTCCCCACAAGGACAGACTCAACCCTTAGCAGGTTTGGGCAGTGCTCTAAGATGTGCCCCAGCTAGGAGAGCCCTACGAGCCAAGGAGCATGCTGTGTCCCGCTTCTGCTTTGATACTTCATCACAAGCTCTTGGTGGTAACATAAATGCTTACACACCCCCTCTTTACTGTCCTTCCTCTGGGGCTATACTGGCTCTCTTCTATTGCATGGGATTTTGTTTCTGGATGAAAATTTACTTAACTTTGTTTTTAGAGTGTTTTGTTTTGTTTTTCTTGTACATGTAGCTTTCTGAGGATTTCAGACTTACAAAAGAGTTGTGATACCACAAAGACCTTTTGTTTATTCTTCACCCACATACATGGATTGTAAATTTTGTCTTTTATACATGCCTTTACACACAGACACACACACACACACACACACACTTTTTTCTTTATAGTTTGAGAATAAGTTACAGACATCTGCCCTTTTACCCCTAAATACTTCATTGTGTTTTTGCTAAGAACAAGGATATTCTCTGCCATAATCTACAATATAGTTTGTCATATTCGGGAGATTTCACATTTGATGAATATGCTGTTCTTATGCAAATTTCTCCCAAGTTGGTGATCATGTTCTTTATAGCTATCTTTAGTCTGTGACTCAGGAGCCTTATCCAAGGTTTCATGATGTACTTAGTTGTCATGTCTTGGGGCTCTCTTGATCTGTACTACTTCCTTGGACTTGAATTGCCTTCCATGACTGATAGTTTTGAAGGGTACAAAGCTGGTTTGAGTCTGTCAGATATGTTTTCAGGAACCAGTTCTGGTTGTATATTTGCATGTCTCCCCCCACCCTGTCTCGCTCGCTCGCTAGTGTTGGGCTTGAATTCAGGGTCTGAGCTCTGTTTCTGAGCTTTATTGCTCAAGGCTAGTGCTTTACCACTTGAACTATGGCTCTATTTATACCATTTTTTTTTTTTGGTGGTTAATTGAAGTTGAGAGTCTGTAAGACTTTCCTGCAGGCTTCTAATGACAATCCTCAGGTCTCAATTTTCTAAGTAGCTAGGATTTGCAAGCATGAGCCCCAGGCACTAGGTAGGTTCTGTGTTACTGGTGCAGAGCAATACCATGGCGGCAGGCTGTGTCCTTGGTGCATTGTATCTAGTATCTAGAGGCATTGGGTCTCCATTTGTGCCAGGCTCTTTTTTCTTTTCTTTTTTTTTTTTTTTAAGTGAGAACTTAGTGCTTAGCACTAGGAGGAGATGACCTGTTTGAACAGGAGGGGAGAAAAGTCACAAAAGGTCTTATCAGATCTCTTAGCTCTTCTTTTGAGAGGACATCCCAATCCTCAAGCTAGGTCTTAGTCTGGTGAAAGTCGCTCTCTTGGTAGCTAGGAAAAGAGGGAGGAGGAAAAGAAGAAAATATTTTGGGTCTCATTATAATGGTGAGGAAAACGTGGAATGCAAAGATGTACAGCTTCTTTGGGTTTGTCAGCATGGCAGGTTCAACCAGAGCATCTTTTGGCTACCGCTGTTACCCAGGCACTGATGGCTCTCTGTACAGTCTCTACTGGGAACACAGCCAAAGGATCTGGTTTACACAGCATCTGGGATTGTCATCCGCAGAAACACAAAATTCAATATAAATGCAAATATGTGTGAAATGAAGTTTAGGTTGGACACAGTACAAACTCCAGGATCAGCAAATGCCTTCAGCTTCTAGCTCTCAGTCAGCTGCTATGGGTGTCTCTGATCTGGGCACCAGGTTAACTCCTACCTGGGTCCTAAAGTTGATAGAAGATTCCAAAAGCAACCATGGTGATTGTACACACCCACCTATTTCCCCATGGAAGTCATGGCACAGTTGAATTCGTGTTTAAGTAGGAGGCTTAGTGAGGGGATGCTGTGTGAATATCTTTGGTGTAATAATTGACAAGCAAAATGCCTCTCACCTTAGAGTTGGCAGGTCTCACATCTGCCAGGTATGCAGCATGATACCTGGACGCCCCTGCCAGATCTGGGATGAGCTTGAGTCTGAGAAGCTGGAGCTCTTGTTTTCCACAGATAATCAGACTATGTGCTCTGAGGTCAGAGTAGAATGCAGTAGGCCTCAGAGTCCACTGACCTCCATGTCCAGGAAAACCTCCTGCAGTCAGAATGAGAAGGTACTAATCAAACTTACCTGCACAGTGATGCTTACTTTTTTCCTCACTATCTCAAACTTCAGCTGCTGCTCATAGCACCCCTTCAGTGAAATGAAGTAGGAGGAATAAGCAGCTCTGGAAGGGCGCCATTACCTGCTCCGGGCTCTGAGTCACTTCTCAACATGTCATTGTAGGAGTAGGAAGCGTGTTTAACGTGTGGGGAGGGGAAGTGGGTAGGAGGGATTGGCATGGAAAGGCTGAGGTCTCTGCAGCTCTGTATGTCTGTTGTACCTAGGTTTCTCTAGAGCTGTACACAGGAACTCAATCCTCAAAAGGATGGAGAGCAACAGCATCTGTCCCACACTTTCTTCCTTTCTCCCTGCAGGCCAGCCAACTGGGTGTGTACCGAGCCTTTGTGGACAACTATGGGGTTGCCATGGAAACAGCTGAGAAGTGTTGCCAGGCCAATGCTCAGTTTGCAGAAATCTCTGAGGTAACAGACACATTGTGCAGACCAGTCAGCACCACTAACTTTACCTGTGTTCTGAACCACTTCTCACAGTGGATTATGGGATGGTTGTTGGTAGAACTTGACATGAAAGAACAAAGTATACCAAACTAAAGTCTAGTTATAAACCCTAGACTTGATTCAGACCCATTCCTATTGTCTTCAACTCTATGTCTGGGACCCTGTTGTGATTAGGCAGGAGTCGCCCTCAGAATGCTCTACCTCCCCAGATGCTAAGGGTGGACTCTTAGTCTACTTTATGTTGTTATAGCAGAATACCAAAGACAAAGTAATTTATAAATAGTTGGGAAGTTCAAAAGTATTAGACTGTGTATGATGAGATTTTGTTGCTTTATAACATGACAGAGAATATCCTATGCTAGGCTGGGCGCAATGCCTCACGCCTGTAATCCTAGCTACTCAGGAGGCTGAGATCCGAGGATCAAAGTTCAAAGCCAGCCCAGCGCAAAAGGACCTGAGACTCTTATCTCCAATTAAGCTCCCAAAAAATGGGAAAGTGAGGCTTGGTTCCAGGGGTAGGGCAGTAGCCTTGAGCTGAAGAGCTCAGGGACAGCTCCCAGGCAGGCTGAGTTCAAGCCCCATGACCCACAAAAAAAAAAAAAGGAAAGAAAAGACTATCCTGTGCTAGGACATAGCAAGCTAGCTCTCTCGGGTCTTTGTTGTTTAAAGGCACTAATGCCATCATGGAGGCTCCATTTTCATGACCTCATCTAAGCTTAATCTCTTCCCAAATATCCATCTTAGATACCATTATCATGGGAGTTAGGGGATTAAGTTTCTGACATATGAATTTTCAGAGCCCAGAAACCATGTTTCCTGAACACTCTTTTGCGGTATCTGTAGTCAGTGGGTCTCTTGAACATCCAGGGACTGGCTCTGTACCTCATTGCTGGAGACTAGATAGGAACTGTCCTGTTCTGTTCTTTTTCTAATCTATCAGTGAAATTGAAAGCACAAGGAAGGGAGAGCTTACATTGTTGCCTCTGTAGACCCATGCTGGAGGAAAACTCCAGGTCTGGGGGTTGGGGGGTTTGATTGTCTCCTTATTTGCATTTAGCCCCAGGAGGACTGAAACTTCAACTCACAGATTATTGTTAGCAGCTGGAGCCTTGAAAGAGCTTCTCAGATACAGAGAAAATGAATATGCCATCCAGGACTGAGAGCCAAGCCAGGACCAGAGTTCAGCAAGACTCCTGGGTCTCTGTTTCTCCAAATGGGTTCTTCCTGTTGTTCTGTATCCTGTCTGTGGTGTTGATGGGAACCATGTGACATTTCCTTCTGTGTGTGGGGTGGGGGGAGGGTTAGGGGTGGGAAGTCTGTTGTGACTCTTGCCTTTAGATGTCCCATTCCCTGGAGCTGTGACTTCTGATTTGCCTTTCTCTCCCCTAACAAGGGTTCTTGATGGAAAGACCTTTGTTTGAGAAAAGAAGCATTAGAAAGAGAAACAAACTAGAAAAGCATAGTGGAGCCAGTTTCTTCTACTGAGAAACAACTTTGACTGTGACTAGCACACCTGGGCTTTGTTCCAGAGACATGGTGCTATTTTATTAATGATTTGTCATAAGGCTTAGCATTGGGGACTTGATTCTGATTGCCTCCCATGGTGATACGCTGCTCTTCCTGAGCCTATAGGGTACCCCACTCCCCACCAGCTATATTTGCCTCCTGGAAATTCTTTGTTCTCTTTTTTTCATTGAATTAGTAAACCCTACACCTGTATCAGCTGAATTCCAACTGACTTCTGATGATCTCTCCCCCCCCCTTTTTTTTTTTTGCACAGATACTGGGATTGAACTCTAGACCTCACATGCTTGCTTGGCTTTTTCTACCTAAGGCTGGCTGCACTCTGCCACTTGAACTGTCCCTTAAGTTCTGACTTTTTGCCAGTTAGAGATAAAGTCTCATAGGCTTGCCTGGGCTGGCTTTGAAACCAGTATTCTCAGATTGCAGCCTCCTGAGTAGCTAGGATGGCAGGCATGAGCCACTAACACCTAACTGACCTGATCCTTTTGAAGAACATTTTACAGTTAAGTGGCAAGGCTTAAGTTGACTTGGACACGTTTCTCCCGACAAAGGAGGAAATTGTAATGGGGAAGATACCACTGAAGATTGCTGCTGGTTCCTTGGTTGGAAATTTAAGCCAAGACTAGGATACAGAGATGGGCCAGCAGCTCAGAACAAGTCAGAAGCAGGCCTTCTGTGGAGCTTTGTCGTTCTTGTACCATCAGAACTACTTCAGCAGAGTTGCTAAAGCAGTAGAACAACTACTTAGTAAACTCGGAGTTTAAACCCCAGTACCAACACACGCACACACATACTCACACATAGCACCCAGCGCACATAAAGAATACCTGTGTTGGTTCCCTATCCATATTTTTTTAAAAAAAGACCCAGAGTAAGTGTAGGTGCCAAAAGAACAAAATCAAGCTTGATCAAGGACAAGGAAGCAGGCGGCTATGTGGTGGTGGTGGTGGTAGAGACCGGGTCATGAGTTCCAGAGAGTCAGTACAGGAGTCAGTACTCTGGCATGGCATTCATAAATCGCCTCAAGTACCAGGGAGGAAGTAGTAATTTTCCACCTTCTCCCCAGACGAACAGTCCTGTGAAATGGGTGTGAGGTGGTGTCTACCTAGCCTGAGGTACCCACGTTGGCTTCTGTGAAGTGCTAGCCCTTCGGGTGATAAATACGTGAAAAGAGGCTGGGAATATGTCTTAGTGGTAGAGTGCTTGCCTAGCATACATGAGGCACTCACTGGGTTTGATTCCTCGGTACCATATAAATAGAAAAAGCCAGAAGTGGTGCTGAGGCTCAAGTGGTAGAGTTCTAGCCTTGAGAAAAATCCAAGGACAGTGCTCAGGCCCTGAGCTTAAGCCCAGGACCAGCAAAAAGAAAGAAAAAGAAAAAGCCAGAAGTGGTTCTGTGGCTCAAGTGGTAGAGTGCAAGCTTTGAGCAAAAAAGAAGCTCAGGAACAGTGCCCAGGCCTTGAGTTAAGGCCCTAGGACTAGAAAGAAACAAAAAAAAACAGGCCATGAGTGTGACCTAATGGTAGAGTGCTTGCTTAGCATGCATGAGGCCCTGGGTTCATTTCCTCAGTACGACATACACAGAAAAAAATGGAAGTGGTGCATGCTGTGGTTCAAGTGATAGAACACTAGCCTTGAGAAAGCCCAAGGACAGTGCCCAGGCCTTTAGTTCAAGCCCTAGGACTAGGATAAAAAGGAAAAAAACAAATGAAAAGAACTTTCATAGCCAAACAAGTTTGGAAAATGCAGGGTAAGCCAAACACACTGAGGTTGGATATCCCACAGCTTGTGTCTTGTACTTTCTAGGGACACGTGACTCAAGGGTCACCTCCCAGCTTCCATGAGCTCAGCACCTGGTTTCTGCCTGAAGTCTCTTGTATAGCTCTCACACCCACTCACACCCTCTGCAAACTGCTGAGTTAGACACAGGGAAGAACAGTTACTTTGAGAGATGTTAAG
Organism: Megascapheus bottae; assembly: GCF_031878675.1. Taxonomy (NCBI): domain Eukaryota; kingdom Metazoa; phylum Chordata; class Mammalia; order Rodentia; family Geomyidae; genus Megascapheus; species Megascapheus bottae. The sequence continues at coordinate 16,909,342 of NC_143536.1, forward strand.
TTTAAAATTAACTCTTGGCAGAGACGCCAAAATGCATGATTGTCTTCGGCCCCCAAGAGCCAGAACACACTAGCATTCAATTCCAAGAAGTTTTCTACAGCATAGAATGGGAGGGCATTCTCAGGCCCCTTCTTGTCTCTAAGATAGGTGTGTATTTGTTGTACAGACACCTTGTACTGGGGGCTCGTCACTACTGCTTCCCAGAGATGACTTCAGCTATGTCTTTGATGCATTTATGCTGTAACATTGTCTATCCACTAACAAACTCTGCATTTCCGCCCCAGAGTGTAAGGGTGGGGTCAAATCCAGCATTGGTCTAAGTACTAACAGGATTCTCTTGACTGCTACCAGAGGCGAGTGCTCTTCTGAATGACCAGCTGCTCGCATGTTGTTGAGCCATTCCAAGAAAGAATTTGCCTCTTGTTTTCAGGGTTCTCCATGTCAGTGATTCTTAGCCAGGGATGCTTTCATCCCCAAAGGTCACTTGGCAATTCCTGAAGACAATTTCTGTTTCCCTGACAGGAGGCTGAAGATATTGCTGCACCACTGCTCAGCACCTGCAGTGCATGGAGCAGCAGCTCAGGGCAAGCATTTTCTTACACCAGATGTAAACATGTTGTAATGGACGCATTCACGCCTTCCTTTGTGCTTGTCTGTGGGTGGGTCCCTGCTCAGCATCTCAGATGCCTCCTGAGATTTGCTTCAGCTGGGGTACTCGGTGAGCAAAGAAGGTCAAGCTTTCTGCTTATGGTTCCTGACTGCTGCTTCTTTACCACATCAAAGTTTCTTCAGTTATCTCAGGTGAGCATGTGTTTTATCTCTGCAGAATCTGAGAGCCAGAAGCAACAAGGATGCTAAGGACTCAACGACCAAGAACTCTTTGGAAAGTGAGTTTTCTGTGCAGAGACCTCTGTGTGCCTTTGTGTTTGAGTGTGGGGGTGGAGGTGCTGTCAGGCAGCAGGCAGGCTATCACCCTGCTTTTTCCAAGTACCTTCATCTCTCTCTGCCTATCTCTCTACAGACCTGCTCTATAAGCCTGTGGACAGGGTGACAAGAAGCACGCTGGTCCTCCATGTGAGTCATCTCCTAGGGTGGTCTAGATATTCTCTGGCCAGGCAAGGCCTTCTCCTCTGGGGCTCTGGCTTCTCCTATACTGGGGCTGCCCTGAGTTCAGAGGCTCTGGCAGCGGATCCCGTCTGATTCCCTGAGATGCTGTAGTCTGTCCTCTGGCCTGTGATTTGTCTGAGTATTAGGCATGCATGTTTTCAAGCTGAGCATCATGATAGGGAGAAGCTGGAACTATGTGAGAGCACTGAGGCTGAGGGGCTACCCTGTTCCTACTTGAGACTTGAGATCTCATGGGTATTTTGTTACTCAGAAGCACCAGAGAGCTGCTGACCTTGGGCAAGAATGACCTATATTCCTAGCTGAGAAAGTGTCAATAGTTCTGTCTGGCTTCTGAAAAGTCCTTGGCCTTTATTTAAAGGAGTCAAAAGTTTTTCTTCTGACCTTTTACAAACCAGAGGTTCTGGGCTAGGACTGATTCTACCCTGAGAGACATGCAGCAATGTCTGCAGACATATTTGGCTGTCACAGGTACAGTAAGGGCGGTATGCCATGAGTATCATGTATGTACTACATAGAGGCCAGGGATATGGTACTAAATGTCTTGTGCTGCACAGGGCAGATTTATCAGACCCCAAATGTCAGTAGTTCCAAGGTCTAGAAACCCAGTCCCAGATCCTTATAATAGACCCTCACTTGGCCATATGCAAATAGTGTAAGTTCGTTGGCGTATCTTTTGGGACCAGGGCCTGCTTCCTGAAAGCATGGTGGCCACATGTGAAAGGCCAGCAGCTCTCGGTTATGCTCATTGTGGGTGGGTGGCACACACCATGGTCTGTGCCAGTCTTCCTCTCTAACTCTGGTTTTTCCACCTGGGACAGGACTTACTGAAGCACACTCCCTCCAGCCACCCTGACCATCCCTTGCTGCAGGACGCCCTCCGCATCTCTCAGAACTTCTTATCCAGCATCAATGAGGAGATCACTCCCCGCCGGCAGTCCATGACAGTGAAGAAGGGAGAGGTGAGTGGTTGCTGGGGGGGGGGGGGTACTGTACACTTTCAGTCTCAGATCTGGAACTTTCTCTGGTCCTCTGCAGACAGTTCAGCCTAACACAGGAAACACAGGTGCTTGAGATTCTGTAACCCTGCTTGTGTACAACCCAGTCTGTGTGAAGTGCCAGTGTAGCCTTATAGGGGTGACTGTATGCCTCATGCCCACTAGACAGTGTCTCTACCTCCTAGCTACCTGTTTTCCCCCTGTTTCTGTTGAGATCTATCCAGAAGGAGATGGCACTTTGCCTGGAATTGTCCTATTTTCTCCTGGGTAGTCTTTCATTGAAAAACTGAATACCAGATTTAAGAATTCATAAAGAGGGGCCAGGAGTTTGGCCTACTGGTAGAGTGCTTGCGTAGCATGCACAAAGACCTGGGTTCGATTTGTCAGTACCACATACAAAGAACAAGCCAGAAGTGGTACTATGGCTCAAGTGGTAGAGCTTTAGCCTTGAGAAAGCCCAGGGACAGTGCTCAGGCCCTACGTTCAAGCCCTGGGACTGGTTAAAAAAAAAAAAAAAAAAAAGGAAGAAGAGGAAGAGAATTATTATTTGTGGGGAAAGAAATGGAGGGGCCTGGCCCAGGAGTATAGCCTAGTGGTAGAGTGCTTGCCTAGCATGCACAAAGCCCTGGGTTTGATTCCTGGGTACCACATAGACAGAAAAAGCCAGAAGTGGTACTGTGGCTCAAATGGCAGAATGCTAGCCTTGAGCAAAAGTGCTCAAGGACTGTGCCCAGGCCCTTGGTTTAAGCCCCAGGACTGGCAAAAAAGAAAGAAAGGGAGGGAGGGGCCGATGATTTGTTTTTGATACATAAGAATGGCTGAAGAAGTTGATACCTTCAGCCTGGAAACTTTATTTCCCTTGCCCTCTGGCAGCTATTCAGTTGTCATTCTCTTCTTATGCATGTCATCAATAATCAGGCCTTGACCTGCACCCTTGCCACCTTAGATTCTCTGTGAAAGAGGCCCTGTGTATTTCTAGACAGATAGATGCCTTTTCAGCTCTATTAAGTATAGCATCTATTAAGGCAGCTTCTATTGAATACAAAATCTATTAAGCATATCTGAGGAACACAGGCCAGAAACTGGTGTCCATGAGAGCATCCTTTGTTAAAGCTGTGTAAAAAATGACAGGAGCTGACCTCTAGGCTTCTGAGGTTTTATGCAGGAACAGGAGCTGTGATGTAAACATCACAGAACATGACTCAACTATACCCACCTTCGAGAACCACTTCCTCCTCTTCTGGCGCATATGCCAGGTGTGTACTGCTGAGATAAAGCTGGTGGCGACCTGACCAGCACACAAGGTTTCCCTCCTCTCACCTAGGAGTGACAGCAGGCTGCTGTCAGCCCTGTGTTTTTCTACTTGCTTCTTTGGGCTTGGTTGTTTTTCCTGGGGACTTGGCCTAGGAATGTCTGGGTAGAGGAGGGAGCTTTGTACTGTATTTGCCAGGCTTCTCCAGGTCCTGAAACAAGGAAGATTCAATCCCAGGTCCAATCCCAGCAGTATGAGGAATAACCCACCAAGAGGTTTGGGTTCATGGCTTCTCCCCTTGGAGTACTCATAGCTACATGGAGATGCAGCCCCTCCTCCCTGTGCACCCGGGCCCTCCATGGCAATGATTTATGGAAAGAATAGCATGTAGCAACTCCTGGCCTCTGTGTCACCTCCTTGGCCATCTCTGAGCCCATTGAAATCAGAAATGGGTAGTTCCCCAGCACCTCCCACAGGCAGAAATTAACCAGGGCAGAGGCTCTCTGCCTGATTGTCCAATGGCTATGGGACATGGAAATCAGATCTTGCCTCTTGAAGCAGCCGAGGGCCCTGATTCTCTCTTTTTCTACCTCAGCCCTGGGGCCAACAAAAGAAAACAATACCTCTGGCCTCTTCACCAACAGTCCACTTGATTTTAGCTACTTATTGGAGTGGCATCTGCTAGGACTTTGTACTGAGTTGGTTCTTGCCAGGCTCACCCCTCTCGCTAAGAACTTCTGTTCTTTCTCTTCTGCTGGCTGTTCCTTTATGAGAATTCTGACCTCCAGGGAAGCAAGGGTATGAGCTCTTCTCCCCTTGGCTCTTGGTATATTGTTGAGTCTGCTCCTATGTCTCTGCCACTATCTCTCCTGTATCCCTGCAAAAAAATAGTTGAATTGTTGAAATTCAGCTAGGGAATTGGAGAGTTTAGAAAGGGATGTTGCTTGGAAGTTGGCAACCACTTCCTCATCTTTCCCGATTCAAGCCCGATTCTAAGACAGCGTGGTCAGGGTCTTCAGGTGACGAAGCAGGAAGTCAGGTACTCATGAGAGCAAAGACTTAACTACTCTTTTGAGCATCTAGCCCTGACTGGATACAAGGGGTTGCTTAACTTCCTCAACTACCAAAGAAAAGAAGACTGGGGAGCCCTAAAATGTTGCAATTCTGACTCACCCTTCATTCAACACTGTCCTTTAGTATCTCAGTAGTGACTAAGCCATGAAGGTAGATATCCACTCCCATGCTCCCTGATTCCCAGCCATGATAGGAGCAGACATTACTAATCAATCATGAAGTCCAAGCTTGCAAGTCCTCTGTAGCCTTCCAGCTGCTCAATAGATATGCAGTCTTTAATGTATAGAAATGAAGCCAAATGGGTTGTACTTCAACACAGGTTTAATCCTTCCCCACTGCCTGCCTGCTTATGCTATTGATTTGCCCCCCCCCTCCTTTTTAAACTTGTGCTTGCTCTCTGAGGACAGTGACTTGGCCTACTACCTTTCTTTATGGCACTGAAAGGGTTTCATGGCCTGTAAAGGACAATATGAAGGTAAGGGAGGTGACTTCCCTACGTTGGTACCTTCTGCTGAAAATAGCAGAGGACATTCTCCACATCACCAGCAGGAAGATAATCCACAGCACGCCCCACCCCAAGTGGGAGCTATAGGCTGCTTCCTGTTAGAATTTATAGCTGGGGAGGGCCTGAGGTTTAGAAATGCCTAGTAGTTTGACCTTATGCTAATCTCTCACATTAGTGTATCACCAAATAGCAAGTAGGGAAAAAAGAGCTATTATGCCTTTAAGTTTTGATGAATGTGAAGAATTTGTCTTTCTTTTTAAGGTGAGGAACTGGCTCAAAGAGGTTGAATGGTTTGCCTGTGATCACACAGCCACTAAGACACTAAGTCAGAATACAAGACAAATGTCCCGAATCCCAGGAGTATTAGACGTTTGTTTTCTGGCCTCCCCCATGAGCCATCAGAATACCCGCCCTACTTCCTGTCTCTGCTTTGTGTGAGTTAGGTAGAGTTAGGAAGATAATAAGCTTTTCAGCTTTTTACCCCTCCCCATCTGAGGCACTGGCTGGAGTCCCCTATCCCCAGCTCCTGCTAGGAGCATGTCCTAGTGGGATTCTCTTTGTAGCTTCCCTGACAGTCTGGTAGAGAGAGGGAGGAGCCCTTCAGCATGGACATATGGCCCACTGCCCCCAGCGTAGCCTCAGCGAGTCAGGGCATCGTGGAGAGACCTAGATATGAGTCTTGTGGAATCAACAGCGCCAGCCTTGGCCACCAATGTGGCTCCTATAATCTCCTCATCCTTTTTGGCTCCAGAGCTTATGCCCCTTTGGAAGTGACTGGGCAACATTACAGGTGGTTCTCTGATTCATAGCGGGGGCCAGAGCTTCCCTGAATGGCCAGCATCCTGACCCCATAACACCCAGAATCTGTGAGCAATAGGAATTACTCAGGGATTAGAAGAGGCAACCAACTCAGCCTCCAGGAGGAAGCATCCTGCAGGCACGTTTTCCTTCTAGCCCAGGTCCTGTGGGCTGGTGGGTGGGTGCTCATTAGTTTAGTTGAATTAACTTCGCAGTTAGATGACTGATTTCTACTGCTGGGTAATTTCCTTCCTGTGATTGCCTGTCTGTCTGTCTGCTTTGAGCTCTGCGCTTCGTGCTGCTTATGTTTGGAAACGTGTGAGATGATCCAGCCTCTGATGCTGGTTTTCTGCTTATGATCTCTGAGGCCTCCCTTCAGAATAAGAAGGCACACAATGAGCCTGACAGATACCGCAGATGGTAACATCTCCAAAAGCTGAGGCAGGTGCTGTGTGTGTGTGTGTGTGTGTGTGTGTGTGTGTGTGTGTGTGTGTCCGTGTGTCCGTGTCCCTGCATGCGCGCACGGGGCTTGAACACAGGGCTTTGGTGCTATCATTGAACTTTTGTGCTCAAGGCTTATGCTCTACCACTTTTGCCACAACCCCATTTCCAGGTAGTTAACTGGAGATGAGACTCATGGACTTTTCTTGTCTGTGATGGCTTTAAACTGAGACTACTAGATCTCAGCTTCCTGAGTAGCTAGGATTATAGGCACAAGCCACTGGCACCTAGCTAAAACAGAAACTTTGCAACTGATAATTAAAAAGAGTTAGAGACTTCAACATGGTTGTTCATGCCTGTAATCTGAGCTACTCTGGACATAAGATACCAATTTGAGGCAAACCTGGGGCGGGGGAAATATTACTGCAACACCATCCCAACTAATAAGGTTGAATGTGGGGGTTCACAGCTGTAATCACAACTACCGGCTATTAGGGGCTAGGAGTTTGGCCTAGTGGTAGAGTGCTTGCCTAGCATGCATGGAGGCCCGGGTTCGATTCCTCAGTACCACATACGTAGAAAAAAAAAGCCAAAAGTGGTGCTAAAGCTCAAGTGATAGAGCTCTAGCCTTGAGAAAGTCCAAGGAAGTGCTCAGGCCCTGAGCTCAAGCCCAGACTGGCAAAAAAAAGGGGGGGGGGGAATAGGAGTATGGCTCAAGAGGTGAAGCATCCGTTTTGCTAGTAGGGAGGCCTGAGTTCAAACCACCAGTACTGTTGAAGGTAGGCAAGCTGTGACTCAGTTATAAAGTGTCTGAGACTCTTGAATCAATCCTCAACACACACACCTAAAAAACAAGAGACCTGGACACCATGAGCTCTGCCTTCCAAGTCCTTGGTACCAAAGAAAACTTCAGCAGGCCAAAAGCAGACACTACAAGGTCAAAGAATTGTTTATGTCCAGGCTTAGGCCTTGTATTTGCCTTTAATAATATATGTAGAGCTTGGATTCTCAGATCATATGGTCCCTGGTTCTAGTTCTTACCAGGAACCTAGGCACCTCTGGAACTGGAACTCTGCATGGGATAGTTCTTGCAGAGTTAAGATACAGAATTTTTTTTTTTTTTGGAATTGTACTTTCTGCACACAGGGCCTGATACCTGAGTGCTACAGTAGCTACTGCCACCCTTGTCACTATAAATTAGCATTACTCTTCCCAGGCCCTGATCAGCTGGTGATGGGTCACTCTAAGACATAGTAAACCTGGGCCAGAATTGACCCTGAGAGACATCCTAGAGACCAGAGAATGCTAGGGAATTGGATAACAAACATGAAGGAGGAAGGAAAGGGTGCTTAACTGCAGGTGAGCAGTGAGCAGCTTCCCTGGGAACCTTGTTTCTAATCCAGCTGCTGGAACCGTAGGGTCACCATGGCACTCCACAGTCAGGGACATGGAGGGTTAGTTGTCAGTTAGGACCCTGGCATAAAGTCAGCTCTCCATCAGGACAAGTCTTGGTCTGGAGGCACAGGAGTAGGGCCAGAATATGCCAAATTCAATCCTCCTCCTGCCCAGAAGCTGTCCCCTCCATGTTAGCTCTTACCTCTTGCCTTTTCCCTTTGTGCATTTCCTGTTTTCAACTGCCACCTGGGCTTTCCTTGGTGACTTTTTTTTTCCAGTCTTGGGCCTTGAGCTCAGAGCCTAAGCAACTGTCCTTGGTCTTTCTCAAGGACAGAACTCTACCACTTGAGCCATAGCACCAATTCTAGCTTTTTCTATGTATGTGGTACCAAGGAATTGAACCCCAGTCTCCATGCATGCTAGGCAAGCACTCTAACACTAGGCCAAACTCCTGGTCCTCCTTGGTGACTTTTCTGAGTCCCACTCTCAAAGTTTTGCCTGATGTATTGATGACCAAACCAGTTTGTAGACCTGAAATGTTTTTCTTCAGTGTTCCTGGGGTGCCATGATCTCTGACTTCCTGAATGTGTGTCATAGCCTCCTTTGCCTGGGAGGCTTTAGCAACCCAGACCGGCCCTAATTCTGGGCCCTATGACTCTCCTGTCTCAGACTTATGAGTAGATGGGGCCACAGATGTGTACTACCATACAGGCATTATGTTCTTGCTGGCCAGGGTGCCAGCATGGTTGGGTTTGGTGAGGGCCTTCGTCTTGGCTTATAGCTGGCTGCCTTCTTTGTCCTCACATGACCATTCCACAGAAAATGCACTTAGGGAAAAATCTGCTTCTTCCTCTTACAGAAATACTAATTCCATTATGAAAATCCTGCCTATGTGACTTCCCTGAAATGTAATCACCCCTAAAGCTCCCCTCGTTACATTGAGTCGGGGGAAGGGGATAGGGCTTTAAATGAAAAATGGGGGAAGGATGATGACCTAGACATTAGTCTGTAGCAGTTTGCTCGAAGGGCTACCAGCTAGGAAAAGACCCTTTAGAAAGGCAGAATGCCCCTCCTCACGGCCTGAGGTGTCTGAACATGGAGGCCCTCATAGGGTCAGAGTCAGGAGTGACATGATACATGAGGGACTCTAAACATGGTGCTTGCATTCACAGAGTCCTTAGCAAATGGAACCTGATACTCCATGTGAACCTTTAGATATTCTATTGCACTTAATCCTCCAAAAAAATGCAACTAGACAGGTCCTTTTCCTCTTCATTTTTTTGCTATTGCTTGGAGTACTAAACTAGCACTCCATCACCCCATATCCTATTTCTAAGGAAATTGAAACTCAGAGAAATGAGGTAACCAAGCTGGCATCTCAAGAGAAAGAGAATCTGCAGGCAGTGAGGGCGAAGCAGCCCTGGACCCCATCCCTGTCAGTCAGTCTTATTGGTAATTTGAGAAGCCAGTGATATCCATTCCAGCTGGTACTTCCCACCTGGATGTAAAAGAGCTCCCAGAAAGAACATAGCCTTGCCACCTGCTGCCTTCCCTCTACCACTTCACTTCTTCAGGATCCTCAGAATTGCTGCCCTCACCCTCTGAAACATGGTGTTTTTTTTGTCCTGGCTCCAGCAAGGTCCCAGCCCTCTCGGTCCTCCAGCTCTTTCTAACTACATGACCTTATACCATTCTGAAGATACCATTAAGGGCTATGACCTAAGGTGCCCAGCCTTCCCTTCCCTGTGTTCCAGGTACCCTGCCTGCACTCCCCGACTTGTAGCCAGAGTAGGCAGAGACTAAAGCCTTCAGACTTTCTGCTGGTACCCCGTGGGCTGGCCCAGCCAGGCCTAGGTGACCTTCCTCCTCACAGGACGGCTGGGTCCTAGGATGGGAATGAATGAGGAAGCTTAGGTAATAGACATATACCTCTGAGTGCTTGGCCAGAGGGCCAGATGTCATCAACTCTGTCCTTCTTGGGTATTTGTCCTGCTGTTTTCTGAAATACGTGCAGAGGCAGATCTGATGTTTTCTCATGAAGATAGGAAGATGTTTCCACCTCCCACCATAGTATGCAGTTTCCAGCCAGGCCTGGCTGACCTCCTGAGCCAGGGAAGGGGTCAAAGTGTCAGGGGCCTAGGTATGAGAAGGCCTTGTCCTGTAAGACTGGCTCCAGCGACCAGGAGTTTGGTCTAGAGGTAGAGTGCTTGCCTAGCATGCATGAAGACCCCAGGGTACAATTCCTCAGTACCACATACATAGAAAAAGTCAGAAGTGGTGCTATGGCTCAAGTGGTAGAAATTGGACTTGAAAGCCCAAGGACTAAGGGAAAAAAAATGAAAATAAAAAAGACTGACTCCAGGGCTGGGAGTTTGGCCTAGTGGTAGAATGCTTGCCTAGCATGCACGAAGACCTGGGTTTGATTCCTTGGTACCACATGCATAGAAAAAAGCTGGAAGTGGTGCTGAGGCTCAAGTGGTAGAGCTCTAGCCTTGAGAAAATCCAAGGACAGGGCTCAGGCCCTCAGCACAAGGACTGGAAAAAAAAAAAAAAAGACTGACTCCAGCTTGCTCTTTCCTCCTCTCCCTCCCCGACTCGTCTTCTCTCCTGCTGCTCCTTTTGTTGTTGTTTTGTTTTGCCAGTTGTGGGGCTTGAACTCAGGGCGAGAGCACTGTCCTTGGACTTTCTCAAGGCTGTCACTCTGCCACTTGAGCCACAGCACCACTTCCAGCTTTCTCTGTGTATGTGGTACCAAGCAATTGAACCCAGGTCTTCATGAATGCAAGGCAAGCACTCTCTCACTAGGCCATGTTCCTGGCCCCTCTGCTCCTTCTTCCCCTTGATTTCAGCCCCTTTGCCGCATTCTAATCTTTATTCCTTGATTGGCTAGAATTGTGTTTGAGACCCTGTCATTTTCTCAGTGCTAGAAGGCCCTCTTTTTGATTCTCTGAACATTCTCTGTGTAGAACTATCAGACTCGGGGCTGGAAGTTTGGCCTAGTGGTAGGGTGCTTGCCTAGCATGCACGAAGTCCTAGGTTCAATTCCTCAGTACCACATACATAGAAAAAAGCCGGAAGTGGTGCTGAGGCTCAAGTGGTAGAGCTCTAGCCTTAAGAAAGTCCAAGGACAGTGCTTAGGCCCTGAGCTCAAGCCCAGGACTGGCAAAAAAAAAAAAAAAGGAACTATCAGACTCTAGATAGTTTGACTTCTTGAATCCATATCTTGCTCTTCCTTGGGCAGCCCTGGTTTGAGGAAGGTCCTGGTAAAAAGGTTGTAGTCCTGCTTATCTAGCACTCAAGCTACAAGGGACCTGCTTATGAAATGCACCAACTCACACACTCTTGGAGGAGCAGCCCTCATAGACAGATGGGGGTAATACAGCGTTGTGGCTAGGGGTAGTTGGGACTTGTGGCTTCTCTTAAAAAGATGAAGCTTGGCCCAGGTAAAGGTGGGATGGGATAGGGATGGATCTGACAACTGTCACAGCATCAAAACTGTGGTCCTAAGCCAGATTGTGTGCAGTCACTGTTAGGGAGTCACCATTTCTGACCTGTAGTTCCTGAACTGAGCTTAAGGTGCCCTCTGCTGGTGACTGGATCAAGCTCAACCCTTTTGGAGAAAAAAAAAATTGCTATCTCCCTATGTCACTTCCTTTCATAAATTCATTTCATCCGTACCTACATACTAGGGAATCTTAACTCTGTGGCCCTGCTGCGAGTGTGCTCGTGTAGTCATTCTCTGAGCACCTCCAGTGTCCCAGGATTGTCTCCACTCTCCCACTGCAGACCCAGCAGGCTGTGTAACTAGAGTCTCTGGAATTTTCCCTCCAGTGATTCCCAGATTCCTCCCCGGATACACACAGGTCTCCTGCTTCCTGTGGATGCCTGTACCAGACCTGCTCTCTGCTTTCTGCGGGGTGGGGGAGTGGGGGGTGGGAGGAGGAGGTGGAAGAGGGGAGTAATGGGTGAGTGATGATGAGTCATGGCCTTGGCACGACAATAGCTTTCTTGCCCTTCCACTTATGGGCACCAGCAGCTCTAAAAAAAAAAACCATTCTGTGCCAGCAGTCAGCCTGAACTGAGCTGGTGCCCTTGGTGATGAAATATGACCTCCATGTCTAAAAGGAGGGAGGGGGCCTGGCCTAGACTGCATCTACTTCTGACAGGCCCTTAGGCCTCCAGCTCCTGCAGTGTGGGGGCACCCTGGGAAGTAGACACTCTACATGGCAATAGCAGTCCTTCCCCATCCTCATCCATTTTGGCTGTGCCAGGATGAGAGGGAAGCCTTCCTTCCCACTTCTCCAGATGAAAGTGTGTGTACCTCTTGTTGACAAGAAGATGAGTTTTCATGCAGTCTGTTTTGTGTGCCTCACCTGTAGATGTACCCCAAACTTATCCCATTATGATGACACAGTGTGGGATAAGGTCTCCTCTAAAATTCATCCCTAAAGCCACAGATCTCCTGGGCCTGAAAGCATCTTAGAGACTAATAAGTATATTGCTTGCTCACTGAGGTAGAAGCTCAGTTTTCATATTTGACAAATGACGATAGGATCCGGCTCAAAGTACGTGGTAGCAACCAAGTCTGATAACCAGGCAATGTATTTGCACAGCACACTCTGTGTACTATAGAGTGATTGCTCATTGCATCAACCTCTCATCCTCACCCTGTCCTTGGCATATCACGGAACCTGATGCTGATCTATTGGATGAATGGACTTATTGCAGTGTTTCCATTCAGTAGCCCCTTAAGCTGTGCAAGCAAGGACTGTCTCTTGACTTTCAGATAAAATACTGAGGTACAGAAAGGCTTATGGCTTACTGGAAAATTATAGTTTATTGGTGGGGTTTTTTTTTGTTTTTTGTTTTTATTATTCCCTAGCTTATCCTGGGTCTGCCTGCCTAAGTTCTCAGGCAGAAGAGAGGATATACTCCTACCTGGATCCTGCCCATCCTGTCTAGTCAGAACTGGAAAGTGGGTTCCCGGGTGCAAGGCCTCGCGCTTCCTTCTGAACTAGACCCTTCCTTCCTCACCTCCAGCACTGGTCCTCTTAGATTGCTCTTGTGCTACCATCTTTCCACTGGGACTGCCTCAACTATACCCATGGTGCCAGGCTCATCTCTCCATAGGAACAGCCCTTCCTTTGATGGCTAGTTCTTGCCAATATTGGGTTTCAGTTTGCTACCCTAGAGGGGTACCAGCTATCTGTCTAAAGAGGACTCTCAACTATTATTCTTCCTTAGAGCATTTGTTTGGTTGTGAATGATCCTCCAGTCCAAAGACTGTCACTGCCCTACATCCACTAAGCTTCCTCTCCAATCTAAGCACCCAGGAGGGACTTAAATGTTTGTTATTACCTTGACCTAGCTTCGCTGTCCTGGTCCACAATCTGTTCCTTGATTAGCTAGAATTCTGTTTAGGACCATATCAGTTTTCTCAGGGCTAGGAGGCCATGGACATTGCTTTGTATTGAGCTGCATATTCCAGGTAGTTTGATTTTGTGAAACCAGAAAAGTGCACCTAGCTCTTCTTAGCATTTTGATGAGATGGATGGAACATTACAGAAAGTAGGTCTGAGCGTTAGATATAGAGGAGATGAAATCTCCCTAGGGGAAAAGTTTTCCAGAGATCAGTCTACTTTTGCTATCTGGAAAGATCCAGCACACTTCATCCCACCACCCTACCCAGGCTAGTCCTAACTTGAACCCTTCCTCCATGCCTACAGCACCGGCAGCTGCTAAAGGACAGCTTCATGGTGGAACTGGTAGAGGGGGCCCGCAAGCTGCGTCACGTTTTCCTGTTCACCGATCTGCTCCTCTGCACCAAGCTCAAGAAACAGAGCGGAGGGTGAGTGACAACATTTACCCAGGCAGTGACCGTGCTTCAGCGCTTCAGTGTTGGGGGTCTCCCTGTGGGGCATTGTTAAAGCCAGGCCCCTCTCTTTAAATTATCGTTTCACATGAACATGATTCCAGGCTCAAAGAGTTGTCACTACTAATCTGGGGGATGCCATAGAGCAGGGCCAATGACTCAGCTTCATCTTCCAACATGAAAAGTAAACCTGACCGTCATTGGAGGAAGGACTGGCTGTAAATGATCTGAGACAAGTATGTCAAGTGGAGGGCCTGCTCTGGGGATTGTTAGGCAAGTACTGCACTTGAGCTCCTTGAACCTAGTGACAGTGGTTAAGTTATTCTTGGCATAGGCTTGCAGATATCCCCCACCTCCACCAGGGGTCAGTCTCACCCAGAATTGAATAGAGCAGAGAGAGTCCCATTGGAAAGAACCACAGCTGGATGCTTGTATTCTGCTTCTTGTGAGCCTAGTAGAAAGCCTCTGTGTATTGGATAGATCGACAGCTCCTCAAACTCAGCGGCTCTGAACTTGAGTCCTGTCCTGCTATCAGGTGTCTTACCACGCTCCCATGTTAACAACCAACATCAAGGTCAGCACAGGATAAAGGAGACCAGGGATCCTCAGATGCCTCAATGCCTGGAATTACATGTGGAATAAATGTTCCCAGAAGACACTGAAGCTGCCAGTATCTGCTAATAGCCTCATGGAACACAGATTGGGTTTTAGGTCACGTAAACCATGTACAGCCATGATCCAGGGCTCTAGCAGGAATGAAAGGCTGTGACATGATTAAAGGAAGATGATCAGCAAGTTAACATTCTCCTTCTCCCTATCTAGCAAAACTCAGCAGTATGACTGCAAATGGTACATTCCACTCACGGATCTCAGCTTCCAGATGGTGGATGAGTCCGAGGCAGCTCCCAACATTCCCCTGGTGCCAGATGAGGAGCTAGATGCCTTGAAGATCAAGATCTCTCAGATCAAGAGTGACATCCAGAGAGAGAAGGTGCGACCGGCTAAGGGAACACAAGTCAGGCCCTGTGTGGCCAGAATGGGTAGCAGCCCCTTATGTACAGACCGGTTGTTGCTCTTGCTGCCAAGCATCTGGTCTCCAGAACCTGATGGGGTCTCTGTAAGCAACTTTCTGCTCTTGGAGTACTGAGCATCTATAGCCAGACACCGAATTATCTCATGCTAGAGCAACCTGATGGGAAATGAAAGATGGTGGACTTAGGTATTTATTATATATCTTTATTTTACCTGGCAGGTGGCCTAGTGTCTGATTTAGGATCTCACATAGAAAATTTGGTTATATTGGTTGCTTTTGTCTGAACCATGTCCATTTTCTGCTTGCCTGATCATCACTCTGGTTGTTAGTATCCTGACCTTGTTCCTTCTTCCTCCTATCCCCACCCACCACCCCTATCTACATCTCAGGGAAGACAGGCTAGGATAGCCCATGATTCTTCTGTTGGAAGAATCAGCATAGTACCACAGTAGTAAAGAAGTTGAAAGATTATTATTTACAGATCCTGGGCAGATAGGACACAATGAATTGAGAGGATGGTCCTCCATCTGCAAGTCATTTTAAGTAGGATGAGAGTCCATGCTAGGGGCACCTACTACAATGCTTCATTTACTTTTGGTTTTTTAAGAGGCAATGTCTTACTAGGTTACCCAGAACTCCTGGGCTCAAGTCATCCTCCTGGTTCAGCTTCCTTAGTAGCCAAGATCACAGGTGTACACAACTCAGCTTGGGCAATTAAAAGTTTATATAGCCCATGGACAGCAAAGTTATTTGGTATATGACAGGAAAGACAAGTTTGTATAGCTCAACAATGATGTTATAAATATCCAAATGACCATTGGCAGATAAAAGGTTCTCTATGTCTGATATGGGGAAAATGGGTTAAAATTGCTTTAAGGTCATGCTGTTTTAAGAGAAGGGCAGGAAAAGCAGGGGGGCCATTCTGCTTGATAGGAGAAGGAAATCCAGGAAGAAAGGGTTCTACCTGGTGCCTGCATGCCTCTTGCATTCTTACCTTGACCACTGATTAGAGTGTTGGGTGCATTGTTCTGATGCCAAGTGGCAGTCTGTTATCCAGGAGAAGTGTTGAATCCTTTAGGGAACATTGCATACAGGCTGGGGAGGGTTTGGGGCTATCCAGGACATGGGAATGAGGGGTGCCCAACTGTCCTCCTCACAGCTGTCCTAAAGCGGGGTGAACCCCTCCAGCTATTTTGGATGCCAGGCTCCTGCTTCTTTCCAGGGAGGTTCAGAAGGTTATAGATGTGATGAGGAGGAGTCCTTTGCATTTGGTGTTAGCCAGGCCAGAGAGAAGGCCATCCCTAGAAGAATAGGATTCAGACTGGGGTGCCCAGCTGAGGTGGATGCAGCAGGACAAGAGGTCCTCCTTAGCCTTCACACCTCTGTCCAGCCTGCTCACATTTAGAAGTATGCCGAGAGCCCGGCAGCTGCAGGAAAGGAAAACCCAAAGACAGCCTGTTGATTTATTTAGGTAGAATAGTGGCCTTTATTAATTGTCAAGGGTTGGAGACCCCTGATAACTGTTTATCTAGGGCCAAGGCCTTCGCTTGTGAGAAGCAACAAGGTTTCCTTCTCATGGCAGTGGGCTTTAAGAAGGATGCACATGGCTCTTAAACAGGGAGGATTTTCTCATCTAGGTCCTGGTGATATGTGTTTATTCTCACTCGGATTTCCCCAAAACAATCCTAGTGCGCTGATGCATGGCAGGGATAAGGACTTCTTTACGTCATAGCGTCCCCTACACATTGTTTGCGTTTGGAGAAGCTAAAGGCAAGGACATCTGTACAGGTTTTTCTCCTCTGCCCTTGTGAGAGGAAGGACCAAATGATTCAAGTCAGGCTTCCGGAGCACATCAAAACTGGTCTTAGGCCTTGACCCCAAAGAGAGGCTACCAGCAAGGTCTATGGCTGTGCTAAGCAGACAATGGGATGTCTACCTTCCCTAGACTCAGTGTAGGGAGCAGTGGGCACTAAATGGGAACAGCTGGCCCTGGAATGGAAATGTGAGGCTGTCATCTCCCTGGCAGAGGGCGAATAAGGTCAGCAAGGCCATGGAGAGGCTGAAGAAGAAGCTGTCAGAGCAGGAGTCGCTGCTTCTATTGATGTCTCCCAGCATGGCCTTCAGGGTCCATAACCGCAATGGCAAGGTGAGTACCTGTTACTGGCTCCCTCCAGCTCGCCATGAAGATACTCCCAGCTCGGAATGGGCTCTCGATCAACCAGCTGCAGCCCAAACAAATCCAGCCAGCTGTTGTCCCTAGCACTTACGTAGACTTTGCTATTATAGTCCCTTTTCTCTCGAGAGCCAACAGAGACCTGGACAGCACACATATTCTTCTGACTAGTTCTTTGGATCATGGCCCCAAGTTGAGTGGCAGTTGACTCAGCTCCTACATCTGGGAGGTTGGTGGAATCTCCAGGAAGGGAAGAAGATAAGCAGCCTTGTAGCCTTGGACAGCCCTGACTCTGGATATAGAACACTATCTGGGAACCTCCAGGGCCAGGGACACACTTTATCTCCTTGTCTGGCTCCCAGTGCTATCTGTAGCCTGAGTCTTGTCTCTCCACAGCAACATGCACACCTGTGAGTGAATAGAATAGTTTGGTTTTTGGCACCTGGCAAGAGAGGCAGCTGGTAGGTTCTATAGAAGCTTTGTCTCAGCATGGGCTTATAGGGCCTCTGAAGATCTCCACCTTGAGAATCCCTCCAAGACCCAAAGCTGCACCAACTCTACTAGTGTCACTCCCTGACCTGAGCAGTTCAGGTGGGGCTTGTGCCACAGTTGAGTCTGTACTTGTGTGCAGGTATTGTGGACCAGTTTGTGCTGGAAGCAGCAAGCCTGGCCATGAGAATTCCTGGCTACTGTGGCACACTTAAGCATACCTGGGCCTAGCCAGCTGGCTCTGGGGAGGTGTGAGTCTCTGGCTCTTCCCCTTGGGCTTGCCAGTTGCTGGCTCAGCTGATAACTGGGGTTTGTTGTTTTTCTCACCTACTATAGAGTTACACATTCCTGATCTCCTCCGACTATGAGCGAGCAGAGTGGAGGGAGAATATCCGAGAGCAGCAGAAAAAGTGTGAGTGGCGTCTGTACCCAGGAGACTTGCCCTTTGGCCATCTCCTATGAATGGATAGCTCTTACGGTTTTAGGCCATTTTTCTTTTTCTTTTTCCCCCCCTTCATTCTTTTGCTTTTTTGAGTGTTTTTGACAGTAATGGATTTGAACTCAAACTTTATACTTGCTAGGCATGTGCTCTACCATTTAAGCCATAACTTCAGTCTTTTAAACCTTTGCTCATCCCCTCCCACTTCCCCTCCCCTCCTCTCTCTTTCTGAGAAGGGATTCTATCCAATAAAAATATATATGGAATCAAACTTAGAAAATAAGTTAAAGAGCTGTTCCCCAGCTATGTTTTTCCCTCTCACCTATCCTAATCTCTATACACACCCCCACCGTGATTCTCTCCCCAGAACATTCCTTCCTGAATTCTCCAGATTTGCCATCTACCCTCTGGCCCTGCACATGCACAAAACTCACCAGGCCTTTCTTGTACACCTCTTCAATCCAGTCTCCTTGGCTCCTTTGCTTGCTTCATCTCCTTTGGCATTCATCATCTTCATCATCACCACCACCACCAAAGGTGTTGATTCTAGCAGGGCCCTTTGCCCCCTGGTAGCCATATTGTCCTTTCTACTTAGCCCCATCAAGACACGACACTTAGTCTCGTCTGGGATAGTCTCTTCTTGCTGCTCAGTCTGTGTAGTTACTTTCTTCTGGAACTCCAGGCTGCACTCTCCAGTGCAGGGGAAAGGGGGCAGTGCAGTATTCAGAATTGGTAAGGCAAACTTCGTCCCAAGATCTAAGAATACAGCTTCCATCTCCCCACTTGGTCTTCTTGCATGGAGTCAGGCCACATGCTGTCCTGGGTGGCTTGGTCTTTCCATTGAAGTAGATTGGTTCTTTTTGTGTGTGCTGGTACTTGGGCTTTTTTTGCTTGTAGCTGAAACTCTGCCACTTGAGCATACCTCCACATCTGTTTTTATTCATTTGGTTGGTGGATGGGTTGGTTGGATAGTTTTCGCTAGTGAATTGGAGTTAAGGATCTTTTGTATTTGTATGCCTAGGCTAGAGTCAAACTTCAGTCCTCGAATCTCACCCTTCTGAGTGGCTAGAATTATAAGCACACAGACAACCCAGCTGAAGCCATGTCTTTGCTTCAACTTCTACACACAAACTCTGGTCATGGGGCTCTGCCCATACCACTCTCTGCCTCTGCAACAGCCTCAGCTCCCATCTCTGTATGCTTATCACTTATGCCTACACTGAGCATAGCCTTATATTCTCTTTGGTGCCACTGAGGCCTGAAAAGAGCTAGGCTCTGCTGAGACTTGTGTTGTATCTGCCTGAACGTGAGTACCCAAGCCATTTCTAGTATTTCCATTTGTAGCAGTATTTCCATTTGTTTCCCACTCAGTATACCAAGAAATAAGTCGTTTCCTTTAGCCACCAGGGAGCAACTTCCCAAGGAGTTGCTCCTAGTTTGTCCTCATTCTCACAATTTGTGATGTGCTTTGGAGGCATGTGGATAAACTGTGGATTCCTCTTCCACAGGCCTGGGCTCTGTGAGGTCTCACCTTACTTTTTGCCATAGCTATACCTCTCATGGGAGCCCCAGCACTGGCCCCCTGTACCCCTTCTATGTGTGGTGAGGGTCAAGTGGGAGGGGCACCAAGGAGAGGTGTAGACTGACCTATCTGTACCCACCCACTTTGCCCACTCAGGTTTCAAAAGCTTCTCTCTGACATCTGTGGAGCTGCAGATGCTCACCAACTCATGTGTGAAACTTCAGACCGTCCACAGCATTCCATTGACCATCAACAAAGAAGGTGAGATGGGCCTCTTTTTTTTTTTTTTTTTTTTTTTTTGCCAATCCTGGGCTTGAGCTCAGGGCCTGAGCACTGTCCTTGGACTTTCTCAAGGCTAGAGCTCTACTTGAGCCTCAGCACTACTTCTGGCTTTTTTTCTATGTATGTGGCACTGAGGAATTGAACTCTGGTCTCCGTGCATGCTAGGCAAGCACTCTACTACTCTACTACTAGGCCAAACTCCCAGCCCTAGATGGGCCCCTTGAGTGCAGAGTGGAGAGCCAACATAGATCCCTCCTGTTGGTAATGTCTTCATAGCCATGGGATCTCCTTCAGAGGGAAAATATGTATGCTTGTTGTCTCCCAGGAGTGTGCAGAATAGAGTAGGAGCAGTTTTCTCTCTAAGCAGTCACTACTTGGCAGTTAAGAAGGATCGATTCTGTCCCTAGCTATGAGGCCTGTGACAGCCACTCCTCAGACCCTCAGTTCTGTGATCTGGCCCCACTGACCTGCCCTGTTAGCCTTCCTCTAGCCCAGGTGCTTGCTGACTAACACACGTGAGTTTTTATATTTACTGATGCACATTTACACATGGGCCTGTGTGATGAGCCTTTGCTTTGTACTCACCTGTGCATATATATATCCATGCATTCTGTTCACATCCTACATCTTCCAAGCCCATTCCAAATGATGTCTTCTTCTGTCTTTGGAACCTTAATAGACTTTGTCTCAGTCAGTGGTTTGTCTGTGTTGTGAAAACAACTAGGTCTTAAGGTTCCCAATCCAGAAACCATAAGGCACATTTTCTGTCTGAACTGCCTTGCTCAGTGCTGGGTTGTTCTCAAAGGGGAGCCATCCATTCTCCTGATCCCCCTCATCTTTTTGGTTTCTTGCACAGATGATGAATCTCCTGGGCTCTATGGCTTCCTGAATGTCATCGTCCACTCAGCTACCGGGTTTAAGCAGAGTTCAAGTAAGTGGCCTGAGAGGGAAAGTAGCTTGGAGTGAGCAAGCATCTTTACTAGAAGGACGTCAAGCAGAATGTAGGGAGCCAGGGAAGTGGTTCAGATACCATCAGGTGCCTTTGGCCCCAATCACTTAGATACAGTAACTGACTGAGCATTTTCTTTTAGTTCTACCTGTCTTAGATCCTGTGAACTGGTGAGTTTCCCTTTGCATGCATATGTAATAATTACATGGATTAGAATTTAGCAGAGTCTGCCTTATAGCATTCTGGTGCTTCAAATTCAACAAGTTACAAGACAAGGTGCTAGCAGCAGCAGCTCCTCGGCCCCATCAGCAGAGTAGGTTTTGCTGTTTTGTTATACTGGACGGTATTATCCTTTTCTTTCCCAGCTGCACAAATCTTCAGAACAGTAAAGACTGGCTGTGTGGCATTTTACTGACATCCCTACCTAGCAGCTCCCTAGCTCCAGGGATCTGTAGAAAGGGGGTACAAGATGGCAGGCACAGTTGTAACCTTTCTGACAGTGGCTGAAAACAGTGAATTCCCACCAGTGTGTTACAGAGTAAAAGAAAATAATTACAATGCAGATGATAAAGAACATACAAAAAAAAACCTCTTAGGATTCAAATCAGAGATGAAAGGGGAAAGATTTGAATAGTTAATAAATACTTGAAAACATGCTTGTCATGTCAGGAAATATAAATTAAAACCACATCCCAGAACAGCACTAACCTTAAAAAAAAAATGTCTACTAGAAGTTTGGCACTCATGCTTCACGCTTGTAATGGAGCTGCTTAGGAGGTTGAGATATGAGGATTGATGTCCAAAGCCTGCCCTGGGAGGAAAGCCCATGAGACTCTATTTCCAGTTGACTGACAGAAAGCCAGAAGTGGAGCTGTGAGCTGTGGCTCAAGAGGTAGAGCACTAACCTTTTTTTTTTTTTTTGTGGGGCTTGAACTTGGCCTAGGTGCTGTCCCTGAGCTCTTTGACTCAAGGCTACTGCCCTACTCTTTTTTTTTTTTTTTTTTTTTTTTGCCAGTCTGGGGCTTGAGGGCTGGGCCTGAGCACTGTCCTTGGGCTTTCTCAAGGCTAGTACTCTACCACATGATCCACAGCACCATTTCTGGCATTTTTCTATGCCGAGGAATCGAACCTGGGTCTTCATGCATGCTAGGCAAGCATTCTACCACTAGGCCAAACTCCCGGCCCCACTAGTGCCCTACTCTTGAGCCAAGCCCCACTTCCCATTTTCTAGAGGTTAATTGGAGGTAAGAGTCTCAGGTCCTTTTGTGCATGGTCTGGCTTTGAACCTTGATCCTCAGATCTTAGCCTCTTAAGTAGCTAGGATTACAAGCTTGAGCCACTGCTCCTGGCTTAGAGCACTAACCTTGAGCTAGGAGAGCACTCAGGCCTTGAGTTCAAACCCAGTACCAACACACACACACACACTCATACATGCATGCATGTGCGCATGCACAATGCCCACTAGAGCTGAATCATAGAACACTTAAAAAACAAAAACACCATCAAAACAAAACAAACAAAAAGGTAAACACCCAACAAATGCTGGTGAGGAATTGAGGAAACAGGAACCTCATGTACTATGGGTAGAGATATAACATGATTAAGCCACTCTGGAAAACACTGGGAAGGTTTTATTATTGTTGTTTGTTGCTAGGGATAAAACCAAGGTTTTTTTTAAAATCATGCACCCTAGTGACCTAACCCACACCACATAATTCCTTAAGAAGTTAAATATACCTACCTGACATATAGTTTATCAGCCACTTAAGCATTTACTTTGTGTGTGTGTGTGTGTGTGTGTGTGTGTGTGTGTGTGTATATGCATGCACATTTTCCTTGTGCTTTTGCTTTGACTTTTCACTCAAAGCTGGAATTTTTTTTTTTTTTTTTTTTTTTTTTTGGCAGTCTTGGGCTTGGGCTCAGGGCCTGAGCACTGTCCTTGGACTTTATCAAGGCTAGCACTCTACCACTTGAGCCTCAGCACCACTTCTGGCTTTTTTTATGTATGTGGTAAAGAGGAATCGAACCCGGGTATTCGGCATGCTAGGTAAGCACTCTACTACGAGGCCAAACTCCGGGCCAAAGCTGGTACTCTTTATCACTTGAAGCACACCTTCACTTCTGATACTTTTTGTGGGTGTGTCAATCCTGGGCCTTGAACTTAGGTCTGGACATTGTCCCTGAGCTTCTGAGCTTTTTTTTTTTTTTTTTTAGTCATAGGGCTTCAACCCAGGGTATTGGTCCTGTTCTTGGGTTTTTTTTGCTCAAAGCTAGCACTCTACCACTTCTAGCCACAGCTCCATTTCTGGTTTTTAGGTGATTTAACTGGAGATAGGAATCTCACAGGCTTTCCTGCCCAGGCTGGCTTCAAACTGCAACCCTCAGATCTCAGCCTGAGTAGCTAGGCTTACAGGCATGAGTCAGGAGTGCCCATCCATTTACTTCCAGATTTTTTATGGTTATTTGCAGGTCATTCTTTTGTGTTTATCTACCCAGTCTGACTTTGAACCGTTATCCTCAGATCTTAGCCTCCTGGGTAGCTAGGATTACTGCTGTGAGCCACCACGCTCTGCTGAAAAGACTACATTTTATGGGCCAAGCCTGATGGCTCACATCTATAATCCTGGCTACTTAGGAGACAGAGATCGGAAGATCATAGTTAGCGAGACTCTACCTCAAAAAGTAGTCCTATATGTTGGTAGGTATTTTTAATTTCAGATAGGAAGTGGAGGAAGGAGGATTGTGTTTTAAGGCTGGTCCCCACAAAAGCTTGAGACTCTAATCTGAAAATAAAACTAAAACAAAAAGATCTGGTGGTGTAGCTTAAGAAGGAACATATACTGTATGTTTAACCACCATGAGGCTCTGAGTTCAAACCCTAATGCAAAAGGAAAGAAAGAAAAGGTACATTTTGTATCATTCCATTTAGGCTAACCTTGTAGAAAAGACAAAATACAGAAACAGAAAGCCTTAGAAGCCGTCAAGGGCTGAGGGTGGGAGTTCAGCTTTATAGGTACAGTGTCCTGAAATGATTATGCTATATGTAAAAATGTTTGTTTGTTAGAGACCTTCCAACCATGCAGCTACAATGGTTGAATTATATAGAATGCAGATTTAACCTCCAGAATAATTTCCACATGGACCTCCTTTCCTTCCAGCATCTTCTTCCAGGACCTGTCTATCAACATCACAGATGATGCTAGAACTTCCTCTCAATCCCAGCCTGTCCTGTTACCATCTATCTCATCCATGTCCCACTCTGAGCTCAGTTCCTAAACCGATCCTGTTGGTAGCCTACTCTGTAATCCTGTTTTCTTGCCGTGTCAGATGCCATTTATTGCACCTCAGGTATCTTTATCCAGGACCTTGGGAGTGGCCTCCCTGCTTCTGCAGTGGTTCCTTCCTGCCTGCCTGTCTTCCTGACTTTCTCTCTTTCTGTTTGTCCTAGGGCTTGAACTTGTCCCTAAACTTTTTTTTTTCTTTTTGCCAATCCCAAGGCTTGAAGTCAGGGCTTGGGCACTATATTTGGTCTTCCTCAAGACTAGAGCTCTACAACTTGAGCCACAGCACTATTTTCAGCTTTTTCTGTGTATGTCTACTGAGGAATCGAACCTAGGTCTTCATGCATGGTAGGCAAGTACTCCACCACTAGGCCAAACTCCCAGCCCCTTTCCCTAAACTTTTGAGCCACAGCTCCATTTCCAGCATTTTGGTAGTGAATCAAGGATAAGAATCTCACAGACTTTCTTACCCAGGCTGGCTTTGAACCGGGATCCTCAGACCTGAGCCTCCAGAGTAGCTAGAATTATAGCCATGAGCTACCAAGCCTGGCTCAGTGGTGTTTCTTACACTTTTTTTTTTTTTGCTAGTCCTGAGCCTTGAACTCGGGGCTTCAGCACTGTCCTTGGGCTTTCTCAAGGCTATAGCTCTACCACTTGAGCCACAGCACCACTTACAGCTTTTTTTCTCTGTATATGGTACTGAGGGTCTTTGTGCATGCTTGGCAAGCACTCTACCACTAGGCCAAACTCACAGCCCACCAGTAGTGTTTCTAAACACATATCTCATTTCCCTTGCCACTTACAGCTGACCAGATCCCACACACATTCCCAGACCATGCTTCCTCTTCTTGGCATGAACCCAGCTTGCCCAGCACCAAGGAGCTATTTCCTGCACTCCACACTGGTCTAGATCGCTCTTCTCTTCCAGCTGTTTGCCTGATACAGAGTTATAGATGCATCTTCCATCCCTCCCAGGGTGGGCAACCTCTGCTATGACCTTGTTGTGTGGCACTCACTTCTCTGGATTGCAATGGAACAGTCACCTCTGTCCAGTGTAAGACCCACCTGTGTTACTGAAGCACTGTTAGCAGAGGATTATTGTTGAATGACCTGTGCTCCAAGAAGTACCATTTCCCCGCTCTACAGGCAGGGCAGTAGCATGTCGGGCATGTTCACAAAGGTCACTGGTTTACTGTTGTACTTTAAAGATTCTTTTTTTTTTCTGATTTCACAAATAATTCTTGCTCTTATAGAAAATTCAGGAAAGATGGAAAAGTATGTTTGCCGTCTTTCTGTCTCTCACAGATCTGTACTGCACCCTGGAGGTGGATTCCTTTGGATATTTTGTGAATAAAGCAAAGACACGTGTCTACAGGGATACCACAGAGCCAAACTGGAATGAGGTGAGGAGGCTTCCTTCCAAAAGGGGCCTGGCCAGGATGTTTGCCACATAATTCTAAACCTCCAGGAGCTTCCTAAGGGTTTCCCTCAAAAGCTCTGACACCAGCATTCCGGGAATCTTGAGAGGATGGGGGTGGAGAAATGATCCATTCAAGAGATTTTAGTCCAAGAGATAATGTCTTTGTGTTCTTGAGATTCTTACTAACCCCCAACACAATCTTGTTTAGTGAGAGATATGTTTTTAAGAACAGTACTTATGAAGGCTCTTTGCCTTGTTTTTGTTATTGCTGAGTATTTACCTTGTAGGTTTCCCTGGCATTTTTCCTCTGAAGCTGAAGTGGACTCCTGTAACTCTGTCAGCTTCCTGAACTAGAGCCCTGCCTATGGGGGTGGAAGGGAGCTGCAAGCAGACCCATTCTATCTCCCCTTCCCGTCCTGGTTGCCACTTGGTTTGTATAGTCAGTTGCTGTGCTCTTTTTGACTTTCGAAAACTAGTTTGTGGTATACCTTTGACCTGGAGTCATAGGAATGGACATGATTACAAAGAGACCAGTGTCCATGACATCCCCAGACCCATGATGCTATTTCCAGCTTCTTCAGCAATCTACCAACCTCCAGAACCTTGTTCTTAATGGTATAAGTGGCAACATCCAGGGCACAAATCTGCCACTCACTCCTTTCCCAGTATAGGAAGCCCGGGCAGCTTGCTCTGTGTTAGTTGTGTGACTAGTGGAACACCAGGAAGAAGCCATGAGATCAGAAAGAACCCAGGTCTTCACTTAGCAGCATCCCCGTTTGACTTGCTGCCTAGATAAGATGAGGGCACAAAGAACATAGTGACCTAGTATACACACACACACACACACACACACACACACACACACACACACACACACACACACACACACACACACACACACACTAAAAGATGTAGATCATCTAGAGGGACTCAGCTCCCATATTTCTCACTCACCTTCCAGAAAGAACTCTATATGCTCCTTTACCCTTCTCCACTTCCCCCTTAAACCTAAGTATGCATATATAAACAGGGATGTGAAATGCAGAATCTACTGAAGGCATTGAAGGGATAATAGGGGATCAAGTTCATGTCATAGTCACACATCTAACAGCTTGAAAGTCCAGGGAATATTCCAAATTCTCTCACCTCTTTGGATCACTTTTTTTGGGAGGGTAGGGAATAGAACTTTGTATTTTATGGCACAAAGGATAGAACCTAGAGCTTCACACATACAGCACAGTGTGCTATACCACTTGATTTTCATCTTTTTCTTTTTTTTTGGCCAGTCCTGGGCTTGAGTTAGGGCCTGAGTACTGTCCTTGGTTTTTCTCAAGGCTAGAGCGCTACCACTTGAGCCTCAGCACCACTTCTGGCTTTTTTCTATGTATGTGGTACCGAGGAATTGAACCCAGGTCTTCTTGCATGCTAGGCAAGCACTTTAACCACTAGGCCAAACTCCCGGCCCCTCATCTTTTTCTTTTAAATGATTGGGATTTGAACTCAAGGCCTGGCAGTTTGCTAGGCAGTTGCTTTATCATTTGAACCATACTTCTAACCCTTGATTTTATTATTTAGAAGTTTTAGGTTCAAAGCATAATTAACAAAGAGGACAGATTTCCACATACCTCTTGTAAATCCTGGGCCAGAGTGAATGAGATACGTTACAATCAGCAAACCTTAATTGATACACTGTTATCATTTCAACTCCATAGTTGACATCAAAGCTCACTCTTGGTATTATACATTCTATGGATTTCAACATGTATCTACCACTGAGATATCCAAAATGGGTTCCGTACCCTAAAAATGAACCACGTTCACATAACATTGACACCTATAGTCTCAGAAAATCTGCATGCTTTTATTATTATTTTTTTTTTGCCAGTCCTGGGCTTGAGCTCAGGGCCTGAGCACTGTCCTTGGACTTTCTCAAGGCTGGAGCTCTACCACTTGAGCCTCAGCACCACTTCTGGCTTTTTTCTATGTATGTGGTACCGAGGAATCGAACCCGGGTCTTCATGCATGCTAGGCAAGCACTTTAACCACTAGGCCAAACTCCCGGCCCCAATCTGCATGCTTTTAATAAGCACTTCTCACACTGGTAACGTGTAGGTTGCTTTTAGAGAAGCCAGGGTACAAAGTCTGTATTAGGTTTGACAGCAATTCGGTTCATTTAGAAGCACTCGGGCCAAGCCAGTGTCATGACAGTGATGCCCGTAAGGAATGCTCTGGAAGTCCCGGGTGAGGAGAGCCTCAAGCATGGGCCCTCCAAGGTGAGCAAGGACACCACTGTCGGTGTGCCATGAGTCAGAGGACTCTCCAGCCAATAGAGCTGTCTGACACACCTGGACTTGTTTGTTCATGGGTAACTTTTCTTCTTTCTCCAACCAACAGGAGTTTGAGATAGAGCTAGAAGGCTCCCAGACCCTGCGGATACTATGCTACGAAAAGTGCTACAACAAAATGAAGATCCCCAAGGAGGATGGCGAGAGCACAGACAGACTCATGGGGAAAGGCCAGGTCCAGGTGGGGCTGCCCATCCCTCCTGTCCTCTCTGGATGCTCCATGGTCTTTTCCATTTGGCATTTGTGGACCCTGAAGTGGCTTGGCTTTTTAACACCTGCCACAGCCAGCACCTTCCTGAATTTTATTCCCGCTCCTCTGAGTATCTGTTAGGTCCCAACTTGTCCCCAAAGAATTTCCCCAGTCAGCTTCTCAGCTCACCCACAGCCTTAGGAGAAGCTGGAGGAAGAGTTAGGTGGTATTCTGGGCAGAAATTGGTGATTATGGGGGCATCTCTTCTTGGAAAAATATAAGTGACTCAGAGTCTGTTTATCTGACTGAATTCTGAGGTCTAGACCCAGTTAACAACTGTATCCTTGAAGAGGGTATACATGGGTCCCACGTATAGAAGCCCCAGGACTGCCAAGGTGATGTCCATACAAGACCAGTGTATGGTACCCTAGTTCTTAGCAAGAACTAAGTCCTCAAGTCTTAGTTTTAGCCATACCCTGGAAACTACCACCAGTGTTCAGCATTTGTTGCCAAGCAGCAACTGGTACTGCCAGCCTTCAGCTTCTTGATGTTCTCAAGAGTTCTACAAGACAGCTGGGAGAAAGTTCTAATGTTCATCTTCCTTTCAGCACACCTCAGCAGTCCCAGCTCAGTCAGATCTACCTGCCCCACTCTTCTGTGGAAATAGGCTGGGTCTTAGGTACTGCTCCATCCTCCTTTGCAGCCACTGGAGGGAGAAGTTATGGCATTTCAGATGCCTGCTGAAGCACAGAGCTCACCTAGAAGCTAGCCTTTCTTCCCCAAGGACAGGAAATAAAATGGATACAGTGTTGCCAGGAAGTATACACTATTCTTCTTCACTGAGTAGTGTATGACTTTGCATTGAAGATCACAAGTCTCCTTATTCAGTGACAAGTTCTCCTACCTTAAATGGCCAAATTCAAGAGATACACACTGGTTTTCGTCCAAGGAAGCTTATTAGGGAAATGAAGGACTCAGGGCTTCCTCATACTGACCAAGTCTAAAAGCAGCAGTGTTCGTCTTGACCATCTGCCCCTTGTTCACTCTCTCCACCTTTATGTAGAACCTTACAGTGTGACTCAGCCACATAGCTGGGCCACTTCACCCTGTCAGTGCAGAGCACTTTCCACATTTCATAATTCTAGTTCTCAGCTCCTAAGAGTGAGGTGATACCTCGGGCTGAAAGTGGCGATTATGGGAAACTTGGAAACCTGTAAGTGACTCGTGTCTACTCACCTGACTTCATTCTGAAGTCTAGCCCCAGTTAACAACTGCATCCTTGAAGAGGGTGCCCCAGGGTTGGTATAGAAACTCCCAGGTATGCCAAAACATTGTCCATAGAGGACCAGTGTGTGGGACTGGTGCTTGTCTTCCTTGAGTGATGGTCATGACTCAGACCAGTTTAGTGTATGTCTCATTACTGCACCAGAAAACCTGAGACAGATTACTTACAGGATGAAAATGAAGTTTATTTAGCTGAAAGTCTAAGGTAGGGCAGCCCCATCATTACTGCATCAGAGCATCATGGAGTGATATGAAAAGAAGAGATCAAATCTTGAAAGAGAAAAGTAGAAAGGATTCAGGTCATTCTCAATCAAATAACAGCTTACTTGCTGACTTTCACTCAGGATCAGGAATCCCATAAGAGCTTCCTTAACCCAGGGCATCTCCCACGTGGCCTGGCCTCTCAGAGGCCCCTCTACATCAATGCCGTCCTGTTTAAGACCACACCTCCAGTACATACACCCTTGGAATCGCAAGTATGCTCATACTATAGCAACTGTGCTGTGTTGTTAGTTGTGGGACTTGAACTCTCTACACTACCAGGTCACTTCCGGTTTTCTGGTGGTTAATTGGAGATGAGTCTTTAGTGCCCCAGCTGGTTTTGAACCATAATCCTCAGCTCTCAGCCTCCTGAGTAGCTAGGATTATAGGCAATGAGCCACCATGCCCGGCTTGCTGAAGTTATTTAATAGAACTCTCTTACTTATCTTTGCCTATAAAGAACCAAACAACTCAAATGATTATTGGCATGTTTATTTTTTATTTGTTTTTTGGCCTATCCTGGGACTTGAACTCAGGACCTGGACACTGCCCTTGAGCTTTCTCAGGGCTAGCGCTCTACCATTTGAGCCATAACACCACTTTAGAATACCACTTCTGGCTTGTTCTATGTATATGATACTGATGAATCAAATCTAGAGCTTCATGCATGCTAGGCAAGCACTCTACCACTAGGCCACACTCGTGGCCTCAAAACTATCACTTGAGACACAGTGCTACTTTTGCCTTTTTTTTTTTTTTTTTTTTTTTGCCAGTCCACCACTAGGCCACTCTCCCAGCCTCTTCCTAACCCTTTTTGCTTTAGATATTTTCCAGGTAGGGTACTGCATTTTTTTTCATAGACCTCCATTCTCCTAATCTCCACCTCCGAAATAGTCGCAATGGAAGTCATGATACAGAGCCAAAATACTTCTTTATGCATACTTCAAGAGCTTTCTTTGGCAGGGAGAAAGGAGAACAACCTGAGCTGGACCACAGTGAAGGCAGGTACTCAGAATGATCACATTAAGGGAAGAGAGACCATAGTATAGAACAGGGCTCAGTTCCAAATACAGTGTGGACAATACTGGAATTTATAGCCAAGCAGCAAGGCAAAGAGCAGTGGATTGAATATTACTAAGAGAAAACATCATTAAGGGGGATTCTGGCCAAACCAGCCTAACAGCATTCTTACAGAAGACTGTACAGTTGATCAGATACCCCCTAGAGAATAATGAAGATGATGAACCTGCTGAGACAAAGGCAGATAATGAGTGGATAGAAGCTAGGTTGGCCCATTCTTTATGCCCC
Source organism: Megascapheus bottae (assembly GCF_031878675.1). Taxonomy (NCBI): domain Eukaryota; kingdom Metazoa; phylum Chordata; class Mammalia; order Rodentia; family Geomyidae; genus Megascapheus; species Megascapheus bottae. Next base: position 16,939,778 of record NC_143536.1, read on the forward strand.
AGAGCAAATTTTGGAGAATTCCTTGTTGCTTTTCATTCCGGGTTACACCTGTGAAGTCTCACCGTGGCACAGAAATGAGACTTGGTAAGAGAAAGGTACAGAGTCATAGTTCTTTAAAAAGCTGCTGTGTCTCAGTGAAGTGATCCTAAGGAGGGTGAGGCAGGAAGATCACAAGTTCAAGGCCAACCTATTACTAAGATCTTGTCACTTAAAAAGGCCTAGGAAGGGCCAGGAGTTTGGCCTAGTGGTAGAGTGCTAGCCTAGAATGTATGAAGACCCAGGTTCAATTCCTCAGTACCACATACATAGAAAAGAAAAAAAAAAAAAAGAGCCAAAAGTGGTAGTGAGGCTCAAGTGGTAGAGCTCTATCCTTGAGAAAGGCCAAGGACAGTGCACAGGCCCTGAGCTCAAGCCCAGGACTGGCAAAAAAAAAAGTCAGGGGTGGGGGGTGGTATGAGGTAGCCCTTGGAGAACCTAACTGGCATGTGTGAAGCCCTGAGTTTGATATCCCAGTACATTGAAAATAACCCTTAAGGTAGACTATATTCAAAACCCTGATAGCCAGGAACCAGTGGCTTATGCCTATAATCTTAGCTACACTAGAGGCTGAGATCTTGAGGATCATGGTTTGAAGCCAGGTTTGAGAGAATCTTTAGTTAGCAGTAAAACTGGAACTGGAGGCATGGCCCAAGTGATAGAGTACAAGCCATGAGCAAAAAAGCTAAGGGAGAATATGAGGCACTGAATTCAAATCCCATTAGTAGCATATGCACGCACTCTCACGTTCGTGTACAAGAACTATAACAATGGACTTGATTCTCATATCTCAGCCTCCTGAGTAGACAAGATTATAGGCATGAGCCACTTATGCCCAGCATCAATGGAGTATTGAAATACAAGAGAAACTGAGAATTTATTGTCAAGAAATAGGATAGAGGTCACTGGATGGTAAATGACTGGAGAGGACAAGAAAATTTTGCCTAAACTTAACTTGCTAAACTGATGAAGCAGGAGTTTTGCTAAAATTGGATTCTTGAGCTTGAGATGCTGAAATAAGAAGGATGTTAGTTTAAGGCTAGTCCAGGCGGAAAGACTCTTTGCAAGACTCTTTCTTAATCCCCAGTGGATAAGATGGTGTATGGCTGTCATCCCAGCTATGGGAAGCCTAAAACAGGTATATCAAGGCCCAAAGAACTCACCTACACCGGAAGTAAAACCACATTAAGACAAGAATCTCTTTCAGTGCCCCCATCCTACTCCATGTAGCCTGAATGAGTCATTCTTTCCCACTCCGCCAAACTCATTTCCTTACCTAAAAATTGAGATGAGGGACATGGTACTCTGACACATTCTCTCAGGGTGTAGCCAGTGGTCGCTGCTATTATTATTCCTATTGTTATTGTTAATATAGAAATCCAGATCCTGCTCCCACTGTCTGGTTACTACTTCATCTGAGATATGAAGGGGAAACATGGCCCCTGACTCTCATTAGACTAGAAGACATCTCCTGCTGTGGGAAGTCATCTCATGGATGATTCACATGGAGGCCGTGGCTGGCCTGATTCCAGGAGACCTGGTCTCCTGGCTACAAGGGCTGCTTTGTGAGGTCCCAGGAGGAAGGAAGTTGGGAGAAGGGCTGATGATGCTGTGCAACCCCAGTCTGGTGTCTGTGTGGGATAGACCTGGGAGAGGCATCTATGACTTGCCAGGGCCCAGGCTTTCCCAGTGACGTCAGACACCCGCCATGCTGTGTGTGTGTGTGTGTGTGGAGGAGGACTTCTTGGCCCTCCACTTCCTCAGGCTGGGAGTCAGTGGGGATGATGTGACCTATAGTCCCATACAAGCTCCTTTTAGGCACCTTTGACTCCAAATGTACATTGAGTGTTTAAGGGGCCATGCTGAGAAGTCTTAGGGAAGACATTCAGACCCAGCCAGAAAGGCCTGCCTTGAGGCAAGAACCAGGATAGAAACTATACCCTAGCAAATCTGGTCACACACCTGTCCGGATACAAATGTCAGTCTTGTGGGGTTTCAGTTCTAGATTGGTATGGGCTCTGTTTCCTAGATAGTGCTGATGAGTACTAAGTTTAGTAACCATGGACCCAAGTCTGAGGTTTCTGCCTAATAAGCTCTTCGAACAACCAAATGTCCTAGTTACCAAGTCCTTGCTTTCCTTCTTATACAGTGGAGACTCCACAAGAGGAAGACAGACTTCCCCTTCCTGAACCCAGAATGGATGAACCGGTTTGTTCAGAATTGTAGAGTGCCAGAAAGGCAGAGTGACATGTAGAGCTTGGTACTGCTTCTGGGAAGAGCTAACTGTCCAGGGAGGGTCACCAGCAAGAAGAATCTAATTGGGATAGGGACGGGGGCTCAGGTTAGGATCCTTTCCACGCTGAGCCCAGTGCTGGCCCTCATGATAGAGGATCTCCTGCATGCCAGGCAGAGAAACTGTAAAAGAAAGATAATGTAAAGAAAGAGAAGTAAAAGAAAGACATGTTCCAAGAGGCCGGCCCTCCTAAGGGGCATGTGGTTTCAATGGTACTGTTACTTACAGACAAGATCAGAGCACAGGGAAACTTTCATAGAACTGGTGACACCAAGTCTGTCTCCAGGGAGAGGTTCCAAGTTGAAAACATTAACCTCTTTGCTTCAGGGCCAACAGGATTTGTAGTGTAGCCAGAGGAGGTTTCCCACTTCAGATCAGAGATGGCCACTCTGCAGTCCAACCTGGTGTGGCTAGGCAGGAACAAGGACCTATAGCTGTTAGTTGCCTTGAGACAAGAGCAGTATCCAAAATTATCACCAGAGTCTGTGAAGCCCAAAGCACTTAGAGCCTCTCAGCTGTTGGGTTTCCTCTTCAGGCTTTTTCCTTCTCTCCTTTCTATTCACAAATTTTCCACATTGCTAAATTCTCAGTGTCTTTAAGGGTAACTTTGTATCGAGTCATAGAGTTTTGTTTTTTCCCATTTTTCTACTTGTGTCATGTCTTCAGACTTTAATGTGTGTTGCTCTCTAGCAGACATCAGATTGATCCTACACTTGGTTTCCCTACTGTTTCTGGGGTTTAAACTCAGGGACTCACACTCATTTGGCTTTCTTGCTCAGCCAACACTGTACTTGATCTATATCTCCAACTCAGCTTTTTGCTGGTTAATTAGAGATGAGGTGTCTCAAACCATAATCTTCCAAATCTTAGGTTAGGATTATGAGTATGAGGCACCAAGGCCCAGCTTGATTCTGCAGATTTGATATAAGTAGAACTGTACCAGAACTGTTCTTTTGTAGTTAGTGATAGTTGATTTTTTTTTTTTTTTTTTTGGAGGGTGGTTTAGTTGTGGGGCTTGAATTCAGAGCCTGAGCGCTTTCCCTGAACTCTTTCACTCAAGGCTAGCACTCCACCAATTTGAGCTATAGTTTACTTCTGGTTTGCTGGGGTTAATTGGAAATGAGTCTCACAGGCTTTCCTGCATGGGCTGGCTTTGAACTATGATCCTTAGCTCTCAGCCTCCTGAGTAGCTATTATTATTAGAGTTATGAGCCACCAGTGCCTGTCTTAATAATGTTGTTTTGTTTTGTTTTGTTTTCTTGGTCCTGGGGTTTGAACTTTCGGCCTTAGCACTAGTAATGTTTTTAGGCTCTCCCTTGCCCTGGTATTTTCAGTAAAGGCTGAGTAGTGATCTACTCTATGCATGCCCCACAGTTTTGCTTCTCTACTCATCAATTGATTTAATACTTGGCTTGCTTCCAGTTGGGGGCTAATGCCATTGATGCTGCTGGAAATGCATGTTTGAATAAGTTTTTGTGTGTACAAATGTTTTGGTATGTGGCAAGTTGACACTGAGAAGCAATACTGTTTTTTTCTTCCATTTTCATTCCCTGTGAATGCTCCCATTTCTCCAAGTTCTCTCTAGCAAAATCCACAGCCCATCTTTCTTAGTTTAGCATCTGTGGGGGAAGGTTGCTGAGTGCTGACGATAAAGCACTAAGGTAAACATATATTCTGCCACTGACCTTCACCTCTTTATCTCTTTGAGTGATGCCAAGGACTTAGGAATCAGAATTGAAGCTGTGCTGGGAGTGAGGTTGGAGCAAGAGTTATAGCTCAAGTGATAAGAGTGAGAATGAACAAAATTGATTATAGTCGCAGGATAGAACCGGGAGACCATAGGGGATCTCTGATAGTCTCTGCAAAGACCTTCCCCAGAGAGTAGGTAACAATACAGACGCATGGAACCCCAGACAGGGCAACTGGGGATGCCCCATTACACCATCTAATCCTGTGACCATAAAAGTGGGGGTGGAAGCTCTTGTTGATGATGAGTGAGGGTGGAAGGAGCATTTCCTTCTTGGGAAGGAGAAACACACACACCCGACAGCATAGATGAGATCATGCCCTGTGGTCATTTGTCAGTGATGGCTCATCGAAGCCATGCTCACAGAGCAAGCAGGGCAACACTTGACCTCAGGAGGCCATCATGTAGGGTGGTCAGAGGCCTTAGGCTAGGGTCTTCCCACCCTCCTTCTGCCTCTAGGAGATGGATGGCAGTTTTCTGGGCCAGCCTCCAGGCAACTAACCATCAGGTCCATTAAGCACAATTCCTCCATAGTCCCTGTCTCCCCTCCCCATTGCCTAACTCCTGGAGTGACCTGAGCAATGGTACCTGAGACCACTGGATGTGAGCATTTAGGCACTCACCTGCCCAGCCCCCACCCTGCACAACAGCAGGCACACCCTCCAAACCCAACACCAGAGGTAGACCCTTGAGGGTACCCCAAGTGCTTCTTCCGTTTTTCCCCAGACTGCCATTTCCCAGCCCTCCTACTCATCAGTTTTTCCAAATCCCGGTCTCTCACTTGTTTATCTCTGTGATACTTTAAATAACTGCCCAAGAGAGCGTGCCAGCTTTGAATGCTGTGTGGGATTGGGCTGCCCTGAGGCCTGGGCCTCATCGTCCTGCTATTCTTTGTGCAGCTTCCACAGCACTAAGCACACACTGTTCTTTGGAGCAGAGCCAGCATCGGCCTTTCCTGCTGGATCCACTGATTTGGAGCTTTCATGCTGAATACCAAATGGCCAGTACACCAAGCCACAGAGAGAGGCTTGGTGTGGAGTCAACCTGGCAACATGAAAGCCTGGTGCTGGGCATCCTTGCTTGGGGATGGATGATAGCTGGAGCCCTGTGTGGTGCTGCTCATTGTCGGGGACAGGACCACATGCAGGGTGTGCTCTTCCCTGGGCCCATTGGAAATATGCTGTGTGATTATTGGAGTTATTGTTGGTGGGAGTGCAGGCCCCGGAACATTCTCCACAGCGCTGCTCCCAGCCCAAAATGAACTGATCAATCACACACATGTGTTAGTCAGTGTCTCCAAATTGGGACCACAGGAAACCAACCACTTGAGGAGGAAGCTAGTACTTAAGAGGAGACACACACTGGAATTCCCATAACCAATAGGCTTCCATAGGGGGAAGCCAGTGAGGGAAAGGGGGGCTGTTTTTCCCATACACAGATTTTTTTCAAAAATGGAATGCAGGGGTGATGGGAAACTCTGACCTTGGCTGGTCAGACTGTGGGGGCGGAGCTTCCCTGGAAGCTTGGTCAAAAGGTGGCAGAGGCTGGGAGCTGGCCACTGTGCTCCTGCCCAGCCCTGTGGACCTGACAGCAGCAAGGCGAGGATGCGAGAGTCGCCATCTATCCCCACCGCGATGCAGGGCTTCCTTCGGTATTTCCACCCCAGCTGGGCAGGCCGGAGCCGGGTATCCTCTACTGAAAAGCACCTATGTACTCGAGGCACTGCTCTGTGGACTCATATCCGAGACCTGGTGTGCAGGGGCAAGGTGGGCTAGCAGGTGGGCCGGGAAGGGCAGGGTCCCTGTCACCCACATGTCTGGTGCTTTTCCAGACCGGCTGGTTTATTCTTGACTTTCGCCATCCTGGGTTTTGGAGGGAGAAGGACCTCATGACTTGCCTTTCAGTGGTGAAGGAAAGGATTTGTCCTGCTTTGCTTCTGGGTTTCTGTTAAATCGCTTCTGAAGAAGGAAGGATGCCATGGAACTAGGAGTTGAGGATGTGGGCCAGTAGTATATGCTCCTCATCTCCTCCAACTGTGCCTGGTCTGGAGCAGGCCAGGAACTGGGATGTGGGACAGGCCATCGTGCCATCCCCTCGTTCCTTTCATGGAGGCCTGCAGTTCACTTTTTAGAGGAGTGCCTCTTGAGAGAGTTCTGGAAGCAACCTTGGAACCTTCTGGAAGCAAATGTAGGAGACTCCATGGTCCCATAGCCCTCAAAGGTGTTATTCTACCTTGTATGTGTCATTCTGGCTATACATTTCAGACTCTTGAGAAATATTAATTAGTAGGTCTTGGGAGAGAAAGTAAGAAGAGTTCACACCCAAGAGTGTGTGTGATGAGCCTCTATGCCTGCCTGGCAAGTACAGGGAGAAAGGCCCAGGCACACCTGCTGGGACATGGTGGCATCCCCTGATATCCTTGTTTTCCACCTGCAGAAGGGCCAGGTAGCTATGGACTCTTGTGTTCCCTGTGCTTAGCACTGTTGCATGCTTGCAGGTGTGCACATGTGTGCATGGAAGCCATGAGGTGTGGTCCCTGCTCTCAAGTGGCTTGTCTAGTAGAAATAACTATCTGAACCAACAGTGAAAAGGTGAAAACACGTGGCCATGTGTGGTGTGTGCCAGGCTGTAGTGTGGGACAGTGGCTCCCTAACCTGGCTTCATACCAGTTACCCTAGAGGTTTTTTGTTGTTGTTGTTGTTGTTCTGTTTTTAAAAGACACTGCCTTCTCCCTAGCCTGTAGTTTTGGCCATATCCTGGAACTGCTGCTTGCAGAAAGAGTGCTCACCAAAAGGGTATGATACAGACACATGTGGCCATCATGCCGTGAAGACTATTTATCTGACATTAACTAACCAGCTACTGGATGTGTTCTATGGGTGTTGAAATTAGAGGGGAGCTTCCTTAACCCTCCCTTTACCCATATCATAATATGGGGTCAGGCTCTGACTTCCGTGTGACCTGACTGTAAGCCATAGGACTAACCTGGCCTGGAAACTTCTGTCACAAGCCAAACCATGGCACAGCCAAAAAGCAGTGTCCATTTCCTAGGTTCCCCGTGACTCTGGGATGCCAGGCACCCTAAAAGTTGCTACTGAAATTGGGCTTTACACCAACTGCTCCTCCTCTACTAGGCACTTAGGATGTGAGTGTGTGACTCCACTGGGGACAAGTGAAGGGGGTAGAGTGCAGGACCCTGATCTGGCACACTCTCTGCTGTGAGGTCAGACCCACGTAGCAAAGCCTGGGATCAGTAGAGCCCTAAGGATCTAGGGTCATCTAATAAGTCCTCCCCCTTTCTCAGCCCTTTGTAGCCTCTGGGTAGAGGTGTTGGCTGCACTTGGACTGTACTGCGGAATTAGTATATAGAACAGTAGCAGGTGCAGGCCCCTTCCAGGAAAAACCTCTGAACGGACCCAAGGGCCTCTATTTATCCTGCCTCTTTGGTTTCAGCTGGACCCCCAGGCCCTACAGGACAGAGACTGGCAGCGGACTGTCATCGCCATGAATGGGGTATGTAGCTATAGTCGGTGCTTCCTTCCCACAGAAAGGCCCTACTTCCTTCTGAAGTATAAGGAGACTAGCCTGAACTAGTAGTGTCTTGAGAGAAAGCATGATTGAAGAAGGCAGCACTCCTTGCAGAGCAGAAGCAGTATGCACAGGAAGTAATCTTCCATTTGGTGGCTGAAATGCTATCACAATCTAAACTGGAACCAAATCTATGAAACCACCTAGACAGGGAAGCTTCAAACCAGGACCCTTAGAATCTTGCCATAGAAAATGAGAACTCTGGGCTGGGAATGTGGCTTAGTGGTAGAGTGCTTGCTTAGTATGCACGAAGACCCCAGTTTGATTCCTCATTACCACAAACATAGGAAAGGCCTGAAGTGGTGCTGTTGCTCAAGTGGTAGAGATCTAGCCTTAAGAAAACCCAAGGACAGAACTCAGTCCCTGAGATCAAGCCCCACCCCCCACCTCCCCACCCCCCCCCACCCCCGCTCCAAAAAAAAAAAATCAGCACACCTCTTTAGGAAGTTCAGGGTCCTGGATTCAGATTCCTTCAGTAACTATCCCCCGTTAAAAAAAACAAGGAAATTTGCAACCGTATACCCCAAAGCTGGGTATATATGATGAAATTAAATTAGTGTCTGATAATATTTGGCTCTTGGTTAAATTAGTCTCTTAAGTTTTTCTGGACCTTCCGTTGTTTTGTGTACTGAAGATTTAACCCAGGGCCTTGGGTTAAATCACTACTGCTATTGTAACACTACCACTGAGCTATCCCCTGACCCAATCTGCCTATGGCTTTAAACTGTTAATACAGAAAAGCAGTGGGGTTATGGGAGGGGGTTCTGGAGGAACCAGTCCTTGGGCCAGCCTCCCCATCCGTACTGGATTAGACCAAGGGGTTTCACCTGTTTGCCCTTGTTCTGTATAGAGCAGAGGGTGAAGCTTTGCTTTTTCCTCCCACTGCAGATTGAAGTGAAGCTATCAGTCAAGTTCACAAGCCGGGAGTTCAGCTTGAAGAGAATGCCTTCCCGCAAACAGACAGGGGTCTTTGGAGTCAAGATTGCTGTGGTCACCAAGTGAGTGGTGTAGGGGAGTGGGGGGGGGGGCATGGAGAACTTGTACCCCAAGAAGTCTGTGCCTGAAGGTGATTCTGAGGGTCAGCAGCCATGATTCTCTCCTCTCTCTACATGGCCACTGCATAGGGAATCTGCCTGGGCCTCTGGGATCACTGTGTGCTAAGTTACCTCCTGTGTTTACTGCAAAACCAGCTCTGGAATGTTTTTGCCTCCTTCCTGTGGAAGTAGTAGCTTGGCTCCTGTCTGACTCCAGGAACTGCCCAAGTGCAGTTTGCTTCCCTTGCTTGGAATTTGCCCTGATCCCAGGTTCCTGTGAATAATTGTAACCCCTGCCCCTTTGTTATGAGACCGTTGCCAGGAGAGCCCTGTTTGTTGGTTTAAGAGCAATTCTTGGGGATAGAAGCCACTTCCTCCCAGATTTTCACTCACTTCCCTAGGATGGAATCGGGCCTGACCCCTGACCTCCTCTCTGGTCATCTGCACCATGGCCCATGTCAGTCCTTCCCCAGGCCCTGTTGTATCCAGACACCACTCCTGGCTCACTACTTCAAAGAGGCTCTGAGTTATTGGTTCTCACTGTTCCCAAATAAGTACTCTGGTGAAGAAGGGTTTGGGAAAGAGCTTTTCTTGGCTCCTGAATCCAGTTGTAAAGCAAACTGGCCAAACAGCATGATGAAGTTCTCTTACTCTTGAGTCCTATTTGGAGGGACTACAGTCATCTGTTGCTACAACCTAAAACAAGCACAATTAAAAGGGCAGGAAATGTGGACAACCCTGAAAGGTTCCAGTCAGCAGATGTTGAGTATCTTCTGAATGAAGGGCTTATCTCTCAAGGAGGCCTGGAGGGTAAAGGGCTATACTTTACATAGCAATCTAGTGATGGAACCAAGACCCAGTTCCATCTCCTCTAAGACTGCTTTCCAGGACACCTACAGCCTCTTGTTGATACAAGGCCTGAGTTCCTATTTTGTTTTTTTGTGCCAGTCCTGGGGCTTGAACTCATGGCTGAGCTTTTGTACCCAAGGCTAACACTCTACCCCTTGATCCACAGCTTTACTCTGTGTGTGTGTGTGTGTCTGTGTGTGTGTGTGTGTGTGTGTGTGTGTGCGCGTGTGTGTTTTAGTGACTAACTGGAGATAAGAGTCTCACAGACGTTCCTGTTCCGGCTGCCTTTGACCCATGATCTTCAGATCTTAGCCTCCTGAGTACCTCAGATTACAGACATGAACTACTGGCACCTAGTTGGGGCCTGGGATCTTTAACTGCGCTCCATTGGGCAACTTCACTTACAAAAATGGTAGTACTGTGGGCATGGTGGCTCACCCCTGTAATCCTAGCTACTCAGGAGGCTGAGATCTGAGGATCGTGGTTCAAAGCTAGCCCAGGCACTAAAGACTATGAGACTCTTTATTTCCAAGTAACCACGAGAAAAAAAAACAGAAGTGTTGCTGTGGCTCAAGAGGTAGGGTAGTAGCCTTGAGCTGAAGAGCTCAGGGACAGCGCCCAGACCCAGAGTTCAAGTCCCACAACCAACAGGAAAAAAAGAAAAAAAATGGCAATATGACGCCAGTGGCTCATGCCTGTAATCCCAGCTTACTCAGGAGGCTGAGATCTGAGGATCACAGTTCAAAGCCAGCCCAGGCATGGAAGTCCCTGAGACTCGTATCTCTAATTAACCACTGGAAAACTGAAAGTGGCACTGTAGATCAAGTGGCAAAGTACTAGCCTCGAGCTGAAGAACAGTGTTCAGGCCCAGAGTTTAAGCCCTACAACCAACCAAAAAACAAAGAAAAAAAAGGAAAAGAAAAAGATAGTACTTGCCAGGCTCATACTTGTAATCCTAACTACTCAATAGGCTGAGACTTAAGGAATGTAACTCAAAGCCAGCCTGGGCAAGAGTTCATGAGACTCCATTTAACTACCAGAAAACTGGAAATGTCACTGTGGCTCAAAGTGGTAGAGTGCTATCCTTGAACAAAAATGCTCAGGGATAACACCTAAGCCCCATAAGTTCAAGCCCCATAACTGCCCCCCCTCAAAAAAAAAAGTACTGGCTAGATACATCAAGCGGGGGAAAAGGTTCCTGACTTTCTCCAAAGTGTGTGTGCAACTTGAAAAGGTTCAGTGGCTTTCAAGCCCTTTGAAAGGCCCCTATGAAAAGCATGTGATGATGACTGAGTTTGCAGGCAGAGGAAACATGCAGGAGACTGTGTGTAGCCCCAACCCAAGTACCTTCATCACCTTCCTCATCCCCATCTTGAAGTCTGTAGATAAGTGACAGGGCCCTAAAGACATCTGTCCCCTTGCAGGAGAGAAAGGTCCAAGGTGCCGTACATTGTGCGCCAGTGTGTGGAAGAGATTGAGCGCCGGGGCATGGAGGAGGTGGGCATCTACCGTGTGTCTGGAGTGGCCACGGACATCCAGGCGCTGAAGGCTGCCTTCGACGTCAGTGAGTGTTCACCTGGGCAGCGTGGGGGGAAGGTGTGGCTAGTGGTGTCCACACTCGGAGGGCATCCTGTGTGGCTTGTGCCTGGCACCTCCATTGTTATATGACTGGAAACTATGAGATGAGGCTGAGTGAGGTGGTGCACACCTGTAGTCACAGCATTTGGGAGGCTAAAGTGTCTTCTGCTAGACTGCACTACACAGGGAATCCAGCCTGGGCTACATAGCAAACAAACAAACCAATAAGAACGTGATTGCTGGGCTCAGTGATCTGTGCCTAGAGTCCCAGCTACTCAGGGAGGTAAGGTAAGAGATTTTATTTGAGCCCAGAAGTTCAAAGCCAACCTGAACAGCATAGACCCCATCTTAATAGTAGTGTTAGACCAGGGGCTGCTCCCATGGGACTTGACCTGCTAGGCCCTGGAGGTGAAGAGTGCAGTGTGCGGGCCGGGGGTGTGGCCTAGTGGTAGAGTGCTCACTTGGCATGCATGAAGCCCTTGGTTCAATGCCTTGGTACCACATATACAGAAGAGGCCTGAGTGGTACTGTGGCTCAAGTGGCAAAGCACAAGCCTTGAGCAAAAAATGTCCAAGGACAGTGCCCAGGCCCTGTGAGTTCAAGCCCCAGGATGGGCAAAGAAAAAAAAAGTGCAGTGTATGACTAGCCTATGTGAGGATCTGTAGGGACAAAGAGCACGTGTGCAATCCAGCTCCTGCCAGTGCCGTAGCCTATCCATCTTTTCCATGAACCTGGACTCTGGGAGGGAGGAGGAGCTGGCCCAGTTGCCACAAGGTCCTTGCTCAGCATCCTTGAAGTGCAGGGGGTGTAGAAGCAGGGCTTGCCAGGATTTCATCCCTGCCAACGGTTGTGGGGCATGCACCACCTGCCTTGATCCAGTTTTCAAGGGCCCAACACCCTTGGGTGGTCACTTGATCCATATCAGCTCCCACTGGGCAACCTGACGGGGCCTGGCCTGAAGCGTGGGGGACTGGTGGCTACCCAGGCCCAAAAGAAAACACTAATTTCAACTCTAAAATGGCTCAGCTGATCCCGGTGCCTTCCTATTAGACAGATGCCAGCACAGGTACTTCTAGTAAAAGGCCCAGGTCTGCCCACTTCCTGGCCAGGCGCTTCTGGCACTATCTCAGACCTGCTGCTTGCTGAACAGGCAAGAGGTGTGGGATGAGCTCACCTCCCCAGTCCTGCCCAGACTTAGATCCCTGGGTGCTTGGGAACAGAAAGCTGAGCTGCTCAAAGGGCAGTGGTCAGCGTGGCAAGGACTGCATAGCCCAGCAGAAGCTTCAGCTCAGGGTCCACCTGCAGACTCCCTCCCTGCGTTCTTTCTAGATAACAAGGACGTGTCGGTCATGATGAGTGAGATGGACGTGAATGCTATCGCTGGCACACTGAAGCTTTACTTCCGGGAGCTGCCAGAACCCCTCTTCACTGACGAGTTCTACCCCAACTTTGCCGAGGGCATCGGTAAGCATCAGAAGCCTCAGCCTTGTGGAGGACATCTCCCCACTTTCTCTCCTGCCCACTGCTGCTTGTGAGAAGAAAGACCAAAGCTGTGTCCCTTACCACGGTCCACATTGCAGCCCTCCTCTAGTGAGCTACGGGGTGGGGTTGAGGTCAAGCTTCTTCCAAAGATGCCTTTGCCAGTCCTCAGTCCCCCAGGACTGCCTGTCGCCCCTCCCTGGACCCTGCCCTGCAGGCAGTGTACCCATGTGTGAGGACTTCGAGACTGCAGCCCTCCTTCCTTTGGGCCCTTTCAGCAGAAAGCCTGTTCCCTGTAGCCTTCTGGTACCACTCGTTCCATCCTTCATCTTGTTCCACTCTGCCTGCCTCTTGCCATGTACTTCGGCTCCTCCTGGGAGCCTACGCAGCAGAAGTCAGCCCCAAGCACAGCTCAGTTCCTAAGCAGCTCCTATTATGGTACCTCTGCTCTTGGTACAGAGGGTGTTTTTGATCCTTCTGTAATGAGGCAGGCCTTCAAGACAGTTCATGACCCACCAGGCACCCATCTCAGAGTCCAGAGCCAGAGTTGTGCCGTGTGAGCAAGCACGAAGACCCAGGTTCGATTCCTCAGTACCACATACATAGAAAAAAGCTAGAAGTGGTACTGAGGCTCAAGTGGTAGAGCTCTAGCCTTGAGAAAGTCCAAGGATCGTGCCCAGGCCCTGAGCTCAAGCCCAGGACTGGCACAAAAAAGAAATAAACAAAAAAACATAGAGGTCTCTAGTGTGGTTGCAGCCAAGGACATTAACCCTCCCTGCTTTCTACAGCTCTTTCAGACCCTGTTGCAAAGGAGAGCTGCATGCTCAACCTACTGCTGTCCCTCCCAGAGGCCAACCTACTGACCTTCCTCTTCCTTCTGGATCACCTGAAAAGGTTAGTCCTGGCTCTTCTGTGGGGTGCAGCGCCCCGGGACACCACATAGTCAGTGGAACTTTTTCGTTCCACCCATTGCCCTTCCCCCTCTGGGGACTGGAGACAGTGCCTCAGCCGCAGCCCGCACTGCACTCACACCTGTACTTTCTCTCAGGCTGTGGCCCAGAGTGGGCCCAGCTTTCCAACAGGCTGGCTTTGCACACTCTATCGGGCTCTTCAGACTGTAGGGTGGGGTGACTTTCAGCACAAAGTTGTACGATGTTTGGAGCCTGTGCAAGGCCAGAAGGGATGATGCCACCACCATATTCCCACCGTATTCTTCAGGGGTACTCAGGCCCCTCAGTAGTTGAGGCTCTGTTCCCAAGACAGCAAACTCTGCTTTGGCTGTCTACAGGGTGGCTGAAAAGGAGACCGTGAACAAGATGTCTCTGCACAACCTTGCCACAGTCTTCGGCCCCACCCTGCTACGGCCCTCAGAGAAGGAGAGCAAGCTCCCTGCCAACCCCAGCCAGCCCATCACCATGACCGACAGCTGGTCCCTGGAGGTCATGTCCCAGGTATGGAATATTGCCATTAGCCCATGTTCTCCTGCCCTGACAGAGGTGGCCTCAACCCGCTCCCTGCTGAATCCTGCCAGCCAGTCCCACCTCCAAGGTACAGGGGCTGGAGCCGGGGGCAGGGGTGTGCAGGGTGGGGGGTGGGGAACATACTGCATGTCCCTCTGCATTTTGCAAGGTTTCCAGGGCCAAGCCTACTTGCTGCTGGTCCCTCGGATTCATCCAGCCTGAGTTCTGAAGCCCATACAATCCCAAAGTGTGTGTTGTTGGGAACCCGCCCCTCTTAGCATGAGGGGCTCCCACAGTATCCCACATCCAGCTTACATACCAGCCTGCAGCCCTGAGGGCAATTTGCTTCATTCATTCTCTGCCTGTACAGGTCCAAGTGTTGCTGTACTTCCTTCAACTGGAGGCCATCCCTGCCCCCGACAGCAAGAGACAGAGCATCCTGTTCTCCACTGAAGTCTAAAGGCCAAGCAGCATCTCCTTAAGAGGCCAGCCAAACGGCCTGGAACCTGTGGCATAACAGGCCATCTGTAAAGTGGGAACCACGCTGCAGGCCATCTGCCAAAAGACTAGTACCCAAAGCAGATCAAGTGACCTTGGTAGATCCCAGCCAAGCCTGTCTGCAGTCCCTGAGCTGGCCTTGGACTGTCGTTTTTAATGCCACCACCAGAGGGTGCCCCAAGCCAGCATGTCTTAGTGTGGAGGCCTGGCTGCAAGGAGAGAAGGTGAAGGAAGTGGTTTTTTGTGAACTTAATTTATCAGAGTTTAGAAGATTTCTACTGGATCACTTGTCAAGATGCACCCTCTCTGGAGAGACAGTATCGCCACCAGATTCCCTCACGATTGTGTCTTGAATAAAATGCTGCTGCTGCTTCATACTGTGGGGGCCACAGCCCTGTCCCTGTGCAGGTGGGGGCATTCCAGTTTCCCTGGCTTAGAAATTCAACTATATTTGTTAACAGGGTTTGAGAAGCTAAGTCAGCACTGGGTAGCTTTGAATCACCGCTTGCTTCTTCTTTCTTTTCTTCCTAGGCTTTCTGTGCAGAAATGGGTTGGCTTTCCCTTCTTTCTTGTCGCTTTGTTTTGCTCTTTTTGTGTTCCTCCGAACATGATTCAGTCTGTAGCAGGGAAGTACAGGGGACCAGACCCCAGGGGAGAGAGGCCCTGAGAAAGTGACCACGTGTACCCATCCTAACTGCCCACCTGGTCCTGGCTACCCTTCCTGGCCTCTGAAGGCCTTGATTTCTCTGACCTTGCTCTGCCTGTTTCCTCCCTTCCCTTCTCCTCCTCCTCTTCCTCCCTGCTCATAGCTGAAGAGACTCAGTTGGCTTTTGTACAGGTTTCTTCTCTGTGGCGGCAGTGTGCTGACAGCTTGTTTTAACACTTTGATCCGAAATAGCCTTTTGATACTTGAATATTTTTAAGTTTTATACATAGTTTCTAATTTTTTTTCCTAACAGATTCAGATACGTAATAAGATAGGAGAATGTACTCTGGACAGTCTGTGTCCTGGCAACATTTGTCTTCCGCTTGTGGTGGGAGTCCGTTATGACCTCTCTGTAGGATGAGAAACTTGGAGGGTTTAGGGAAGCCAGGAACGGGGAAGAAGGGCTTCCACCACACAGGAGATGGTGGAGAGTCCTGTTCACCCGCCCCCACTCCCTGCACTAGCACCGGCACCGGAATCTCTGTGCCTCCCTTGCCACCCAGCTTAGAGAAGAGAGGATGTGCCACCAAATAGTTTAAATATGGGGCATTACTCTTTTAAAAAGAGGGAGTTGGAGGTGGAAGGAACTGAGCTACAGTTCCAGTTCTGGTTCTGCATAAGAGGGCATGCCACTAACCAGAGAAGGAGAGTGGAGTGGGACTCAGGAGAGCAGGACACTAGAACCTGCTGGGACAGTTCCCATGACCCTTCACATGTGGTAGGGAGGAAGAACGAGGCTTCTGCCGAGCCTGAAGCACATAGGGGTTACTTGACAGCCAGGGACAGAAGCTCGAAAACCAATAAAGCCAGGACAGATATCGACACAGTGTGTAGTTACTGACTTTTTTCCTTCTGTAGCATAGGGCTGCCCTCTTGGGTGATGAGAAATGTGCTTGTGTACATTTCTGCATCCATTTCCATCCATCTCCAACCCTTCAGCCCCTCAAGAGAAACACACTTTGCTTAGAAAAGCCAAACCCAGCCCTTAATTTCTCTTCCCTCTATGTCTCTTGATTTGCATCTATCGCCTTGAAACTGGAAAGCAATATCTCAGCGTGTGTGCCAATTCCCATTTCCTCACCCACCCTCCTCCTCTTGCCTTTTATTTATATGGGACGTGTGTTCTTTCATGATGGAATGACCACTCTGTAGTTATAAAGTGCTCCCTCACTACCAGGCCACTGTGGTGGTAATGGTGATTGCTTTAGAACTGAGGCTGCCTCCATTTTCCCATCTCACGCTTTGCCAGCCTGTGTGTGAGTCAACAAAGCTTCACAGGGCCGGGAAAATATAGTGATTCTTCTGGAGTCAGGAGGTCTCAGCTCTGGGCAAAATCCCAGAGCCCTTTTGACCACCCTGAGTCTAGGCACAGCAAGCACAGCTTGCAGCAGCCTGTCCTTCCTTTGGTGGGTAGCTGGTCTCCTAGCAGCTGTGATCCTGTTTTGAGGTCAGTTGTCTATATACCCCCGCCCTGGGGAAAAAAAAAGGACTGTGGACACTTTCATTAAAGTTACCTAAGATGACTCAAGTTTGTGGTGATTTCTAAATTTAAGAGAAAGACTGCTCAACACCTCTGGGAGAAAAAAAGCCTCTAAGCTTCTGAACTGAGATGGGCAGCCGGTGACAGGGAGGTCTAGGGGCCTGAGAAGCCTTGCAGGACCAGTTAGGCCACCAGTAAGGAGCAGGTCAACACTTGCCACTTCAGAGAAGCCAGCCAGGTATGTTCTGAGTGCCAACAGGCAGGCACTGGCACACGACCCCAAAACATGGACTCGTCCCCAAACATGAAGCAATCTGGTTTGGGCAAGGATCATGGATTTGGCTGAGAGGGAGGAAAAAAGAAGCCACCTTGGGAGGTGCAGGTGAGGAAGGTGACAGAAGGAAATCTGCTAGTATTCCTTGTATACTGGGCCCCCTGTAGGAGGATTACACTAGCCTGGGCCCCTGATCTCACCTGTGCTGCAGGGAGCCCTCAGCCTGGTGGTCTCTACCAAGCTCTGCATTCCTGTTGCCTGAATAGGGGACACGGGCATTCTTTAACCATGTCTAACTTGGTCTCCAAAGCTGTCCAGGCCAGGAGCCAGTGGCTCACACTTGTAATTCTACCTATTTAGGAGGTTGAAATCTGAGGATTAACCAGCAAAAAATTCTGAAGCCAGGCACTAGTGTCTCTCTCCTGTAATCCTAAGTACTCAAGAAGCTAAGATCTGGAGCCAGAAGTTTGGCCTAGTGGTAGAGTGCTTTCCTAGCTTGCACGAAGACCCGAGTTCAATACCACATACATAGAAAAAGCTGGAAGTGGTGCAGTGGCTCAAATAGTAGAGTGCTAGTCTTGAGAAAGTGTAAGGACAGTGCTCAGGCCCTGGGTTCAAGCCCCTGGACTGGCCAAAAAAAAAAAAAAGCTAAGATCTGAGGATTACAGTTTGAAGCCAACCTGGTAGGAAAGTCCATGAGACTTATCTTCAGTCAACCATCAGGAGGCCAGAAGTAGAGCTGTGGCTCAAGTGGTTGACTGTCAACTTTAAGCAGAAAAGTCAGGCAAGAGCATGAGGTCACAAGTTTAAGCCTCAGTGCCAGCACCATCAAAAAAAAAAAAATGCTTACATTATAAGGAAGCTACATGTGAGGTGGAGATGGAAGGGAGAACAATTGGCTTGAGGTCAGTCAAGGAGGCTACTCAGCCATCAGATTGCCCTCTGCAGTCAGGTCACCCTGAGGCTTCCCAGAGGAATAAGGCTCACCTGACCAAGACTAGAAGTGGCAGAAAGGTGGGTTTGTTCAGAGCCTTCCTGGACCCTTGATGGTGGTGCTTATGAACTGTGCCTGGCAGCCTTCCTGTGAAGGCTTAATACTTGGCTTCTGCCTGCAGCAATCTCCCATTGACAATGAGAGATTGAAAGAGTCCTCAGGAGAGAAAGCTGATGGCAACAGCCCTGAAGAACTCCTTTCCTGTGTATCTCCGAAGCCTCAGCAGCACCATCCTCCTACCCCACCCCCAATTAGAGTTGACCCTGGGTCCTACCACCCCTCCCCTTAACAGCTGGGTGCACAATGAGATTCCCCTCCCCCAACCTGATGGCTATTGACCCAGCCTGCTGTCACTATCACTTGAGTGTCCAGCCCCAAAAGGTTACTGTTTGTGCATTTTACCCTTGTCTGCTTGGACCCATTTGGAAAAATTACATACACACACAGCCTGGTTTGTTGTAATTGTCAGTTGTGGGGCTTGAATTCTGGGCATGGGTGTTGTCCCTGAGCCCTTCAGCTCAAGGCTAGTGCTCTACCACTTTGAGCCACAGTACCACTTCTGCCTTTCTGGTGGTTAATTTGTAGATAAGTCTCACGGGCTTTCATGCCCGGGCTGGCTTGGAACTCCAGTCCTCAGATCTCAGCCTCCTGGGTAGGATTATAGACAGGAGCCACCGACACCTGAGACACAGCCTCTGATTTCTTTAAGCAAGAATCCAAACTGATAGGGCCAGGTGCGTGGCCCTATCAGTAGAATGCTTGCCTAGCATGCATGAAGCCCAGGGTTCAATTCCTCAGTACCACATACACAGAAAAAGCTGGAAGTGGCGCTGTGATTCAAGTGGCAGAGCATTAGTTGAGCAAAATGTGTCCAAGGACAGTGCCTAGGCCCTGAGTTCAAGCCCCAGACTGTCAAAAAAATAAAAAGAATCGAAACTGACTGCCAACAATGTTTCTTGAAAGCTGAGAATTGAGGCTAGGGCTGGCCCGAACCAAGCCAAGTGGCATCAGAGACTAGGTAAAAACCAATCACTGCTTCCCCAGATCTGTGGTCACTGACACCTCTGAGAGCCCTCAGCAGCCTAGGAAGAAGAGAAGCCAAAGCAGACAAGGCATTTCCCTAAACTGGTCTGTAAGCAGAGGCTAGGGATCTCATGACATTCCTAGTCTCCAAGCTTACCATCTTTCTGTTGAATGAGAGGAGTCAAGGCCAAACCTCAGCCACCAGTCCTATGCTGATGATGTGGGCCCATGGACTGAGAATTCTTGGCAGCATGTTCCGTTCAAATAGAGGGAAGACAGGATTACATATAGAGATCTCAAAAGAAAGCCCCAATTGCCTTAAAAGGAAGCATTTGTGGACTCCACTGATGAACCGTCACAAATAGTTCTAGAAAGATAAACAATGTATGAGGGGGTGACAGCCAGCTCTTGAAGAAGCCCAAATGGCTTCTTTGGGAGCAGGGACAACAGGCAAGATTGGAGCTGGAGGAGTGTTATTGTTAAGGGGAGGTGAAATGGTCTGATCTAGAATGAAGATGTTGGGGCCCCGTTTGCATAACTCTAGTGGGAGAGGACAGTCAAGCAATGGGCAAAACGCTGGGTCATCCCAATTCTCACAGAAAGGCCAGCTAGGGACGTGACAAAAGACAGGCATGCACATAAAGAGGATTCTGGGAGGCAGGACCATATTGCATTTCTCAACATGACCAGACTGGAAAGGAAACCAGCTGTTAGGGGCAAAATGATGCCAAGACCCCTGGACCTGGCCTGAATCACATGACAATAGAGCAGAGGACCCAGTCCTAAGGACTCTGTCCACATTCCCCTCCAATGAACTGAACTGGGAACAGCCTGACTAGTCACTGTCAAAATATGAGCCTCTAAATGAATCTATGTCCATTTAGGTGATACCCTGGTCAAAGAAGAGAATGGGGAATGGAGCACAATAGCTTCAACCACCACAAGAATAGGCCCTAGGTAGGTGCTGGTGACTCAAATGTAGCTACTCAGGAAATTGAGATATGAGTATAGTGGTTTGAAGCCAGATGGGGCAGGGAAGTCTGTGAGATTCTTTAACCAGAACTCTAGAAAACTAGAAGTGAAAATGTGGCTTAAAGTGATAGAGCGTTAGCCTTGAGCAAAAAAGCTCAGGAACAGCAGCCAGGACCTAAGTTCAAACTCTACAACAAGGCCCCAGAATGGTGAGTAGATAGTCTGAGCCACTGAGGGCTGGCAGTCCCCTCCAAGCTCTGAACCCCAAGGGCCAGTTCAAGGGGTCAGTATCCAGGCTCATCTAGAAGGAGACAAATGTCACAACTGCTTACACAATATTGCTGCAAAATGGTCAGCAGTAGAGCACTTGCCTAGAGGATACTAGAGCCTGTCCCTAGCACTACAAAAATGCAAATAAAGGGCCGGGAGTTTGGCCTAGTGGTTAAAGTGCTTGCCTCGCATGCACGAAGACCCGGGTTCGATTCCTCGGTACCACATATATAGAAAAAAGCCAGAAGTGGTGCTGAGGCTCAAGTGGTAGAGCTCTAGCCTTGAGAAAGTCCAAGGACAGTGCTCAGGCCCTGAGCTCAAGCCCAGGACTGGCAAAAAAAAATGCAAATAAAATCTCTGCCACCAGAAGCTCTCGCTCGTAATCCTAGCTGCTCAGGAAGCTGAGATCTGGAGGACAACAGGTCAAAGCCAGACCTGGCAGAAAAGCCTCCAAGACTGCATCTCTAAAATAGTCAACAAAAAGCCAGACTGGAAGTGTGGATCAAGTTGGTGGTATATCATCTGAGCAAACAATTTGAGCAAAAGTAAAGCCCTAAATTCAAACCCTATCACTAAACAGACAACATGTTTGAGGAGAAGCAGTGCTCGGGAGACTGGTTGGAACTGATCTTCAAATGGGGCGTGGGAGGGGGGGTGGACAGGGACAATCAGGGTATCTGTTTTTCCCTGATTTTTTAAAAAGCAGTGGTGTAAGGCATGTAAAATAAAAGTTTGCCATTGTGTGTGTGTGTGTGTGTGTGTGTGTGTCTGTCTGTCTGTCTGTCTGTCTGTCTGTCTGCCCTAGGGCTTGAACTCAGGACCTGGGTGCTGTCCCTGAACTTTTTTGCCTCCTAAGTAGCTAAGATTACAGGTGCAGCCACCAGCATTTCAAAAAATTTACCCTCTTGAGCTTGGTCCAGGAAAAGAGTTCTGGGAATTGAACCCAAGAACTTATACATGCTTGCTAGGGAAGTGCTTTATGACTGACCTACATTTCTGGCCTTATTGAGACTATTTTTAAATGTACATGTCAATGATTTTAAATCATTCATAACATTGTTCAACCATCATCATCATTCCATCATTCATCTCTGAAACAATTTTTGTTTTGTAGACCCTGGGTACAATCTCTAGCATAAACAAAAAGGAAAAAATCCTTTTTGTTTAATTCTTTACATGGATAATTTTTCCTCCTGGTCCTGGGGCTTGAATTCTTTGTGTTCAAGGCTAGCACTTGAGCCAC
Source organism: Megascapheus bottae (assembly GCF_031878675.1). Lineage (NCBI taxonomy): Eukaryota > Metazoa > Chordata > Mammalia > Rodentia > Geomyidae > Megascapheus > Megascapheus bottae. The sequence continues at coordinate 16,961,302 of NC_143536.1, forward strand.
AGCTCCACTTCTGGCTTTTTTTTTTTGCCAGTCCTGGGCTTCAGCTCAGGGCCTGAGCACTGTTCTTGGACTTTCTCAAGGCTAGAGCTCTACCACTTGAGCCTCAGCACCACTTCCGGCTTCTTTTCTATTTATGTGGTACTGAGGAATCGAACCTGGGTCTTTGTGCATGATAGGCAAGCACTCTACCACTAGGCCAAACTCCCAGCCTTTTTTTTTTTTTTTTTTTTTGAGTAATTTATTGGAGATGAGAGTCTTACAGGGACTTTTCTGCCCCAGCTGGTTTCAAACCATGATCCACAGATCTCAACTTCCTGTGTAGCTAGGATTACAGGTGTGAGCCACTGGCATCCATTCTAATCTACTTTTTTATCCATTCTAATCTACTTTTTTATTCTTTGTTTCTGCTTTCTTCAGTTCTTCTTTGTCTATAAGACCAATCTCATGGACTCAGCTTATTGGCACACTTCTTTTATTAACAAGCTGTCATCCAATTCTAGAATTTCAAGTTAAAGCCAATTAAGAGCTTTACATTTCTTACAATTTTGTCTTTGACATCCACTAGACAGTCACTACCCATATTCACCCATATCCCCTGGCATCCAGAATTCTACCTTCTCACTGTGAGTTTGACAACTAAATAACAGGGGTTTTTGTTCTTCTTCTTCTTTTGTGGTACTGTGGGTTGAACTGAGAGCTTTAAGCCCATTGGACAAGCCCTCTGCTAGCTACAAACCTAGCCTCAACTAAAGATTGCTTTCTGTGTTGGTCTGCCTATCCATCTATCTATCTATCTATCTATCTATCTATCTATCTATCTATCTATCTATCATCTATCTATTTGTTTCAGAATCTTATCATGTACCCAGTCTGGCCTTAAATTCTCCATCCTCAGCCAGTGGCTTACACCTATAAGCCTAGTTACTCAGGAGGCTGAGCTCTGAGGATCACAGTTCAAAGTCAGCCCCGGGGCAAGAAAGTCTATGAGATTCTTATCTGCAGTTAACCTCCAGAAAACCAGAAGTGGCTCTGTGACTCAATGTGGGAGAGTCAGAGTTCAAGATCCACAAGTGACCAATAAATAAATAAATTCTCTATCCTCCTGCCTCTGCTTCCCTGAGTGCTGGGATTGCAAGGATAGGTCACCAAGCATTGACCCAACTGAAGATGTCACAACCCAAGGTAAAGCAACTTATAAGTGGGAGAGATAAGGCCGTCTGTCTGAGAGACCACTTCATATTGCCAGGAAAGATGTGCTACCTTGTATATTATGATGGCTTCTCCAGATACACAGACCCAAGGCAGCAAATCCTCATGATCTGTCTTGTGGGAACATCTTTGAGTTCAAACAAAATGAAGTCTTTGAAAGGGAAAGTGACCTTTTGCAGGTCCCTGTGGCTGGCTGAAATGTGCTTTCCTCCACCTGTCCACCTGGAAACTCAAAACGTGCCCTTATTTGGAATAAATGCATATGTGATTCTAATGAAGGGAAAGTTCTGTTGATGAGGTCATGCTGGATTAGGGAAGCCTCAAAGCCTAATGCCAAGTGTCCTTATAAGAGGCAGAGAAGAACAGACATGGAGACTCAGAAGAACGCTATGCAAAGATGGAGGCATAGATTAGCAGACTTCATCTATAAACCAAGGATCACCCAGGGTCACAGGCAGCACAAGAAGTGACAAAGGCATGAAGCAGGCGTCTCCTCAGGACCTTTAGAAAAAGAAGTAGAAGAAAATACACATTTTGGGGGCCAGGAGCATAGCCTAGAGGTAGAGTGCTCACTTAGCATGCATGAAGCCCTGGGTTTGATTCCTTGGTACCACATACTCAGAAAAAGCTGGATGTGGGGCTCTGGCTCAAGTGGCAGAGTGCTAGCCTTGAGAAAAATCCAAGGACAGTGCTCAGGCCCTCAGTCAAGCCTTAAACTGGCAAAACAAACAAACAACAACAACAACAAAAAAACCATTCATCTTAGACTTGTGGCTACCAAAATTGTAAGGGAAGAAGTTTCTGTTGTTTTAAGTCACACAGTTGGTTGTAATTTTCTAAAGCAGCTACAGAAAACTAGTAAGTCAAGAAATGATTCCAAGGCCAGGAGTTTGGCCTAGTGGTAGAGTGCTTGCTTAGCATGCACAAAGAGCTGGATTTGGTTCCTCAGTACCACATACATAGAAAAAAGCCAGAAGTGGTGCTGAGGCTCAAGTGGTAGAGCTCTATCTAGCCTTGAGAAAAATCCAAGGACAGTGCTCAGGCCCTGAGCTCAAGCCCCAGGACTGGCAAAAAGAAAAAGAAAGAAAGAAAGAAAGAAAGAAAGAAAGAAAGAAAGAAAGAAAGAAAGAAAGAAAGAAAGAAAGAAAGAAAGCAAGCAAGCAGGCAGGCAGGCAGACAGGGAGAAAGAAAAAAGAAAGAAAGAAAAAAGAAAGAAAGAAAAAAGAAATGGCTGGTAGTGGCTCATACCTGTGATCCTAGCAACTCAGAAGATTGAAATCTAAGGATTGTGGCTAAAAGGCAGTAAAGTTCATGAGACTCATCACCAATTAACTGTCCAAAAGCCAGAAGTGAAGCTGTGATACAAGTGGTAGAAAACCACCCTTGAGCAAAAAAATGCCAAGAGAGAGAACAAGGTGCTGAGTTCAAGTTCCAATACAAGCATGAGAGAGAGAGAGAGAGAGAGAGAGAGAGAGAGAGAGAGAGAGAGAGAGAGAGAGAGAGAGAGAGAGAGAGAGAGAGAGAGAGAGAGAGAGAGAGGAGAAGGAAGGAAGGAAGGAAAGAAGGAAGGAAGGAAGGAAGGAAGGAAGGAAGGAAGGAAGGAAGGAAGGAAGGAAGGAAGGAAAAAAGAAAAGCAATCCCAACTCTCCAGCTCTCACTTACAAATGCAGTCTTCTCTGGACAAATGTCCACTTTTCTCTCTAGGGACAGAGTCCTCCAGGGTAAGGAGACAGACATGGGAGTCACCCCAAACTTGGTAGGGAAACAACACAGTGCTTGAGTGAATAAATCACTCATTTAACCCATCCAACCATGATCTGGAGCTGTCTGCCACCACCATGATCTGTCACAAAAGTGGAGAGGGCCTTCTGCTTTCTCCTTGCTTATTGTCACCTGCACATTTCTGCACCTACACCTTCTTTTTCCTCTGCTTGGAATCCCATCATCTTGTCCCCTCACCCCCATCCAAACACAGCTCTCCTCATACTCTAGACATTAGAGAGCATGAGAATGAGAGTTTAGGGGTGGGTAGCTAAGCCGTAGAGCACTTTGCAACATGCATGAAGCTTTGAGTTTCATCCATCATTCCACAAATTAAAAAGAAGAGAAAGCGGACACAAGCCTGGCACTGGTGGCTCATGCCTGTACTCCTAGCTACTCAAAAGGCTGAAATCTGAGGAACACACACACACACACACACACACAGCCCCCAAACCCCCTCAGGATAAAATTCAGGAATAGCCGGAAGGGTCAGATACATAGGCAAATAGGTGGGAAGAAGGAGGTTTGGACTTCCATGCCTTTCTTTGGGCTCTGCCACCCTTTAAATGTTCAGTGACCCAGAAGGTCTCTCAGTCCTTCTTTCTGGGAGTTTGTGTGGAGGCTTCATTCCACAGGCATGACAAGATAAGTGGGGACATAGGAAATAGACACTTAGCTAAGGGGACAAGGAATGCTTATAAGGCATTAATGGAACTTCAGTTTGCCAGCACCTATAGGCCGGACTACTTTAGGAACAAAGGGAAAAGCAAATCTTTATTGGTTTGTTGGGACAGGTTAACAGCCAATTGTTATTTTGCCTCCAGGAACTCATGGGCTTAGATCACAGGGTACAGCTCAAGCTGTAGGCCCTCCTGGTTCTGTGAGCAAGAGAGTAAGGGTAGGATTCTAGGTGCTTAACCTAGTACCGTCACAACTAAAAGTACCCTTCAGGTCCCTAGGCAATGATCATAACAACCTCCGGGCACAGGCGTTCTCTACAGCCAAGCGAATAGGAAACTAATAATGTATTGCCCACCTGGATAATCCATTATTATCCAACTAATAATGGGGTGTGTGGCCCAATATGGGGGTCACTCACACAGTAGCATTTGTGTGTGACCTCCAGCATGAGGGATGAAGAAGTTAACTAAGACCAAGTGAAGCTAGGGGGTTGTTTTTAGGTTTTCTTGTGGTAACTTCACAATCTCTGATCTCTTTTGCCCATGAAAGCAGGCAGATTTGCTGACTGAGTTGTTTTTTTTCCTTCAGTGTTTCCACTGGGCAGTCTGAAAGCTGCTGGGCAACCTCTCTAGCTTCTGGCCAGGATCATCAGGTGCATGGGGGGTGAGTGGGTTTGGTTGCAAGGGGGCAAACATCTCATCTCTGCTTGCAGACACCTCCTTGTTTGGCTGACAGTTGCATATTTCCCAGGACTTACAACATGGCTGGTTCCAATGGAAGCATGCCAGGCATCCGAAGCCCGAAGTCCTGACCCTCAGAGTTAATCACTTGCTAAGGGATGAGAACAGTTGTTTTTCCATAAAAACTTACCCTGCCCCCCTCAACTAGTTCTGGCTCCTCCAGTTGGTGCAGATGGAGGCAGCTGGACCTAGGACTCCGTCAGTGATGGAATGGACTTCAAGGAGTGGTTCACAGAGCGGTTATTGAGAAAGCAGAGGTGTTGAGCTCAAGGGGTTCCTGGGCTAGGGAGCAGGGCTGGCAGGGAGGGAGGTCAGCAGCTGTGGATACGGGGCTGTCAAGCTGTGTATGGCCCATATTGCATATGTGCGGAACCCCTGATCCTTTGAGGCGGGGCCATGGAGAGGCTCATATTTAATATGCCATTGCTCAGGTAGTTGGTCACATGTTTTCCCAGGGCTTTGCCCTTCCACAGGTCCCTCAGGTAATAAGACACCAGAGTGCTAGTGTGTGTGTGTGTGTGTGTGTGTGTGTGTGTGTGTGTGTGTGAAGTGTGGGGGGAGAGTGTGTCCTGGAGCTTGCCCTGAGGCCTGAATGCTTGTCCCTGAGCTTCTTTTGCTCCGGGCTAGTGTTCTACCACTTGAGTCACAGCTCCATTTCTGAAGGTTTTAGTAGTTTAGTGGAGATAAGAGTCTTGGGGCTGGTGTGGGGCTTAGTGGTAGAATGCTTGCCTAGCACACATGAAGCCCTGGCTGGCTGCCTCAGTACCACGTAAACAGAAAGAGCTGTAAGTGGCACTGTAGCTCAAGTGGTAGAGTGTTAGCCTTGAGCAAAGAGAGCTCAGAACAGTGCCCAGGTCCTGAATTCAAGCCCTGGAATGGGCCAAAAAAAACCAAAGACTTTCCTTCTTTAGGCTGGTTTCAAACCAACCTCAGATCTCAGCCTCTTGAGAAGCTAGGGTTAGTGGCAGGAGCCACTTCAAGACTTCATCTTTTGAGAAGCAGGTGGTGGTAGTGCACATTCAGAGCTCCGGCTAGGCAGGCAGCACATGGAAGAGGATCGTGGTCCCAGGCCAGCTTGAGCGAAAAAGGCAAGACCCTGTTTGAAAAATAACTAAATAATTGTAGGGGCTACAGGCCATGGTCTTTAGTTCCCTTCCTTTCTTCCTTCCTTCCTTCCTTCCTTCCTTCCTTCCTTCCTTCCTTCCTTCCATTATCCCTCCCTCCCTCCTTCCCTCCCTCCCTTTTTTCTTTTTGGGCTGGTACTGGAGCTTGGCTTCAGGGCCAGGGTGCTCTCCTTTAGCTTTTTCACTTGAGGCTGCTGCTCTACCACTTGGGCTTCAACTCCACTTATGACTTTTTGTGGATTCATTGGAGATACCTTGTGAACTTACCTGCCCAGCCTGGCTTCAAATGGGAATCCTTAGATCTCAGCCCCCTGTGTAGCTAGAATGACAGATGCATGCCACCAGTGCTAACTTGTGCCTTCTTGGCCTTTCTCTTGGGGTCCCTTGCCCCTAATAGAATGTTGCCTTCTCTTTGTGGAAATCCACCACCTCCAAAAAATCCCTCTGGCTTCTTCAGAATGTGTTAGCAGCATTCTCATCTGATGTTGAATCAGATAAGGCTTCTAGAATCCCCAGAGCAGAAGACTCTCAGAGGCTGGGGACTTGGGGAACACAAGTGCCTGCTTCCTTCCATATCTGGAAGGTCTGGCTCTCAGTCCCAGCACTTGGTTACTGCTCTGGAAATGCCTGCTCAGTAATCTATTTTTGGTAGAAAAAAATGGTTCTTTCTAGTCATGCACTTGTTAGCCTGTAGTTTGGACTATTCAGGAGGCTGAGATCTAGAGGATCATAGTGTGAGACCAGTTGTGGCAGAAAAGTCCATAAGACTCTATCTCCAAAATCAGCAGCAAAAATTAGGGCTGGGGGTGTGGCTCAGGTGGTAAAGGACCAACTCAGTGAGCAAGCTGAGTTAGTAGAGGCAATGTCATTCTTTCTTATGGTAGCACAGAACTCCATTGTATACACATACCACATTTTCTGGATCCATTCATCTACTGAGCGGCATCTGGGTTGGCTCCATATCTTAGCTATAATGCTGCAATGAACATGGTTGTGCTAGTAGCTTTAGTATGTCCTGGTTTCTGGACATTTTGGTAAATGCCCAGAAGTGGGATTTCTGGGTTTATGGGAGCTCTAGTTTTAGACTTTTGAGGAATCACCTTACTGCTTTCCAGAGTGGTTGAACAAGATTACATTCCCACCAACAGTGTAGTAGCGATCCCTTCTGGCCACATCCCCTCCAGCATGTTGTTATTAGATTTTTTGATAATGGCCTTTCTAACTGGTGTGAGGTGGAATCTCAAAGTTGTTTTGATTTGCATTTCTTTCATGGCCAGAGATGTTGAGCATTTCTTCATGCATCTATTGGCCATTCTTATTTCCTCTTCAGAGAAGTCTCTAAGACTTCAGCCCACCTTTCAATGGGATAGTTGTTTCTTTGAGGATTTGTTTTTGAGAGATTTAGTTTTGTGATCTGTAGGTATATTTTAGATATGAGGTCCTTGTCTGTTGTATGACTAGTGAAGATCTTCTCCCACTTGGTGGGCTTTTTTAATTTGCAAGCTATGTCCTTTGCCATACAGAAGCTCTACAGTTTAATGCAGTCCCATTTGTCTGAACTTTCTTTAATTTGTCGTGTTTGTAGGCCTTTATTAAGAAAGTTTCGACCTGTGCCAAGGAGCCCTTCTGTATCTCCTATTCTATCCTGTAAAGTATTCAGGCTTTTACTTCAAGGCTTCACAAATTTATGTGTCATCCTTGAGCAGGGGCCATGCTAATCGTCTCTATGCCATTCCAATTTTAGTATATGTACTGCACTCAAGCTTCTTTTGCTTGGGGCTAGCACTCTATTACTACTTGAGCCACAGCACCACTTCTGGCTTTTTTTTTTTTTTTTTTTTTTTTTTTTTTGTGGATCATGGGGCTTGAACTCCGGGCCTGGGCCTGGGCACTGTCCCTGAGCTCTTCAGGTCAAGTCTACTGCCTTCCCTGGAGCCACAGCCCCACTTCTCCTTTTCTAGAGAATAATTGGGGATAAGAGTCTGATGGTCTTTTAGTGTCTTGGCTGGCTTTGAACCACAGTCCTCAGATCTCAGCCTCCTGAGATTAGAAACATGAGCCACTGCACCTAGCTGAAATAGTCTTTTTGAACCTCAATTTTCCCCCAAGTTATTATAAAGATCAAAATGGTGTAGCATAACCTGAGTCATTTTTTAAATTAGAAATTCCAGTTATGGGTAGAGATTTAATGCCTTGGTGCACTTACCAGATATCTTGAAGGAGCTGGCACCCTGTTCATTCTACTGAATCACTACAACTTACAAGAACAGAAAACTGGGATGCAAAGACAGCTAATAAGTAATAGAGCCAGGGTTTGAACCCTAAGACCATGGTTGACTGCCATGGTCTTAATCCTAGGCTAGGGAGTACTGAGTGTTAAAGCCTTGTGGCTATGTTGTTTTGGTTTAGTTTTGTGCCCATACTGAGGGTTGAAATCAGAGCTTACTTAGGTGATGTCCTTTAGCTTTTTTTGTTTTGTTTTGTTTTTTTTGCTCAGGGCCTGGCGCTGCTCTAACAGTTGAGTCACAGCACCACTTTTGGCTTTTTGTTGGTTAACTGGAGATGTGTCTCACATGCTTTTAATATTGTCCTCCGACTTCAGCTCCTTGAATAGCTAAGATTACAGGTGTGAACCTTTAGCATCTTGTTATTTTGTTTTTTTTTTTTAAAGGAAAGATATATCTGTTCATTTAGATAGCTGTTTATATTAAGTAGAATAGTTGCTGCAGGTAGGGGGATCGGTTGAAATAGTGTTTTGTGAATTCATTCATTAGAAATACACTCAGGGATACATTGGAAAATGAAAACAAAAATTGTTAGGGAATTTTGAAATGATTCTTGTAAAGTTTTAACTTAGCAAAGATACAGTGTAACTACTCTCCGAACTTGTAAAGACGCATGCACAAATAGCTACAAAAGGTACTTGTAGTTTGGCGCCTGCGCAGTTCAGTGAAGTGGGGGGGGGGTGGGCGGGCGGAGAGTGAGCCGGACGGTAGACGCCTGCGCAGTGGCGGGACGTGGACGGGACCGGTGCAGCGCCAGTGCGGCGCCTGCGCAGGAGGCGGTGGTAGTCAGGAGGGGCGGGGAAGAGGGCGGGGTCCAGAGGGAGGCAGGGCGGGCCTGGCGAGCGGCGCCGCGGGGTTGGCTGCTACCCTGAGGCCGGACTCAACGGATCTGGGCCGCGCCACCGGGCGAGCTCGCCGCCCGGCCCCTACTCTAAGCCAGCGAGAGAGCGAGGCGGTGCCGCGCGGTAAGAACCAGGCCGGGTTCCCTTAAACCTACCTGCGCCGGCGGATCATTTTATCTCCTCCGCGTCGCCCGCGCAGCCAGGCCCGGGAGGCCCCGCAGACCCTAGTGGGCCCCGCGCCTGCGCCTTCCCCCTCTGAGGGCCCCGCCGAGGCTGTCCGCGCTTGCGCTGTCTGGTTCCCAGGCTGCGGCGCCGGTCGGCAGCGTGCCGGGCTGGACCCCCTTCGCGTCCGAGCGGGTGTTGGGGCCCCGCCCGTCTCCCCACCACCCTGGTCTTGTCTTTCCTTGGGTCTAGGGAGAGATCGGGGCCGTCATCTCGTCCCCCGGATACCTTGCTCGGGCTGGGACAGCATGGCTCTGGGGTCCTGGAGACCCGACCGGGGAACTGGGGCCGAGAGCGGCGGACCCAGCCCGCTGCGGCCGCCGCTTCATGCCGGGGCCTTGCACCTCTCGGCTGGGACCCCGGCGGCCCGAAGCAGGAGGTGTCTTGTATTCTTCAGACCTGGCGAATTGCATCAGATCGAAAGTGAATAATCCCGGGTAGTGCTGAGGAAATCTTGTCTTTCCAGGAACCCGTCTCTCAGCTGAAACGATTAGGTTTTGAGACATTCTAGTTCTTACTTGGCCACTTGCCCCGCAGATGACCAGGAAAGAAATCAAGTTTCCAGATCGGTTTAGACTGGTGACAGTTAAAACAATCATATAGCCTGGGCTGGAAACCCGAATATGTTAATGCCCTTGGTAATTCCTCTTCAAGTAAGGAGGGGCCTGGAAAAAATTCTTGTAAATTCACGGGCCCAATTGACTACAGGTTTTGTTGTGAAGTTGCAACGGATACGAGACTCTATAATAATGTTAGAAGAAGCAGGGTTTCCCCCCCTCCCTCATTAAACTTGGAAGTGAAGCCGGAGGATAGCCTGGCTACAAAACAAGACTGTACGAATTTGCAAAGTCTAACCAAGATTTGGGGCCTATCACTTTCCCCGCCCTGGCAGGATTTGAACCGTGATTCTCAGGTCTTTTAATAATAGCTGGTATTACAAGTGTGAGCCACCGAAGCCTAGCTAAATTGGTCTTTGAACAAAGAAAAAAAAAAAAAAACAGAAAAAAATGATGTGCAGAACATGTACAGACTTTTTTTTTCTTGTCACCATTTGCTAAGTACAGTATAACACGATCTCATTTTCCTTGTATTTAGGTAGTAAAAGAAATCTAAAGATGTTCTAACGATACTGGAGTACCTGTTTGTAGGTTATGAAACATATAAACACATATTTCACTATTTTCTGTAAGAGACTTGCGTATCCGTAGATGATGTTATTTATCTGTGTAGACTCTGGAATCAGTCCTCTGTAGTTACAATTTTCCCTTAATAATTAAGACAAGGTAGGGCTGGGTATGGAGCTCAATGATAGAATGCTTGCTCAGCATATGTGAGTTCCTTGGTCCAAACCTCATTAAAAGACTAAAAACAAGCTGGATAATCCTAGCTACTTAAGAGGCTCAGATGTGAGGACCACAGTTTGAAGCCAGCCTTGGTAGGAAAGTCTGTGAGAGTCTTTATCTCCAATTATCTACAAAAAAAAGCTGGAAATGCCGGAGTAGTGATCTGAGCATGGCAGTTCAAAGCCAGCTGTGGCAGGAAAGTTCATGAGACTCTTACTTCCAATTATCTACCAGAAAACTGGAGGCTCAATGTGGTAGAATGCTAACCATGATCCAAAGAGCTGAGGGACATGCCCAGCCCCCCCAGTTCAAACCCCATGCTGGACCAAAAAAATAAACAGACATGGCTCAAGTGGTAGCACAGTAGCCTGGATCACAAAAGCTCTCAGTGCCAAGGACTTGAGTTCAAGCCCCAGGACCAGCATCTAAAAAACAAAACAAAAAGTCCATAGTCCAACACCCAAATAGCTGTGTGCCTGGGGCTCACGCCTGTAATTCTAGCTACTCAGGACTCACTGAATATGGGTTTGAAATCAACCCAGACAGAAAAAGTTCTTTGAGACTCCGTCTTTAATTGACCAGCAAAATGCTGGAGACATGGCTCAGGGGTAGAGTGCCAGCTCTGAGCAAGCAAGCTAGAGTGAGAGCAAGAGGCCTTAAGTTCAAACCACACTATGTGTGCACATGCGCGCGCACACACACACACACACACACACACACACACACACACACATATAATCAGTATAGAAAAGGAATATAGTGAGAACGTTTTGATCTGTATTTTTTTTCTATAAAGAAATAACTGTTTTGGGCCGGGAGTTTGGCCTAGTGGTAGAGTGCTTGCCTAGCATGCATGAAGACCAGGGTTCGATTCCTTGGTACCACAAATACATAGAAAAAGGCAAAAAACGGTGCTGTGGCTCAAGTGGTAGAGCTCTAGCCTTGAGAAAGCCCAAGGACACATCACAATTTTGGATACCTGCAGTATGCTTTGTAATGGTTGCCTATGTATACTCTAGGTATGCTGGGATTTCCTTGCATTTATTTTTCAATAAGAAAAGTTGTAACTATATCATAGAAAAAAAACATTTGTCACTGTGTATCTTGATAACAGTCCGTATTGCTTGAGTGTCAAGTATCGAAGGTTAGAGAGTAGACAGAAATTCCTGGAGTTGTGGTGAAGGTTTAAGTTTGTTTTCAGAGTTCTTATTCCAGACCCCAACTTTTCATACCTGCTGTGTGTTGTTTGGGCATGGATATCTTTCAAAATAACTAACTTGAAACAGTACATTTGATGAGAGGACTCAGGTGTGATAGTATTGCGTAGGTTCAAAATTACTCTTGGGGTGGGTTTTCTTAATGCATAAGCCTTGCCATGTAATCACTGTATGTTGAAATCACATGGCTAACATGAAAGCATTTTGCAAACCGTTTATCTTCAGTAGAGGAATGATGACAGATGGTCTTCACATTATGACTTTGGATCAGTCAGCTTTCCCTTTTGGACCTTCATTTTCCTTGTTCAGGGGACAGAGGTGCCTTTTTTTTTTTTTTGTGACAGTCCTGGGGCTTGAACTCAGGGCCTGAGCACTGTCCTTGGGTTTTCTCAAGATTACAGTTCTACCACGTGAGCCATAGCATCACTTCTGGCTTTTCTATGTATGTGGTACCGAGGAATCAAACCTGGGTCTTCCTGTATGCTGGGCAAGCACTCTACCACTAGGGCAAATTCCCATCTGCTAGGCAAGAGCTTTATCACTAAGTCACATTCTCGGCTCTTGCAAGATCTTATTTTTTTTAAGTTATAAGCATTTCTTATGAAAAGAAGTGATGATGATGTTAAGAGATGGGTTATGGTACTTATTACTGTGACATTTAGGAATAAGGAGAGCCTGGAACCTAGTATTTCACTGCTTTTATTCTGTCAGAATATTTCTGAGGTTGTTGTTGCTAATATTCTTTTATTGCTGTTTTTGGTGCTGAGAGGGAGCCTGGTGTTTTGTACATGCTAGGCAAGAACTCAGCCAGCCACCCTCTTTGAAAAGAACAAACAACCCCTCCTACATTTTCTTCTGAATATTTCTTTTGCATATTCTTTTTCATCTTTGTTCTCTAGTATGAGCTTTATTATTATTATTATTTTTTTTTTTTTTGGCTAGTCCTGGGGCTTGAACTTAGTGTCTGGGCACTGTTCCTGAGCTTCTTTTGTTCAAGGCTAGTGCTCTACCATTCAAGCCATAATACCACTTCTGGCTTTTTCTGTGTATGTGATATGGAGGAATTGAACCCAGGGCTTTTGTGTATACTAGGCAAGCATTCTACCATTAAGCCATGCTCCTGGTCCCTATAATATGAACTTTTAATACCACAATAGTGAAACTAAAATGGTAGATAATTTGGTAGTAAATTCTAATTTGGTACTAAATTCATACTATAATATATATATATATATATGTACATACATATATATAAATAAATAAATAAATAAATATATTTTTGCCAGTCCCGGGGCTTGAACTCAGGGCATGAGCACTATCCTTGAGCTTTCTCAAGGCTAGCACTCTACCACTTGAGCCACAACACCATTTCTAGCTGTCTTCTGAGTATGTGGTACCTAGGAATTGAACCCTGGTCTTCGTGCATGCTAGGCAAGCACTCTACCACTAGGCCAAACTCCCAGCCCATATGTTATATTTTTAATTGTTCTCAAATAGTGTCTATTGCATTTGGGGTATTATATGGTCACTATACTCACTTTTATTACATAGCCTTACAGCATTAAGAAGCTCATTCTTTTTTTCTGAAGTAACAATATCTGGTGTAGGGACAGAGCTCATACTGTGGGACAAGTTACCTGTGGTCAATAATCTTTTAGGAAATGTCTTAGGATAGGAAGTACAGTAACCAGTCTGATAGTTCTCTCTTGTTATACACAATTGTTAATCTATTATAGGCGTGAGCCACCTCATCGGCTGAATTGAAAAATCTCTTAACATTTAGGACGTTGGAAGACCTCTCTGAGATACTGAACTGTCTTTGGCCCATTCTTGATGAGATGGTTCATTAGGATAAGAGATTTTCCATGGGTGGAAAATGGTCTTCCCATGGTCACCGAGACTCTAGCATAGCCTATTTGTCATCTCTCGAGGTAAATTCATGTTGAAAGTCAAGTCATTGAGCATTAACATCAGAGGACATTAGAAGGTGCCTGACTTTTTTGAGTAATTTTTCATAATGCTTTTCATTTGCCTCCTGAATGCCATAAATTGGAAGGGTGAAATGGAAGATCACAATGGAATTGATTTCTAAAACTCTTGGCAGGCAGTTGGTCCCCAGTTCTGCCACTCCCAAATACAAATGATTAATCCCCATGTTAATAAAGTCTGTGACCTGAGGGAAAAGGCTACCCACCAACCTAGGAGCTTTTCCTGATCAGATTCAAACCTTGCTTTCCTCCCAGGCTTCTGCCTCATCAAACCAAGCCTGAGTGCTCACTCCTCACTTTTCTAGGACTCAAATATAGATGATGTTGTTGGTGACAGTACTGCCACTGTTGGCGGGACTGGGGTTTGAACTCAGAACCTCAAATTGTCTCAACTTGCTCACTCTGCTGGCACTCTATTCCTTGAGTCACACTTCTATTCTTTCTTTTTGCTGATTATATTGGCAAAGAAGTCTCATAGCTACTTCTGCCCTCATGGCCTAGAGCCAAAATTCTGTGGATCTTAGCCTCCTGAGTAGCTAGGATTACAGGTATGAGCCACTGGCATCCAGTTTAGATTATTTTTGAGAGTTAATATGAGTTTATTTTGTGGTCATAATCTATAGGCAGTGTATTAAATTTGCCTAATGTTAAAGATGCTCCTATTCAGCTCATTCTTAGGTATAAATCTTTTTTTTTTGTAGGTTACATTCTTAATTTTTTTGTTATTATAAAGGTAATATACAGAGGGGTTAGAGTTACATAAGTCAGGTAAAGAATGCATTTCTTTTTGGATAATGTGACCTCTTCAGTCTTTCTTACTGGATATAAAATTTCAAGGCTTCCCCCTCTCTTTGGTAAGTGCATGTGACAACAAAACAAATCTAGGCTGGAAAATTCCTAACAGTTGGAACTGTAAGTACCGAATAGACTATCTTTGAGGTGAAGAATTATCATAGGTTCTCTATCTATGCAGATATCCTTTAACACTCTGGCTTCTGAAAAAACATAACAATCAAGAAACCAGTCTTGGATGGCCGGGAGTTTGGCCTAGTGGTTAAAGTGCTTGCCTAGCATGCACGAAGACCCGGGTTTGATTCCTCTGTACCACATACCTAGAAAAGGCCAGAAGTGGTGCTGTGGTTCAAGTGGTAGAATGCTATCTTTGAGGAAAAAGCCCAAGGACAGTACTTAGGCCCTGAGTTCAAACCCCAGGACCGGGAAAGAGAGTGAGAGAGAAAGAGAGAGAGAGAGAAAGAGAAACAAACTAGTCTAAGGGAGCATGAGTTCCACAGCACTACACAAAAAACTTTAGGCTTAAAAATCCGAGGGAAGCCAAATGCTTTGGGATCCTGCCTGTACCCTAGTAACTCAGGAGGCGGAGAGAGAGCTGAAAACCATGATTAAAACCATCCTGGGCACGAAAGTCCCAAAGTCCGTGAGATCTAACCTCCAATTCTCCAGAAAACTGGAAGTGGTGTTGTAGCTCAAGTGGTAGAGTGCTAGTCTTGAGCTGAAGAGTTCAAGCCCCAAACGGGACCCCCCCCAAAACCAAACCAAACCAAACCAAACCAAACTGGAGGACTTGTTAGCTGGTCCTTATGGGTCAGCACTAAGATGGCTGAGGCAGGAGGATTGCAAAGTCAGGACTAGTCTGAGCTATATAGTGAGATTCTTAAAAAAAAAAAAAAAAAAAGCCAGAATCTGGTAACTTATGCCTGCAATCCTAGCCATTCAGAAGGTTTAGGTCTGGAAGACTGAAGTTTGAAGCCAGCCCAGACTAAAAAGTCTATGAGACTCCATCTTTAATTAACCAGCAAAATGCTGGGATCAAGTGATAGAATGCTGATTGCTAGCCATGAGCAAGAGAGGCAGAAAGCCAAGCTTGAGTGGAGGCTCTCAGTTCGAGTCTTAATGTATGCACACACACAAAACGATGAAAAATAGGGAATTGGGGGGGCGTATTCTGAGGGGAAGGCCTGGCTATGAATGTGACAGGTGTTCTTTTTGTCTGTGAAGCCTTTAAAATTTATGGTGGTCTGCTGTGCACTTATCTCAAATAAGACTTAGAAGCATAACTTGTAATGGATCAAAATGTATTAAAAATACATTTGAAAGTATCTTGGGGCTAGAGATATGGCTCTAGTAGATCATTTGTCTAAGAAGCTTAAGGCCCTGAGTTTAAATTCTAGCACTACCGAAAATAATCTTGAGATAAAATTAATAATGCGGGGGCTGGGAGTTGAGCCTAGTGGTAGTGTTTGCCTAGCATGCATGAAGACCTGGGCTCAATTCCACTTTACCACATACATAGAAAATAGCCGAAGTGGTTCTGAGGCTCAGGCACCAAGCTCTAGCCTTGAGAAAGTCCAAGGACAGTGCTCAGGCCCTAAGCTCAAGCCCAGAACTGGAAAAAAAAAAAAATTAAAAATGCAAATTCTTAATTCTTCATACTATTACTGAATTTATTGTTCAAGGGATAATTTAGTAACCTCCAAAAGAGAGTCTATCCATTAGAGAAAAAAATGAAAATCATTTTATTTTTTTGTGATGCTTAGGTTTGAACTTGGGGCTTTGTCCATTCTGGGTAGGTGCTCTACTGCTTGAACTATGTCCTAGTCCTTTTGGCTTTAGTTATTTTTCAAATAGGGTCTCACTGTTTTTTCTTTTTTTTGTCAGTTGTGGGGCTTGAACTCTGGGCCTGGGTGCTGTCCCTGTGCTCTTCAGCTAAGGCTACCACCCTACCCCTGGAGCCACAGCACCATTTCCGCTTTTCTAGTGGTTAATTGGAGTCTCATGACTTTAGTGCCCGAGCTGGCTTTGAACCCCGATCCTCAGATCTCAGCCTCCTGAGTAACTAGGATTATAGGTTTGAGCCACCTTGCCTGGCTTGTTATTGTTTTTTTAAACTGAGCCTTGAACACTGGGCCTCAGACTCTTTTAGCATTTTTCTCTCCTTCAGCTTTTTTCTCCTTTAGTTTACGGTCTTTCATTTGAGATATACCTTCACCTTTTGTTGATTAATTGGAGATTTTTCTGATTTATCTGCCCAGGTTGCCTTCCAACTGTAGTTCTCAGATCTTGGCCTCCTGGGTAACTAGCATTATAGGAACAAGCTACTGCCATCCTGCTTGCACTCATTTTTTTTGTTGTTGTTGTTGATTGAGAGGGAATTTTCAAACTGTTGGTTGGGCTGTCCTTGAACTTCAGTTCTTCCAATTTCAGACTCCTGAGTAACTAGGTCCATAAGCACGAGCCACTTGGCACTAGGCTGAGTAAAGACCTTTTAGTAATGTTTTCCTGGATCTTTAACCACATATTTGTTATACTTTTTCACTGGTTAAGTCTAGAGGTTTTCTTATACTTAAGTCTTTTACCCTTTAACTTTTCCCACTGTGTTAATGTAAACAAGGCCTCTTTTAATTTGGTATTTGGAATGCTCCTTCACTGATCTCTGGTCTAAACACCCCATCTTTCCTTCTCTTTAGATACTTCATTGAGGTGGGAACCAGTCTTGAAATTTTGTTTCAGTTCCTTAAAATCACTTGAATCTCTGTCTCCCTCTGCTGGCATAGCCTTTTTTTTTTTTTTTTTGGTCTGTCGTGGGACTTGATCTTCGGGCACATATATTTTCTTGTGTGCTAGTCTTGGGGCTTGAATTCAGGGCCTGGGTGTTATTCTTGAGCTTTTTGTTCAAGGCTAATGTTCACTACTTGAGCCACAGCTCCACTTTTTGCTTTTTGGTGGATCACTGGAGATAAGAATCTCACAGACTTTTCTGCCCTGGCTGTCTTTGAACTGTGATCTTCAGATCTCAGCCTCCTGAGTAGCTAGGGTTGTGGACATGAGCTAACAATACTCATCCCTTTCTGTATTAACACCTATTTACTCATCTTTCCCATTGTCCATCCATCATATATGAGCCTAAGTGGGTTGTGTTTCCAGAACTATGAAACTAATTATAAAATTTGTGAAGTATATTTTGATAATACAGTAGAATCTAGTATCTATCTATAAAACCATGTTGGAAAACAAGTATTCATTTTTGTGCAAATCTCATTGAATTCTTCTTCCAACAAATAGTACATTATATTTTCCTTATACAGGATGAGAAAATAAGATTAAGAATATAGAGCCAATTAGTGGCTAAACTTGGATTTGAGTCCAAGTTTTCAGTTAAATACATTATATTCTTTTCACTGTTAGGCTTTGCCTTTCAAGCTAAAATGTGTTTATGTGGTTGAAGGAAACGCAGTACTATTTATTCTGGAGATCAGAGGACTCCGGTTCTCTTGACCTGAAACATTTGAAGAGTTATGGAAAAAGGGCTGGGTTTATTTTGTGTTGTTTTGGGAAGTATCCTGGTAAATCATAGTTACAGTTAAATTGAGAAATTAGAGTTCTCCTTTAGTTACTCCTTGTGGAGTTGGAGGGGTGGATGGCATATTAAACTTGATCCTGCCTTGTTTCACTAGAATCTGCTCACTTTTTTGGCTTCTTTTCCTTTTCTCCCTCCCTTTACATTCTTCCTGGTCTGATTTCCTTTCTTCTCTTACCTAGTTTTATACTTTCTTTCCCTTTAGCCATTGAGAGGCATTTTTTTTTTTACTACATTAAATTGTTTCTTGATACTTCAGTTTAATTAGTCCTTTTCTCAAACTTGGAATGTATTTTTCCATTAAAATAATGTCACAGTAAAGTATGAATGTAGAATGTTTAATTTTTTCCAGTATTAACTTCCTATGGGGATTTTTTTCCCCCAAATGAAATAAAAGTTGGACTGTAGCTTAATAGCAGAGCACATGCTTAGCATATGCAAAACCCTAGGTTACACCCCGCTCACCCCAAATCGAAAGAGTATGTAATATGGCTGTGATGGTAGGGTGAAGAAGAGAATTTCTGTGAAATAAGTATGAGCTTTTGTGCTGAAAGGCTCACATGATGTCTTTGTCACCCAAGATTTGTTCTCCCTGGAGCGCTTTGATTCTTGTTGCATATGACTATGCATGATACTGTATAGAGAAAACCCACAGGCAGTACATTTGTCAAAAAAGGTATCAGCTGCAAAATGGGAGATGGTCAGCAGTGACAAGTTGAATGGCAGTGAGTTCTGAGAGCTTCCAGTCACTGAACACATCCAGAAGAAAAAGACCCACCCTTTCTTAGACTGTTGATAAGCTTGACTTCTCTTTTGGGTAGGTGCTTTTAAAAAAAGTTAATTACCAGAAATCCGGAGTTTAAATTCTTCTTCTTCTTATTATTTTAAGTCTGAGATGTAGACTTGAACCTCACTGGCTCTACCAACAGAGCCATGCTTCCATGGACCCAAGAATTCCTTTTCTTTTTTGGTGCTGGGGAATCAAATCCAGTGTTTTGTTTGAACATGCTAAGCAAGTATTGTATTAGTGAACTCTGCCCTAGGCTAGATTGACTGATCTAAGTGTCTGTACAGTGCTGGGTCAGAGGTGAAGTTGGGAGATTATGGGAGAAGTCGAGTTGAGAAATCACTTGCCCTAAGGTAGGAGAACAGGTGGGAAAGTGAGCAGATTCTCTTTAGTTAGGTACAGTGTGAGAGGTGTGTGTGTGTGTGTGTGTGTGTGTGTGTGTGTGTGTGTGTGTATAACATTAAAAATTTTCTTTTGCAATGTTGGGGGTTAAATCCAGGACTTGACCCATGCTGGGCAACCACTCTACCACTGAGTTCTAGCCTCAACATTTTTTTTTTTTTTCCTTTTGCCAGTCCTGGGCTTGATCTCAGGGCCTGAGCACTGTCCTTGGGCTTTCCTCAAGTCTAGCTCTCTATCACTTGAGCCACAGCACCACTTCCAGCTTTTCTATGTATGTGGTACCAAGGAATTGAACCTGGGTCTTTGTGCATGCTAGGCAAGCACTCTGCTACTCGACCAAACTCCTGGCTCCTAGTCCCAGCTTTTTATATTAGAACTGGAGTCTTGAACTTAGGGCCTTCTGCTCTTTCTTCTTATGGCTAATGCTCCACCACTTACGCAAGACCTCCAGTGCAGTTGTTTTGTGGGTTATTTTTTTTTTTTTTTTTTGCCAGTCCTGGGCTTGAGCTCAGGGCCTGAGCACTGTCCTTGGACTTTCTCAAGGCTAGAGCTCTACCACTTGAGCCTCAGCACAACTTCCGGCTTTTTTCTATATATGTGGTACCGAGGAATCGAACCCGGGTCTTCATGCATGCTAGGCAAGCACTTTAACCACTAGGCCAAACTCCCGGCCCCTTGTGGGTTATTTTGTAGATGAGTCTTGCTGAATTTTCTGCCTTGACATGCTTTGAACTGGGATTTTTCAGGTCTCAGCCTTCTTAGTAGTTAGGATTACAGCCATGAGTTACTAGTGCTAGGTTCCCTACTTCATTTTTAGTATGATGCTTTTAAAAGTGAATGGTGGAGCCTGGCACCCATGTCTTATGCCTGTAATCCTAGCTACTGAGGAGGCTGACATCCAAGGATTACAGTTCAAAGCCAGCCTGGCCAGGAAAGTCTGAGAGGCTCTTACTTCCAATAAACTACCAAAAAAAAAAAAAAAAGCACAAATGAAGCGGTGGCTCAAGTAGTAGAAGGCTAACCTTGAGCAAAAGAAGCTCAGGGACAGTAACCAGGCCCTGAGTTCAAGCCAACAAAACAAAAAGGTAAATGAGTTAAACTATTGTTTGGACCGCTGAATCATCGTGAATATATAACATTTCAGCTAAATGAGAAGAGCACAAGAGCTTTACATTTCACTTGCTGGTCTAATGATTTGCAGGCCTTCCTGTTCCATAAAACTCTTGGTAAGCAAGGAGGCAAGGACCTAGTTATGTTAAAGGCAAGCTTATTTGATGTAGGGAAATCTCTGATTATTAGCTGCCTTTGAAAATGTCTCTTTCAGGGCTGAGAGTTTGGCCTAGTGCTTGACTAGCATGCACAAAGACCCGGGTTCAATTCCTTGGTACCACATACATAGAAAAAAAAGCCGGAAATGGTACTGGGGTTCAAGTGGTAGAATTCTAGCCTTGAGAAAGCCCAAGGACAGTGCCTAGGTTCTGACTTAAAGCCCCATGGGTGGCCAAAAAAAAAAAAGTCTCTTTCTAACTTTCAGTCAATAGTCCTATTCTGGTCTTTTGGAACTCTTCAAAATTGAAAACAGCTTTTTTCATTTACAGACTTGAATGTTGTCTTTGTGTTGCTCCCAGAGCCTTCTGGACTGGAGGCAGGCTATTTTGTTAGAGTCTTTGCTTCTAATCTTATTTTAGAATCGTGCACAGTACAACGCTGGTTCTCTGTGGAGCCTGGTTTGACTAAGACTCTGGTCTGCCTTGATCCAGACAAGAGTAATGTATCTCAGGGCTGTATTAATAGCCTGGAGCAGCCCTGCCATGCTGGGGACACTGAATTTATGGCAGATTTACACTCCTGTGTGACCTCCCAGGACTAGGTCTTAGAATTCACAGTCTTTTTGGGAACTCATGGATAGTAAGATCAAATCCTGACCTTTGGTGGCATCTGTATACTTCAGAAAACATTGGTTCATTTCTTTCTTTTTTTTTTTTTGCCGGTCCTGGGCTTGAGCTCAGGGCCTGAGCACTGTCCTTGGACTTTCTCAAGGCTAGAGCTCTACCACTTGAGCCTCAGCACCACTTCTGGCTTTTTTCTATGTATGTGTGATTCCGAGGAATCGAACCCGGGTCTTCGTGCATGCTAGGTGAGCATTCTACCACTAGGCCAAACTCCTGCCCCGGTTCATTTCATATATATATATGTGTGTATGTATGTATTATTATTAGAAGGGTTACAGTTATATTCGCCAGATAGAAGGAGCATTACTTCACACACTTGAATACCTTCTCTTGTTTTTGTCGCCATTTCCCTCCCCCCTCCCCACATTGGTTCCTTTCTTGGCTGCTACTTTTGATAGGAGATAAAATCATTGGGTATCTTTCAAAGCTGAGAGTTTCTTAGCTGTGACTTCAGTTACAGAGATAGATACGTTTTTTTTTTCTTTTCACTTTTTTTTTTTTTTTTTTTTGGCCAGTCCTGTGTCTTGAACTCAGAGCACTATCCTTGGGCTTTCTCAAGGCTAGAGCTCTCTACCATTTGATCCACAGTACCACTTCAGACTTTTTTTTCCCCATGTATATGGTACTGAGGAATTGAACCTGGGTCACTGTGCATGCTAGTAGTCAAGGACTCTACCACTGGGCCTCACTTCCAGCCCCCAGGTAAGTTTCTTGGTTTTCCATTTTCAAATGCCAGGCAAAGATGGTAGTGATTCTGGGGTTTTAGGCCTACATTGGTCATTGTATTTTGTGTGCTTACCTTAGGAAGTCTGGACATGTGACCCTGGACACCTTTGGAGTGATCTAGTGAAGCACTTTCGTGTTCTTCTTTTACTCTCTGCTTCTGACTTGTTAAGGCTGTTAGCCTGGTGAGCTCTGCCTCTTTATTTGCTACTGTTTCCACGATCTGGTTTGTGACTCTTTGAATTACTGGAATGACAGGTCTTCATTTCTTCTTCCATTCCCATAACCTTTATCTTTATTTCATTTTTGAATTAGCATCAGGGAGGCATTCGTAACTGATGACATGATAGGGAGAGGCACTGACATTGTCTGATGGGTTTCCTAAGGAATTTTCTCATCTTTCTATATCACATGTTCTCTCCTTCCTAGATGCTAGCCTGATTGCTTGCTTTGAAAAATTAGCAATGAAGGTGAGTCATCAGCTTCTAGATGTACCAAAGACCTCATATAGTAATAAATAATGTTATGTGTACATGCTTCTACATAAGCTGCTGATAATAGGCAGGGTTTGGAAGAGGAGAGGAAGGGAGCTTGGACTTTCAGGAGTAGCTGGATCTTCAGCAGTGGAGAGATAATAATGAACATTGATAAAAGGGAAGGAGGAGAAGGCATAGTTTTTAGACATTGTAGGTCTTATGATCTCTTAAAAATTGTATTCAGCTAATCAGCTCTATTATTGTAGCTCAAAGGTAGCTACAGCCAATATGTAAAATTGATGAGTGTGACTGGATTTCAATAACATTTTCTGATCTTTTTCAGTTTTTCATGTCATGGGATTTTCTTGACTCCCTGCCCTTCCTTCCCACCCTCCCCCCAGACAATTATCAATAGCACAAAACAAGGAACGGTCCAGCTTTGGCTTGCTGACTCTTGTCATAAGTCATAGAGGATCAGAAAGCATAAGAGACTTACTTGGAAGGCCTTGGAACCCAAGCCAAGGGGTTAGTTAAGGTGTGTGGTTTTTTTGTTTTTTGTTTTAAACATTTTTGTTGGGTGCTGGTGGCATATACCTGTAATCCTAGCTACTCAGGAGGCTGAGATTGGATGATCTCAGTTCAAAGCCAGCCCGGGCACAAAAGTCCGTGAGACCCTTGTCTACAATTAACCATCAGGAAACCGGAAATGTGTATGTGTGTGTGGGGGGTGTGCGAGTTTGGCCTAGTGATAGAGTGCTTGCCTAGCACGCAGGAAGACTCAAAAGTGGTGCTGTGTAAGAGCATTAGACTTCAAGAAAGCCCAAGAACAGTGCTTAGGCTCTGAGTTCAGCCCCCAAGACTAGCAAAAAAGAAAAAGAAAAAAAAAAAAAAGAAAATGAAGTGGTGCTGTGGCTGAAGGGGTAGAGCACTAACCTTGAGCTGAATAGCTCAGGGATACTATCTAGACCCAGAGTTCAAGCCTCACGACTGATTTAAAAAAAAAAAAAAAGCCATGTTTGTGATGTAATAAAAAATTTAAAGGAAAGCTATTTGTGTGTGTGCGTGTGTGTATGTCTATGTCTGAGTGTGTCTTGATGTTTATAACAATAAAACAGTTTTACTTGGAAAGTGTTATGCAGGTAAAAGGAGAGAATATTGTAATAAAATACCAATGTTGATGTAGTTTCCACTTGGCTTCAGCAATTGTCAGTTCTAGGGCCTTTGCATTCCTCAGTGCTTCTGCTCTGTCATTTGTTTCGTGTCGGTATTGGGCTTTTTGCTCTCATCTTTCTTACTTGTGGCTGGCATGTGTTAATAAGTAGGGAATTTTGCTGATTAGTTGGACATGGAAGTCTAAAGGACTTTTCTGTTCAGGCTGGCTTCAAGCCATAATCTTTCAGGTCTCAGCCCCCTGAGTAGCTTGGATTACAGGCATGCACCACTCGAACCTGGCTACTTCTGTTTTATTATTGCTTAATCCAGGATCTTGCACTCATAGGTTTTTTTTTTGTTTTGTTTTGTTTTGCCAGTCCTGGGGCTTGAACTGAACATGGAGCCTGGGTACTGTCTCCGAGCTGCTTTTGCTCAAGGTTAGCACTCTACCACTTGAGCCACGTTGCTACTTCAGTGTTTTATTTATTTTTTCCTGTTTGTGATTTTGAGGAATTGAACCCAAGGCATCATGCATGCTTGGCAAGCTTCCTTGTATAAGTTAGGGAGTAGAATTATATTTTTGCTAATATTATTGCGAGGAAATAGAAAGAGATAGTAAGAAATCAGTTCCGGGGGCTGGGAATGTAGCTTAATAATAGAGTGCCTGCCTAGCATGCGTGAAGCCCTGAGTTTGAATCCTTAGTACCACATAAACAGCAAAGGCCCAAAGTGGCAGTGTGGCTCAAGTGGTAGAGTGCTAGCCTTGAGCAAAAGTTCAGGGACAATGCCCAGGTCCTGTGTTCAAGCCTACCCAGGACTGGCAAAAAAAAGAAGAAATAAGTTCAGAATAAAATGAAAATTTCCTTCCTGTTTATAATTGTTGAGGAAAAGAATTCACGATATTGTAGCACTATGTGCTGAGCTTTTCCTTGGTATGCATGCATTGTTATTGTAGCATCTGGTTCTTATAGCATCCTATATAGTATTTCCTTTTTTTTTTTTGCCAGTCCCAGGGCTTTGGGGTCTGAACACTATCTTGATTTTCTCAAGGCTAAACCTCTACCACTTGAGCCACAGCACTACTTGTGGCTTTTTTTTTTTTTTTTTTTGCCAGTCCTGAGGCTTGAACTCAGGGCTTGAGCACTGTCTGGGGGCTTTCTCAAGGATAGAACTCTGCCAATTGAGCCACAGCACCACTTCTAGCTTCTTTCTTTTTCTTTCTCTTTCTTTCTTTCTTTCTTTCTTTCTTTCTTTCTTTCTTTCTTTCTTTCTTTCTTGTAACAAAGCTCATGTGCTTATTAAGAATTAAAAATACTTTAAATAAACCATACCGTTCATTTCACAGTAAACTAAACAAATGTCTTCCTTTTTTTTTTTTCTTTTTCTTTTTGGCTTTTTCCCCCCTTTTTTTTCTTGGAAGGGCAAGACGTCCATGAAAGAATACAGTCTAGCTTTTTTCTATGTATGTGATATGGAGGAATTGAACCCAGGTCTTTGTGCATGCTAGGCAAGCACTCTACCATTAGGCTAAACTACCAGCCCTCCTCCCTTTTTTTGTTTCTTGCATTTTTTAAAATTGTAATGTATAGAGGGATTACAGTTAGATTCACCAGATAGTAGGTGCATTACTCCTCACACATTGATAGCCCTTCTCATGTTTTTGTCCCCTTTTCCCTCTCCCCACCCCCTCCCAATCATCCTGTTTCTCCCCTTCCTTTTTCTATTTCAAATAAACAAACATATATACACTATGCCAGGTAACAAAGTCAGATACTGTAACTATGAGATTAACCAAAAGGCAACAAAAGAGAAGAGAAATAACAGTACATTAAAAACAACAATCACACAAGATAAAGCTCTTGTTTCCATATCCTAAAAATCCTTTCATTTAGTCTCATCCTATATGGCTTTATGTATCTAGGTTTTGCACTATTGTAATCCTCTGCTAGGAGAGTCTTAGATGTGTACTTATTATTACAAATGAGGCTGCCTTTTTTTTTATGGGTAGTTTTATTTTCTTCTTGGTTTAAATCTGAGATCTCACACTTACAAGGCAGGTATTCTACTGTTTTAGCCACACCACTAAACCCCCTTCCCCTTGTTTTGTGCTTTTTATTTTTATTTATTTTTTTGCCAGTCCTGGGGCTTGAACTTAGGGCCTGAGCACTGTCCCTGAGGTTTCTCAAGGCTAGCATTCTACCACAGCACCATTTGTGGCTTTGTCTGTGTATATGGTACGGAGGAATAGAAACTGGGCCTTTGTGCCTGGTAGGCAAGCATTCTACGATTAGGCTAAACTCCTGGCCCCTATGCTTTCTAGGAGAGACCAGAGGAGAAAGAATTCTATATACAGTTGCCTGTGGATCTATTATTAAGTGCCTTAAGAATTGAACTCATGTGTAGGAAACCAGGTGTGATTGCTAGTTTGTGAGACATAGGTCCTTTCAGCCATATTTCATGGGGGAATGAGGGTGGGATGGGATGGGATGTGGGGTAAGAACTTTTCTTGAGATTGGTGTATGTGCACTTGCATGTACTAGGGCTTATACTCATGATCTTGTACTCTTACTAGGCTGGTATGCTACCACTTGAATCATATCTCCATTTCTGACTTTTTGCTAGTTAACTGGGGATAAGAGTTTTGAATTTGTCTCTGCTGCCTGGCTTTGAACTATTTTCATAATCCACATCAGCAGTAGCTCACTAGTTCCCCCAAGTTGTGACAATCAGAAATTTCTACGACAATGTTCAGTGTCAAGCAAAATTGTTCTTTTCCCTCTTTTTTTTTTTTCCCCCTTATTTTGTTTGTCGCGGGGCTTGAACTTTGGGCCTGGGCGCTATCCCTCAACTCTTTAGCTCAAGGCTAGCACTTTGAGCCACAGTGCCACTTCCAGTTTTCTGGTGGTTAATTAGAGATAAGAATCTCACACTTTAGGGCCAGGAGTTTGGCCTAGTGGTAGAATGCTTGCCTAGCATGCATGAAGACCCGGGTTCAATTCTTCAGTACCATATACATAGAAAAAAGCCGAAAGTGGTGCTGAGGCTCAGGTGGTAGAGCTCTAGCCTTGAGAGAGTCCAAGGACAGTGCTCAGACTCTGAGCTCAAGCCCAGGACTGGCAAAAAAAGAAAAGAAAAAAAAAAAAAGAATCTCACACTTTAGTGCTTGGCTTGACTTTGAACTGTGATCTTCAGATCTCAGCCTTCTGATTAGCTAGGATTATAGGTGTGAGCCACACCTGCGTTTCTTCCCCTCTTGAATACATTGCTTTGTATTTGTAGAAACAAGGCTAAAGAACTCATAGAAATATTCGTGTGTATGGAGGGGCACTAGGGTTTAAATTCAGAGCCTCACACTGTCATTTGGCTTTTTTATTTAAGGCTGCCTCCACTTTTGGCTTAAGTTTTATCTATTTATTTTTATTATTTATAAAGATGATGTACAGAGAGGTTACAGATATATAAGCCAGGTACCGAGTGATTTTTTTTTCTCTTTTTTGCCAGTTTTGGGGCTTGAACTCAGGGCTTGAGCACTGTCCTTAGGCTTTCCTCAAGGCTAGTGCTCTACCACTTGAATCACACACCACTTCCTGCTTTTTCTGTGTATATGGTACAGAGGGATTGAACCCAGGGCTTTATGAATGCTAAGCAAGTACTCTACCATTAGGCCATGTTCTGGGTCTCAGAGTACATTCCTTTTTGGACAATATCACCCCTTCCCTTGCGCTTTCCCAGTTTTTCCCTCCCAGCCCTACCAACAAGTTGTTTGTGTTTTTTTTTTTTTTTTTTTTTTTTTGGCCAGTCCTGGGGGACTTGAACTCAGGTCCTGGGCACTGTCCCCGTGTTTCTTTTATTCTAGTGCTCTACCACTTGAGCCACAGCACCACTTGTGGCTTTTTCTGTGTATGTGATACTAAGGAATGGAACTGAGGGCTTCATGCATGCTAGGCAAGCACTCTTAAGACTAAGCCACATTCCCAGTCCACCACCCACAAGTTGTCGAGTTCATTTTCAGCATAGTGTCTAGTGAGTACCACTGCTCTATTTGTTTACCCTTTGTCCCTCCATTTCTGTGCCCTCTTCCCTTCCTGAAGACAGAAAAACAAACAATACAAAAGGAAAAGAAAACGAAACAACAACAAAGGAAAAATGTTTCAATTTCCTGGAGTTCATTTTGATAAATATTACTTTATCTGATCAGATGCATGTGGGTGGTGTGCCTTTGTGATTATCTCCTAAGAGTATCTTCCTTTCGTCTCACTGCATGTGAATGAATGCCTAGAGTCCTGTTCCCATGTAGTTTAGGTCTAGCTTCCAAATATGAGAGAACACATGAGACATTTGTCTCTCTGAGCTTGGGCTTTTTTTTTTTTTTTAAATGGTTAATTGGACATAAAAGTCACATACTTTCCTTCTTTGGGCTAGTTTCAAACCATGATCCTTAGATCTTAGCCTCCTGAGCAATCATATTACAGATGTAAGCCACTGGTGCCCAACTCCATATCACTTTTTATTCATTTTTATTCATAAAACCTAGCCAGTAAAAAGTTGGTTGAAGAGAAACGTCATTTTTACCAAACTTAATTTGAATTCTAATCTGTTTTAATTTTTAGAAAGGCTTCCTTTTTGACATTGTCAAAACATTTGCAAATCTAAGCATGTAAAGTTTTCAAAAAGTTTTTACATTATTATGCTGAATTACTATAGAACATAAAAAGTGTTTTATTTTTGTATTTTTCAGTAGAGTTTGTTACAAATGTAGAAGCATATAAATTGGCATTTTAATTAAATACAGCCAGAAGAAGTTTATTTTGTGAATACAGTATTGTGTAAGTTTGTGACTGCCTGCCAAATGCCTGCACATAAAGCCATGATTTGAAGAGGTCCTGAATAAACATTTTCTTTTTTCTAAATACCAATAGACATTGGCTGAGAAGGGGTGGCCAGGGAACTCAAAGTTTCTTGCATTCTGGCAGTTTGAACTTTGGGAACAAATTTGTTTTGTACTAAATCTGGAAAAATCATTTGTGTAGTATAGCCAGAAATTCTTCTGGGTTGTCTTTTTCTAGCCTTGTCACTTGTCTGGAATGCTAAGTATTATCAATAGACCTTTTCAGCAGCTTGTATTAAAAAAAGATCTTCCAGAATTGGGTCTGAGAAGGCTTGATGTAAAGTAAGGTTATTTTGCTCTGTTATTCTTTGAAAAGCTATTAGAAGGGTAAGAGTTATATGTTTCCAGCTTGAAAAAAAAATCAAAGGAGCTTCTAATTCTTTCTAAGTACTCACTATGTTTAGTCTTACAGAATAATCAAGAAAAATTGTCAGCACGAATGGCATTTTCTCTCACTAGAACAATTGAAAATAGAACTTTGTTATGTTATGACCTTTAGAGTTAGGGTTACTGGTAATTAACTTCCCCCCTCCATATCCCACAAGTAGATGTAGCTTAATGAAGAGTTGTGACTGGGAAAAATTAGTGAGACTCTGTCTTAGAAGTAGGCCGGTGTAGGCTCTGAAGGTGTGGCCCAAGCATAGAATGCTCAATTCAGTTCCCACCACTGTCAAAAAGAGAGAAGAGAGGGGTGGGGAGGGGAGAAAAAAATCCATCAATGTTTTCTGTGGACTTGTGCTGTAATTTATAAGAAAGATTAGAAACATAGCTCAAAAATAAGAGCAGCGAGGGATGAGAGTGCATCACATGAAAAAGTTTCTGGACATCAAAAGAAACCATTGTAGACTGCAAAGACAATCCACAGAATAGGAAAAAAAAAAAACACCTTTGCCAGCTGTTTAATGGATAAAGGATTAATATGCAGAATACATGAAGAGCTTGAATTAAGCAAAAGAACAAATAATCCAGTTAATAACTGGGCAATTGAACAGTTCTCCAAAAGAAGAAATGCAAGCGACAATACATGAAATGCTATAGACATTAAAGAAATTCATATCAAAACTATTTCATCTCATTACAGTTAGAATGGCAGTCATCAAGAAGACAGCAGTAAATGATTCTAAGGATATAGGTCGGGGAAAGGAAGCTTTATACAGTGTTGGTGGAAATGTAAGCTAGTCCAGCCGCTAAGGAAATCAGTACAGAGATTCCTGAAAAAGCTAAAATTTGACCTGACTTATGACCTTATCATGCCACTGTTGGATATATATCCAAAGGAGGATAAGTCAATTTACAAAAAGATGTTTATTGTTCATAGTAACCAAACTCTGGAATCTTCCTAGATTCCTATCAGCAGATTAATGTTACTCAACATGGAATATTACTGAGCTATAAAGAAATTTAAATGACATCATTTGTAGGCAGATGAATGGAGGTGATCATCTTGAATGAGATAAAGCAAGCTCAGAGAGCCAGACACTGCTCTTGTACGTCTTTGGAGTGTAGATTTAAATGATGATACGTCAGAGGTAGCACACATGAATATAAAAGGGGGACAGCATGGATGGGGATCATCTGGAGGGAGTAGGGGAAAAGGAGGGACTACACAGGGGTGGAGAGAAACAAGGCACAGGAACACCTCCCCCCTCAGTAAAAGCATAATGAAATCCACCAAATGCTGTTTCAGAAAGGTTGGTAGGGGGCTGGGAGTTTGACCTAGTGGAAGAGCGCTTGCCTAGCATGCACCAAGACCCAGGTTTGATTCCTCAATACCACATACATAGAAAAACCTGGAAATGGTGCTGTGGCTCAAGTGGTGGAACGCTAGCCTTGAGCTGAAGAGCTTAAGGAACAGCACCCAGGCCCAGAGTTCAAGCCCCACGACTGACAAAAAAAGAAAAAAGTAAAGGTCAGGAGGAAGAAGGACAGTGGGATTGTAGTGGAAGGGTGAATCTGTCCAGAATGCTTTGTGTGCATGTATGGAAATAACACACATGCCCTTATTTCATAAATACGTATTGTCTCAAAGAAATAAGGTCAAAAGCCTCCATGTGTGTGGAAGAATTCAGGTAAGATCAATTGGCTGTATTATTAAAACTTTTGTAAACTGTGATGCTAGTGTTTGAACTCAGAGCCTCACTTTTGCCATGCAGTTGCTTTGCCCTAAGCCACACCTCCAGCCTGAGACACATTTTTTTACTAGCACTTTTTTCTTCAAAATTTGCTTTTTAGCAACTAATATGATTAAAAGAAAATCAGCAAATCAAGAAAATTAGTTGATTTTCTTTTAATCATATTAGTTGTTGATTTTGATTGATCTGATGCTCACTTACTGATTTATGTAGTTTTTTTTTTTTTGTCAGTCCTGGGTTTTGAACCTTGATCCTCAGATCTCAACCTTCTGAGTAGCTAGGATTACAGGTGTGAGCCACTGCGCCACCGTGCAGGGCTCACGAGTTAGTTTTCTTTTGACTGTAATGCCTCTGTTTAACCCTGCTGTTAATTTATCAATTTTATTATGTTTCCTGCATCTCGAGTATACAATTTTGTAAAAGATAAATGTATTTAAATTGTGTCAAATGCTTTGTGGATTTTTAGTAGAATATTGATAGGCATAAAAAATTATTATTAGTACTAGAGGTGTGGTTTTGATGGTAGAGCCTCTGCCTAGCAAATGAGAGGTTCTGAGGAGGGTTCAAACCTGTTACACTCTCTCTCCCTCTCTCTCCTGTTCTTTCCTTCTCTTTCCCTCTCTCTACTCTCTCCCTCTGTCTCCCTCTCTGTCCTTCTCTCTCCCTTCCCCTCCCCCCTCTCTCCTCTGTCTCCTAATAAGCAATATTTTCTCTGAACTAAGTTTTTTTTTTTTTTTTTTTTTTTTTTTTGCCAGTTCTGGGCTTGAGCTCAGGGCCTGAGCACTGTCCTTGGCCTTTTCTCAAGGCTAGAGCTCTACCACTTGAGCCTCAGCACCATTTCTGGCTTTTTTCTATGTATATGGTACTGAGGAATCGAACCCGGGTCTTCATGCATGCTAGGCAAGCACTCTACCACTAGGCCAAATTCCCAGCCCCTCTGAACTAAGTTTTGATTTCTGGTTCTAAAGACATAAATCCTGAAAAGAGGGGTTTTTTTTGTTTTTTTGTTTGTTTGTTTGTTTTTTCTTTTGCCAATCCTAGGGCTTGAACTCAGGGCCTGGACACTGTGTCTGAGCTTGTTTTGCTGAAGGCTAGCACTCTACCACTTGAGCCACAGCACCACTTCCAGCTTTTTCTGTATGTGGTACTGAAGAATTGAACACACAGGGTTTCATGCATGCTAGGCAAGTACTCTACCACTAGGCCATACTCCTGGCCATGAATGGAGTTTTTGAGAAGCTAAAACAAAGATCCTAATTCACCTTTCTTTACAAACAAGGATGACTTGCTCAAGGCCATGTAGATGGTGCCAGATGTAGAGTTGCAGTGTTAGTCTCAATTATCATTTCTGTGTATTATATCATTTATCAGTTATCATTTCTGTACCATATATTTTCAGTACTTCCTCACGTGTAATTTTTGGTGAGAAAGAACTAGAAGCTAGTGTTGTTTGTTGACATCTTATGTGCCATAGTATATAATTTAATGTAAGTACTAAGTAAAACAGTCTTTCATCATTCTTTATAAAGGGTTTCTCTTACAAAGTGTCTTTTGAGTTGCTGCCTTCACTTTAATAAGGCATTAGTCATACTCAGGGCATGATATGTTTTGGAAATCATGATACCTCATTATTTATCTGGTCTTTCCTGTGGGCTGCCACCCTGGTAAGTTCTTCAGTTCATTATTTCATTTAATCCTCTCATGTAATTCCATATACCTTATAAGGTACGTAGAATTACCAGTCCTGTTTTATGTATGAGGAAACTGAGATTTCAGAGAGGTTAAATAACTTGCCCCAGGGTACAGATTTGATTGGAAGTGGTTAGGTGAGCCTCATGGATAGTAGGTGTTTTTTTTTTTTTTTCTTTTTCCAGTTGTGGGGCTTGAACTCTGGACCTGGGCACTGTGCTTGAGCTCTTCAGCTCAAGACTACTACTACTCTACCACTTTGAGCCATAGTGCCACTTCTGGTGGTTAATTAGAGGTAAGAGTCTCACAGACCAAGCTGGTTTTGAACCATGATCTTTAGATATAGCCTCTTGAGTAGCTAGGATTACAGGTGTGAGCCACAGCACCCAGCTATGGATAATAGTTTTAAAAAGTCAGTACAGAGAACTTAAATCCATCAGATAGCAGTTAAATGGTTTTAAGTAGTTATACATTTTCTACAAGTGGGAGAAAAGATTCTGTTGGAGGAAAAGATTCTGTTGGAGGAATTTAAAGGGAAAAATTAGTGACAATAGTCAGAATCCTGGTGTGAGTATGATGGGAGAGGTTGGAACCATTCCTGTTGTTACCTACAAAGGTTCCTATCCCAAAAATGCCTGAGCTGAAAGCATCTCTCATCCAGGAACTGGCCTCAGGACTTCCATGTGGTTTCCTTTACAGTTTGTGTTTCCAATTCAGGATGGATCCTGATGCAGTATAACAGTGAAAATAAGTTTATAAGTTCCTTTTGACATCACTAATGGAACCTGGTTGGTGTGTCCTTCATGGGTGGATGATTGGAGAGGGTGGGGTTTCTGAATCACTCCAATAAAATTGCCATCCTTCATCTTGACTTGTGGCACTAGTTTTCTGACCTTTGAGTCCCGGTGAAATAACTCCTGTAGTTGTATGCAAAGATTTCAGCTCTCATTGGCTTACATGTGCTGTTTTGTACAGTAGCTCAAGTTAGATTTGATCAATTTCTATTTATAGGAAGAGGACATTTCTAAGATACAAAGTAATTAAATGGTTTTCCCTTAGTCACACAAATCATATGACAAGGCTGAAGCGTGGACCCAGGTCTCTTGTCTCTTATATACTGGATGAGAGGCCTGGAGGGAGCTTCTTATGGTATGATGGTATGTCACAGCCTTATCATTGCTTTGTCCTATGTAAAATTATTATGTAGTATGTGAATTATAAAGTTTTTGGAATTGGAAGTACCTTAGATTCCCTTGAGTTTAGGTTCTCCTTCCTTCCTTCCTTCCTTCCTTCCTTCCTTCCTTCTTTCCTTCCTTCCTTCCTTCCTTTCGCCTGTCCTGGGTCTTGAACTCAGAGCCTAGGCACTGCCCATGGCTTTTTTTTTTTTTTTTTTTGCTCAAGACTTTTTTTTTTGGTGGTTAATTGGAGATCAGAGTTGTATAGACTTTCCTGGCTACCCAGTCTGGCTTCAGACTGTGATCCTCAGATCTTAACCTCCTGAGGAGCTAGGATTACAGGGGTGATCCAAACAGTACCCAGCTTCAGCTTCTGTTTTATTGTTGAAGAAGTTAAATGGACTTAATGTGAAGATAACACGTTAGCAGGGAGGGTAATTTTAGAGTGTCATATGAAAGTCAGAATTTAAAGGTGTCCTTCGTTATCCTACTCGTAGTTACTGGCTTGCAGTTGTAGCACTCAGGAGGGTGAGACAGGAGGAGTACAAGTACCATACAGTCTGGACTACACAGTGAGTCTCTGTCTCAGATACACCAAAAGTACGTCAAAGACTGGAGCTTTCATCTAAAGCTGACCAACTGAAAAATTCAAAATACAATAGTGTACATTTTTTCACAATAGAAATTACACATCTATAAAAAGGAGAAGAAAAATGGGATGCTTACTATGTAGTTCTTAAAAATTTGTGCACGTTTGAAAAGTTTGATGAAAGGAGAAAAGTACTTTTAACAGCAGTTTCAGTGACAGACTAGAAAGTATTAGGTAATCATGAACTCAGTATGTGCCTTTGGTACCTTCTAGAAGAGCAGGTTTTTTTTTTCCTTCCTCTTTCTCCTTAGACTGAGAGCAACCCAGCATGTTGATACTCGGGAATGATTGACACACTGTACTTGCCAGGTCACATTTTTTTCTGGTATCTGTGTGAGCTTCTAGGTATCCCCATACTCTGATGCCTGTAGATACAGAGGGTGCAGGAATTAAAGAGTATCTGGCCTGGGAGGGGCTGTTTGAAGGGAACACAAGGCAGTCTTCAGATACTAGGAGAGCTGCAGGCTGGAGTACTACTGTTGGCTGGAGAGCTTAGATTTAAAGCAGAGAGAAAAGTAGTTTAGAGGGAAGACATGTAGTCCCATTTCCTCTCATCTGATGTGCCCATTCTGTGGCCCTTAAGTTTACTTTGCACAACAACCCCAAGATGCATTTTTCAGGGCCGCAAATCTAATGATAGCACCATTATAACCAATCTCTGTGGATCATTGTCCTGTATCCAGGGCTTGACCGATTCTCATAAATTGCCTACTGTCTTCATTGGGCATGCCTGTATTTAAGCCATACCTATGCTCCTAGAATTTTTTATTTGAGCCTATACTTTCTTATCTGTGAAGCATGTACTCCATTCCCCAGCAGAATTGGGGATTAGATATTATTATCATCATTACCATCCTCCTCCTCCTCCTCCTCCTCCTCTTTATCTTCATCATTATTATTGAGATAGGGTTATATCCCAGCTGGGACTAAATATTCTGCTAGCATAATAAATATAAAAGTGTGTTGTATGTATTTATTTTTTTCATTTTTTTAATTAAAGAATTTATTAACATTGATTTTTATATCATATTTCAAATGACATGTTTAACAAACAAGTATTCAAGAAGGGAATCTCTATATACAATTACTGGCACTTAGTTTTTAGAACATAATCAAAATTAGGCTAAGGATTTGTATATCATAGATACATATTAATTTGTGAAATCAAACATTGTATCTATAGAGTCATAGGTTTTTAAGTCTATGTAATTGTGTTTATATTTCTAATACCATGTCCATAGCATTGGGTATGCAAATATTGAGAGTCCTGGCTCTTGTACTGTTTGGATCTAATAGCCACATATTAAGGATACCATGCGCCATCTGTTCCTTTGGTCTTGACTTATCTCACTCAACAGTATTTATTGTTTTATCTGTGCTAGTATGAAGGCTTAAACCCAAGGCCTAATCTCTTGCTTGGCTTTCTTGCTCATGGCTGGCATTGTACCACTTGAGTCATGCTTCCAGTTCCATCATTTAGCTGACTATTTGGAGATGGAATCTTAGAGATTTTTCTGCCTTAGGTAGCTTCAGATCATGATCCTCTAGGTCTCAGTCTTGTGTAGTTAGGATTACAGGCATAAGCCACCAGCAGTTAGCTTACTTGACTTGCTCTGTGTGTGTGTGTGTGTGTGTGTGTGTGTGTGTGTGTGTGTGTGTGTGTGTGTATGTATGTGTTGCCTGTGTATTTATCTCTTTCCCATATATTTATTTCTTTTCTTGAAAGAAGTACATGGACCAAAAAGAAAAAAAAAAGTCAAGTGGTACTTAACTTGCCTTAGTATGTGCTTGTTGATGTCTACAAGCATTTACTGTTAGAGCATCCTAATGCTAAGTGATAGTGCATGTGGGATGTCCTGTAAGTTGGCTCTCCAAGACATTTTTTTTTAAATTAGTAGTCTGTGGTTTGCTTTTTTTTTTTTTTCCCTTCTAGTCCTGGGGACTGAACTTAGGGCCTAAGCACTGTCCTTGGGCTTTCCTCAAGGCTAGTGTTCTACCACTTGAGCCACAGCACCACTTCTGGCTTTTCTTTGTATGTGTTATTGAGGAATTGAACCCTGGCCTTTGTGCATGCTAGGCAAGCACTCTACCACTAGGCCAAACTCCCCACCCCCTCAGTAGGTTTTAATCATACCTTCTTGTAGATACACGAGAAACTCTGGAACTTCCTGTGTGGCTTTGGATATATAATTAGGTTAGGCAGGGTTTCTGGAGCTTGAAATCCTGTCCTAAGGAGGTTGTCCTTACCAGACATCTGGTTAGAGTTCTGGCCACCCAGATGGTAGTCTTTGAAATGAGTGGTTTATTTCTGTAATGAAAGCAGTTTATGTCTCCACCCATGTCTTAAGTAATCATGAAGTAATAAGTATCTACAAATTAAATATTGTTAGAGCTAAGCATTTTACTTTTATAACTTTAATACAGAGATCTAGAGCTGTCAGTACATTTCCTATCTATTATATGGCACTGTATTTTCCATTAAATAACACGATAACTAGTGTCTCAGAATAAATTTTTTTTGTTTACAAATACAAGCAATAGGCTCGGGAATGTAACGTGGTGACAGAGTGCATTCTTAGCATATTCTAGACTCTGTGTTGTATCCCCAGAATCACCTCTTTGTTCAAAAAAAAATCCAGCACTGACCCACAGAACAAGTAGATAAATCTAGAAAGAGCAGATTGGACAAGACAGTCTTGTCACAGTGAGATGGTTACTGAATTCAAAGGTGCAGATTCTTAAGGAATTAATTGCACATGGGTACGTTGCTCCGGTGGAGCACTGGGTTGATAGTAGAGTTTGGATTGAGACTGTTGTGACTTGAGAAAGACTGACCAGTGAGAACTGTCCTCTATAGATTCTACTGTAAATGCCCTCTGGGTGGACTCTTACCAGGGCTAAATGGCCTGTGCTAGGTTCCGCCTGGGGCCTACGGTTCCTACTGCCTGGGAGAGGTTGGAGGGAGGGCTTCAGTGACTTTCCCTTCAATTTTGGAAACAGGACATCTATTTTATGTTTTTAAAGGACTACTTTGTGACAAATACATGTGAGAGATTAAGTTAGCGTATAGAGGCCACATCACAGTTTTTGTGAGAAGTACTTTTTTGTTGTTGTTGCCAGTTCTGGGGTTTGAACTCAGGGCATGAGTGCTGTCCCTGAGCTTTCGTGCTTAAGGCTAGTGTTCTGCCATTTGAGCCATAGCTCTACTTGTGGCATTTTGATAGTTTATTAGAGATAAGAGTCTCATAAACTTTCTTTCCTGGGCTGGCTTTGAACCACAGTCCTCAGCTCTCAGCCTCCTGAGTTAGAGGGATCACCAGTTATGAGCCTGACTCCTCAGCACCTCATATTCCAAATACTGACTTGGCTAGATGAAGGCAGGGGATGAGTGCCGATGTGACACGTCAGGAAGGCTGGAAAAGCCATAGGTGGCTTCTACTATGTTTGAGAAAATAATTTGTTCCTTTTAGTCTACAGATAAAATGTTAATTTCATGTAGAAGTTCTCTAATAGACAAACCTTGCAATAATGGTTGGCTAAGTGTCTGGGCCTTTTTTGAACTTGTGGGTAATTGAGACATAAAAATAATGCCATTAAGACTGATTCACCAAGCTGG
This sequence comes from Megascapheus bottae, assembly GCF_031878675.1. Lineage (NCBI taxonomy): Eukaryota > Metazoa > Chordata > Mammalia > Rodentia > Geomyidae > Megascapheus > Megascapheus bottae. The sequence goes on from NC_143536.1 coordinate 16,998,730, forward strand.
GTACCAGTGGCTCCTGCCTATCATCCAACCTACTCAGGAGGCTGAGGTCTGAGGAACATGGTTTGACACCAGCCCAGGCAGAAAAGTTTGTGAGACCCTTATCTCCAGTAAACTACTCAGGAAAGTCTGGAAGTGGTGCTGTGGCTCAAGTGGTAAAGTGCTAGCCTTGAGTACAAAGAGGTTCAGGGACAGCACCCAGGCCCTGAGTTCAAGCCCTAGGATGGGGGGGATGGGGTGGGGAGAGTGGTTCACCAGGATGTGGTTCTATGGCTCAAAGTGGTAGAGCGGTAGCCTTATTCAAGCTCCACAACCAACCCCCACATACACACATACACACAAAGGAAAGAAAAAAAGAAAGAAAGAAAGAAAGAAAGAAAGAAAGAAAGAAAGAAGAGTGGTCACCATTTGGAAAAATTGGGTCTTTATTAATTAAATTAATTTATTTTTGATATTTACACGAAGACTAATCAGTATTAGCACTCTTTTATTGTATGGTTTCTGAGGAAATCAGCTATAATTGTATCTTTGTTCATTTATAGTTAGTGATTTTTCTGATTGGGCACTGGTGGGCATAAAGCCAGTTAATTATCAAAAAAGCCAGAAGTAGAGCTGTGGCTCAAGTGGTAGTGCTAGCTTTGAGCAAAAAATTTCAGGGACTGTGTCTAGGTACTAAGTTCAAGCCTCCCCCCTCTCCTGTTTTTAATTGTACAAAAGTGATTCAAAAGCTGGACACAGTGGCTCACACGTGTAATTTTAGATACTCTGGAGTCTGAGATCTGAGGATTGTGGCTCAAAGTAAGTCCCTTAGACCCTTATTTCCAAATAATCACCAGAAAACTGGAAGTGGCACTGTTGTTCAAGGGGTAGGGCAGTAGCCTTGAGCTGAAGAGCTCAGGGACAGTGCCCAGGCCCAGAGTTCAACTCCCACATCCACCACCACCAACAAAAAAGTGATTCAATTCAACATGTCAGCAGCTGGTCAGTGTTGCCCCATTCATTATTCTCCCTCATCTCCTAACCCCACCCAGCCCACCCCCCGTTTTTGTTTTTTGTTCTTTTTTTTTAGTTTTGTGGTACAGGGGATTTAATCAGGACCCTGTATGTGTATGGCAAGTACTTTCACACTGAGCTATAGGAAATTACTGTTAGCTTCATTTCATGATGATGGTGTGGTATCTGAGTTTCTAGTAGTAAAATGCCCAAATCAAGTTTATGTGTGTGTGTATGTGCATGTATATATGTATGTATTGGTTCTTAATTTATATTATTTATTTACTTTTGGTTGTGGGGCTTGAACTCTGCACCTGGGTGTTGTCCCTGAGCTCTCAGTCAAGGCCACTGCTCAACCCCTTGAGCCACAGCGCCACTTCCTTCCATTATCTATTTATTTTGGTGGGTCATGGGGCTGGGACTCTGGGCCTGGGTGCTGTCCCTGAGCTCTTCAGCTCAAGGCTACCATCCTACCCTTGAGCCAAGCCCCACTTCCTGTTTTTCTAGAGGTTAATTGGAGATGAGTCTCAGGTTCTTTTGTGCCCGGGCTGCCTTTGAACCTTGATCCTCAGATCTCAGCCTACTGAGTAGCTCGGATTTCAGACGTGAGCCACTGTGCCGGCTAAGTCCTATAGACTCTTATCTCCACTTATCTACCAGAAAAGCAGAAGTGGTGATGTGGTTCAAGGGGTAGGGCAGTAGTCTTGACCTTAAGAGCTCAGGGACAGCGCCTAGGCCCATAGTTCAAGTCCCAACTGACAGAAAAAAAAAAAAAAAAAAAAAGAATGGGCCGGGAGTTTGGCCTAGTGGTAGAGTGCTTGCCTAGCATGCGCGAAGACCCGGGTTCAATTCCTCGGTACCACATACATAGAAAAAAGCCAGAAATGTTGCTGAGGCTCAAGTGGTAGAGCTCTAGCCTTGAGAAAGTCCGAGGACAGTGCTCAGGCCCTGAGCTCAAGCCCATGACTGGCAAAAAAAAAAAAAAAGAAAAAAAAAGAATTAGAGTACATCCTGACAAGCAAGTTGAAGAATTTTCCATCATTTCTTCTCTTTTATTTGCTCATAATTTATTTTCTGTAGAGACATGTAGCTCTCAAATATATTTGTTTATCAAATGACAAATTTCTTCCCAAACAGGTTTCTAAAGAGCTTTCTTCTAGATTTGTCTCAGTGTGAATGTCATTTCTTTCCACAGATTGGATTGTAAATGCATCACCAAGAGGCAGCGCAGAATGAAGAAAGCAAGCAGGAGTGTTGGCTCAGTGCCTAAGGTATCTGGGACAAGTAAATCACAAACAACTGAAAAAGTTAAGCCTGAAAACAGCTCTTCAGTTTCTACCGGAGGCAAACTTATAAAACCTGGAACAGCAGCATCACTGTCAAAGGTATTAACATGACATTTCACTATGTGATAGAATTTAGGAAGAGTGCCTTTTAATATGATGTGGAATTTATTAAATGGATATTATTTGGGGTGTCACCCTCTGCTGGTATTGGAAACACATGGCTTTTTGAGGATCTCTTACAATGAGGTGACCTTAATTGTTGTTTTGGTCTATCTTTATGAATGAAACTTATAATAAGTGTTGTATGAAACAAATAATTGAGGGCCTGCCTTTTTAAAGGCATTGTGCTTGTGACTAGAGAGAGAGTTTGCCTTCGGGGAACTTAGGATTAAAGGTAGCAAGGTAAGACACAAATGTAAACAACTGAAACACACAAGGAAAATGTCATATGCCCTGTAGGAACAGTAGAGCAGGGAGGAAATTTCAAGTAGGAAGAGACTTTTTTTTTTTTTTTGCCAGTCCTGGGCTTGAGCTCAGGGCCTGAGCACTGTCCTTGGACTTTTTCAAGGCTATAGCTCTACCACTTCAGCCTCAGCACCACTTCCAGCTTTTTTCTATGTATGTGGTACCGAGGAATTGAACCTGGGTCTTCTTCATGCATGCTAAGCAAGCACTCTACCATTAGGCCACACTCCGGGTCCCAGGAAAAGACTTCTTACAGCCTAAGAAGGCTTTTTGAAAGGAGTACTGTCCTGGGGCTTAAACTTAGGGCCTGGCCTCTGTCCCTGAGCTTCTTTTGCTCAGAGCTAAGCACTCTACCACTTAAGCCATAGCACCACTTCTGGCTTTTTCTGAGTAGCTTATTGGAGATAAGAGTTTCCTGGACTTTCCTACTTGGGTTGGCTTCATACCACCATCCTCAGATCTCCTCCTCCTGAGTAGCTAGAATAATAGGCATGAACCACCAGTGGCCTGGCTAGCTCAATACTTTTTAGAGTGGAAAAGTTAATTAATTAAACCACATGCTTTGGAAACAGATCTGGGCTTTGTTCCTGCTTCAAAAGTCTGTAGTCAAAATTAAATGAGGGAATATATGAAAGTAGATAACACAAAGCTGGGCATGGCTCAGGTGTTTAATAAAATGTTTAGTAGCATTCTTTTTGTTGTTGTTGGTACTGGGGTTCGAACTTGGGGTTTTGTGCTTTTCGGGCAGCTACTCTACTGCTTGACCACATGAACCAAGTAGCTGTCTGTTCCGCCCTCCTTGTCCCTTCCTTCTGTTTTGTGGTATGTACTACTTGAGCCATGCCTCTAGCCTTTTTTTCCTGTTTTGTTTTTCTATTTTTCTTTTTCTTTTCCTTTTTTGGTTGGTTGTGGGCCTTGAACCCTGGAGCTGGGTATTGTCCCTGAGCTCTTTAGCTCTAGGCCAGTGCTCTACTATTTTGAGCCTCAGTGCCACTTCCAGTTTTCTGTTGCTTGCTTGGAGATAAGAGTCTTATGGACTTTCCGGCCAGCGCTGGCTTTGAACCATGATCCTTAGCTCTCAGCCTTCTAACTAGCTAGGATTACAGGTGTGAGCCACCAGTGTCTGACTTTCCTATATATTTTATTAGCATCAATTAGTTGTACAAGGGCATCTTATTTGACATGTTCATATATGTATACCTTGATCAGTCTCATTCATTCCCCTCTTCTCTGGTTTTATTTTACATGGGGTCTTGAATATATGCTTATTTACCCTTCTTACATAGCTAGGATGAGAGGTGCATGACATCTACCTATCAATTAACTTGAGACTGGATTTTTAGGTTTGTTCACTGGCTGGCCTGGAGCTGTGGTCTTTCTCACTTCAACCTCCTGTGTAGCTGGAATGAAAGGCGTGCACTGTCTTGTTCAGCTGTTGATAGGAAGTCTCAGACTGGCCTGAAACAGTGATCCTTCAGATCTTGTTCTCCAGAGTAGCTAGCTTTGCAGTTATGAGCCACTGGAGCCTAGCTCCACATAGTAGCATTTTTGTTGGTTAGAGCTACAAACTTTAACCCAGGATTGAATTTTGAATGTACCAGTTTTCCCACCTGTGGCATGTTCTCAGTGTCTGTTAGTTTGGGCCATCCAAGGGACAGGATTGCTTTGTGCCATTTTTCTGCCTTCGATATCACTGTCCAGAATCCAGTCCTTTAGAATTTCAGTTCAAAATTCTTTTTGTTCTTTGCTTGTTTATTTTAGGTTGTGGTGTTTTGGTAGAAACTTTGAAGAAATCTAGAAGAGAGTTTCTGCTATTCTGATAGGGAGAGACGAAGCATGAGTTGTTCAAAAGCCTTTTGTTCAGGCACGTAGACTATAATAATAATAATTAAGAATAGTTACTATTCTTAATTACTATTATTTTTGCCAGTTCTGGGGCTTGAACTCAGGGCCTGAGTGCTGTCCTAGGGCTTTCTCAAGGCAAGAGCTCTACCACTTGAGTCACGGCATCATTTCTGTTTTTTTTCTCTATGTCTGGTACTGAGGAATTGAATCTGGGTTTCTTGTATGCTAGGAAAGCACTCTACCACTAGGTCAAATTCCCAGTCCCTGGCTTAATTATTTTAAGAAATACTTCAGAGGAGCAGTTGATTAGAGACTTCCTTATCTGTGTTGAAAGATGTAGCAGGAAGTGCTGGTTTTTCTGTTCTGAGGTAGCTGAACTGAGTCTAGGCTTACTCCACGGTCTGGAAAGGCCCTCTGATTTTCTTGCTACAGCCCTGATGAGTTGATAGATAATCATCCTGTGGCCTGGAGGATAGTAGCAGGATAGGTTCTTGTCCTACTTCCGTTACTCAGAATCAACACCATGAAGTATTTCCTTGGCGGTAGTGCTGTTGTCACAAGTCTAGAAGTCAGGCAGCATTTTCTGACCTAACTGGTTACTCCATTGCTGGGGTTGTCCTCAGAGTGGAGGGCCTGTGCGATTGGGTGATCTGTTATTGTGACTGGAAGAGCAGGTTGATACATTGGCATTGGATGTGCACTGCTGCCTTCCTTCTGTGGCTTCCTGTCAGTGGCAGTCAGTCAGTGCTGTTGAAGGATGTACTATGGCATGCACAAAGCCAACTTGTTGGATCTTCTGAGGCGTGGATGTTGACCCACTGGTAGCTTGGTCTCAAAGAGTGAGTACTTTTCCATTGTAAAGCAAAACTGAATTTCTCCTCTTGCCAGCACGTGCCAGCTGTCTGTACTTTTGGCTTTGCTGTATTGACAAGCTTATTTAAATTAATATGTGTGTAGGTAGGTAGGTAGGCAGTGGAGACGGTTAAGGTAGAGATAAAGCTCTTGTGTAACACTTCCTAGTACAAAGTACTATCTTTCACTTAAAAGAGTAGCCATTGATTAGAAATGGAAGAAGTGAATGATGAAGAAAAAAGAAAATAGTGAAAAAGAACAGAAAAATTGAAACCATTAAGTGGCTTTTGAGGGGCCAAGTTGTAGCTCAGTGGTGGAACATTCATTCAGGATAGTTTATGCCCCAGGTTCAATTCTCAGCCCTACAAAAGCGGGGAGGAGAGGGGAGGGAGACTCTTCCATCTCATGTATTATTTTGTTTTTCTAAGTTATAATTGTTTCTCTGGCTCAGATACCTTTCACAACTTGAATTCCAATAAGACAAATGAAGCATTTGGCTTTTAGTTATTTAGATTCTTGCACATACTCGTTTATGTGCAAACACATACACCTGGGTATCAGCCTTGCACAATATTCTTATACCCCCTTTCAGTAGCAAGGTATAGGGCAAAGCATTTTCTCACTTACCTCATTTCAAATGTTGCTTTAGGCTAGGTCTTGTCAGGAGCTTAGGGGGAACAACCTCTGATGCCAGGTTTCTCATTGCTGGTTGGAGTTATGGTAATCACAAAACAAGAAGCTACTATTGTGCAGTAAGTTTGGAGGAGGTTATTCTCTTTTCAGGAGCTGTGACATCTCTTATGGGGGTTTTGCTGTGTGTTCTTTGTCACAACTAATAGAATTATTTTCTTTGTAGAGATAAATTCCTAAATGCCTCTTCCTGCCAGAGTCTGCATACTGATCAGATATTCATAGTTTGTGCTTGTAGGAACAATGCACTTTTTCCTTATACTTTTTCCCAAAAATCAAGAGATAGAAACTAAAAAGCTTCAAACAGAATCTGAATGAGTAGCTGATAATTCAGTGAATGCTTATGATCATACCTTTCTTGGGTGTAGTACAGTAGGTGGCTATCGGGATGGAGGAGGTAGTCTGTGTGCCCAGTGTGAACACGTCCTGGGTTTAGATTCCCAGCTGCCACCCCTCTCCCACAACAGAGGGGGCAGTTAATAGTAGGAGCAGTCCACCTGTGAAACTTAAAGGGTAAAATTTAAAGATACACACACACACACACACACACTCACACTCTCACACTCGTTGTACAAGCGCTTGAACTCAAGAACTTCTTGTGCTTACTAGATAGACATTCTATTACTTGAGCTATGCCCTCTGTCCTTTTGCTTTGGTTATTTTTTAGATAAGCTTGGTCTAGCATGGCAATCTTCCTTCCTATACCCTCCTTAGTAGCTTAGATTACAGTTGTGTGCCATTACTACCTTGTTTACTTGTTGAGATGGATGCATGTCTTGCTGAGCATGGGCTAGCCTTGAACTACGGTCTTCCTGATCTTTGCCTTTCAAGTTAACCTTGAACACTCATCTTAAAGTTGAGGGACTTTTCAAGGTTTCACTTGGCAATTTTTTTTGGTTTTGTTTTTGATTGTGGGGCTTGAACTCTGGGCATGGGCCCTGTCCCTGAGCTCTTCAGCTCAATGCTAGTGCTCTACCACTTGAGCCACAGTGCCACTTCTGGTTTTGTGGTGGTTAACTGGAGATAAGAGTTTCATGGATTTTTGTGCCTGGGCTGGCTTTAACCATGATCCTCAGATCTCAGCCTCTGAGTAGCTAGGATTATAGGCATGAGCCACCAGCACCCAGCTGGAGGCAATTTTATATGCATTTTTTCATTGTATGTATGTAGAATTTCTGTTGGCCCAGAGTATAATTAGTAGGTCAGCGAGGTGCTATATGGTTAGCTTTAACAGGGCAGATTGCTTCTCAGAGTGGTTACTAGTTCTCACCTTCATTTGTATTGTTATTCCTTTTTAACTGTTCAGTCCAGTGTGGTAAAGGGATTCTTTTATGGTTTTGATTTATATTTGTGTTGTTACTAGTGAGATGAAATATCTTTGTAAATGGCCTTGTTTGTTTTACATCATTTGAAAAATTGGTGTATAATGAGGGGCCGGAAGTTTAACTTAGTGGTAGAGTGCTTCCCTAGCATGCATGAAGACCTGGGTTCGAATCCTGGGTGTATTACATACACAGAAAAGCCAGAAGTAGTGCTGTGGCTCAAGTGATAGAGCACTATCCTTGAGGAAAGCTCAAGGACAGTGCTCAGGCCCGAGTTCAGTCCCCAGGACTGACAAAAGAAAAAAAAAATTGGTGTATACTTATTGTACATTGAAAAGTGTTTTTCTTGGTAGCTGTCCATTAAAGTTATTTTAATTCAGTTATTTTAATTTAATGGTATATTCTCCCAGTCTGGTCCTTAGTTTTCTTGTTCATTTAGCATCATTCACTCCCTTAATTTTTACATTGATTTACTTTTATTACCTGGTGTAATTATGCAGGGAAGGATTTCATGATTGTATCTCCACACATTTATACTGTATTCCAATCTTTTTCCCCTTTGTCTTTGTAAACAGGATTCATTGTTGTGTGTGTGTGTGTTCATGTGCATGCCTGTGTGCCTGTGTGCTCGTGCTGCTCATGGGGCTTGAACTCAGGAGCTGGCATTGTATTACTAGAGCCACAGCTCTACTCCCAGCTTTTTTTGTGTGGTTAACTGGAGATAAGAATCTTACAGACTTTATTGCCAGGGCTAGCTTCTAGTCAAGATTCTCTAATCTCAACCTCCTGAGTAACTGGAATTACAGGTATTCTCTACCTGCTTCCTTGTTCCCTTTGAATAGTGTTAGTAATTGATTCGATTACTAACCTTCACCCTCTCTGCTGCCCAATCCCCCATCTTCCAAAAGAGTTGATGGTTTTCTTTTTTTGCCAGTCCTAGGTTTGAGCTCAGGGCCTGAGCACTGTCCTTGGACTTTCTCAAGGCTAGATCTCTACCACTTGAGCCTCAGCACCACTTCTGGCTTTTTTTCCCTATGTGGTATTAAGGAATCAAACCCGGGTCTTCGTGTATGCTAAGCAAGCACTCTACCACTAGGCCAAACTCCTGGCCCTCAAAAGAGTTGATTTTTAAAAATTTGAAAAAAAAAAAAAAAAAAAAGAGAGGGGCCAGGAGCTTAAGCTGAGGACTGGCAAAAAAAAAAAGAGAGAGAGAGAGAGAGAGCAAGAGCGAGCAAGAGAGAGAGAGAGAGAGGGAGAGAGAGAGAGAGAGACAAGGTCTTTCATTGTTACTCCGGCCTCAAACAATCCTCTGCTTTTAGTTTTTAAGTAGCAGGGATTACAGGCACATACTGTTTTGTTACTATGCTGTATAGTCCATATTAACACTTTATTAAGATTGCCTGTCAGTTGCCTCTCTGTATATATGTATACATATATACACACACATACACATGCATCCATGTATATATACATGCACGTATATACCATATCTATTACATTTTTTTTTTTTTTTTTTGCCAGTCCTGGGCTTGAGCTCAGGGCCTGAGCACTGTCCTTGGACTTTCTCAAGGCTAGAGCTGTACCACTTGAGCCTCAGCACCACTTCTGGCTTTTTTCTATGTATGTGGTACTGAGGAATCGAACCCGGGTCTTCATGCATGCTAGGCAAGCACTTTAACCACTAGGCCAAACTCCCGGCCCTCTATTACAATTTTTAAAAGAACTTTGAGTATAAATTGTAGACATACAGTACTTTACCTGAATATTTTAGTATACATTTACTAAAAAAGGATAGTTTCTTTTATAACTATAATTAATAATTATAACTAATTGCAAATAATTGCAAAATCAGGAAATTAACATTAACCTAATGCTATTATCTAAAATATAGACTTTGACTAAATTTCTCCAATGACACAAGAGAGAATCATATTACATTTAATGGTCTTTGTTCTCCTTAAATTTGGCATAGTCCTTAATTTAGAATTTAGAGTACAGGCTAGTTATTTGTTATATGGTCATCCATTGAGTTTGTCAGTGTTCCCTTGGGACCAAGTGTGGGTTATGAGTTTTTGCTGGGGATATAGTGTACATGGTATGTCTTTGACATAGTCTTTCTGAAAATATGTGGCTTTTCTTTGTTTTGGTATTGAGGACATATATTTGCTTGACTAAGGTGATATTGACTAGATTTCTTTGCTATCAGGTTATTATGTTTTCTTTTGTAATGAATAAATAACTCTGTTGGAGATATCTCTTTTTCACCAAACTTTTCATTTTTGATATGTAAACATTTTTTGATATTTATTTATTTTAGGCCAGTCCTGGGCTTTAACTCAGGGCCTGTCTGTGCTAAAGGCTAGCACTCTATCACTTGAACCACAGTGCCACTTCTGACTTTTTCTTGGTAGTTTTTATTGGAGATAAGAATCTCACTGACTTTTCTGCTCTGGATGGCTTCAAACTACGATCCTCAGATCTCAGTTTCCTGAGTAGCTAGGAATACAGATATGAGCCATTAACTCCCAGCTAATAATTATTTTCAGGACCAGTTATTACAGTAATTTTTGCCAAGTGGTAATTTTGTAATATCATCAGTCTCTCTACATACAGTAATTGACATTTTATTCTAAGGAAGAGTTTTTACTTTCTCCCTCATCTCTCCATTTTGCTAATTTGGATTTATGAATTCCTCTCCAGTGTTGTGTAAATTATTAACATCATTTGATTTCATGCTTATATTGTTCCTGATCAGGAGCCTTTCGCTGCTGGCTCCCCTGTCCCTTTAGCATGCTTCTGTTATTCTTGCTGACACAGTAGGTTTTGTACTTTGCCAGGTTTCAGTGAAGCCTGTTAATCATTTACTAGAGGACAAGATTTTAAAACAATGGTCTAGAAGTTAGATATGTTCATTATTTTGGGGACACACACACACACACACACACACACACACATGCGTACTCATATACCCTTGGTATGGCAGCTCACACCTGTGATGTAAGCTTGTTAGGAGTCACAGAGAACGGGAGGGTTTTGGTTAGAGGATAATCTATGCAAAAAATGAGCAAGACCCCATTCAAACCAAGAAAATGCTGGTCATGGAGGTTCAGGCTGCTCACCTCAAGTATGTGGCAAGAATAGGTAGGATGATTATATTTTGCAGCTCAGGAGAAAAAGCACAAGATAACTATCTAAAAAAAATAACTAAAACAAAAATGTGGGGGGGGGGGGCGTTGTTCACATGACCACTGCCCATATAGCAGGTATCCTGAATTCAAACCTAAGTTCCTCTCCCCCTTCCCCCCCAAAATATGATGAGTTTTGCTCACATTTAAATCCCAATGACATACCAGGTTTACATTCTGTAATTTGTAACGTCTTTTTCCTTCGATGAGAAAATCTATTTAAATATCTAGATTCTTAATGTTAAAATATACAGAAAATGGTTTCAGACTACTCATCTATACCGCCATATAAAACAAATCTATCAACTAGCGTTCAATATTTGTTTATACATTTTAATCTTTTACTTGAGAATGTAAAGATTTTGTGTGTGTGTGCTTGTGTATGTGTGTGTGTGTTGGTCCTGGGACTTGATTTCAGATTCTAGGTACTATCCAACTTTCTTGCCTGAGTTGGCTTTCAACCATGATCTTCACTTTCCTGAGTAGCAAGAATTTACAGGCATGAGCCATCAGTACCCAGTGTCATTCTTTTTCTAAATAATAATTTTAAAGCCAATTCTATTATCCATGTTTCGTTTCCCTTCAAAAGCTTATATTTTTAATCATCCTTATATAATATAAATACATGTTACTACTGGTTTTTCTCAAGTGTGTGATGTGATCCTTGAGGCAGACTAACCTTCCCAGGAGTTGTAGTTTAATTTTTTTTTTTTATGCCAGTTGTGGGGACAACAGGCCCTTACCTGAGCACTGTCCTTGGGCTTTCTCAAAGCTAGAACTCTACCACTTGAGCCACAGCACCACTTCCGGCTTTTTGCTTATGTATGTGGAACTGAGGAATCGAACCCATGTTCTTCATGCATGCTAGGCAAGCACTCTACCACTAGGCCAAACTCCTGGCCCAGTTTGAATTTTTTTTTTAATTAAATGTAAAAACTTGTTATTATAAAGGTGTTATACTAAGGAGTTACAGTTAAGTCACATAGAGTAGATTTCTCAGTTGGATGCTAGTGGCTTATGCTCGTAATCCTAGCCACTCAGGAGTCTTGAGATCTGAGGATTGCAGTTGAAAGCCAGCCAGGGCAGAAAAGTCTTTTACCTCCAATTAACTATTCAAAAAATGGAAGTGAAGCTGTGGCTCAAAGTAGTAGAGTGCTAGCCTTGAACAAAGAGCTCAGGAACAGTGCCCAGGGCCTAAGTTCAAGCCCTACAACTAACCAAAAAAATTCTAGGCTGAGCATGTGGCTTAGTGGTAGAGTGTTTGCCTAGCATGCATGAAGCCCTGGGTTCGATTCTCTTCAGTGCCACATACACAGAAAAAGCTGGAAGTGGCATGGTGGCTCAAGTGGTAGAGCTCTAGCCTTGAGCTGAAGTGCTCAGGGACAGGACCCAGGCCCAGAGTTCAAGCTCCATTACCCACCCCAAAAGAACAACAACAAAAAAAACACCTCCAAACCCCGAAAACATCAGAAAGTCTCTGTATGGCTATTAAACTCAGTCTAAAATTCAAGAGCTTTGCTCATTCTTGAAAGGCTTACTCTTGCTTTGTCTACTCAAATTTGTTTTTGTTTTCTGTTGCTTCTAGACCAAGAGCAATGATGACCTTTTAGCTGGGATGGCTGGAGGAGTAACAGTGACTAATGGTGTTAAAGGAAAGAAAAGCACGTGCTCATCTGCTTCACCTTCAGCCTCTGCCCCGGTCATGACCACCGTGGAGAACAAATCCAAGATCAGCACGGGTAGGGGCATGTGCTCTTGAGATGGCAGCTGCCTTTTGTTGGTATAGGCCAGTGCATTCTGTTTCAAGTGTTCCGCCTGATTACAGCATTACAAAGCTAAGAAAAATACTCAAATGCATATAAAAGTTGACACGTTTTAATTGCCATTATCAATTTATAGGCAGTCCTAGCTCCTGAGATCGATCCTCCTCTTCTGTTTTTATTGATAGATTGAAAGGTTTTTTTGTTTGTTTTTGAATCCGGGTCTTACTGTGTAGCTCAGGCTAGCCGTGAATTCATAAGCTTTTTGTCTCATTCTCTTGTTGGTAGGACTGAATGTATATACCACCACACCTGGGCTATTTATGTATTTTTGCTATGATGGGGTGGGGATCAAATCTGGTAAGTTGTGACGAGTGCTTTACTACTGCATAATACTCCTTAATCTACTTGCAATTTTGAAACAAATTCCAGGGATTATATCATTTTAAGTATCAATATTTTATTATGTTTGAAAGATAAAATTCTTTTAGAGTATAATCATAATACCATTAGAGTTCCTTTTTTTTTTTTTTTTCCCCAGTCCTGGGGCTTGAACTCAGGGCCTGGGCACTGTCCTTGGACTCTTTTTGCTCAAGGCTAGGGCTCTGCCACCACTTGAGCCATAGTGCCACTTCTGGCTTTTTCTGTGTATGTGGTTCGGGGGAATCAAACTCAGGGTTTCCTGCATGCTAGTCAAGTGCTCTATCATTATAGTGGCCACACTTCTGGTCCCCCCATTTGAGTTAAAAATAATCCTTAATCAGAACCAGCCTCTGTCCAATATCTTGCCGAATGCTTTGCACAAGGCTGGGACCCTGGGTGCTTACCACCTTTAGATTTGTTGGACGCTAACTTTTTACCTCCAGTGACCCCAGCCTGTGATCTTCTTAGTCTCTGCCTCCTAAGTAACTGTATACTTCTATGCTTGGCCTCCTTCCCCCTACCTGCAACAAGCCTGGTTTATATAGGGTAGTTTGACCAAGCATCAGGAGGTACCATTTCTTACGGTTGTTTCTCTTTCTGTTCGAGCCTGTGATCAGTGTCTAGGATCATTCATTCAATTCTCTCACCCTTTGTTCAGTAACAGACGTTTTAATTTAGATTCACTGAGGGTGATCAATTAACTCATTCTATTTAATCAAAGAGAAATGCTGTCATAGTTTACTTCTTATACTTGCAGGGCAAAATGACAAAACTTTCAGTAAATGTAAAGTCACATGATAAAACCCATTAGTTTGCTGATAATTATAATAAATGGAAAAAAGTCATGTAAATTGTGATAAAATTTAAGCATGCTAGTTGGCCAACAGGATAGTAGATCCTGGTTTGTCATCATCCGAAAGGTTGTTAGCCTCTGTCATGTGTGTTAAACTTCCTTAGCCCAAACTTACCAACTGTCTGTCCCCCTGGGGAAACCAGATCATGATTCACTGATTCACTGTTCTTTTTTTTTTTGGAGGGAGAGTTGGGATGGGGGGAGGAGAGCAATTGTAGGGCTTGAACTCAGGGCCTGGGCACTGTTCCTAAGCTTTTTCACTCCAGGTTAGCACTCCACCATATAGAGCCACAATACCACTGCTGGTAGTTAATTGGAGATAAGAGTTTCATGGACTTTCCTGCCCAGGCTGTCTTTGAACCACGATCTCCAGAGAAATACCACAGAACTCAGTGCTCAGGCACTGAATTCAAGCCCTACAACACACACACACACAAAAGTGATGCAACAAGAAAGGAGAAGCTCCCCAACCCTGCTTCCACAGGATGAGTAAGGCAGAATAAGCTGAGGTAGAAACTATTAACTTATGTGTAAGACTCACCCACTGAGCCACAGCCCCACTTCTATTTCCTAGTGATTAATTTGACATAAGAGTTTCACTCCGGGACCAGGAGTTTGGCCTAGTGGTTAAAATGCTTGCCTAGCATGCACGAAGACCCAGGTTCGATTCCTCGGTACCACATACATAGAAAAAAGCTGGAATTGGTGCTGAAGCTCGAGTGGTAGAGCTCTAGCCTTGAGTGCCCCAGCTGGTTTTGAACTGAGATCCTCAGATCTCAGCCTCCTGAGTAGCTAGGATTACAGGTGTGAGCCACCACACCTGGCTCTATTTTTTCTTTTTTGAAAAGGTTTTTTAATTTAGATATGAGAAATTAATTTTAGAGATTAAGTTTAGATCACCATCTGCTTTAGTTTCTTTGAATCTTGTTTCTTTGCCTTTTAAATCTGTCACAGACTTACTGCCATTTTTTTTCATTTTTACTGTTACTTGAGTGTCAGCCTTCTTATTTTATGGTTACTATTTATGTATATTCTGTGAAACGCAATGTCTTTGCACTCATTTGGCTGTCATTTTTGTGTTTTGTATAGGTAACCTAGATTTTTGGTTTGTTCTTTGCTCACCTGTGATCTTCCTTCTTCCTCTGTTTCTGCACTTAGTTTGTCACTTGACTGATCTTCAAATTATCTTCATTTGGTTTGCTCTATAACATTTTGCCCTGGCCAACTCCTTTAGGCTCTGTTTTCAGATTGGAGTTAATTTTTCTTGTTTCTTTCTTTTTTTTTTTGCCAGTCCTGAGGCTTGAACTCAGGGCTTGGGCACTGTCCTTGTGCTTTTCAGGGTTAGTGTTCTACCATTTGAGGCACACCACCACTTCCAGCTTTTTCTTTGTATGTGGTACCAAGGAATCGAACCTGGGTCTTTGAGCATATTAGGCAAGCACTCTACCACTAGGCCAAACACTTAGCCCTTAAATTAACTTTTTGTTGTTATTATGAAAGTGATGTACAGAAGGGTTACAGTTACATAAGTTAGGTAAGGAGCACATTTCTTTGGACAGTGCTACCCCTTCCCTTGCCCTCTTACTGCTTTTCCCTCTCGCCTCTACCCACACGTTGTAGAGTTCATTTTCAGCATGGTGTCTAGAGTACTACTACTGCATTTGGTCACCCTTTGTCCCTTCCTTTCTGTGCCCCCCTCATCCTCCCAAAGACAGCTAATGAACAAATAAGACAAAAGGAAAGAAAACAGAAACAACCACAAAGCAAAAACCTCTTGTTTCTGTTTCCTGGAATTCATTTCAATAAATAGTATTTCATGTGACCAAAGGCATACATAGGCATTGCACACCTTTGTGTTCTTTCTTTAACAGTACCCCTTAGCGTTATTTATTTATTTAATTTGGTGCCAGTTCTGGGGCTTGAACTCAGGGCCTGGACATTGTCCCTTACTTTCTTTGGCTCGAGTTTAGTGTTCTACCACTTGAGTCACAATGCCACTTTCAGCTTTTTCTGAGAAGTTTATTGGAGATAAAAGTCTCACAGACTTTTCCTGCCGGGGCTGGCTTCAAACCACAGTCCTCAGATCTCAACCTCCTGAGTTGCTAGGTTTATAGGTATGAGCTACCAGTGCCTGGCTCCTTTGGCTTTTTCATTCAAGGCTAACACTCTATCACTTGAGCCATAGCTTTACTTTGGGCTTTTTAATGTTTAATTGGAGATAAGAGTCTCATGAATTTCACTGCCAGGACTGGCTTTGAATCTCAGTACTCCTAGCTCAGCCTCCTGAGTAGCTAGGATTACAGATGTGAGCCACCAGAACTTGGCTTAATACATGTATCTTTTTAACAGCTCTGTGGAGTTACATTTCACACTCCATGAAATTTATTCTTTGTCTAAAATTAGGTATATAATAATTTCTTAATTGCTAATTAAAAGATGAATGATCTAATTTTGAGGAACTCAAATGTTAAAGTAATGAGACTGTAAGGTGAGATTGATGTACATAGCTTTTATCTCATCAGATCTCTCCATGATCTCTAAACCCATTTGTCATGAATTTTTTTGTGCCTTCAATCTTTGTTTTCAATATGTAGGCACAAGTTCATCAACCAAGCGGAGCACTTCTGCAGGAAACAAGGAATCCAGTTCTACAAGAGAAAGATTACGAGAGCGTACCCGACTCAACCAGAGCAAAAAACTACCCTCTGCGGGTCAGGCACCTAGTGATGCGACACTGGCAAAGCGTTCCCGAAGTCGCACTGCTACGGAATGTGATGTTCGCATGAGCAAGTCGAAATCTGACAATCAGATCAGTGACAAAGCTGCTTTGGAAGCCAAAGTGAAAGATCTCCTCACCCTGGCAAAAACCAAGGACGTGGAGATTTTACATTTGAGAAATGAACTCCGAGACATGCGTGCCCAGCTGGGCATTAATGAAGATGTGTCTGAGGGTGACGGGAAGTCGGAGGAGAAGGAGACCGTCATTGCTCATCAGCCGACTGATGTGGAGTCCACTTTGTTGCAGCTGCAGGAGCAGAACACGGCCATCCGTGAGGAACTCAACCAGCTGAAAAATGAGAACCGAATGCTAAAGGACAGGTTAAATGCCTTGGGCTTTTCTCTCGAGCAGAGACTGGACAATTCTGAAAAACTGTTTGGCTATCAGTCTCTGAGCCCAGAAATGACCCCTGGCAACCAGAGTGATGGAGGGGGAACTCTGACTTCTTCTGTGGAAGGCTCTGCCCCGGGATCCGTGGAAGATCTCCTGAGCCAGGATGAAAATACACTCATGGACCATCAGCACAGCAACTCAATGGACAACCTGGACAGTGAGTGTAGCGAGGTATACCAGCCCCTCACGTCGAGTGATGACGCCCTGGATGCCCCGTCGTCCTCCGAGTCTGAGGGCCTCCCGAGCCTAGAGCGCTCCCGGAAAGGAAGCAGTGGGAATGCCAGTGAAGTGTCCGTGGCTTGCTTGACGGAGCGAATTCACCAGATGGAAGAGAACCAGCACAGCACGAGTGAGGAACTTCAGGCAACCCTGCAGGAGCTGGCTGATTTACAGCAGATCACTCAAGAGCTGAACAGTGAAAACGAAAGGCTTGGGGAGGAGAAGGTCATTCTCATGGAGTCCTTGTGTCAGCAGAGTGATAAGTTGGAACACTTTAGTCGACAGATTGAATATTTCCGTTCCCTTCTAGATGAGCACCACATTTCTTACGTCATAGACGAAGATGTGAAAAGCGGGCGCTACATGGAATTAGAACAGCGTTACATGGACTTAGCTGAGAATGCCCGTTTTGAACGAGAGCAGCTTCTGGGGGTCCAGCAGCATTTAAGCAATACTTTGAAAATGGCAGAACAGGACAATAAAGAAGCTCAAGAAATGATAGGTGCACTTAAAGAACGTAGTCATCACATGGAGCGAATTATTGAGTCTGAGCAGAAGGGCAAAGCAACCCTGGCGGCCACCCTGGAGGAGTATAAAGCCACCGTGGCCAGCGACCAGATAGAGATGAATCGCTTGAAAGCTCAGCTGGAAAACGAAAAACAGAAAGTGGCTGAACTCTATTCTATTCATAACTCCGGAGACAAATCTGATATTCAGGATCTCTTGGAGAGTGTTAGACTGGACAAAGAAAAAGCAGAGACTCTGGCTAGTAGTCTGCAGGAAGATCTGGCTCATACCCGGAATGATGCCAATCGTTTGCAGGACACCATTGCAAAGGTATAAAATGCAGCTGCCTCACGCACCACATGCTTATTGAGAGCCAGAAGTACTGGTTTAATGTGTCATTAGCCTTTATTCAAGGCGTGAGTGTATTTTCATTTTTATTTTGCCTGTTCTGGGGCTTAATCTTAAGACCTTAAGCTTTCTCTACCACATGTGCCAGGCCTCCAAACCAGCTTTTTGCTAGTTATTTGGGAATGGAATTCTCTGCCTGGGCTGGCTTTGAATCACTGTCTCTCAGATCTCAGCTTTCTGAGTAACTAGGATAAGTTATGAGTCACTAGGGCCTAACCTCTAAGCTAGTAGTATTTATTTAAAGCTCAAGAATGTTTTTCTTTTATTAGAATGCATTAAAAAGTATTCTTATAATATTGTCAATGTTGCTCCCACTTCATTGTTTTCTTTTTTTTTTTTTTTTTGCCAGTCCTGGGCTTGAGCTCAGGGTCTGAGCACTGTCCTTGGACTTTCTCAAGGCTAGAGCTCTACCCCTTGAGCCTCAGCACCACTTCTGGCTTTTTTCTATGTATGTGGTACCAAGGAATCGAACCCGGGTCTTCATGCATGCTAGGCAAGCACTTTAACCACTAGGCCAAACTCCGGCCCCTTCATTGTTTTCTTACTTGAGAAAGGATGGGCTAAACAGAAGCATTTATGCCTAGTCCTGTGTATGCCTGTGGAATGTGCCATGGAATTTTGTATCCTTACATATAGTCACTATAGCATAAGATAAATTGAGTTTCAGGGCTAGGGAAGTGGCATAGTGTTAAGAGTGCTTACCTAGCAGGCGTGAAGCCTTGCGTTTCATTCCTCTGTACCATATAAACAGAAAAGGCTCAAGTGGTAAAGTGCTAACCTTGAGCAAGAAAAGCTCAGGGACACTAAGTACCTAGGCCCTGAGTTCAAGCCCCAGAACTGGTAAAAACCAAAACAAAACAAAAAAAAAATAAAAAACACAGAGTTTCGATCTGCAGGATTGGCAATGTCCCTTGCAGCTTTTCAAGTGGAGTTGTGTTGTGAGCTAGTAGTTTTATATGCTAAGGGCTCCTGTTTGCTTGGAGGTTTAGGATTCTTTGGTGGGGGACTAGGATTGTGGCCTGGTGGTTAAGTGCTTGCCTAGCATGCACAAAGCTCTGGGTTTGACTTCCTCCATACCAAGTATGCAGAAAAAGCCAGAAGTGGTGCTCTGGCTCAAGTGGTAGAGTGCTAGCCTTGAGAAAGCTCAAGGGCAGTGTTCAGACTCTGAGTTCAAGCCTCAGGACTGGCTAGAGACCTTAAAAATGATCTGTCCAGTCTCTGATTTCCGGGCATGCAGCACAACAGTGGAACTCAGTCAGAACTGCTGCACTAGTGTTCTGGCCAAGATACTTCATTGTGTGTGGTTTCTGATAAAGTAGAATGTTTTTTTCGTGCCAGTCTTGGGGTTTCAACTCTGGGCCTGGGTGCTCTCCTTGAAGCTACAGCTCTGCTTCTGGCTTTTCATAATTAAGTAAAGGTAAGAGTCTCATGGACTTTCCTGAGCTGCCTTTGAGCTGAGATCCTTAGATCTCAGCCACCTGAGGAGCTAGGACTACAGGTGTGAGCTGCACAGCTTAGTACAGTCTCTAAAAAAAAAAAAAATGTCTTTCGTACCAGTCCTGGGGCTTAGAACTCAGTGCCTGGGTGCTATCCCTGTCCTTTCTTACTAAAGTAAAGCATTTTCTCACTTGAGTCACAAGTGTACGTCTGGCTTTGTGGTAGGTTTTTGTTTGTTTTGTTTTGTGTGTGTTTGTTTTTTGTTTGTGTTTGAGATAATAATGTCTTTATCTCACACATTTTCTTCTCCAGGTTGCCTTTGAACCATGGTCCTCAAATCTCCTGAATAGCTAGGATTATAGATGTGAACTACTGGTACCCAGCAGTGCAGTCATTTTTAAAGGAAGAACAGTAGAACATTGTCATCTAAAACTTTGATAACAGTCTTTGAAACTTGTTGTCAGTAACTTGTTAGGCGTGGAGCTTGAATTCCAGGTCTGGGGCATTGTCTCTAAGCTCTTGCTTAAGGCTAGTGATCTACCGCTTTGACCCACAGAGCCACTTCTGGTCTTCTGGTGGTTAATTGGAGATCAAAGTCTCACCGAGATTTGGGAATGTGGTTTAGTGATAGAGGGCATACTTAGCATACATGAAGCCCTGGGTTCAATTCCTCAGTGCCACAAAACAGAAAAAACTGGAAGTGGTGCTGTGGCTCAAGTGGTAGAGTGCTAGCCTTGGGAAAGCTTAAGGACATGCCCAGGCCCTGAGTTTCAGCCCCAGGACTGGCAAAAGAAAAAGAGTCTCACGGACTTGCCTGCCCAGGTTGGCTTTAAACCACTATCCTCGTATCTCAGCCTCCTGAGTAGCTAGGATTACATGTGTGAGCCAGCGGTATCCAGCTACTTTATAATTATTATTGATTACTTTTAGCTAAACAGTTTCATCTGCTCTTCTATGGAGTGTGTATGTTGAAGGTTGAAGTGGTGCTGTGAGGTAATACTCGAGCAAATATAAGTTCCAGTGGCTCATGGCTATAATCTTAGCTACACAGAAGGATCTGAGGATCATGGTTTGAAGCCAAGTCAGGCAGGAAAGTCTCTAAGACATCTCTCCAATTGATCACTAAAAAGCTACAAGTAGAGACGTGACTTTAGTGGCTGAGTGTCAGCCCTAAACAAAAAAAAAGCCAAAGAACACCAACCAAACGCTGAGTTTAAGTCCCAGGTGTAGTTGCTTGATTTGATATTGAAACTGTAACAAATACATCAATTTTGTAGAACATGTTAATCTCTTTTTTTTTTTTTTTTTTGCCAGTCCTGGGCTTGAGTTCAGGGCCTGAGCACTGTCCTTGGACTTTCTCAAGGCTAGAGCTCTACCACTTGAGCCTCAGCACCACTTCCGGCCTTTTTCTATGTATGTGGTACCGAGGAATCGAACCCGGGTCTTCATGCATGCTAGGCAAGCACTTTAACCACTAAGCCAAACTCTCGGCCCTAGAACATGTTAATCTCATCAAATGCAATGATTAGTCCAAACTTTGGAAAAGGGAAAACTTCTGGAATTCTCCCATAATTTGGCTTAGTTAACAATGATACATAAGTATAATTTCAATGACAGAGCAATAATTTTGTTACATAAAATCTTGTATTAATGTAGAATACCATTTCATACTTTAAGTTCTGTTTTTCTTTTTCTTTGATGGCATAGCCTTGAGCTTGGTGGGCTGGAGCACTACCACTTGAGCCATGCCTTTTGTCCTACTTTTTGCTGATTATTTTGGAGATAGAGTGAACTTTTCTGTCCATGCTAGTCTCATCCTTCAGTCCCCCAAATCTCAGTCTCCTGAGTAACTAGGATTACAGTTATGAGACCCCCCCAGCCCATAAACATTTCTTTTTTCTTATTGTCTGAGACTTGGACTCAAACTTGGTATCTGATGCTTACACTTATTGGCTGGCTCTCTACCACCTGAGCCACGTCTCTAACCCCTAAACATTTTTTTAGTTCATGGGTAGCTGCTCCTGCTTAACTGCTTTGTGTTTCAATTTTGGAATTTATCTCAACTCTCCCAAATCTTTATAGGTAGAAGATGAATATCGAGCCTTCCAAGAAGAAGCTAAGAAACAAATAGAAGATTTGAATATGACATTAGAAAAAGTAAGATCAGAGCTGGAGGAAAAAGAAACAGAAAGGAGTGACATGAAAGAAACCATCTTTGAACTTGAAGATGAAGTAGAACAACATCGAGCTGTGAAACTCCATGACAACCTCATTATTTCTGACTTAGAGAGTAAGTGATGAGAACACACACACACACGTTTACTAATAAGATCCTTAAAAAGCCAGCTTAGCTCACTTGACTTGCAGAAAGGGGTGTGTGTGTGTATGTGTAGTAAAAGTGTAATTCACACATAATAGGCAAATCCTAGTGAATGAGTGTATCAGTATTCCTTAGATTGTTTTTGTAACTTTTTGCTAGTTTGAAATTGTGTCCAAAAACACTTTAAAATATTTTGTGTAGCTGGACAGTCGCCTGTGGCTCACACCTGTAATCTTAGCTCTACAGGAGGCTGAGATCTGATCACAGTTCAAAGCCAGCCCAGACATGAAAGCACATGACTTTTTCTTTTGTTGTGGGTCATGGAGCTTGAATTTGGCCTGGGCGCTGTCCCTGAACTGAGCTCTTCAGCTCAAGGCTACAGCCCTACCATTGAGCCAAGCCCCACTTCCCGTTTTCTAGAGGTTAATGGGAGATAAGAGTCTCTGGTCCTTTTGTGCCTGGGCTGGCTTTGAACCTTGATCCTCAGATCTCAGTCTCCTGAGTAGCTAGGATTATAAGCATGAGCCACCATGGGCAAGTCTGAGACTTTTTTTTTCTATTTTTTGCCAGTCCTGGGCCTTGAGCTCAGAGCCTGAGCTCTGTCCTTGGACTTTCTCAAGGCTAGAACTCTACCACTAGAGCCACAGCACCACTTCTGGCTTTTTTCTATGTATGTGGTACTGAGGAATCGAACCCTGGTCTTCATGCATGCTAGGCAAGCACTTTACCACCAGGTCAACTTTTTTTTTTGGCCAGTCTTGGGGCTTAAACTCAGGGCCTGGGCACTGCCCTTGAGCTTTTTCAAAGCTAGTGCTCTACCACTTGAGCCACGGCACCATTTCCAGCATTTCCTGTGTATATGGTACCAAGGAATTGAACCCAGGGCTTCATACATGCTAGGCAAACACTCTACCACTGAGCCATACTCATGACCCTAGTTATGGCTTCTTAAACTTTTGGTGGCACTTGCTGTTCCTTTGGGCTCTGCCACTTTTATTGTTGTTTTCCTTTTCAACTTCTTTTTAAAATTGTTATTTTATTTATTTATTTATTTTTGTGGGTCATGGGGCTTGAACTGTGGGCCTGCGTACGTCTCTCAGCTCTTTAGCTCAAGGCTACCACTCTACCCCTTGAGCCATAGCCCCACTTCCCATTTTCTAGTGGTTAATTGGAGATAAAAGTCTCACATTTTTCATTGCCTGGGGCTGGC
The DNA here is from genome assembly GCF_031878675.1 of Megascapheus bottae. Classification (NCBI taxonomy): domain Eukaryota; kingdom Metazoa; phylum Chordata; class Mammalia; order Rodentia; family Geomyidae; genus Megascapheus; species Megascapheus bottae. Next base: position 17,021,674 of record NC_143536.1, read on the forward strand.
TTTGAATCGTGATCCTCAGCTCTCAGCCTCTTGAGTAGCTAGGCTTACAGGTATGAGCCACCGTACCTGGCTTAAAATTGTTATTATAAAGATAATTTACAGAGTAGTTACAGTTATGTAAGTCATTGACTTACATAAGTCAATGTAGCTATAAGTCAGTCACCCCTTACCTCCTCTCCCCATTTGTCCTTCCAGTCCCCATCCATAAGTTATATATTTCATCTTCAATATAGTGTCTAGTGAGTATCACTGCTGCATTTGTTCACCCTACTTTATTGGTATTTGACAGAAGATTGATTGGCAAATAGATGACAGAACCCTATCCCATGTACTATGGATGCATGGAAATTTGAATTGCTGCAGAGTGGGTCATTTGTTTGAAGCCCTCACTATATCTTATGGCCGTTCTAAGATCTGGCTAGCTGACCTAGCATCTGCAGGTTCAGCTTACTGCTGAAGCCTTTGTAACGAAAGTAGCTAACTTGAACTGTGTCTCTGAGAAGATGATGTAGTCATTAAGATGCACTGCCTTAAGAAACTATATTTAGTTTTGTGTTTTGAGTTGAGAAGATTTATTTAATTCTACTTCCTTCATACAAGAAAGTGGTTCTAAAGTTTTTCAAATAAACTTTTAAGCTTGTTAGGCTGTAAATTTAGCATGCTGATGCCAATAACCTTTTCTGTAGTATTTACTTTGAATAGGGGAAGAGTGACATCTTGTGGTAGTTTTAGCAATAGCTAGAAAACGTTGGCTGATCAAGATTCCTGGGATAACACTACAAATTGTGATGTTAATGTTATGTTTATTTTAGCTGTGTTTGGAGGGTGTGTGTGAGGGTGAGGGTCCTTAATTTTTTAGCTTTTGGGATTGAACCCAGGGTTCTGCACTTGTTAGGCAAGTGCTTTGCCACTGTACTACATTGTACTCTTATGCAGAGATTAGTTGGGAAGTAACTGCAAACCCTAAAGTTTTTTTTTATTCTTTTGTTGTTGTTGTCATCGTTGTTTTTGCTTTGGGTCATGGGACTTGAACTAAGCCTGGGTGCTGTCCCTGTGCTCTTCAGCTCAAAGCTACCACCCTATCCTTGAGCCAAGCTCCCTTTCCCGTTTTCCTTCCCGTTTTCTGGAGGTTAATTGGAGATTAATTGGAGAGTCGTAGGTCCTTTTGTGCCCGGGCTGGCTTTGAACCTTAATCCTCAGATTTCAGCCTCCTGAGTAGCTAGGGTTACAGGTATGAGCCTCTGTGCCTGGCCCTAGATAAAGTTTTTAACCAGGAACTCAATATGGTGACCTGAAGCTGTCACCCTAACTATGTAGAAGGCTGAAATTGGGAGGGTCACAGTTTCCCAGTCCAGGCTAGACAGAAAAGTTTGTGAGGCTCCCATCTCAGTGGAAGTAGCTGGGGACTGTGAGGCAAGCCTGCCATCCCAGCTATAGCAAGGAATCTAAAACAAGCAGTTCATGGTCTAGGCATGCATGCACTTTGGATAGAAGAGAGCCTTTATCTCAAAAGTAAACAGCACAGCCAGGTACTGGTGATTCATGATTGTAAACCTTGCTATTCAGGAGGCTGAGGTCAGAAGATCGAACTTTTAAAGGTAGAGAAATCAGCAAAATTGATTTTGAGGCGTAGCTGAAGTGGTAGAGTGCTTGCCATGAACATGCAAACTGAGCCAGAATATAAGACCTTCAGTTCAAGACTTGGTACCAGCATAAAAAAAACAAACAGCAACAGCAACAACAACAAAAAACATATTGCATAAAACAGAGAAAATAGCACTCAGAGGGACTGGGAGTTTAGCTTAGTGTAGAGTGCTTGCCTAGCAGGCATGAAGATCCGGGTTCGATTCCTCAGTACCACATACATAGAAAAAAAACGCTGTAAGTGGTTCTGTGGTTCAAGTGGTAGAGCCCTAGCCTTGAGAAAGCCCAAGGACCGTGTTCAAGCCCCAGGACTAGCAAAAAAAGAAAAAGAAGAAAAAATCCAACAAGAAACAACAACAGCAGCAGCAACAAAATAACCCTCAGAAAGAGTTTCTGCCTCACAAACATTGGGCTCTTAAAATTGAAACTCTTCTTCTCCTTCTCTTTCTCCTTCCTTCTCCTCTTCCTCTTCACCAGTCCTTCACCAGAACTCAGGGCTTGAGCACTGTCCTTGGGCTTTCTCAAGGCTAGAGCTCTGCCCCTTGAGCCACAGTACCACTTCCAGCCTTTTCTGTGTATCTGGTATTAAGGAATCAAACCCAGGGCTTTATGCATGCTAGGCAAGCATTCTACCACTAGGCCATGCTCCCAGTCCTCTGAATTCAAACTTTCTTTTCTTTCCTTTTCTTCTCTTTTTCTCCTCTCTCTCTCTCTCTCTCTTTCTCTCCCTCTCTCTCTCTCTCTCTCTCTCTCTCTCTCTCTCTCTCTCTCTCTTTCTCTCTCTTTTTCTTTTTGCCATGTAGCTTCTCTCTTAAAAATTTTGGTGTGGAAAGGTCATATATGAAAGAAATATATGGTCATTACCTACTGCTTATATTTGGCAGTTATTAACATTTTACATTGCTTATCTAGGGTGTGTTTAACTGACAATATGTTGTAGACCTTATGACACTTAAGCCCTGCATATTTCAACATGCAACTAAGAAAATTCTTGTAACCCCACCACTATTATCACATCCAATAAAATTTGCCAAATATGTTTAGTTTTCTATAGTAGTTCTTACTTTACTTGTCTTTTTATAGTTAGCTTGCCTCCTTCCCCTCCCCCCCATTGAAATTATAGGTAGCTGCTGCCAGCAGATTTTTCCAGGCTGACCTCAAACTTTTAATAAATGAACAAAGGGCAAGCCTTAGCAGAGAAATAACTGTAAGTAATAATTAAAACCAAGTAATAAAATAATAAAAACCAAGTAATAATTCTAGAACTGAAAAATTGAACATTGATATCTAAGTTTGCCAAATCTACCCATCAAATGAAGCATTAGAGAGGAGCCAGTGAACCTGACAATAAATCAAGAGATATTTTCCAGTTTGAGGAATAGGGAGAAAAAAGGTTGAAGGAAATGACTGGAGTGTTTATGACCTGTGGAATAACAGGTCCTCAGACCCACGAGGCCTCAGCTCATGTGGACACCATACTACGTTGTCCTGACCTGCTCCCTCCCACCCCCACAATACAGCAACTGGCCAAGGCTGTGCGGCACAAACATGGGGGTGGAGGTGGAGGGTGGATTTATTTTGTTGTTGGACGCAGGCTGCCTTCTTTGTATGGTTTTTCTGTTCAAGACCATATGGCAGCCTGCAGTCAGTTTAGGTACTAGTTCATTCCTCTTTTTGACACCAAAGTCACACTAGAAGTCCTGGCACTTTGTGTCACTCTGTATTTAGGGATGAGTTTGAGCTCAGCAAGAGGCTACAGGCAAAAGAGCCAGCACCCTCTATCTGGGTAGGAAGAAATTCTGGCTTCTGGTATTCCTTTAGCACCATAACGTTTTGCAGCGCGCGCGCGTGTGTGTGTATGTGTGTGTGTGTGTGTGTGTATGTGTATCTGTGTTGGTGTGCCAGTCCTGGGGCTTGAACTTAGGGCCTCTCCACTGTTCCTGGGCTTTTTTGCTCAAGGCTACCACTCTACCATTTAAGCCACAGCTGTGTATGTGGTACTGAGGAACTGAACCCAGGGCTTTGTGCATGATAGCCATGCACTCTCCCACTAGGCTGCACTTATGGCCCTGGTTTTCACATTTTACCTGGGCCACCCAAACTACCATCCTCCTACCGACAGCTTCCCATGTAGATGGGTTCATAGGCACGTCCTACCGTGCATGGTGGCTCTTCAGTTGAGATGGTGTCTTGCTAACTTTTTTCCATCTCTGCCTCTGAGAAGCTGGGATTATATGTGCGAGTCTTTGAAAAGCTTTAAATGTAAATAAATCAATACAATAATAACACTAAAAAAAAAAAACCCAGCCAGATATACTAATGTTCTCAATAAATTTAACTTGGTAACTACTCAAAAATTTTGGCTACTTGAGCAATATAGAAGCTCTTAATGTGCTGATTTGAATCCTATTGATAATTTCAAATGGCCCATCTTCTTCTTGTTGAAATTATTGTTCTCCAGATAATATCTAAACAATTGTGTGAAGATGCTCATTTTTATAATAAATGATTTTTTTTTTTTGCCAATCCTGGGCTTGAGCTCAGGGCCTGAGCACTGTCCTTGGACTTTCTCAAGGCTAGAGCTCTACCACTTGAGCCTCAGCACCACTTCCGGCTTTTTTCTATGTATGTGGTACCGAGGAATTGAACCCGGGTCCTCATGCATGCTAGGCAAGCACCTTAACCACTAGGCCAAACTCCTGGCCCCTATAATAAATGATTTTAACTGATTGTTGGAGCTTGCCGAAGCAAATTGTGATATGTTCACTTGGTGAAATGCTCTGTATGCATCCAGATGCATACATCCAGGTGGTGCCATGAGTATAGCATTCATTATAATACTAGTCAGACAGCTAAGGGAGAAGATTGTGTGAGCCCGAGGCTAATCTGGCTAATTTAACAAGACTGATCTCAGAGAAAAGGGGGAAAAACAAGGCAAGACAAAGCTGAAGAAGCATAAGAACTTGGAAAGGCTTAAACACAAATAAGGAATTATCTCATTTTGTTACTCTTCTATTTTCCAGGTCTGTGTGTATGTGTGTATGCACATGCATGTATGCAGGCATGTGTGGATTGGTAATGAGGCTTGAACTAAGGACCTTGAGTTCTCTCCCTTAGCTTTTATACTCAAGACTGGTACTATATCTACTACTTGAGTTATACTTCCACTTCTAGCTATTTACTGGTTAATTGGAGATAGAAGTCCTTTGAATTTGTTTTTCCTGGCTGACTTCAACCATTATCCTCAGATTTCAACCTTCTGAGTAGATAGGGTTACAGGCATAAGCCACCAGTGTCTGGCTTTTCCAGGCTTTTTATTGTGAATAACTAGAATGAAGAAAAACAATGTACCTACTTTTTGTGGAAAAATAAAGTTAAGTTAGAAAGTTAAATTAGCATATGGTTCATTTGAAACTTATCTGTGTCTTCTGTGTCAAGAATCTTGGGTTGAAGATAAAACTGTTTCTAGGTGTCTGACACACTACCTAGCCTGTTCCTAAACTTATTAATATTGTTTACCCTTATTCTTTCCCTTCCTCTAAAAATAGTTTAGTGAGAATTACAAGCATCTCTAAGCATGGTCCAGTCCCCTAAGGGTTCTCTGGGCATTCAAATGGCTAGAAAGATTGTTATGGATTTTATCTCGTGCCCCCCAAAATAACAAGTTGAGCCTATGCCCATGGTAACTGATTGGGGACATCTGCATGATTGATAGGTGGATTGCTCTTGATTTGTCGTGAAAAGATTGAGTCCATTATTATTAAATTGTTATGAGCTTTATTATTAAACAAGCCCAGAATTGTTTACAACAAAGTTAGTTTAAGAATGAGAATAACATTTTATTTGATTTTTAGAATAAAAACAACACTGTAAAGGTAGAAGTATAATTTATAATTGAAAAAGGAGATAGACTATTTCTGTTCTTTGCTAGAATTTAACTTGAAGACAGTAGGTGGCAGTGTCCCTCACACCCAGGAAATTGGAGAGGCAGGAAATTACATTTAGAGGTTCCCAAGTTAAGAGTGAGACCTCTAGCACCTTTTTCGTGGTACTAGATTAAATGGTAGTTTTGTTAAAGTAGTCTTCAAAACAAGAATGTAAATATAAATTCATTTGTAGAAATCATCGTGTGTGTATGTGTGTGTATGTATGTGTGTGTTTTGGTCTTAGAGTTTTAACTTAAGGCCTATGTGTCAAGTCTAGTGCTCTACCCTTGAGCCACAGCTCCACTTCTGATTCTTGGTGATTAATAGGAGGTCAGAGTCTCATAGATTCCTGCCCAGGTTGGCTTCAGTCCTCAGATTACAGCCTCCTGAAGAGTTAATATTATAGGCATGAGCCACCTCCATCTAGCCATCTTGTCATTTATAACATTACATATTTCATAGGGAAAATAGGGATACTTTTAGTGTCCTTAGTACTGAAGAATTAAGCCCAGGGCTTCATGAACTCTAGGCGGGCACGCTACCATTAGGCCATGCTCCTAGCTCAGATGATTGGTTTTTGAATATAGATTGTTGCAGTAAATATATGCTTACTATGTATAAGGACTGAGGTAGAAAGGTATGTATTCAGAAAGCACCATGTCTGTCTATAGTTAGGATGACACTGAATCCTAGGCAATGATTTCACTATTGCTTTTTCTTACCACTCACTCCCACATTGTATATTTGTACATTTTTCTGTGTGAGTATGTATGGATTGGGTCTCATTATTATCATTATAGCAGAAGCTGGCTTCAAACTTAGAATCCCTCTTCTTTCAGCCACCATGCTTGGATCTTTAATTTTACTTAAAGGACTGTTACATGCTGCATGCTGGGGTTGGGAAGTTACCAGACACTCCTACCTTGTTTGGTTTCATGATAGAGGCAGATGTGTAAAGAAAGGTAATGGCGTTAGCAACATGTTACCACCAAGCTTTGTAAGGCACATTTGGAACACAGACAAATAATATCAGCAAACTATAGAAGTAGGCAAAAATCAGTAAGTAAAGGATGTGTTAATCACAATATGTAAATGCCTTTTCTGATGGTTAACCACAAGAAAGAGTTGGATCTACAGCTGTGAGACAGATAGTATAGAGGATGTACAGTAATGCCCTCCTAAGGTGTTTTTTTGAATTTTTTTATTGTAATGTATAGAGGGGTTACCGTTATAGTGGCCAGATAGTGGGTGCTTTACTTCTCACACATTGATACTCCTCATGGTTTTGTCCCCATTTCCCTCCCCCCTAAGGTATTTCTTTATAGATGTGTATTTTAATATTTTTAGCATTAAAATAGTTACTATAGAAGTGATATACCAAGAGATTGCAGTTCTACAAGTCAGGTAAAAAGTACTTTTAGACTATGTCACTTCTTCCCTACACTTGCTTCCAGTTTTTCCCTTCCATCCCCACAAGTTGTAGAGTTCATTTTCTACAGTGTCTAGGGAGAACCTCTGCTTCATTTGTTCACCCTTTGTCCCTGCACTTCCATGTGTATTTTAGAACAGAAACTCTCTTCAAGTACAGTATGATGTAGCTTTTTTTTTTTATTTAATTTTTTTTTTTTTTTGTGGGTCATGGGGCTTGAACTTGGCCTGGGCACTGTCCTTCGGTACCACATACATAGAAAAAGCCAGAAGTGGTGCTGTGGCTCAAGTGGTAGAGCTCTAGCCTTAAGAAAGCTTAAGGACAGTGCTAGGACTGGTGCCAAAAAAAAAAAAAAAAAAGAGTATCAGGTCCTTTTGTGCTTGGGCTGGCTTTTGAACCTTAATCCTCAGATCTCAGCCTCCTGAGAAGCTAGGATTACAGGTGTGAGCCACTGTGCCCTGCAATTTAGCTTTATTTTTACCGCTACCATTACAGATACTTAATTTGTCAGCTTGTTGAGTATTGAATAATTAGTTGAATAATTTCTTGTCACACTGGAATTTATTATTACTATTATTATTATTATTATTATTATTATCATTATTATTATTTTGCCAGCCCTGGGCTTGAGCACAGGACCTACGCCCTGTCCTTGGGCTTTCTCAAGGACAAGTGGGCTACCACTTGAACCACAGCATCATTTCCGGCTTTTTTCTACATATGTTGTACCTAGAAATTGAACCTGGATCTTCATGCATGCTAGGCAAGCATTCCACCACTAGGTCAAACTCCCAGCCTGCAACTACATTTTTAATAACAGGCATGGTGTTTTGATTCCTTTTATACCAACAATGTATATGTTTCTAAATTAACTTTAATTAACTTTTTGTTGCAAAATTAATACACTGAGAAACTCATCTAGAAATTATAACTTGGTATTTTTCTTAGAAGTAATATTACTGAATACTTGTATTGAACATGTCTTTTTACTTTCAAAGTTCTGAATTAAGAATAAAAAAGTCGGGCTGGGAGTTTGGCCTAGTGGTAGAGTGCTTGCCTAGCATGCACGAAGACCCGGGTTCAATTCCTTGGTACCATATACTTAGAAAAAGCCAGAAGTGGGTACTGAGGCTCAAGTGGTAGAGTTCTAGCCTTGAGAAAGTCCAAGGACAGTGCTCAGGCCCTGAGCTTAAGCCCAGGACTGGCAAAAAATAAAAAAATAAAAAAAGAATAAGAAAGTCTCTGGGCTTGGCTCATGCCTGTAATCCTGGTTACTCAGGAGGCTGAGATCTGAGGATCACAGTTCAAAGCCAGCCCGGGCACTAAAGTCTGTGAGACTCTTTATCTCTAACCACTAGAAAAGCAGAAGTGGCAGTGTAGCTCAAGGGGGTAGGGTGGTAGCCTTGAGCTAAAGAGCTCAGGGACAGCACCCAGGCCCCAGAGTTCGAGTCCCATGACTGACAACTTAAAAAAAAAGAATAAAAAAGTCTTCAGGCAGGACAGTTTATTTGAATATATGCCTATCTCCTTCCTCATATGTGTACACATATGTATTTAATATGCTTCTAAGTATATTAATTTTTTTTGTCTTTGTAGACACAGTTAAAAAGCTCCAGGACCAAAAGCATGACATGGAAAGAGAAATCAAGACACTCCACAGGAGACTTCGGGTAAGATAAACTTTTTGAGTATTGCCTAGTTGTGAAAACGTTTTCTGCAATTTGAGATGTCATTGACCTATCATTTACCTTAAGCGGTAAATACAGTGTTGTATGGGTCCCTTTGGGCTTTGAGTAGATTGTAAGTGCTATCATTTCAAATTGGTACGGATGCTATATTTGGGGGTAGAATTAAGTACTAGTAATTTATGGGTGAAAGTTTTAGGAGAATAAATTTAGGATCCTTGTGTATTTGGATAGAAGAAAACTATTAAGCTTTTAATTATAAAGCTTCCCAAGACTCTTTCTTTCTCTTTCTTTTTTTTCCCCTCCAGTCTTGGGGCTTGAACTCTAAAAACTGTATTTTATGGAGGGGTCTTTCCTTTTTTGGGGGACTGGGGATCAAACCCAGGACGTTACACTTGCTAGGCAAACGCTTTGCCCCACTGAGTTATGTCCCTGTCCCACACATTTGCAACGCCGTCATTCTCACCCCTCTTTAATCCTCCCTTCTCCTCATCCTCCTCCCTAAAATAATTTCAGTAGATTCTGTTGTTCCACGTTCATACATGCAAACAGTCTGTTTTGACTATGTTCACCTTTTTTCAGCCTCCTTGTTACATACGTCATGGTATTTTGCTGTGTATGAATTTGACCAGCTTATATACTAATTTTAGAGTTTAGGTTTTGTTGCAGTTGCTCAGGCTACCTTCATGATGACAAAAATGGCTTTGCGGGTAAGAGGGCTTGGGGTGGCCCAGCGGAGGCTGTGTTGGAGGTGTGGCCATGGGGAGCCTTCTCCACCCAGGCCCACCGCACCCTCCGTGACTGTGGGAAGTAGCACACCATGCAGCTCCTCACTGCCTCTTTGTATAATTTTGTCTGCCTATATTGAGTCCAATGTTTTTCTTCTGGCTTCCTCTTCCTTTTCCTTTACTTTTGATTCTTTTTTTTCTACTAGTTTTTGATGTCAGGATATTTATAGTTTTTCACTGTATGGGTCACATACCATTTATATACCTTCTTGAGCTTTCTGGAGGTCAAGCTCTAGAGTTTTGATATTGAATTTTGTAAGATTGCTTTGAAAAGCTTAATGTTATTCTCTATTTATTGAACACTTTGCTTGATGCCTTAGTAAGCAGATCACCTAATCTTCCCTTTATTAAGGACAGGTTTGCTAATAATAGTTGTGTTACTGGTTAGGAACAGATCAGAGCAATTCTCTAGGATGAAAAAAAGTCATCACATGACATGATTCTCTACTTGAGTGACCCAATAAGCTCCACTCCCAAACTCCTAGAATTAATAAACCACTTTAGCAAAGTGGCAGGATACAAAATTAACCTTCAAAAGTCAGTAGCCTTCTTGTACACCAACAATACACAAACAGAAGACCAAATCAAGAAAATGATCCCATTCACAATAGCCCCCAAAAGAATAAAACACTTAGGAATTAACTTAACCAAAAATGCAAAACTATAAAACTATAGTTTTAAGGAAAACTATAAAAGCCTAACAAAAGGAATTAAAGAGGACACCAGGAAATGGAAAGACATCCCATGCTCATGGCTAGGGAGAACCAATATAGTGAAAATGGCTATACTGCCAAAATTGATATACAAATTCAATGCAATCCCCATCAAAATCCCAAAGACATTCTTTACTAAAATAGAAGATATAATCCAAAGATTCATATGGAACAAGAAAAGACCTAGAATAGTCAAAATAATTCTAGGCAAGGGGCCCGGGAGTTTGGCCTAGTGGTTAAAGTGCTTGCCTAGCATGCACAAAGACCCGGGTTCGATTCCTCGGTATCCCACATACACAACCAAGCCGGAAGTGGCAGAGACGAGACACAACCAAAAACCGGAAAAGTGGCAGAGACAAGACTGCGACGGCGACAGAGAGCGAAAGAAGCGAGCTGAGCTGAAGTGAACAGAGCCCAACCGAGTGGTGGCCGGAGCGAGCGGGGCGGGAGCGAGCAGGACCGGAGCGTGCGGGAGCGAGCCGAGCCAGAGCCAGCGAGGCCGGAGCGAGTGGGGCCAGAGCGAGAAGGGGCCAGAGCGAGCAGAGCCAGGAGCAAGCGAGAGCTAGCCGGGCCGGAGCGAGCGGGGCCAAGAGCAAGCTGGAGCGAGCCGGGCGGAAGCAAGCGGGGCCGGAGCGAGCAGGGCCGGAGCGAGCGGGGCCGGAGCGAGCGGGGCCTGAGCTAGAAAGAGGGCCTAGCCGGGCCGGAGCGAGCGGGGCCTGAGCTAGAAAGGGGGGCCTAGCCGGGCCAGAGCGAGCAGGGCCGGAGCGAGCGGGGCCAGAAAGAGAAAGGGGCCAAAAAAAAAAAAAAATAATTCTAGGCAAAAGAGCAATGCAGGTGGTATTACAATACCAGACTTCAAACTTTACTATAGAGCCATAATAACAAAAACAGCATGGAAAGGCACAAAAATAGACCAGAAGATCAATGGAACAGAATAGATGACTCAGAAATAGAACCACATACCTATAGTCAACTTGTATTTGACAAAGGAGCCAAAGATATGCAGTGGAACACAGTCTATTCAATTATTGGTGCTGGCAAAACTGGGCAGCCACATGCAGAAAACTAAAAATTGACCCTAGCCTTTCGCCATGCACAAACATTAACTCAAAGTGGATCAAAGATCTTAATGTCAGACCGGAAACCGTGAAGCATGCTACGTGATAGAGTAGGAGAGACACTGGAACTCATAGGCACAGGCAAAAGATTCCTGAACAGAATCCCAGGGTCACAACAGATTGGAGAGAGACTCGATAAATGGGACTACCTAAAAATTAAAAGTTTCTGCACAGATAAAAGCATAGCCACAAAAGTAGAGAGACAGCCAACGAACTGGGAAAAGCTATTTACCAATAATACATCTGGCCAATGTTTAATATCCAGTGTCTACAGGGAACTCAAGAAACTAATCCCCCCCCAAACCCAACAAACCATTCACTAAATGGGCAAGGGAACTAAAGAGAGACTTATCAAAAGAAGAGATTAAAATGATAGAAAAGTATATGCATTAATGTTCATTATCCATGGTCATAAATGAAATGCAAATAAAAACAATCCTAAGATACTACCTTACCCCAACAAGAATGGCCAAGATTTTGAACTCAGACAATGACAGTTGCTGGCGGGGTTGTGGAGAAAAAGGAACCCTACGACACTGCTGGTGGGAATGTAAACTAGTTCAGTCACTCTGGAAAGCAGTGTGGAGGTTTCTTAAAGAACTGAAAATAGACCTTCCCTACCATCCCGCCATACCACTTCTGGGCATCTATCCTGAACAGCATGACCCAGGATATTATAAGGACACCTGCTCAGCTATGTTCATCTCTGCACTATTCACAATAGCCAGGCAATGGAAACAATCCAGATGCCCTACTGCAGATGAATGGATACAGGAAATGTGATATATATATACACAATGGAATTCTACATAGCCAACAGAGAAGATAAAATAATGGCATTCGCAGGGAAGTGGATGAATCTAGAGCGAATCATGTTGAGTGAGACAAAACCAAAGGAACAAAAGGCGCATGGTATCCTTAATATGTGGGTATTAGATCCAAACAGTACAAGACGAGGACTCAATATTTACATACCCAATGCAATGGTATTGGAAATATAAACACAACTACATAGACATAAAAACTTATGACTCTATAGACATATAACACATAATCACAGTTTTTTTTTAAACCATCTTTGTTTTCTTTTGAAAATAAACTTTTTTTCCCATCTCTTTGTGCCAGTCCTGGAGCTCAAATTCAGGGCCTGGATGCTATCCCAGAGCTTTTTTGCTCAAGACTAGTACTGTACCACTTGAACATAGTTCCATTTCTGGCTTTTTGGTGGTTAATTGGAGAAAAGAGTCTCAGACTTTCCTATTCTGGTTGGCTTCAAACCTTAGTTCTCAGATTTCAGCCTCCTGAGTAGTTAGGATTATAGGCATAGCTACCAGTACAGGGCTAACATTTAGATTTTTATTTTTAGGTTGTGTGTGTGTGGTGGGGGGCGGGTAGTTCTGGTTCTGGGGCTATAAGTCAGAGCCTTGGCACTATTCTTTTTGTGTGTGTGTGTGGAGGGCGTCATGGGATTTGAACTCTAGGCCTGGGCGTTGTCCCTGAGCTTTTCAGCTCAAGGCCACCTCCCTACCCCTTGAGCCACAGCCCCACTTCCCCTTTTCTAGTAATTAATTGGAAATAAGAGTCTCATGTTTTTTAATGCCTGGGCTGGCTTTGAACTGCCATCCTCAGATCTCAGCCTCCTGAGTAGCTAGGATTACATGTGTGAGCTACCATGCCCAGCTGCCTTCGCACTATTCTTTAAGGCTAGCACTCTATCACTTGAACCATAATTCTACTTCTGGCTTTTCGGTGGTTAATTAGACATAAGACTCTCATGGACTTACCTGGTCAGACTTGCTTTGAACATTGATCCACAGATCTCAGTCTCCTGCATAGCTAGGGTTACAGATGTGACCCAACATGGCCCAGCTAACATTTAGTTTTTTTTTAATATAGGAGGAATCTGCAGAATGGCGGCAGTTTCAAGCTGATTTACAAACTGCAGTAGTCATTGCAAATGACATTAAATCTGAAGCCCAAGAAGAGATTGGTGATCTGAAGCGCCGATTGCATGAGGCCCAAGAAAAAAATGAAAAACTCACAAAAGAATTGGAGGAAATAAAGTCACGCAAGTATGTTCTGAGAAACTACTTGTGTACTGTATTCCAATAGAAAACACTTCAACACCAATTTAGTGATAACTTTTTGTGTCTCATTTTTATGAGATCTGTAAAATATTGCAGTTTATGAATCTTTCAGAGTTGTTTTCTGTGTTATTGGTCAACAACTCTGGAGGCAGATGATTTAAAACTGTTCTTATGGTCTTCTGTTTATCTACCATTGATCCAGTCCTGTTGTTCCTTTTTTCTTTTTCTGTTTTTGTGCTAATACTGGGGCTTTAACTCAGGGTCTTGCATATTCCCTTAAGTTTGCTCAAGGATGGTACTCTAGACTCTATTTCTGGCCTTTTGCTGGTTAATTGGAGATAAGAGTCTCATGAACTTTTTTTTTTCTTTTTTTGGTTAAACTTTTTTGTGGCTTAAACTCTGGGCCTGGGCACTTTTCCTGAGTTCTTCTCAAGTCTACTGTCCTACCCAAGGCCTAGGGGTTGTCCCTGAGCTTTCAGCTCAAGGCTTCTACCCTACTCCTTAAGCCACAGCACCACTTCCAGTTTCCTAGTGGTTAATTAAAGAGTCTCAGAGATTTTAGTGCCTGGGCTGGCTCTGAACCGCAACCATGAGATCTCAGCCTCCTGAGTAGCTAGGATTACAGGCTTGAATTACTGTGCCTGGCTATGAACTTTTCTACCCAGGCAGGCTTTGAACCTTGATCATTAGATTTCAGCCTCCTAAGTAGTTACTATTACAGATATGAGCCACTGGTTCCTGGCAAGTTTTTCTTTAAATTATGGTAGACTTGTGTTCCATTCGGAGATGTTCCTTGCTTCTTATCAGCTAGATCTGATCTGAGCCAGCAACCTTAATTTCCTTCAGCAGCATCAGTTTTCTCATCTTTGAAGTGGAGACAATACTACTTTACAGTATTATAAGGAGTAAATGAGATAGTACCTCTAAAACGTTTAGAGCAATGGCCAGTTCACTTTAGCTAGTAATTTAGAACCCTAAGTAAAGAATGTAAAGCGAATTTCTCTCGGCCTCTTACCTGAAGAATGTCCATTTGTTTCAGAATGTCCATTTGTTTCAGTCATATATCAGTACTACATTTTTTCTTCATCAAACAGATAACATTGGAAATGTATAAAGTTTACTAGATGGGAGACCATCATGATGTGTCTGAACTCTACAATAAGTCACCATCCATAGATGTGGGAAAGCAGTTTTGTGTTATTACAAATTGGATTATTCCTTGAGTAATTCTTAGATGTCAGAAAAAGTTTTAAAAAGTAGGATACCTTTGACTGCCTTATTTTATTAATCCCTAGTCTTAGTGTATATCCCAGAGAAAAGTATTGCTAAATATTTTTTCAGTGGCTTCCATAAGTAGAATTTGAATGAGACTAGGGATTTTTGGTCCTCTGTTGATACAAAGCTTCATTATTTTCATTTCTCTGTATATTATCAGAAATGCCTTATTTGGGAGTTGTGATGAGTGATGGAAATTATTTTTATTTTTGTAATTTTGGGGACCATAGAAGATCAAACTCAGGGCCTTATATATGCCTAAGCTCTACCACTGAGCCACATACCTAGCTCTGAAATTTTCCTCTTAAAGGATACCATTGGCTCCTAAAACATTATCAGTCTTTGTGATATATGTTTAAAACAAGTTGCCTTCCAAAAGAAGCAGCATCTTGTACAACAATTGTTGTATAAGAGTAATTTTGGGGGCCGGGAGTTTGGCCTAGTGGTAGAGTGCTTGCCTAACATGCACGAAGACCAGGGTTTGATTCCTCTGTACCCCACATACATAGCAAAAAGCCGGAAGTGGTAGAGTGCTAGCCTTGAGAAAGTCCAAGGACAGTGCTCAAGCCCTGAGCTCCAGCCCAGGACTGGCAAAAAAAAAAAAAAAAAAAAGAGTAATTTTGTAGGCTCTTGTGATTTCACAGGACCCATTCAATAAGCAATGTTTTCATAATAATGCTAACAGTTTGTTAGGCCTTTTCCTTTTCCTTTTTTGGTGGAACTGGGGTTTGAACTGAAAATTTTGAGCTTCCTATGCAGGCATTCTACCACTTGAGCCATGTGAGCCTTCTTGGTTTAGTTATTTTCAGGATAGGGTCTTATTTTGTCTATTCTATTCTTTCTATGCAAGTCCTGGGGCTTGAAATCAGGGCCTGGGTGCTGTCTCTGAGCTTTGTTGCTCAAGTTTAGAACTATAGCCCTATGGCTACAGCCCCACTTCCAATATCTTTTCTACCTGGCCTGGCTTTGAACCATGATCCTCAGATCTCAGCCTCCTGAGTAGCTAGGATTACAGGCATGAGCCACTGTGCCTGGCTAATATATCTCCCTCCCTCTTTCCCTCCCCTCCCCTCTCTTCCCCTCTCTTCCCCTCCCCTCCCCTCCCTCCCTCCCTCCCTCCCTCCCTCCCTTCCTTCCTTCCTTCCTTCCTTCTTCCTTCTTGCTGGTCTTGGGGCTTGACTCAGCCTAGGGTTGTCCTTAAGGTTCTTTTGCTCAGAGTTAGTATTCTACAACTTGAACCACAGTGCCAATTCTGGCTTTTTCCTGAATAAGAGTCTCAGAAACTCTGCCTGGGCTGGCCTTGAATTATGATTCTCAGATCTCAGCCTTATGAGTAGCTAGGATTGTAGGCATGAGGCTACTTGTGCCTGGAGTAGCTTATGTATATTGTATATTCTGCTTTGTTTTTGCCAGTCCTGGCCTTGGGCTCAGGGCCTAAGCACTGTCCTTGGGTTTTCTCAAAGCTAGAGTTCTACAACTTAAGCCACAGCACCACTTTTGGCTTTTTCCTATGTATATGGTACTGAGGAATTGAACTCAGGTGTTCGTGCATGCTAGGTAAACACTCTACCACTAGGCCAAACTCCCAGCCCCATATTCTGTTTTATTTTAATTAAAAAAAATTTTTTGTACCAAGGTTTGAACTCGGAGCTTCATACTTACGCAGTCCTCCAGCTCTAGGGTCTTCCATTTTTGCCATGAGTATCCTGAATTGAGAGTCTTCTATTTATGCTTCCCATGTAACTGATAGGACACCTGTACTTTGTACTCTTTCCAGCTTATTGATTGAGATAGGAGTCTTAACAACTTTTTTTTTGTTGTTTTTTTTTTTGTGGGTCATGGAACTTGAACTTGCCTGGGCACTGTCCCTCAGCTCTTCAGCTCAAGGCTACCACTCTACCCTTGAGCCAAGCCCCACTTCTCATTTTCTAGAGGTTAATTGGTGATAAGAGTCTCAGGTCCTTTTGTGCCTGGGCTGGCTTTGAACCTCGATCTCAGATCTCAGCCTGCTGAGGAACTAGGATTACAGGTGTGAGCTCCTATGCCTGGCTTAACTTTTATCTAAGCCCTAAATCAAGATCCTCCTGCTCTCTGCCTCCCAAGTAGCTGGGATTGTAGGAATGAACCACCATATCCAGCTTACTTTTGCACAAATAGTGACAAAATGTTAACCTTATGAGTCAAGGCCTTGGTGCCAAATTATATTCGTAATCATTAAACAACTACATACTGACTTAATAAAAAAAGTGTCAAAAGCCCAAGCCAAACAAAATACCAGTTTCACCTAAAGATACTTTTCCTGAAAGGTTAAATTAATAATTCTACCAAATCTCAGCCCTTGAAGGTACCCTATTTTTAATGTTCTCTGTGACAAAATGGGAAGGACAAAAAGGCACTTCTGAAGCCTGGTGCAGTGGCTCATACCTCTAATCCTAGCTTCTCCAGAGGCTGAGATCTGAGGATCAAGGTTCAAAGCCAGCCCAGGCACAAAAAGACCTGAGACTCTTGCCTCCAGTTAACCACTAGAAAACAGGAAGTGGGACTTGCTCAGAGGGT
Source organism: Megascapheus bottae (assembly GCF_031878675.1). Classification (NCBI taxonomy): domain Eukaryota; kingdom Metazoa; phylum Chordata; class Mammalia; order Rodentia; family Geomyidae; genus Megascapheus; species Megascapheus bottae. The sequence continues at coordinate 17,038,895 of NC_143536.1, forward strand.
ATGGCGGTAGCCTTGAGCTGAAGAGCTCAGGGACAGTGCCTAGGCCAAAGTCAAGCCCCATAACAAAACAAAAAAATGGCACTTCTGCTTTATCTGTTGTGTATCCAAGAATGGGGTGCCTTGAGGGGAACATTCTATGATAATTTTCATTTGAACTTTCTTTTAATTTTTATTTGAAAATAATTGGGAAACAAACTATAGTCATTTTTGTGTGGGAAATTTCTCAAAAAAGGTTGAGAGCCCATCCTAGCTGGGCACCGGTGGCTTACGCCTGTAATCCTAGCTTCTCTGGAGACTGAAATCTGAGGATCACAGTTCAAAGCCAGCCCAGGCAGGCAAGGCTGTGAAGACTCTTACCGCCAATAAACTACTGAGAAAAACCTGTAAGTGGTGCTGTGGGTCAAGCGGTAGAGTTCTAGCTTTGAGCACAGAGCCCAGGCCCTGAGTTGAGGACCCAGCACCAGCAAAAGGAGAGAAGGGATCGAGGGGAGAAAGGGGAGAGGAGGGAGAAGAGAAAGAGAGAGACAGAGACAGAGACACACAGAGACAGACAAACAGATAGATAGAAAGATAGAGGATGAGACAGAGAGACACAGAGAGAAGGCCCATTCTTTCAAGGAACATAATACTTCCTTGTTACCAGTGATAAAATATGGACATTTCAAGGGAATTTTATGAAGATACCAGTAAACTTTGTTGGTTTTTTTTTTTTTTTTTTGGTGGGTTATGAGGCTTGAACTCAGGGCCTGGGTGATGTTCCTGAGCCATTTTGTCCTCAAGATTTGTGCTCTACCACTTGAGCCATAATATTACTTCTGGGTTTTGACTGGTTAATTGGAAATAAGAGTCTCATGAGGACTTTTCTGCCTGGGCTGGTTTTGAACCATGATCCTCAGATCTCAGCCTCCTGAGTAGCTAGAAGTAGCTAGCTACTACTTAGTAGCTCATGAACTTTTTTGCCCTGGCTGGCTGGCTTCGAATTGTGATCCTCAGATTTCTAGGTCTTGTGTAGCTAGGATTACAGGTATAAACAATGAGTACCCAACCCAACAATTAACTACTAATTATTGCGTCTTAGGGCAGTATAGCTATAGTTATCTAAAAAAGCTACTGAAATATTCTTTCCAACCACAAATAAATTTTTAATCTGCATTTTTCTATTTCAATAGAAGACATGGGACTATAGCTGCCTTCTAAGCCAGATATTAAAAAGCATCAAGCATTACTATTCTTCCTGCTAATTTTTTTACTTTTGAATACATAATTAGTTTTTAATAGTCATTTTCATAAGGATATTTTCATCGTGTAAGTCCTGAGTTTACCTTGATTTTTAGGTGAGATAAGTATTTTATGTAACTCTTAGTTTTAATTAATTTAATGGACAACACCCTACGTAAGTAAAACCTTTCTGGAGTTCTCAGTGATTTTTAGGAGGGGAATGGGTTTCTAAGAGCAAACATTTGATTGCTGTTATTGATTATTAAACTTTCTAATCAGGACAAGTAGCTGGATATTGATCCTTTGGTACATTTAGAAGCAAAAAACCTGCCAGCAGAGCCAAATGACTACCAACAACAAATTTTCCTAAGGACAGCTTAATTTTTGTGGCTTAATTTTTATCCCCAAGTATACTTGATAGTTTTATGACATGCAAACTCCGCAATTGTAATCTCATTTCAGATAAAATAATTTTTTTTATTAGCTCAGTGAACTGAAGAAAGCCAGAAATGAGTGGTAATTGGTTTTTCTGATGACTCAGGATAAATTACCATGAGTTGGTAGGGGATTCATGTTACAAGTATGGCCTATTCAATTTTTTGTAGAAATTCTATTTGGAGCTTCTAGCAGTTTTGTTTCATTCTTTAAGAACATGAGCTTTGGTTTCATCTCTTTGTTATTTTCATGTCAAAGCACAATATTTTAGCTGGCAGAGATTACATTTGCTGGTAAATTCCCAAGACTCCTGAGGACTGGGCCCTGTCATTATTAGAGAAGCAGAGATTGCAGTCCTGAGCAAGGCTCTGTGGCCAGTCTGCCTCCCATTTCACTGCTGATTACCTACTGATGCCCTCACTGGCACCTACTTAGGTGAAAATGGAATTTGATGGTTATTTAACTTATTTAAGATAACTTGATATGAAAATTTTAATATCATTTCCTGGTATTCACCAAGCAAATGAGACCATTAGACTGGTAATCTATTCTATTCAATTGTACAGTTTGAAACAACAGTAACAACAACAGAAAACAAAAATTAATACCTTTTTACTGCTTTTTCAGTTGGGAGGGGAAAATGTATATGATCGCTCATATACACATAACACAAAATGCCTAAAGTTTAATATTGTTTTTAGGCAAGAGGAGGAGCGAGGCCGAGTGTACAACTACATGAATGCAGTTGAGAGAGATTTGGCAGCTTTAAGGCAAGGGATGGGACTGAGCAGACGGTCCTCGACTTCCTCAGAGCCAACTCCTACAGTAAAAACCCTCATCAAGTCCTTCGACAGCGCATCTCAAGGTAATTGCTTCCTTGTCTCCTGAGCCTTGGCCTGTGCTCCTACCACTTGCCGTGTGTTTCCTGGTCTTTGCCGTAGTCTCTCATCTTTTACATAGTATCAGACTTAATGAGTTAAATGCCAGATAAATTTTAATGGGGGAGTTAGAATCCTGTTCTGCTTCAGAAAACTTGGTCTCAGAGCTTACCATGTATCTTCTCAACTGCATCACACATATTATTATGATTTCCTTTTTATGCTGGTCCGAGACTTGAACTCAGGTCCTGGGTGCTCTCCCTCAGCCTCTTTCTGCTCAAGGCTAGCGCTCTACCACTTGAGCCACTGTTCCACATTAACATTTTTCTGAGTAGTTAATTGGAGATAAGAGCCTCACAGACTTTCTTCTCTGGCCTGGCTTCAAACGGCGATCATCAGATCTCAGCCTCCTGAATAGCTAGGATTACAGTGCAAGCCACCATGCCTGGCTTCTTATGTTTATTCAATCACTATGTCTAAAACTTCCTGATATACAACTTTAGCTCTAGGCCAAAGTGTGTGCGCGCACAGGCATGTACAGGCAAGTCAAGGCCTTGTGTTTTCTTGACTTTCTTGCTCAGGGTTAGTACAACCACTTGAGCCATTCCTCCAGTCTACCAGCTCAGCCTTTTGCTGCTTATTTTGGCCTCTCAGACTCCTCTGCCTGCACTTGCTTGAATTGTTCTCTGGATCTCAGTCTCCCGAGTAGGGTGTGTGTTACCAGTGTCCAGCATTTTCTTAGACATTGTATGTACAATATAAACCTTGTTCTCTAGCTTTCTGGACCCATGCATAAACAGATATGTATATTTAGAGACTTCTAAAATAAGAAGATCATGGCATTTACAGTTAAGTTATAATTGTGCAACTATTCAAAATATTAACAAGAAATCTTTAATGCAAACATGATATAATAAAGTATATCTAATTGACCCAGAAAAGAATTACAACAGAATTGAAAGTAGGAATTTAGACAAAGACTCTCTAGTGATTTTAGGAATGAATAATGAAACTGTTAAAGATTGTTCAGTAAAGGGAGAATAAGAGTAATAGAAAAGGTGAATTTGATAAAAATATACACATGAATGGAAATATCACACTGACGACCTTTTGTATAATTAATATATGCTAATAAGTAAAATAAAATAAAGCAGTCTAAGTGTTCATGTATTAGGTGAAAGGACAAACAGAATATACAGTAGAATAAATACCTCCTTAGTCATAAGGAGTAAAATTTTGCTATATGCTACCTTTGCAGTATTATACTCAGTGAAAAAAACCAGATATAACAGACCACATCGTTCATAGAAACAGAAAACAAGTTGTGATGGGCTGGGAGGGGTAGAAGGAAGTGACTACTTAGTAAGTATGGAGTTTCCTTTGGGGCTATTGAACCAAATAACTTTGAAGCTAGGTAGAAGTGATGGTTGTGTAATGTGGTGAGTATGCTAAATGCTAACTTCCTCTTGTGTGAATTTTATCTTCATGTATACAAATGCCTCTAAAATCATCAGTTCCAAGTATGGGTACTTGGCTGCATTAGAAGGTCCTCAGTGATTACTGCTTCATCTTGCCATGCTCTGTGATGGGCTTGAGTTTGTTTGTGTAGCTTGTTTTGAATTTAGCTCATCTGCAAATGAATGCTCATTTTGGTTTTTTTAAAATTACCTTGTTTTGGCAGCCATTACTAGAATCCAAGTATATAGAAATAAATAAGAGATACATAGTTGAATAGAGGAAGGTTGGCATATAAACACACACGTATCATCATTAAATACATATCAGGGAAAGATGTCAATTCTGCAGGAGGAAGTAAGGTAAGATGAACTGGAGTATACCATTCTTTAATATAATACACAATTGTTGAATATCTACAAAATGTCTGGCCTCTTATCTAAAGTACTTTTATGTGTATATATTCCTTCCTTTTTCCTTCCCTCCCTCCCTTCTCTTTCTTCCATGGTACTGGGTTTTGAACTCGGGCTTTGTACTTGCTAGGCAGGTGCTATAGGCCATTCCAGGCAATGCCTGCAGCCCATTGTCGGGGTCCTGCGTCCTCGGTCCCTCTCGACTAGTAGGAGGAATGGGGAAAAACACACCCCGACCAGGACGAGCCGTGAGAGGAGAGGGCCCACTGTCCCCCCGCACTCAGCATTCCTTCCCCAGAGCATGAACAGAGACGCCACGCAGCTTCATCAAGGCAGGAAAATCTCTCTCCAATAACCTCCCTCCTGAAGCAGTCCCTCCAGCTAATATACCCTCACTCTAGGTCCCAGCAGAGAGTGATAAACAATAACACATTTGTAACCAATTGTAATCAAGCCTTGCGCCCCTCCTCTTGCGCCTTGCCTTGTCTCAGCAGAAAGTTATTAGACATGGCGTTACTCGGCCCCCAACAGCCTATCTCTGTTTTTTGTTTTGTTTTGTTTTTTTGTGTCAGTCTTGGGGTTTGAACTCAGGGCCTGGGCACTGTCCCTAAGCTTCTTTTGCTCAAGGCTAGCACTCTACCACTTGTTCCTCAAGGTCATTTCTGGCTTTTTCTGTTTGTGTGGTACTAAGGAATCTGATCCATGGCTTCATGCATGCTAGGCAAGCACTCTGCCACTAAGCCACATTCCCAGCCTGTTTTTGTTTTTTCTTCTGGTTTGGGGGCTTGAACTTGGGTGCTGTCCCTGAGCTTTTCACCTTGAAGGTAGTACTTTACCAGATAAGCCACAGCTCTACTCTAGATTTTCGGTGGTTAACTGGAGATAAGAGTCTCACAAACTTTCCTGCCTGGACTGACTTGGAACTGCAATCCTCATTAGTCTCCTGAGTAGGCTTACAGGAATGAGCTACCAGTATCTTCATCTCTATATTTTATATGGGGTGTGTGTGTTGCTAGGGATTGAATCTAGTATCTTGATGGATGTTTCTCAGCAAGTACATAGTACCTTTGAGCTTCACCCCTCAGTCTTCTTTTTTTTTGTTGTTCATTCTTTTTTTTTTTTTTGCCAGTCCTGGGCTTGAGCTCAGGCCCTGAGCACTGTCCTTGGACTTTCTCAAGGTTAGAGCTCTATCACTTGAGCCTCAGCACCATTTCCGGCTTTTTTCTATGTATATGGTACCGAGGAATCGAACCCAGGTCTTCCTGCATGCTAGGCAAGCACTCTACAGGCCAAACTCCCGGCCCTTTTTTTTTTTTTTTTCTGGTTGGGTGTGGGGCTTGAACTCTGGGCCTGGGTGCTATCCCTGAGCTCTTCAGCTCAAGGCTATTGCCCTACCCCTGGAGCCACAGCACCACTTCTGGTTTCCTAGTGGTTAATTGGAGATAAGAGTTTCACAGTCTTTATTGCCATGGCTGGCTTTGAACCATGATCCTCAGATCTCAGCCTCCTGAGTAGCTAGGATTTACAGGCGTGAGCCACTGTGCCCGGCTCAGTCTTCTTTTTTTGAATATGTAAATTGCATTGGTTTATGGAGTTCTTTTCTAAAGTAATTAGCAGCACAAATGAAATACTGTCTTAGGGAGGCAGAGAGTTTACTGGTGGGAAGAGCACCTGTTGTGGAGGACATAGGTTGGACAGCTGAGATAGTAAGCAGCTAAGGCAGATGTGGGGAGAGAGTCAAGAGTATTGGCTTATCTAGTGAACCTTTCAATGGAGACCAGTTAAGAAAGCTTCTGTTCCACTGTGAAGTATGCATTTTTGACTTGTGTGTTACTTTTGTAGTACCAAACCCTGCTGCAGCTGCAATTCCTCGAACACCTCTGAGTCCAAGTCCTATGAAAACTCCGCCAGCAGCAGCTGTCTCCCCCATGCAGGTAAGGGCGAGGTGATGTAAAGTTAAATCTTCTTGGAAGATTCTGATTTTCTCAGAGAGGTACATGTGGGATTTGTTGCCTATGACTGGGTATTCTTCATGAAAGTAAACGTAAATAGTATTATTCTTCTAGGAAATGTAGATAACGTCTCTAAGAATATTTGCCGTTTCATCTTTTCTGCATTTCAAGATTTAGGGACTTAAGTTACTAAATAACTTAGACGTTTCAAAATTTAGTAACTTAAAATGCAAGTATCATATTAAAAATTGTTTTAAGGCTTTAAGAAGTTGTCCAAAAATGTTCAACGAGTCAGAGTTTGAGTGCAGTGCAGCTTGATCACTGTCGCTCCCTCTGTCGTTGTCCTCATCTTTTCCATAGTGAATATGATGACTGCTTTTGCCCACTCTTCCTGTCTCTGTTCATCTGACCCCCTTCTTCACACCCATAATGCTTCAGCTACCTGTATTTATTATTTAGACTGCTCATTTGTTGTTCAGAGAAGTTGAGCCATTGGAAACTTCCTCTAGGCATACCATACTGTAGTATGCTTGTGTATACATGTATATAACTCTGTATATATTTTCACATATGTTTAACACATATGAGAGAAAGAATAAGTCATTAAAACTTTTTCTAGATTCATCCATCTCCTTGCAAATGACATAATGTTCTTATAGGTGAGTAAAATTCCATTGTACATGTATATAACAGAAAGTGTGGCTGAGTAGAGTATTTCCACATGAGTGAGAGCAGCCAAAGTAAAAGTGCCCCAAACCTATTCAGTAGTCTGGGGTAGTCTTGGCCATATCTACTCTCTAAAACAATAGGGCATGGGAACATTCCCTTTTTAAATTGAGACTTTTGTGCTATGCTAAGTATTGGTCAATGATTTGTGAATGGACTCTTGGGGGTTGGTCTTGGGGCTTGAACTCTGGGCCTGAATGCTGTCCCTGAGCTCTTTAGCTCAAGGCTAGTCCTCTACCACTTGAGCCACAGCACCAGTTCAGTTTTTTTTGGTGGTTAATTAGAGAGAAGAGTCTCACAGACTTCAATGTCCAGACTGGCTTTGAGCCTCAATCCTCAGATCTCAGCCTCCTGAGTAGCTAGAATTATAAAGAATGAATCAACAGTGCCCAGTTATGATGCCATGCCTTAATTTAAAAGGAAAGCAAGGGAAATTCTATATACTCACTATAGTTTTAATGCTTTTTAAAGTATGTTTTCTGTTAATCAAATTTATCTAAGAACTAAAAAATACAAACCAAAGCAAAGGTGCCAAATAAAACAAGCTTCAAAGAAAGTGAAGTTTCTCTTAGTGGTTGTCATTTGAAAAATGTTTAAGTCCTAGGCATAATTTTGTGAACTTTTTATAAACACAGGTAGTAAACATGCCACTTCTATTGTTGGAAAAAAAAAACAGTTAACTACAAATTATTTTCAGTACCTTTTAAATATGCTATCAGATCCTACATATTTTTCAAATCTAACTATAACAATCAGTTGTTTGGGCAGGAGTGGGGGGCTGTTGAGTTTTGAATTCAGGACCCTAACTTGCCAGGCAGGTGTTCTACCACTTGAGCCACACACCCTAGCCCTTTATTTTGATTAGTTTTAAGATATGGTCTTGATTTGTGCCCAAGCCAGCAATGCTTTTTATGCATCTCACGTAGCTGGCATGACAGGTGTATGCCACTTGCTCTGCTGGTAGAAATGGAGCCTCACTTTCTACTGATGCTGGATTTGAACCAGTGCCCTCTTTTTCTCCTTCTGAGTAGCTAGGATTACAGGCATGAGCCACCATGATTTTTGTTGTTGTTGGTAGTGGTACTGGGGTTTGAACTCAGGACCTCATACTTGCTCACTAGGTGCTTTACCCCTTGTGTCATGCCCTCAGTTTTCAAAGCATAGCTCAAGCTATTTCATGATCCTTCTATCTCCTCTTCCCCCTCCTCTTCTTCCTCTTCCCCCTCCCTGTCCTTCTCCTTTCCCCCTCCCCTCCCCCTTTTTCCCCTCCTCCTCCTCCTCCTCCTCCTCCTCCTCCTCCTCCTCCTCCTCCTCCTCCTCCTTCTCCTTCTCCTTCTCCTTCTTCTTTATCAGCATGAGAATTTTCAAATGCATACATTCCCAGGCTTTATCCCAGTGAACCAGTCTCTGGGGACTAGAGCCTAAGGTTGGAATTGTTAGTTTTGTTAGAACTCCCTGGGTGGGAATTCTCTTTGGACCATGAGGGAGTCATTCTTAGAAACAAATAGAAAACTGGACAAAATGTAAGAATCAATTATTTTCAGACATTGTACAAGTCACAAAATTGTTATTCCTAGAAAAATGTTAGGTGATAGGAAAACCCTGCTATAGCACCTTTTCTTTGTTTGGTTTTGGTTTTGTTTTTCCTGTCCTGGGGCTTGAACTCAGGGCCTAGGCACTGTCCTTGGGCTTTCTCAAGGCTAGCACTTTACCACTTGAGCCACAGCACCACTTCCACCTTTTCTATGTATGTGGTACCGACGAATCCAACCCAAGTCTTCGTGCATGCTAGGCAAGCACTCTACTACTAGGCCTAACTCCTGGCCAATTGTTCTTTTTTTCTAGAGGCAATTTCCAGATGTTGGTGCATGGAGATGAGCTGTCTTAGAGCAGGGCAGAGGAGCTAGTCAGATCTAAGGAGACATAGACACAGGATCAGCTTTTTTTTGGATGGAAGTAGAGACAGTACTGGAGTTTTGACTTTATGCTTACTAGTCAAGTGCCTCTATTACTTGAACCACTTCCTAGCTCTTCCAGCTCTTTTTGCATTAGCCCTCACCTCCACCATGTTGTACTTTTCCCTAGACAATCCTTAGACTAAAATCCTCCTGCTTTTGTCTCTTGAGAAGCTGGATTATAGGTGTGAACCACCATTGTTAGCTTGTTTTTTTGAGATAGGATCTCACTAACTTTTTGTTCAGGGTGGCCTCAAACCATAATTCTCTTATCTCTGCCTTCCAAGTAGCTGGGAAAATTTAGAGCTTCGGTATAACAAAGGACATAGCTAGCAAGTTAAATAGCCCACAGAGTGGGAGATCTTCACTAGCCAAACAATAGACAAGGGCCTCATATATAAAATATACCTCTCAAAAACAAATCTGCAGCCGGGAGTTGGGCCTAGTGGTAGAGTGCTTGCCTAGTATGCATGAAGACCTAGGTTCGATTCCTCGGTAGCACATACATAGAAAAAAGCAAGAAGTGGTGCTGAGGCTCAAGTGGTAGAGTTCTAGCCTTGAGAAAGTCCAAGCCTAGGACTGTCAAAAAAAAAAAAAATCCTCAAAGAAACAACTATCCCATTGAAAGGTGGGCTAAAGACTTAAAGAGAGACTTCTCTGAATAGGAAATAAGAATGGCCTATAGACACATGAAGAAATGGTCAACATCTCTGGCCATAAAAGAAATGCAAATCAAAACAGCTTTGTGATTACACTTCACTCCAGTTAGAATGGCTATTATCAAGAAATGTAATAACAACAGATCCGGGTGGGGTTGTGGCCAGGAGGGATCGCTATTACACTGTTGGTGGGAGTATAAACTCGGTTCAACCACTATGGAAAGTAGTACGATGTTTCCTCAAAAGACTAAACATAGAGCTCCCCTATGACCCAGCAATTCCACTACTTGGCATTTACCCAAATGTCCAGAAACAAGGACATACTAAAGCCACTAGCACAACGATGTTCATTGCAGCACTATTTACCATAGCAAAGATATGGAACCAACCCAGATGCCCCTGAGTAAATGGATGGATCAAGATGTGGTTCTTTTTTTTTTTTTTTTGGCCAGTCCTGGGCTTGAGCACAGGGCCTGAGCACTGTCCTTGGACTTTCTCAAGGCTAGAGCTCTACCACTTGAGCCTCAGCACCACTTCTGGCTTTTTTCTATGTATGTGGTACTGAGGAATCGAACCCGGGTCTTCATGCATGCTAGGCAAGCACTTTAACCACTAGGCCAAACTCCCGGCCCTCAAAATGTGGTTCTTATACACAATGAAATTCTATGCTGCCATCAGAAAGAATGGTATCACCACATTCATAAGGAAATGGAAAGACCTGGAAAAAATCATATTAAGTGAAGTAAGCCAGATCCAAAGAAGCATAGGCTCCATGGCTTCCCCTCATTTGTAATAATTATTACACATCTAGGACTCTCCTAACAGAGGATCATAATCCTTCAAAACCTATCTACATATGGTCATATAGGATGAGACTAAATGAAATGAACTCTAGGTTAATGAAACAAGAGGTTTATCTTGGTGATTGCTGTTCTTAATGTACTATGTGAAGTTATTTCTTTTCTCTTTTTTCCCCCCACTTATGGCTAATCTCATGAGGTTACTGTATCTGAATTTATGTACTGTTATACTGAATATTCACTTATTTGTTTATTTGAAATAGGGAAGGGGAAAACAAGATGACTGGAGGGGGTGGAAGGAGGGAAAGGGGAACAAAAACATGAGAAGGAGTATCAAGGTTCAAGAAGTAACCCACTACCTGACAAATATAACTGTAACCCTTCTATACGTTATCCCAACAATAAAATACAAAAAAAAAGAAAAAGTAGAAGGAGAAGGAAGAGAAGAAAAAGGAAACACTAGAAATTTCAGGACAGAGTCCTTGCGGGGCAGGAGCTTCATAAAGAGAGGGTCCAGAAATCTGCATAGAATGCCAGGCATGTAGTCTCCATTTTAACCATGCCTCCAACCTGAGTGCCAGTCTATACAAGGGCAGACAAGAATAATTTACCAGGTATAGGAGCCTATCAGACAAATACTTTCATAGTTTACATAGGGCACGTAAGTATGTGAGTTCCTACCAGCAACAGAAGAGAAACTTCTTTGACTAGATGAGGCAATAAAAGTCAATGAGAGCATAGGGCCCTAGGTTCAAATTCTGGCACGAACATCAACCCAAAATAAATGACTTCAAGGGGATCAAGGATCAGGTACTTCGTAGTGATTTTCACCTCCTACTATTAACTCCTTAGTAATTGTTGACTAGACTTGATTTGTTTCTAATAAATGGCCTATGTCAGAAGTAGTGGAACATTACTTCTCAGAGGAGATTACGTATTTTCTTCCCTTCTTTTCCTTTCCCTCTTTCTCTTCCCTCCTCTCTTTTCCTCTGCTCTTCTTCCCTCCCTTTCTTTATTCCTTTCATAGTAGGAATTGAATTCCTAGCCTCACTTGAGCAATGCCCTATTCCTTTTAGTTGTTTTTCCCCCTTGTCTTTGAGATAGGGTCTTGCACTTTCCCCTATGATCCTTGGGCTATAATCCTTATACTTCTACCTCTTGAGTAGCTGGAATTACAGACAGACATACACCATGTCTGGCTCTTCTTGTATGTTTCTGCTGGGAATATGAAAAAAAAAAGTAGCTTTGAGTTAGGTAGATTTTTTTTTAAAGGCTGTGTAAAGGCTGAGGGAATAATGTTTGAGAAGAATCACAAAATGCTAAGTTTGTTATTGGTGTCAGTATCACTGGTGAGTATCTCAGCATAGTTCTGGAGATGAAGAGACTATTATACTGGGACAGTTTGGAGTTAATCAGTTGGTGGCAGAATTGAATTCTGTTTAAAATAAGAGCATGAATGACCAATAAAAGTATAATAGAAACATGTCTGCATTTTTATATGGATTTTTTTTTTTAAGTTTCGTGAATTGCCATTCGACAGATATTTTAAGAATTCTCTTTACCTGGGAGCATAGTCTAGTGGTAGAGTGCTTGCTTAGCATGTACAAAGACCTGGGTTTGATTCCTTGGTACCACAGAAAAAAGCCAGAAGTGGTACTGTGGCTCAAGTGATAGAGTGCTAGCCTTGAGGAATGCCTAAAGACAGTGCTCAGGCCCTGAATCCAAGCCTTGGGACTGGCAAAAAAAAAGAAAAGAAAAGAGAAAGAAAGAAAGAAAGGAATCTCTTTAAATAATGTAATCATTATCAGAATACCAGTAAGTAGTCAGGGTCTGGAAGGAAAGGTGGTTGTAACTGTAAAAGGACCATGAAAAAAATCCTTATGGTGACAAAAAAGTTCTGTATCTTGACTGTCAGTATCCTGTGGTTTTTTTGTTTGTTTGTTTGTTTTCCGTGCTAGTCCTGGGGCTTGAACTCAGGGCGGCCTGGGTACATTGTCCTTGAGCTTCTTTTGCTCGAGGCTAGTACTCTATCACTTGAGCCACAGCATCACTTCTGGCTTTTTCTGTTTATGTGGCACTGAGGAATTGAATCCAGGGCTTCATATTTCTGTGGCAAGCACTGTACCACCAAGCCACATTCCCTACAGTGTTAAGTTGTAGACTTACAAGTCTGTAGACTTATAAGATGTTACTATTGGGGAAAGCTAAGTGAAGAGAATATGGAATTCTGTGTCATTACTTATAGCTATATGTAAATCTATATTCAGCTCATAATACTGAAGTTTTAAAAAGTTTGTTAATCTCATTGTGTACCTATTGCATATGAATGTTACAACATTACTATAGCAGTACAGGAATTAGGCAAATTTGTTTTATCTTTGCAACATTTTTTTTGCACGTGAGTCTCTGTACTGGATTTTACCTAACGTTGCACTATTTATCTTACAATTTCAGAGGCATTCCATAAGTGGACCAATCGCAGCATCCAAGCCCCTAACAGCCTTGTCAGATAAGAGACCAAACTATGGGGAAATCCCTGTTCAAGGTATAACTAAAAAAATGTCAAACTTTTTCACTTTGTTTTGTTAGTTTTCAGATTCGTCTGGCTGCCTTGGCTAATAATTGACTAATGATTGGTATATATCTGGAGAAGAAGTTTACTAATATGTCTAGTGCTGTCCTAGATCAATCCCTGTCTCAGAAAACAATAATAATAGAAGGAAATAACACTGTATGTCTTAATTACAAGTGAGGAAATGTCTTACTGTTAATGAATATAGTATTTACTACTCTCTGAGGCTGATTATTTTTGTTACAGGGTTTTTCTATGTAGCCCAGGCCACACAGGGTCTTCTCTTAGGAAACTTTCCAAGGAAACAGTGAAAGGCTTAGAAGCTTTCCTTCCCTCCTTTATATCCTGTCTTCTGGTTAGATCCTCACAGGATTTACATGGGAAGAGAGGCACAAAGTTACACAGAACTCCTCAGATGCATCCTGACCTACCTCTTAGCCTCTGTGATAATGGCCCTAATCTGTAAATCACCTGTACTGGAATCAGACTTCCACCCTGACAGTCAGCTCCTCACCCCTCTTCAGTGAGGTCTTTAAGTGGCATTGTAATATTGTGAATATGTCGCAGGGAACCTATTCCTGTACTGAGCTCACATTCTAGTCTTACTATTTGTCACTTTGTTATATTCTCTGTGATTAATTGCTTTGTTCACTGATGTGTCCTCTGCCCCTGTAGAAGTCAATGGGCTCTTGTTAAACAACCAAAGTAAGTGAACAAAAGAACAGTTAAAGCCTTTGAAGTGTTTAGTACTACTATTTTATCCCATAATAAGTGTCCAGTGTCAGATTTTATTAATTACATCTGTGAATTTAGTAGCATGAAGGGCTGATGAGTCTTAATAGACTACAAGTAAAAGATTTTAAGCATCTGAGTACTGTAGAATTTGTTTATTTATTTATTTTTGCCAGTCCTGGGGACTGAACTCAGGGCCTGAGCACTGTCCTTGGGCTTTCTCAAGAACCCTACCACTCGAGCCATATCATCCCTTCTGGCTTTTTCTATATATGTGGTACCTAGGAATTGAACTCGGGTTTTCGTGCATGCTAGGCAAGCAGTCTACCACTAGGCCAAACTCCCAGCCCATATTTAAATTTTTTAATATCTTTTAAGTAGTTGCAAAGAGGAAGTACCATTTAACAAAGCAGTTTATGAATACAACTCACTTTGATCAACATTCTCACTTTCCTTCTATACACCCCTTTCCTCTTGGATGTACCCATTTCCTGGTGTTGATTTTGCTGTGTTTTGACTTAGTCTTTCTAACTGCCAACAAATTGTTGTAAGGAAGTATCCACACAGGTTGTGTCCTAAGCTATATGCATTGAGGGCAGAGATGGAAACCAGTGGTTCAGGGAGTACATGCATCCTGACCTGAGGATAAAGCCAGCCTTCCTACCTGAAATCCATGCTATTGTGGTAAGGGCAGGTGCCAGGCAAGCCATGGATTGTGGGGGTATGTGTACCCCTGGACTGATGCCCTCCAGCTTTGGTTAACTAGCTTGCCACCATTGTGTGGTGCTGGCCCGGAAATGCCTGGTAGGAGGGATCCTATCTAGGTGATCCTGAGACACTAAGAGGTACCAAATTCTCAGGTCCCAGGTGACCTTTGAGGGGGATAAGAAATAGCTCGTGGCCTTACCAGCCTGTACCACCTGTCCCTTACTACCTCTTCACCCTCCACTGCTTCCTTCTAGATGATCTGGTTTGGGATGTCACAGAGTGAGAATTACTAGGGAAGACCCATCTCTGGCATTGCTCAAGTATACTTGCGTCACTTCTTTAAATACGAGATCTTAGACATCTCGGACTATGGGCTTCTAGGAAAGGGAGCTTGGAAATTCCATTGTCATAAGCCTCCCCCTGGGGCTCTTAAGAAAGCATCAGCTTGGGAATCTGAGCAAAAAATTAAAACAGTTTAGTGTTTTCTGGCTTTTGTGGATAATAAGGGTAGAAGTTCTGTGGGCCACAGTTACTGAAAACAAACTTAAAAGTCTTAAAGTTCTGTTACCGGACCTTTTTTTTTTTTATTACCTGGAGATTCATTGACAGGGCGGTTGGGCATGGAGCGTGTGCTGGAGCTGTGCTAGTGCTGTTCCTGTTCTCTCTCCAGACTCTTCTAATGAAGTTTAGTTGGAACATTGTAAATAAAGGATTCAGGGCGACGCTGGGTGAAGTTTTATGTGGAAGTTGTTGATACAGTGATCTTTTAAACAGTAATTTGAAAAATGACTACCTACAAAACAAGCAAATGAGTTGTGGCCCTACAAAGCAAATGATTCCTGGTCATAAAAGCCATTGTGGTGACTGTAACTGTGACAAGAAGAATAGGATTTCTGAGTTCTGTCTTAAGCTGCTTTTCTTTGTCTTGGCATCTTTTTTTTTTTTTTCGTTTATTTTATGCTAAATATTTCTGTGCCATAAGTTTTTGTTTCTTCAGCTTTTTTTTTTTTTTCTGCGCTATCTTATTCTTTTTTTTTTTTTTTTTGCCAGTCCTGGGCTTGAGCTCAGGGCCTGAGCACTGTCCTTGGACTTTCTCAAGGTCAGAGCTCTACCACTTGAGCCTCAGCACCACTTCTGGCTTTTTTCTATGTATGTGGTACCGAGGAATCGAACCCAGGTATTCATGCATGCTAGGCAAGCACTTTAACCACTAGGCCAAACTCCTGGTCCCTATCTTTTTCTTCTGTGCAACTTCCTCTTCTAGTTTAGGAACAATGTGCTCCTTTTCAGGAAGGCTCTGAGATCTCATTGTGGCAGGGAGCTCATGAATGGGTGAATCCCACCATGGCCTCTGTATACTTGGTGGTACAGTGTGGGTGCTTTTTTCACCCTGGGTGTGTTCAGTGACCATGGAGTCTTGTCTAAACCCTTCAGTTTGGCATTACTTTCTACAGTACTAGGCATGTGTAACAGAACTTCAGCACTCTTGTTGAGCTACTGACTCTTGTCTGCGTCCAGCCCCACTCTTTGGCCTGAGCACACCCGCCATCTCCGCTGTTAACATCAGATCAGCACATGTTGCTTCTTTAAAGTGACATCTTTCAGGAGCTTGGTGGCTTTTCCAGTATGCATAGCCTTGATAGTCTGGGCTGTTTCTTTGGTGTTCTTTTTTTTTTTTTCTGCCAGTCCTCGGGCTTGAATTCAGGGCCTGGACACTGTCCTTGGGCTTTACTCAAGGCTATCGCTCTACCACTTGAGCCACACCACCACTTCCAGCTTTTTCTGTGTATGTGGTACTGAAGAATTGAATCCAGGTCTTCATGCATGCATGATAGGTAAGCACTCTACTACTAGGCCACACTCCTGGCCCTCTCTGGTGGTTTTTTGGTTTGTTTTTTTTTTTTGCACCACACTTGGGGCTTGAACTTGGGACCTGGGCACTGTCCTTGCAATTTCTCAAAACTAGTGTTATACCCCTTAAGCCACAGCACCACTTGTGGTTTTTTTCTGTGTATGTGGTGCCAAGGAATTGAACCCCGGTCTTTGGGCAAGCTAGGCAGATACTCTACCTCAAGGCTACACTCCTGGCCCACCTGTCTGGTGTTCTTAAAGTAAACATGAATACTGGAACCTCTTGACTTACATGACTTTGTGGGGGTTTTGGGTCTAGAGAGTAGTGAACCATTTCCGCAGGTCACCTCAGGCTAGGAAGAGCAGCATAATTTTTTAAAAACATGTTACATAATTTTTATTTTGAAAGTTTCATTGGAACTACTGAAATGTAAAAGGTGCTATCTCTTATTCTACTTAACACTTAAATCTCTAGTTTTTCTAGATAGTATTTTACTATGTGTGTGAATGTGTATGTTTATATTATATGTCAGCATGCCTGAATGGATGCTAGTTGCAAGAATACTCTCAAGCTCAACAAATAAAAATCTTATTATTAATGGACCGTTAGGTACTCTTGCGCTCCCTCCCCCCCTCATACAGATATACCCTCAGGCAACAGAGGTAGCTTCCTGACAAAAGAGCTAGAAAGGCCTTTACTTTCCCACTTACTCTGGAATTTGGAGGCCTGCAGTATTCAGCAATTGGTATCTGGATGAAGAGCTTGTGATTACCTGATGTCATTGTGGTATTACTGTCACATCTCTCATCAGCTTAGATCATTGCTGAATAATGGTATTTCAGTTACCTATAGATCATTTAATAATGGATTAATTAATAATGATGGAAGCTGGGCACTGGTGGCTCATACCTGTAATCCTAGCTACTCAGGAGGCTGAGATCTGAGGATCACTGTTCAAAGCCAGCCTGGGCACAAAAAAGTCCATGAAACTCATATCTGCAATTAACTGCCAGAAAACCGGAAGTGGTACTGTAGCTCAAGTGGTAGATAGCCTTGAGCTGAAGAGCTCAGGGACAGCGCCCGAGCCCAGTTCAAGCCCCATGTCCAACAAAAAAGAAAAAATAAACAAAACATGGGAACTATCATTTAATAATGGAAATCCCCCCAGTAGAAGTTGTTTAGTCCACATGTACCCATCAATTATGCGGGTATGTTTTCCATTCCTATAATTGTATCTTTTCCAGTATGACATATAAATGAAATTGTGTAACATGCAGTCTTTTAAGTTAGTCTTCTCTCAGCAATATGCATATGTTTTGTTCTTATTGGGAAGGGTGTTTTATAAGTAAAGATAGTCCTTTGTCTTCTATGTCCTTACTGATTTTATGCTAACTCCTTCTATTTAGATATTGTATATTGAGCCCTCCAAGTATTTTACTTTTCAGTTCTACCAATGTTTACTTTGATTCTCTTAAAGTTTTTTTTAACCTTTTTTTTTTGTAAAGCTGATGTACAGAGGGGTTACAGTTACATAAGTAACATAAGTATGGTAATAAACAGTGCTACCCCTGCCTTGTTTTGTTTTGTTTGGTTGTTGTTTTAAAGCTTTTTTTTTTTTTTGCCTAGTCCCGGGGCTTGAACTCAGGGGTCTAGGCAATATCCCTGAGCTAATTTTTTTCAACGCTAGAACTGTGTCACTTGAGTCACAGCGCCACTTGTGGCTTTTTCCATTTATGGATACTGATGAATGGAACCCAGGGCTTCATGCATGCTAGGAATGTGGCACAGGCATGATTATTGGTACTAGAGCTTAAACTCAGGATCTGGGTACTATTCCTTAGCTTTTTGGGTCTACTACTTGAGCCATGCCTCCATTTCAAGGCCCTTTGCTTGAATTGGAAATGAGATTCTCACACACTTTTCTGCCAGGATCCTCAGATTTCTTGAGTAGCTAGTAACTACAAGCTCTAGGCTTCTTTTTCCCCTCTCCCCATCCTGAAGCAGGGTTTGACCTCAGAAACTTGAGTTTCTTGGCAGGTGCTCTACTATTCAAGCCCAGCTCTAGGCCATTCGCCTTCTTCCCCTCTCCCTCCTCCCTGTACTGAGGATTTTGTTTACTCAGCTCACTTGCTCAGGGATGCTCCACAACTTCAGCCCATACCTTCAGTTCACCTTTTTGCTGGTTATTTTTTAGAGTCTCAAGATTTTTTTTTTCCTGGTATGATTTGTAACTGAAATTCTCCAAATCTTAGACCATGTAATATCTAGGATTATAGTCATTAGCCACTAGCACCTAGCTCATTCCTTTTTAATATATTTATTGATATGGTTAGACTAAAATTTATCTTATTGATAAAGGTTTTCTATTTGACTTGTTTCTTTTCTTTTTCTCTCTTCTCTTGGGTTCATTGACCTATTTTTCCCCTTTCTCTATTTTACCTTCTCTGTCAACTTATTATTCATATACTTGCTTTTTATTAGTGGTTGCCTTGGCCTTACTTAGGCCACACAACTTTTGGTTGAAGGAAGCTGTTTGATGAAGTATAGGATGTTTAGTGGTATCCCTGTCCTCTATGTACTGAAGGATATTGCCCACTAGGATGCCAGGGGCATCCAGTGTTCTCAGCTGTACCAACCAAAAACACCTCCATATGCTATGTCCCCAGGGGATTGACAAAGAAATTGCAAGTACAAGAGAAAATGAACTAGGCCATCCTAACTAACCTTGTATATTTTCTTACCTTTACCACTAGGTACTTTAACTAGGTACTTTAACGTATTAATCACAATTATTTAAATGCCCTGTCAGATAGTTCCAACATTTGTATCACACACACACACACACACAACACACACACACAGTGTCTTACAGTGTCTTATTGTAGTGAGATGGCTATGTTTGACTTCCCCACTCTTTGTTTCTGGTTTTTTGTTTTTGTTTTGGTATGGGGTGGTGGATATTACCATGCAGCCCAGATCTGAATGACTAGATTGCAGGCAAGCCAGCCTTTTCTTGCTTGTTGTATTTTTATAATTGTTTGTTGAAAGTGAATATCTTAATAGATTAATTTGTGCCTTTTGCTAGACACTTCCCTTCTGGCCTTTAGCTGTGGGATGTTTGAAATGGTCTGCTCAAGAGATGGACCAAGGTGGAGTTTTGTTGTTGCTGTGATTGTCTTCAATGTAGACTGAGTTTCTATTTCTTCTAGTAATACTTTGAATTTCAAGTGGGAACTGGATTTTCATAAGGTATTTCTCAATATTGGTTCCAATTTCAGCTTTCCATTGTCTTTTGAATTGTATTTCAGGGATCATCTATCTTATATTCTTGGAACTCTTTTACTGAGATTTCTTATTTCATTATAGTTTTCAACCTTGATCATATTTACAGGGAAGTGGAGATATGGCTTACATGATAGAGTGCCAGCGTTGGATGGAAAAAGCTAAGTGAAAGCTTGAGGCCCTGAAGTCAGGCCCCAGAAACAGCACCCCCCACCCCTACAAATCCTTTTTGACTAATATTAACATGTGAGCTATTTTCACTTAGCAGACCATGAGTAGCAGGCGTGGTCATGTTATCTCTAGCTGTCTATCTGAAGTAAGTAGAATTTATCTGTGTTTAGATGTGTCTGTTTATGTCTCTCTTTTTTTCTTTTTCTCTCTCTCCCAGCTCCTCTCAGATCAGTACTGTTGAACTCAAGAGTCTTGAGCTTACTTGGCAGACAGGCTACTACTTGAGCCATGACTGCAACCCTTTTTTGCTTTGATTATTATTGTTTTATGTTTTTGCCAGTCTTGGGTCTTGAACTCAGGGCCTGGGCACTGTCTTTGGGCTTTCTCAAGGGTAGAGCTCTACAACTTGAGTCATAGCACCACTTTTAGTTTTTCCTGGGTATGTGGTACTGAGGAATCGAACCCAAGGCTTTGTGTATGCTAGGCATACACTCTACCATTAGACCATGCTCCCAGCCTGATACTTTGGTTATTTTTGAGATAGTGTTTGTTTGTTTATTTGCTTTGACTAATTTGGATTGTGATCTTCCTCCTTATACTTTCCTCCTAACTGGTAAACAGATATGTGCCACCGTACCCAGCTTTTTCTTGGAAAGTAGGGAGATAGAGGAACTCACTACTTTTTGCCTGGGCTGGCCTCTCAGACCAGGATACAAAACTTCTTGAGTAGCTGAGATTGTAGGTGTGAACTGTAGCATCCAGTATGGTTTATATCTTTATCTGAACTTTGAGTCTTATTATCTCTCTGAAAATTTTCAGATATGTTTAGTCTTACATTATTGATTGTCCTCTTTTTTCTATACCTTCAATTTACTGGCTCCCTTCTATCATTTAAAAATACTCATATCCTGGGCTGGGAATGTGGCTTAGTGGTAGAGTGCTTCCCTGGCATTTATGAAGCCCTGGGTTTGATTGATCAGTACCACATAAATGGAAAAAGTCAGAAGTAGTGCTGTGGCTCAAATGGTAGAATGGTAGGCTTAAGCAAAAAGAAGCTCAGGGATAGGGCCCAGGCCCTGAGTTCAAGCCCTAAGACTGGTCCAAAAGAAAAGTTCATATCTTGCTGGGTTGATGGCTTATGCCTATATCCCTAGCTACTTAGGAGGCTGAGATCTTAAGAGTAGGGTTCAAAACCAGCCCTGGCAGGAAAGACTTTGAGACTCTTATCTCCAATTAGAGACACACACATACACACACACATACACACACACACACACTCACGCACACAGGCTTATATCTTTATTATGTCAAGAAAAAAAATGGGTGTAGTTCTTGTCTGAAATCTCAGAATTCAGGAAATTGAGGCAGGAAGGATCATGACTTCAAGACCAGTCCAAGGTACCTAGGAAGGCCCAGTCTCAAGGACTAAAGCAAAAGGGTGGGAGGTGGGGGGCTCGGGAGTTTGGCCTAGTAGTAGAGTGCTTGCCTAGCATGAACAAAGACCCAGGTTCAATTCCTCAGTACCACATACATAGAAAAAAGCCAGAAGTGGTGCTGTGGCTCAAGTGGTAGAGCTCTAGACTTGAGAAAGTCCAAGGACAGTGCTCAGGTCCTGAGCTCAAGTCCAGGACTGGCGCGCGCGCGCGCACACACACACACACACACACACACACACACACACACACACACACACACACACACACACACACACACACACACACACACACACAGGAATAGGGAAACTACCACCTATTACATATCCTTTGTCCATGTTATATACCCTTGTACAATTTATCTCCTCATCTTTCCCATCTCCCTTATTAGTCACCCTATTCTGATCTTACTTTATATCAGTGTATTAAATTGATCTGACCAAGGTTACCAATGGGAGCTATGTCCACAGACACCCAAGCACATCCCTGGACACTTTTCCTTCTGAGCAACTCTCACTATGATTCTCTCTTGAGTGTTTCTAATTCAGTGGATTAAGTTTTCTTCACTTCACCTTTTTTTTTGGCCAGTCCTGGGACTTAGACTCAGGGTATAAGCACTGTCCTTGGGCTTTTTCTCTAGGCTAGGGCTCTACCACTTGAGCCATAGCACCACATCTGGCCTTTTCTGTGTATATGGTACCAAGCTATCGAACCCAGGTCTTCATGCATGCACTCTACCACTGGGCCAAACTCCTGGCCCCGCTTTTTTTTAAGTCTCTCTGTGTGGTGTCCTCTTTTTACTTCTTCTGTCAGTAACTATTTGTCATACCTGTTAGTGATCTCTCCCATCTGTCTCTACGTTTTATCTTCATTGCTGTCAGCAGTGAAGGGTATCACCCAAGTTCAAATCGGCATCATCTTTTGTCTGTATTGTATAACTCGTTTTCCTGTACTAACCTCTCCAACCCACTGCAGCCAGAGAAATACAAACCTGAGAAAACCTTCATTGGTTCCCACTGCCAACAGGATAAAGTCTGAACTCCTTACCTTGCAGTTTGCCTGTATGACTTCTCCTTGCCTTTGCAGATTTACCTCGCTCCATTCTCCCCTTGCCCTTTGAATATCATCGTCTTTCTGAACACTAAACGGAGACACTTTTCTTTCCAAGCTCTCCTTGCCTGTATAAAAACGATTAATTATCCTTCTAGTTTCCACTTCACTGTCATTTCCTGAGAAGGCCTTTCCGGACCAACCAGCAAGACCAGGCACGTCACACTCTAGGTTCCCAGGGCCTCTGGCTTGTTCTTTCCTAGCCTCATTCACTCATGAATTGTTTAATGTCTGGCTTCCGCTCTTGACTCAGTTCCATGAGAGTCTCCTTTCTCTGACCTTTGCACCCAGCTCAGTGCTTGGCAAGTAGTGAACAGCCAAGTGATTTTTGTCTGATGAATGAATTAAAGATGAGAATAGCTCCATATGACATTTAAATAGAATCTATTACCATAAAATGTAATATACTAATCTTATTTCCTGAAGAGGGCTAAAACTAACATTTGACATGAAGATGAAACCAGTAAGCAGATCTGCATTCTTACTGTGACAAGTGCTTCTCAATTTTTATGTTCACAATATAAGAATATTTCATGAAATGGCAACTGACTGTTTTGGCTCTTGAAATTTCTCACAGTTCTTTGGGGGGACAAGATATTTGGGATGGAATCTAGAACATCATATATACTGAGCATGCCCTCCACTTTTGGTCTACACTGCTGGTCCTAGCCCTAATAATTTTAAAATGAATAGCCAAATAAGGTCCAGTGCATTTTTGTATGTTGTAAAAAGTTTAGCTGTTAAGCTTTTTCAAGGACTAGCTGTAAAATTGAGACCTATGTGGAGCTTTAAATGGGCAATAACAGAAGCCTGGTGTTGGGCACATATAACAGTAGTAATTTCATTGATGTTTTTCCAATAATTTTACATAGTAGAAGAGAAAAGTTTGACTAAGGTACCTTATAGCACTTTCCACTTAAGGAATGAATAAGTTTTTGTTGTTGTTTGTAGCCTTTTGTTTTTAGTTTCTTGATTTTGTTGTGTTCTTTGGGTGACAAGGATTTTTAGAAATAATCCTTTAGTTTCATAATTGTAGAATGGAAATTTTTATTAAATTTAAAATGTTGATTTCTGCTTTCTACTAGCTCTATGTTCTGCTTTGTTTTGTCTGTCAGACTGTGCATAGTCTACTCTTGATATAAAGATAAATGCCAGCTGTAGGCAAGGTTCAAGATTCTGGTTGATGTTTGCTTATAAGTTCTTTGTACAAAAGTGATGTTTGTTCAAGATAAGGGTATTGTAATCACTCTGAGCTTTACATGTCCTATCTTGGTTTGGAAAGTAAGTACATTCTTCCTACTCTGTAGGTATCCAAAGTAGGGAGTGATTATAAACAGTTGTTCTTACTTAAAAAATAAAATTTGAAATGAAAGATGCCTTATTTTAAGAGAGAATGTTATAAGCCTTAGTTTTGACATGGTATTTTGAGAAAGAGTATTGAATGTCATTAATTTTTAAAATTAGATGTGTATATGTGTCTGTCTGCCTGTCTGTGTCTGTCTGTCTGCCTGCCTATCCTCCTCCTATCTGTTGGTATGGAACATTAACCCTGAGCCATCTGAGCTACTCTACCAGCTCCTAAACTATTAATTCCTTGTGTGTGTGCGTGTGTGTGTGTGTGCACACGCGCGCCCCCCCCCCCCCCCCCCGTGCGCCAAATCTGGGCCTTGAAACTCAGGGCCTGGCATTGTCCTTTGGCTTTTTCTCAAGGCTAACACTCTACCACTTGAGCCACAGTACCACTTCTGGCTTCTTCTGTGTATGTGGTACCAAGGAATCAGATCCCAGGGCTTCATGCATGCTAGGCAAGCCCTCTATACTAGGCCTTAAACTATTAATTCTTATAAAGAAATGGTGAAGCCAGGTGCAGGTGGCTGAAGCCTGTAATTCTAGCTTTTTAGGACAATGAGTTTTAGGATCACAATTGGTTCAAAGTCTGCCTGGGCAGGAAAGTCCGTAATCCCTAATTAGCCACTAGAAAACTAGAAATGGTGTTGTGTCTCAAAGTGGTAGAGTTAAAGCCCAAGTTCAAACCCCACGACCAACCAAAAAATAAAAATTAAAAAAGAAAATGAGAGCATTCTGGGAAGGCAGAGCTAATAATAGCATGTTAAATGCAAAGGTTAGTGTTTGGTATCACTGTATTCATATATCCCCAACACACTAGACTGCAGCCAGGCAGAATACATCTAGTTTGTCTTTGTAGCTATCTGTCTCTATGTGCTCTGGCCTGAAGATAGCCTCCTGTCATGCTTGCAGCCCTAGAAAGGAAAAAGAAATCAATAGGGAACAGCTTCTCTCTGTGTTTAAAGAACATAAAAAGCTTCCAAGAAAGTTTGCATTCAGAGAATCAGGGAGGAGTGTAAACAATAAATAGTAGGCAGACAGTATCTGGTTATGATCTCCAAATGCTCAAAAATGGTGCTACCTTGTTGCCCTCCGACTTGAGTCCACACGGCTGCAGAGAAGGTTTTCCAGTCAGCCTGTCTTCCCTGTAAAGCCATTCTCTGGCTGTTTCTTCTTCATATATCCCATAGTATGGTTATACTAAGCTTTTGTTTTTTCTTTTACTCATACCTTTACTCTGATTATTTCTGGCTAAAATAATAGTTCCCATCCCTTCTTCTCTGCTTATCAGGCCATTATGTTTTTGAAGCCTAATCTGTTGCCTGAAATGGAAATGAATGCCTGTCTCTGTATTATGCCATGCTAGTACTATAATTACCCCATCCAGACTTTCCTATGGCTATATGTGTTTGTGATCTTCTTACTAATATAGGCACCAAGGGCAATGTTTTATTTAGTTTGTACCTTAGATCTAGATGCAGTAAGGGATCTCTTTATTTTTGTTGAATTGCATTGAAGAGGTGAATGACAGTAAATGACTTAGGAGTATTCTCCTGGGTAGAAATAAGATGTTAAGGGCCGGGAATTTGGCCTAGTGGTTAAAGTGCTTGCCTAGCATGCACGAAGGCCCGGGTTCAATTCCTTGGTACCACATACATAGAAAAAAGCCGGAAGTGGTGCTGAGGCTCAAGTGGCAGAACTCTATAACCTTGAGAAAGCCCAAGGACAGTGCTCAGGCCCTGAGCTCAAGGCCAGGACTGGCAAAAAAAAAAAAAAAAAAAAGAAATAAGATGTTAAGATGGAATGTTTAACCACATTGTCTGTGGGATACATTTTTACTGTGGGACATTGTTGTAGTGCCTTGTCTTAGGAAGAAGTATGAGGCTTAATGTTGAGAAGATTGAAGCTCAATTTCCTTGTACCTTTGTTACTTCACCATTCATCAAATTTATATATTGTGCGTGATGTTTCTACCTTGTGCAGAGCATCTGCTGAGAACATCTTCCACCAGCCGACCTGCTTCTCTACCAAGAGTTCCTGCCATGGAAAGTGCTAAAACCATCTCAGGTAATGATTCTTATCTGATACTTTTTTTAAAAAGATTTTGTCCAGAAGTTTATAAGGGCTTACAGTGTAATAGACAACATGCTATAAATATAGCTTCAAACAAAATTGATAGAATTAGGAAAGAATATTTATCCCCAAGCGTTTTATGACTGAGTGTGAAGAAGCATTTCAAAGCACATTCCTAAATTTCTGAAATCTAAACTCTCCAGTGTAATAAACTCATTCTATAATAGTGAATTAAAATTTTCATGATGAATTTGATGGCCTTATTACTTTGTCTTTTGGAGTTGTTATTTTTCCTTATGGCTTTTTCTTATACTGCATAGCTAAACTAGAAACTGGATCAAGGGAGAAAAAAATCCCTGTAACTGCCTTAGTACAGTTAATGTCCCTTTTGCATATGGCCTACCCTTCCTTATGCATATGATCAAATGCATATAGGCATGCACCTTTCTGTTCTTCTCTTAAGAGTGTCCTCCTTTGGTCTAATTGTGTGTGAATGCCTAGAGACCTGTATATTTATATGTATTACGTCCTGGTATTTTAAATCTAGCTTCTGCATATGAGAGAAGACATTGCCATTTGTCTCCTGAGCTTGGCTAACCTCACTTAACATATTTTGGTCTAGACTCATCTATTTCCCTACAAATGACATAATAGTATTCTTTCTAATGACATTTCTCTAGTTTATATAAACTTTTTGGTGCCAATCCTGGGGCTTGAACTCAGAGTCTGGGCTCTGTTGTTGAGTTTTTTGGGTTTTTTTTGTCTGTCCTGGGGCTTGAACTCTGGGCCTGGGCTCTTTAGCTCAAGGTTACCACCCTACCCCAGGGCCTGGGTGTTGTTCCTGAGCTCTTCAGTTCAAGGCTACAGCTCTACCCCTTGAGCCACAGCGCTACTCCTGGTTTTCTATTGGTTAAATGGCGATAAGAGTCTCACAGACTTTAGTATCAGGGCTGGCTCTGAACCTTGATCCTCAGATCTCAGCCTCCTGAGTAGCTAGGATTACAGGGGTGAGCTACTGTGCCTGTTTGTCCTTGAGCTTTTATATTCAAGGCTAAAACTCTACTACTTGAGCCACAGCTATGTTTCCACCTTTTTGCTTGGCTTTGAACTGGGATCCTTAGACTTCAGCCTCCACAAGAGCTAGGACTGCAAGTGTGAGCCACCACACCTGGCTGTTTTGTATACACTTTTCTGAGGTTTCCTCATCTAGCTTTGTAGCATAATACTTTTTTTTTCTTTTTTATTTTTTTATTGTATTTAATAAAAGGGTTACATGATATTTGCCAGATAGAAGGTGCATTAATTCACATACATTGATACCCTTCCTCATGTCTTGGTCCCCATTACCCTCTCCCCCACTCCCCTCTTGGTTTTCCCCCCTTCCCTGTCCAATTTCAAGTAACCAAATACAAATGTATCCAATATATCAGATAACAAAGTGAGATATTGTGACAATATGAGATAACAAAGGAACAGCAAAAGAGATGAGAGATAACATAGCACCTTAAGGACAGCAATCATTTGTTATATGGCTTTTGTTTCTTTTTTTTTTTTCATTTTAATGGATGATTTTTATTTAGCAATACTTCCAATTGTCTCTGGTCAACTGAATTTTCTTTTTTATTTATTTATTTATTTTTATTGTAATTAGTTAAAGGGTTACATGATATTTGCCAGATAGAAGGTGCATTAATTCACATACATTGATACCCTTTCACATGTCTTGGTACCCATTTCCCTCCCCCCCCCACACCCCCCAAGCATAATACTTAAAAACAAACAAACCTGTTGATTTTAAAGGCCTGAAAAAGACTGATAAGAAAAAATACTTACAACACTATTCCTGAAACATATGTCATTCTAATTTTGGGGGGGTGGGGTGGACCAGGGCCATTTGGGTATTTATAACATTATTCTTGGGCCATACAAGATCAGTCAGGTGTATGGCTGAGGACAGTTGGTGAGAAGTATATATATCTGCCTTGTTTGTTTTTGCTGGACTTTACATGGCTCAAGATCTGGAGGTTTCCCACTCTCGGACAGGAGAAAACCTACGTCTTCTTGGAATGTTTAAACTAGTACTTTACTAGTGCAGGATTATATGAAGCTGTAGTTTTATTCTATGTTCATCAAGCCAATTTTACACAATAAAATGTTTAATAATTGGTGAAATTACTGATATGTAACATTGATTATATTAAAATTGAGAGCCAGGCTTGGTGATACACACCTGTAATCTGAGCTATGTGAAAGACATAGGTAGGAGGATGGCAATCCCAAGACTGGGCCCAGGCAAAACCAAGAGCCGGTATCTGCATTTGACTGTAGCAAATGTAGAGCCATGAATTCAAGTCCCCCAACCCCTACTACTGACAAACTAACCAACAGTCCCAGGAGTAGTATATTCAGTGGGTCCTGTGCTCTGTCCTCTTCTCTTTGTGTGTGTGTGTGTGAACACTGGGGCTTTCACTAGACTTTTTCTTAAAGGTCAGCTTGAGCTACTCCTCCACTTGTAGCTTTTTGCTAGTTATTTGGAAGTAAGAGTCTCTTGGATTTATTTGCTGGGCTGGCTTTAAACCAAAATTATAGGCATGAGCTTTTAGCACCCAGCTACCCACCCTTTTC
This sequence comes from Megascapheus bottae, assembly GCF_031878675.1. Classification (NCBI taxonomy): domain Eukaryota; kingdom Metazoa; phylum Chordata; class Mammalia; order Rodentia; family Geomyidae; genus Megascapheus; species Megascapheus bottae. The sequence continues at coordinate 17,067,291 of NC_143536.1, forward strand.
TGAGGTGAGGAGAGTCTACAGCCATGCCACCCTGAATGCTCCTGATCTCGTCTGGGATGAGGAGATACTTGGTCTGATGCTCACCAGTTTCTCACTTGCTTGAGCCCAGCTCCCTCAGCAGTCAGCTGACCCAGCAGTCAGATAGCCAGTGTTGCCCTGGGTAAAGCCGCTTTGGGTGTAGCTCACTTACCAGGTTCTGAGTGGCTTCTTCCACTTACAGTTCCTGGAGTTTCTATATTTCTAACAAGGTATAGTGTTAGGCTTTCAAAATAGATCTCGAACGATTGTGGCCACTCCCTAGTAAGTAGACTTTGTATCTTTTTTGTCTTCTTGGTTTAAAAAAAACAAAAATGAATACAGGCTGACTCATGAAGCCCTACAAATTGTGTTCTCACCTAAATTCAGAAGGGATTTTAATTGTGTGTGCCAGGAAGAAGTGTGCAGTTGAAATAAGACTGGTTTTTAGTGGTATAAAACAGAAGCTTATATAGTATTCTTTTTGAATTCAGTAGATTGTGTGTGTGTGTGTGTGTGTTGCAGGGGGGGTAGGGAGTGATCCTGGGGCTTGAACTTGGGGGACTAAGTGTGTCCCTGAACTTTTTTTTTTTTTTTTAACTCATGGCTAACTCCTCAACCACTTGAGCCACAGCTTTTTTTTTTTTTAAGCTGGGTGGGGGAGGGGGAGGGTTTGAGGATGGGAAGGGCTGCTTAATTGAAAATAAGACTCACAGACTTTCCTGTCCAGGCTGGCTTCAAACTACACAACCCCCAGATCTCAGCCTCTTGAATAATTAGTATTACCGGCATGAGCACCAGCACCCGGCTTCACAGATTTTGTTAATGATGGGGAAAGGAGCCTTTTCCAGTCATTAGTAAGATAAAGGGTTAGTAGCTAAGAACTCAATCTATAATGTTTTTGCTTCAAAACATGTAATGATTATGTCTCATCGTCAGTGTCTCGACGAAGCAGTGAAGAAATGAAGCGGGACATCTCTGCACCCGAGGGTGCATCACCGGCTTCTCTCATGGCTATGGGAACCACATCACCACAGCTCTCCCTGTCTTCTTCTCCCACAGCGTCTGTGACCCCCACCACTCGGAGCCGGATACGGTAGGGAATAATGGTGGCGGCTTTTGCAAGCACGTTTCGTAGCCTTTCAGAATAAATGATCAGTTATAAAAATAATGGCATCTGGGCTGGGAGTTTGGCCTAGCGGTAGGGTGCTTGCCTAGCATGCACGAAGTCCTGGGTTCGATTTCTTAATACCACATACACAGAAAAAGCTGGAAGTGGTGCTGTGATTCAAGTGGTACAGGATAGCCTTGAGAAAGCTCAGGGACAGTGCCCAGGCCTTGAGTTCAAGCCTCAGGACTGACAGAAAGAAAGGGGGGGGGGGAAGAAAAGAAGGAAAGAAAAGAAAGAAAAAAAGAGAAAGAAAGAAAAAAGAAGCATCTAAACTCTCTGGCTTCCCCCCACCCCCACCTTCCTCTTTTGAGTTAAGGGTTGACATCTCTGTGCAGAATTGGGCAAATTAAGGGACAATTCCTTTCTTTGAGCAGTTGAGTATTGCCCTTCTTGTTGTATGTAAATAGAACAAGAACAATAGTTCAGTGCAAAAGTAAGTACAAGTTGAGCATCCCTGATCTGGAAACCTCAAGTCAACCAACTGATGCTCAAAATAACTTTGACTTAGAGGTACTGTACTTGTAAAGTCTATGCATATATTCTACACTGAAATCTGAAACACTTCTGGTCTCAAACATTTCAGATTAGGAATTCTTGTATAAAGAAATTGGGACCCTGGGATATGGAGTGGAGTGGTAGAGAAGACTTCCTAGGAAGATGGAACTTGGGTAGAGCTTTGAGGGTGTTATTGGCAAGGTAAAGAGTGAGTGTACAGAAGGGATGAATTGGTGAGCAGTCAGGGCCTGTTGGAAGAGGCTAGGATGCTGCAAATTCACAGGAGGTAGCTAGAAGATCAGAGGAATTTTTGTTCATATCTGGGACATGGAAAGACAAATAGAATAGCTAGGGTGTGGCTTAGGTGATAGAATCTCTAATGTCAAGTTGAATCACTTTGATGTTATAGAAGCTATAAAGTGAAGTAAATAAATTGCTTGACAGGATGATTAGAGGACCGTTCTGAACAAAAGTAAGGGAAACTAGCTTGTAACAGTCATTGTAATAGTCTTCAGGATTGGTCTGGTGATAAGAGTAGAAAAGGCTTGGAGGATTTCGAAGAGGAAAGATGACTTCAGCATTCTTTTTTATCAAAAGAATGAGAGATGCCAATGGCGGCTCCAGTTTGGACTGGATGTTGGGGAATGTGATGCTGTTAGTAATTGATAAACCATGCATAAAATGTAAGTTTATATTTTATTCATAGTTCTCTTATGTCATAAGCTGCTTTGAATTATGATAGATATTGTGATAGATATTGTGATAGGGTATTATTAAGGTAGTATCTACATACCTTCTTTTTATCTGTACTATTAAGATAGTACATTTGTTTATAGGATGTTTATAGTATTATGAATGAGGGAAGGAGGGATAGAAAAATGTTTCAGAAATCTATTTGCCTGTTCATTTATAAATGTGAGAATAAAGTAGTATATTTAGCTTCTCAAATTATGTACTTGCATTTTAAGTCCTACCTCTGTGACCCCAACCTCTGTGAACAATGGTGGTTTCCTAGGCAGAGCCCCTTGGAGCAAGCAGGCAAGACAGCAGGGGGACAGAGTTGCTCAACCATGGATTTGCAGGCAAGGAGGGCAGTCAGTGTTCCTTTTTGTGTCCTAGGTGATGGGCTCCCTGCTTGGTAGACATGACCTGGCTTCCCTACTTCTGAGCTGCCATGGTCCACAGGGAAATGCTTACCTTTACTTTCCCCATCGCAAATTGGAGAAGCGACAAGAGATGACCCTGTAGCTGCAAAGAACGCTATTCAGCAGCTTCTCATTGTGTCCATCGAGTCACTCTGATGCATTTTAAGCCACAGACCCTGTGTGAGCTAGAGTGACTCTGTTTATCAGAATAGTTACTTCTATATTGAGCATGACAATTTCCTTTTCTATTTTGTCTGTTTTTTGGCTTGTCTTTTGCATTTATTCCCATCCCTTCACTCTTATTTTATTTTCCTATGTTCAATGATATTATACCAAACTTCTTGGAACCCTTTCAGCCAAATCAGAAATCTAGAAGGCTGGCACATATACATAAACATATATTTCTTTGAGGCAGCAATCTAAGTATTAAAAAATATTGAGTATTGTGGCTCAATATAAATTAAAATTGGTATTATTTCAATGCACTTTGCAGTAGAAAAAGAGTGTCATTCCTTGTGAGTTGCTAGGATTATAGATGCAAGCCACTGGTGCTTGGCAGAAAAGGTAAGTATTGCTATATTGAGTATCCAAGCATGTAAAATTATCCTATTCCAAAAATGTGTAAACTAATACATTATATTCTTCTATGTTCCTATTCTCATGCCCAAATAAAAATGATTGCAACTTTCTGTTTCTTATTTTCACTTACCAGGGAGGAAAGGAAGGACCCTCTATCAGCACTGGCAAGAGAATATGGAGGATCGAAGAGGAATGCCTTATTGAAGTGGTGCCAGAAGAAAACAGAAGGCTACCAGGTAGTCATGTGTTCTTTCCTCTCATGTGAACTGTTGCTGTCATAACTCACTAGTAACTGACATTTAAAACAAGTCTCATACTGACTCTCAGAGGCAGATTCCAAGTTCATCCTAAGCTTGGTCCAGATGGCAGCTGCTATTCCTCATAGTTTGGTGTTAGTGTGAAACGCCACACAAGAAGGTGATGAGAGCCCTGTATTCTTTCACTTATCTCTCACCGCAATAAAAGCCGAAAACAAACTAACATTTGTATCAAAAGAGGTAACAAAGTAGGGGAAAAAAAAAAACCAACACAGATAAAGAAGATCTTCCGGCATTAACATGCCTCCTTTGGACACATGTATTTGTACAAGACTTTAGCAGTGATCCTATACTTATTTAGGATCAAAGCACCACATATATTGCGCTAGACATTAAGAAAAGTCAGAATAGCCAGAAAACAGTAGCTCATGCCTATAATCCTCGCTACTCAGGAGGCTGAGATCTGAGGATCACAATTCAAAGCTAGCCTGGTCAGGAAAGTCCATAAGACTCTTATCTCCAACTAACTCCCAGAAAACCACAAGTGGCACTAGACTTGAACAAAAAAAACCTCGGGACTGTGAGTGCCCAGCCCTGAGTTCAAGCCCCATGACCAACCAACCAACAAAAAAAGAAGTCATAATAATCAACAAGGATATACTAAGAATTTGTATGAGAAAGAAAGAAAGAATCAACCCTTGGGGTTGGAGGTGTGGCTTAGCTGATAGAGTGAATGAAAGCATCAGGTATCGAGTTTGATTCCATCTCAGTATTAGTATTGTTATACTATTGGTATTATCACTGAGGATGTGGAGAAATGGGTAACCATGTTATTGTTAAATTGGTATACTTGATCTAGGTAATATGGCAATTCTAAAAATGTTAATCAGAATTGCTATGGGATCTGGCAATTGAATCTCTAGGTATATATACAGAAGAAAAGAAAGGATTGAAATGGTATTTTTTTATATAATCATATGCTGTAAATAGCAGAATAATTAATTCCAAATTGCAAGCATATCAAGTGTCCATTGATGAACATTATAAACCAATTCAGTAGAATATTATTATGTACAATGGAATATCATCCTCTTTAAAATGAAAAAAATTTTGACATGTGCTATACAACCTACCTGATGACACTGTGCCAAGTGTACAAGCCACATACAGAAGAACAGAAGACAGAGGGAGGAAGACTACTGTGTGATTCCACTTACGTGAAGTACCTAAAGCAGTCATATTCATACAAACAGATGGCAGAATGATAATTTCCAGGAACTTGGAGGTGGAGAAAAGGGGGAATTATTGTTCAGTTTGTTGCAAGATGAAAAATGCTCTGGTGATTGAGTGGTGGTGTTAGTAGCTCGGTGATGAACATTTCAGTTACGTGTATTTTATCCCAGCAAGAAAATTGCTCACTAAATAATAAGCAAATGATTTAAATAGAATACCCAAAAAAGCTAGAAGACAGCAGTACATACCTATAATCCCAGCAAGACTAAAGCCAGCCTACACTGTACAGCAAGACTTTGCTTCAAAACAGAAGACTTAAATCGCATTTTATACTCAGTAGACTTGTGAGTATAATACCATAAACTCACTAGACCTGAAGAACAGTTTATGTAGCACTCCTCCCAATAATTGTGGCAGAATACAGGTGCAGATGGGACATGACATGCCAGTGTATGTGAAGTCAGTAAATAAAAATCAAAATCATACAGATTTAATATTTTTCTGATTGCTGTAAAATGTTATTAAAAGTTAATAACACAAAGAAAATTCAAATATATGGAAACAAAGCCACAAACTTCAAAAACCAGTGAGTCAAAATAATTAAATGATGAGAAATTAGATAATACTAATATTAGTAAAATTTTGACAGAGTTACTAGCAGCAGTTCTCAGAGGAAAGTTAGTAGCTATAAACTCTTAACTTTAATAAGTGAGATCCCCAAAGAGTAACCTAACTTTCCACTTTAAAGTAGAAAACCCACAGCAAATAGAAGGAAATAATAAAGATTTAAATAGAAAAATAGGCTGGGAGTTTGGACTAGGGGTAGAGTGCTTGCCTAGCATGCACAGAGACCAGGGTTCAATTCCTTGGTACCACATACATAGGAAAAGCCCAAATGGGTGCTGTGACTCAGGTGGTAGAGCTCTAGCTTTGAGAAAGCCCAAGGGCTTTCAAGCCCCAGGACTGACCAAAAAAAGAAAGAGTAAAATAGTAAAACAAGACTTTTTTTTTTTTTGGATGTAGTGGGGTTCTAACTCAGGTCCCTGTGCTTGCTAAGCAAGTACTCTGCCATTTAAGTCACACCTCCAGCTCTGAAGTAAGTCACACTCCCACTCTAGGATCCACATACTTGACAGACTTTTATGTGGATTAACTAAAGATAGAAGTCAAAAATGAAAACTAGTATCAGCATTAAAAGAAGGGCTATTACTGGGGACAGGAGTTTGGCCTAGTGGTAGAGTGCTTGCCTAGCATGACGAAGACCCGAGTTCAATTCCTTGGTACCACATACATAGCAAAAGGCCAGAAGTGGTGCTAAAGCTCAAGTGGTAGATCTCTAGCCTTGAGAAAGTCCAAGGACAGTGCTCAGGCCCTGAGCTCAAGCCCAGGACTGGCCAAAAAAAAAAAAAAAAAAAAGAATGGCCATTACTAATGACCCAGGATTAAAAAGAAATACTTTATTGTGTTCCCACAAATAGGATAACAAATAGAATGAATAGTATAGACTAATTCCTAGAAATATCCAAGTTATCAAAGAAAAATCTGAATAAACAATAACAGCAGAAGAGATTGAGTTAATAATCACAGAAGTTAAAATAACAACAACAAAAAGCCAGGACCCAATCACTTTAGTTGATTTTCCCAAATGTTTAAAAAGAGTAATTAACCCTGGTTCTTTTCAAACATATCCAAAAATCAAAGATTACTCCTTAACTCAGTTTGCAAGACCAATACTACACTGGTACTAAAATCAGACAAAGATAGCACAAGAAAATTTTGTTTGTTTAACTTTACCGCTTGAGCCATTCTTTTATCCTGTTTCTTTGCTAGTTATTTTGGAGATAGAGTCTTGTGGACTTTTCTGCCTGGGCTAACTTTGAACTGCTTTGTCTTATTTTTCTGCTTGGGCAAACCTGAACTGAGATCATTCTACTTCTTTTGTGGCTGGGATTACAGGCATGTTCCACTGCACCCAGCTTTTTAGTGGTTGAGATGAGAGTCTTTCAGACTTTCTGCTTGGGTTAGCCTTAAACTATCATCTCCCTGTCTCAGTCTGCCCAGTAGTTAGGATTATGTTAGTCACTGTGCCCGGCTCATTTGCACCTCTTAGGGACATTTCTAAAATTACCTATATGTATAGCTTCTTTTGAGAAAGAAGATGGCATGTTTCTTGTGACTCAGGATAACTGACTTTATTCTTTAGAAGATTTAATACTTGGGGCCAAGAGTTTGGCCTAGTGGTAGAATGCTTGCCTAGCAAGCAGGAAGACCTGGGGTTCGATTCCTCAGTACCATATACATAGAAAAAGCCAGAAGTGGTGCTGAGGCTCAAGTGGTAGAGCTCTAGCTTGAGAAAACCCAAGGACAGTGTTCAGGTCCTGAGCCCAAGTCTAGGACTGGCAAAAAAAAAAGAAAAAAGGAAAAAAGATTTAATAGTAGGTTTTGCTGGTGTTGTAATTTTAAATCTTAGGGTCTGTAAATTAGTCTGGATGTGGTTGTTTTAATCTGACAGATGTTCTGGAGTTCCTGATCTTTCAAGAGCTGTATAAGCAGTGTCAGAACCTTGGCCTAGCTAGCTAGCTAGCAGAACCATCCTTAGGCGCCAGCAGTTAGGGTTCAGGCCTTTTGTCTCTGTCCACTTGCAAGTCTGTGGGAAGGAGTAGGTTGTGACACTTGACTGCTTAGTGGATCAGGAACTGTTACGTGACACTTAGCATGCTCTGCTCTTTCAGGCCCCAAATGTATCATTAATGTTTGGACCATGAATGCTTTATGTCGAAGAAGCTGTCTAATCAACGGAGATAGATTCCCTAATACCCATATCTTCTTTCACTAACTCTTTTAAGAGTCATCCTCAAATTACTGTGCTGATCACTGTAATTTTATTAAGCATCCATTATAAAACAAGCCCCTGTGAGTTTGCCTTTTATCTAACAAATACATTTTTCTCTTTTAAATTATGCCCTTCCATTTATTAAGCACTGAAGTTTTGGGATACTAGGATATTAGTGTTGAAAGGGGCCTTGATATTTTGATTATTGTAAGGTTTAAAAATGTGGACTGAAATAAAATCCCCTATAAGGTTTAAGAAAAAATAAACACATATGGCATTCCATAAATAATTTCTAAAACTACTGCTTTAAAAGCTGAGCCTCCTTTAATAAAAAAGTCAGTTCCTACATTATTATGATTTATTTTCTTCCTGTGGTACTGCAGTGGAAATGAGGGCATCACATGTGCTAGATAAGCACTCTTCTCAGTAAGCTGCATGCCAAGCCCACACCATTATGTTTTTAAATTTAGGTGTGGATTTTACTCTAATAATTCTTAAGTGCTAATAGCAAGAAGTGGTAATCCACTATCCTTTCTCCTTACCTCTGAAATTTCTCTTCTCCAGAGGCAACCACTGCTAACTCGTAACTGTTGCTTTAGGGAATGGTGGTAACAAGATTGGGAGAGTATAAAAGAGTATCCAATGAGGTAATTGAGAGAAAATAATTCATACCTTTGATAAACTTTATTCCCCCCTCCCCAGGCCTTGAACTCAGGGCCTGAGCACTGTCCTTGGGCTTTCTCAAGGCTAAAGCTCTACCACTTGAGCCACTTCTATGTATGTGGTACCGAGGAATTGAACCCAGGTCTTTGTGCATGCTAGGCAAGCACTCTACCACTAGGCCAAACTCCTGGCCCTAAACATTACTTTTCCATTTCAGATGTAAGAGCTTTTGTTCTACCATTGTTTCCTTGTTGAAGAAAAGCCTCACTAAATACAGTTACCCAAACCTCTAAAGGTTAATTTGACAGAACTTCAGTTTGAAAAATCGCCTTGTTTTCTGATAAAATGCCAGACATATAAATGGATTAGTTAAATCTAAAGGATATTGATGAAATCATTTAATCTAGTGTAAAACAGTTTTAATAAATAAACAATAGATTATATACTTCCTGAGGCAATTTCGTCTCAGATAAGCATTGGGAATGCAATTTTGCTGAGGGATGTGCTCCATTAGTCCTTAGGCCAGAGAAGAAAATGAGGCATTTCTTAGTGGAGATTAGTGCAATTAGATGAATTGATGGGCTTCAGTGGTTCAGAAGCCATGTTTTTAATGTGCTGTTCTTACTCAAATTCTAACATATTTTCCCTAATATAAAAATTGGTTTGTCAGTTTTTAAGCTGTGTGCCAGATAGTATGTTGGGTGTAGAAATAGAAATCAGGGAATAAAAATAGTTCCCATTGTCAGGAAGCTTATGTCTTAGTCATTAAAATATTCACCAATAATTAAGAGTCAATATAGACTTTTGTTTATAGTTATGATGCAATTGTGGGACCAGACGTCTACTAAGGCTACAGTTAAGATCTATTTAAATTTCAAATAAATATCTTCAAAGGCATTGGGGATTAACCACCAGGAAAAATTTGGCAGGAACCAAAATTACAGGGGCCGGGAGTTTGGCCTAGTGGTAGCGTGCTTGCCTAGCATGCACGAAGACCCGGGTTCAATTCCTTGGTACCACATACATAGAAAAAAGCCAGAAGTGGTGCTGAGGCTCAAGTGGTAGAGCTCTAGCCTTGAGAAAGTCCAAGGACAGTGCTCAGACCCTGAGCTCAAGCCCAGGACTGGCAAAAAAAAGAAAAGGAAAAACATTGAATTGAGCATCATATTTACCCATGTTACTTCCCTGCATTCACTTGCCAGCACCTGGCCTGAGGGAGAGGCCAATTGGAAAACAGTGGTTCAGGGCTCATTTTGGAATCCTTAGGTAGGAAGATAACAATGTGATTTAAAAGCAGCATGTAAGGTCCAATAACTCTAGGGAAAAGAAAACCTTAACATTTGACTTAGCTTTCGCTATCAATATTTCCATTCCTGAAGTGTATAGAGCAAAAAGAGACATAGAAAGCTGTTGCCAGAGGGCTGAAAGCTTAATCATAGCTCTTCTCACAGTTCTAAAGAGCCCATAGAGTTGAAGAATGGCCAAAGAAGAATGATTGGCAAATACTCTAGGTTTTCATTTGAGATCTTGAACGGATTATACTCTTCAAATAAGGATTGACTGGAAGTATTCAGTTAGTAATGCAGGTTCAGAACATCACCAGTTGAATGAAGGTGATCAGCTCTCACTTTAATTACCTGCTAGAGGAAGCTTAAAATGTCTCTGGAGAAGGATGACATCATTCAGCCCCAGCCCAGAAACCCTTTGGTGTGGAGAATCTCAACTTCCACATCTATTGACTGCAAGTGAAGGAAGACAATGAGTAATAGGAAGGGAATTTCAAGTTGTCTAGATATTTGGACCCTTTAAAATAATTGTCTTATCAGGCTCTGATGGCTCACACCTATAATCCAGCCTGCTCACGAGGCTGAGATCTGAAAATTTCAGTTCAAAGCCAACGTGCACAAATTTGAGACTCTTACCTTTAGCCAGCCAAAAGCTGGAAGTGGAGTTACGTGTCAAATGTAGGATGCCAACCTTCAGCAAAAAAGCAAAGGGATGGTGTCCGGGCCCTGAGTTCAAACCTCAGTATTGGTGTTTGTGGTTGTATGTACGTGCCCATGTGTGTGCAACGCACACGCACACACACTGTCTTTAACTGTTGAAAAAAGTAAATGGAGAGGGAGAGAATTTACCCGAATTAGATATACAGTGGAGTCAAGTGGAACATTTGAAATTAAAGAACACAGTAGCTCAAATTAGGAGCCTATGGGCATACTAAACACAGAAAATTTGTGATTTGGAGGACTGATTAGTAACACTGTCCCTGGTAAACAATGAGATGAAAGGCTTAATCATGTAGCAGAGAATACAGTGGGCGTATGAGGAACAACCTAAGGTTTAATGTGTGTAATTGGAGTACTAGACATCGAGAAGAGAGAGGGAGAGGAGTGGTACAGTAAAAGTGCTCAAAGTCAGGGACAATGGGAAAAATCTTCAAACTGCTAGAGAAACAAAGATGTTACTTTCAGAGGAATAGTGATAAGATTGGCCATTGATTTCTCAGTAGATCAACAAAAACATTTGTCACAAGCAGGCCCATTCTGAAAGAAAAATTAAAGGAAGTTTAGCAAAAAGAAAACAATCTCACAGGAAAACAAAATTTCCTGAAAGAGTAAAGAGCAGTCTTAGAAAACAAAGTTAGAAGACTTAAACTACCCAGTATGAAGACTTTATAGGCCCTTACCAGCCATAAGTGAATTTGTACCATAAATTAATATGCATCTAATAACATAGCTTGAAAAGACAAAAAGAAAAGCTGACAGAACTAGGAAAGATACAAATGTGTATATATTTTAACACACCTCACTCAATAACTGTTAGAAGAAACAAATAGAAGTTTAGTTAAGCTATGAAATATTTAAGTAATGCTGTGTAACAGTTGGTATGACCAGCCATTATAACGCAGCAGACAGATGGAAGTTTCACATTTCTTCCCATTAGCTGCAGAATATTTATCAAAATGGAATTTTTTTTCCTTTCTATATAATTTTTATATATATTTTTATTGTAATTAATGGAAGGGTTACATGATATTTGCCAGATAAATGGTGCATTAATTCCCATACATTGATACCCTTTCATATGTCTTGGTCCCCATTTCCCTTCCCCCCTCCTCTACCCCTCATCTTGTTTTTCCCCGTTCCCTATCCAATTTCAGATAACCAAATCAGAATGGGATTTTTAAGTCTTGCTGTGAACTAAATATATTCCCAGACTCTAGGTATTAAAAAAATTGACATTGGGGTCGGGAGTTTGGCCTAGTGGTAGAATGCTTGCCTAGCATGCCCAAAGACCTGGGTTTGATTCCTTGGTACTACATACATAGAAAAAGCCAGAAGTGGTGCTGTGGCTCAAGTGGTAGAGCTCCAGCCTTGAGAAAGCCCAAGGACAGTGCTCAGACCCCGAGTCCATGCCAGGACTGGCACCAAAAAAAAAAAAAAAAAAAAAAAAAAAAAAGACATCTTTCTGGCCTGCCAGATACCTATATAAATATAAGTATAATCTTCTGAGATGAGCATTTCTAGGGCTTGGTTTTGTGGAGGAGATAGAGACAAGACAAGCAAGGAGAGGTTTGTTGTGATTTCTGTTTTTGTGGTACTAGGCATCCACCCCCAGGCTTCACACATGCTGGGCAAACTCTGCCTATCACTGAACTGCATCTTCAGCCTCATTCTTATTTTTGTTTTTAGCAACTCTGTTGAGATATAATTTGCCTACTACAGTTTACCAACTGAAATTGGAGATTTCAGTGGTTTTGACCATATGCATAGAATGGTATACTCATCATCACAATCCATTTTATATTATTTTCAGCACCTTATAAGTCCTATAACCCACCTGGCACTCTCCATTTCCCCATGGCACTCTCCTGCATTGGCAGCTGCTTTAGCTTTACCTGTCATAGACATTCCAACCGACCAATGTTTTGTGGTTATGTGACTGTTTCAGTATGTTTCAAGTTTCTTTCATGTACTTCATTCCTTTTATGGATGAATAATTTCATCAGATGTATATCTTAGCACTGAATAGTTCACTGGATGTATATCTTGCCACATTTTTTTTTGGTCAGTCGAAAGACATTGGGATGGTCTACTTAGAGATATTATAAGAGTAAAGGTTGCTGTGAACATTGTATTTATATGTGGATATGCTTTCCTTTCTCTCTGGTATATTCCTAGAACTAGAGTTCCTGGGTCTTATAATTGTGGTAAGCTGTTTAGCTGTACCAATATATATTCATGCCAACAGTACATAATGGTTCTGACTTGTCTGGTCTTCAGCATCACTCTCTGTTTTGATTCTATCTCCCCTAGCTCTTGTAACTTACTGATTTTGATTTTCATTTCCCTAGGGACTAATAATGTTAAACATCTTTTCCTGTGTTTATTGACCATCGAGGGTGTTCTCTAAGGATTTCTTCTGCTGGTGGTATACACATGTAATCTTAGCACTAAAGAGGCTGAGATTAGAGAATGGAAATTTGAAACCAGCTCAGATAGATAAATCTGAGACTTTTTTTTCCAGGTAACCAGTAGAACCTATAAACTGGTAGTGAAGGTGTAGGTTTGCTCTGAGGCTTGCCATGAATGAAAAAGCTAGAGAAAGCTCAGGGACCCAAGTTCAAGCCTAAGTATGGGTAAAATTATATTATTAAATATTATTATTACTACCTCCTTATCTTATCTACCTACCCTGTTTCAGGATTTTGCTAACTTTGTGCTCAGGCTTACCTCATGTTTTGATCCTTATACTCTGCTTTCTGAGTAGTTGGAATGACACCTGTGAGCTACTTTGTATGACAGAAAATTTAATTTTGGTAAAGTCCACTTTTTTGTATTCTTTTGATTTAATGTATGAGAAGACTTCGCCTTGTCTAAGGCCACAGAAATTCTCTCCTATGCTTTTCTCAGTTTTATAGCTTTAATGGAAGTTATAAGTGAAAAACATTTACATTCAGGATCTATTTTGAGTTTGTTTTTACATATGATATGTGATTTTTTTTATGTGACCATCCAGTTTTGCTGGTATTGTTTTGTTGAAAAAAATGTTCTTTCTCCTTGGATTATTTCAGCATATTTGTCAAAAATCAATTGACCGTAAGGCTGAGTGCAATGGCTCCAGTTACCCAAGAGGCCACAGGTAGCAGGATGGTTGCCTGATTAAGCTATGTTGCTAGCTCTTTTTACTTTAAGACATTAAAAAAAAGGTTCCTACAATTATTCAGTAGCCAGCCTAGACTTATACTTCCTATATAGCTGAAGTGCCAACACGTATAGCTTTTCTTTCTTTTCCTTTCTTTCTTTTTTTTTTCTTTTTTTTTCTTTTGGTCAGTTGTGGGGCTTGACCTCAGGGCCTGAGCATTGATCTCTTTTGTTTTTTGCTCAAGGCTAGCACTCTACCACTTTGAGCCACTTGCAGTTTTCTGATGGTTAATTGGAGATAAGAGTCTTAAGAACTTTCCTATCTAGGCTGGCTTCAAACTGAGTTTCTCAGATCTCAGCCTCCTGAGTAGCTAGGATTACAGCCAGCTTTTTTTGTTGTTGTTGTTGTTGAGGTGGGGTCTCCCATACTTTTTACTGGAACTCCACTCAAACCGAAATCTTCCCAGTCTGCCTTCTGAGTTGCTAGCTCACAGGCATGAACCACTGCACCTGGTTGCTTTTGTTTGTTTAATTTTGTTTGTGATGATTCATTAATGCACAGACATAATGTTTCATATGTACAAAATACTTGGGCCTAGTGGTAGAATGCTTGCCTAGAATACACGAAGACCCGTGTTTCATTCCTTAGTACCACATGCATAGAAAAAAAGCGGAAAGTGGTACTGAGGCTCAAGTGGTAGGGCTCTAGCCTTGAGAATGTCTAAGGACAGGGCTCAGGCCCTGAGCTCTAGCCCAGGACTGGCAAAACAAACAAACAAAAAATTTAACACATATTTATTGAGTACTCTGTATGTGTTGGAGTTTGTCTTAAGTAATGAGAATTTGGCAATAAATAAATCTGTCAGAAAACCTTTCCTCTGGAAAAGCTTTCTCTGTGGTGTTTCATAACTTCTCTAGTGTACATGTTTTATACCTCATTGCTTAAGTTTATTTCTAAGTATTTTATTCTTTTTGATGGTATTATATGTGGGATTGCTTTCTTTCATTTTTTAATTAACTTGATAGCATATATAGAAATACAGTTGGACCTTGTGTGGATCTTGAATTATATGACCTTGTGTAATTTAATTGTAAGTATAGGTGGTATTTTTAATGACAGTTTTATCACATTTTCTACATAGTTTAACACTTCCATTATAATTTAGTACCTTTTGATTAAAAACTCCAGTACAGTGTTCAGTAAAAATAATGAGACGCGATATCCTTACCTTACTCAAAGGTCAACGAACTTATTCTGAGAGGTATTTGATGACTTGTGGATCATGGGGTCTCTGTTAACCCTATCCAATTCTTGCTGGCACTGTGGCTCACACCTGTAATCCTAGCTACTCAAGAGGCTGAGATCTGAGAATCGAGGTTCAAAGCCAGCCTGGGCACAAAAGGATCTGAGCCTTATCTCACTAGGAAAGTGACGTGGGTCTTGGCTCAAGGGTAGGGGTGGTAGCTCAGGGACAACACCCAGGCCCAGGGATAGGCTGGTATCCTTGAGCTGAATTGCTTAGAGACAGCGCCCAGGCCCAGAATTCAAGCCCCATGACCCACAAAAAAAAGCAAAAAAAGCTATCCATTTCTGCCATTAGACCTCAAAATTAGCTAGAGGTAATGCACAAGTAGGCCCAACTTTGTTTTGTTCAAAGTAGTCTAATTTTCTCACCCTTCTCTCATTCTTTGACTTCCAAGAACAGTCGCAACTTTAATTGATGGTTTTGGTCAGTAGAGAAAGTTCACTTGTATTTCTGCTTTGCAGGAGGTTTTTTTTTTTTAAATCAGGAATGGATCTTGTTTTGTTAAATGTTTTTCTGCTTCTATCGAATCAATATTATGGTTTTTCTTTTTAAGTTTGTTAATGTGACAAATTACATTACCTCATTTTTTTTAATGTTAAATCAATGCTTGTGATTTGTTTCTGATGTACTTTATAAAGATCCTGTGAAAATTCTGTTCTGACTTTGTGCCTCTCCATGGGAATAGTGGGCTGCAGCTTTGCTTCTTTATAATTTCTTTATCAGTGTTTGATATCAAGGTAATGCTGACCTCTTAGAATGCATTGTTGGGAATTTCCTCTTTATTTTCTGGAAGTTTGTGTAGAGTCAGCACAATTTCTTCCTTAAATGCTTGATATAATTTCCCATAGAAGCTTCTAGCCTGGAGTCTTCTTTGATAGAAAGGTTTTTAACTATACATTAGTTTCTTGAATAGATACAGGGATCTTTGATATTTTTTCATAAGTGGTCTTCAGTTGTGCCTGGCAAGAAATCAATCCATTTAATCTGAGTTGTTGAATGTATTGGGATAAAATTTTTCATAATATCTGTACAGTCTATAGTGTTGGTATCATTCAAATTATAATTCATGTGTTATCTTTTCTGCAGATTAATGTGTCTGGAGGTTTATTAAATATATAAACCCAATTAGTTTCCTAGTAATTATAATAACCGGGCAAGCTTAGTAGCCAAATTCTGGTTTTGTTTCTGTAAAAATGCTTAACTTGCTCAACCACCTGAGTGTGATTTCAGCCTAGATGTTGAGTGTCATCAGATGCTGATAGCACACGGTGTGACCACCTGTGTGTAGTTATGATCACCTGTGTGAGGTGTTCATCCTTAAAATCTCAGCCCCACTGGAGTGCAAGGCTGCTCTCTTATCAGCCCAAAGGTGGAGAGCAGTCACTATACTATTAAAATGACTCCTAGCCGGGCCCTGTGGCTCATGCCTGAAATCCTAGCCACTCAGGAGGCTGAGATCTGAGGATCAAAGTTCAAATCCAGCACGGGCACAAAAGGACCTGACATTCTTATCTCCAATTAACCCCAAGAAAATGGGAAGTGGGGCTTGGCTCAAGGGTAGGGCAGTAGCCTTGAGCTGAATCGCTCAAGGACAATGCCCAGGCCCAGGGGTAGGGTGGTAGCCTTGAGCTAAAAGAGCTCTGGGACAGCAGCAGGCTGAGTTCAAGCCCATGACCCACTCCCCACCCCCCAAAAAATGACTCCTAGCTGAGTGCTGGTGACTCTGTTGCTGGGGGTTTCAGGTCCTCCCAAAGTGGCTGGGTTATTACAAAATCAGCTTTAACTTTATGTTCTTTGTCTTGTTTTCCATTTCATTGATCTCTGCTATGCTCTTTTCTTATTTCCTTCTGCTTGCTTTGACATTTGTTTGCTCATATTTTACTTTAAGATTCAAGTTGCCTTGATTTGAAGTGTTTTTTCTTTTTTATTCTTTTGGCATTTATTGGTATAAATCTCCCTAGGTAAAGCTTTTTGACAATAAATTTTGATGTGTGATATTTTACTATTCCCCCACCCCCTTATAAAGACAAGTTTTGTTAATGTTGCCCTGGCAGGCCTCAAAATTCAGGGCACAATCATGCCTCATCTCCCAAGAAGCTGATTCATTTTATCTCTTTATTTTTTTTTAATTAAAACTGAGTTTTTATATCATACTTCAGATGTCATGCCCTATAGTCAAGTATTCAAGGAAAAAAAATCTATTTGCCATCACTGGCACATACATTTAAGAACATAATTAAAATTAAGCTGAAGTTTTATATGTCGTACAAAACTCAGTCTGTATATCAACATATGTGTATAGAATATATATCCTATCATAGACCTATATGCCTAGATGTATTTATATCTCCAAATTCATGTCAATGATCTGGAGTACCTTGTATTGTTTAGATCTAATACCCACATAATCAGGGAGACCATTCACCTGCACCTTTTGTTCCTTTGATCTTGCTTATCTCACTCAACATGATTTGCTCTCGTTCCATCCACTTCTCAGCAAATGCCCTTATTTTATCTGGTGGTTATATAGAACTCTATCGTATATGTTAAACACATTTTTGTTGTTGTTTGTTTGTGGATGATAGGGCTTGAACTCGGCCTGCCCTGAGCGTTGTCCCTGAGCTCTTCAGCTCAAGGCTACCACCCTACCCTTGAGCTAAGCCCCACTTTCCAATTTCTTTTCTTTTTTTCCAGTCCTGGGCTTGAGCTCAGGGCCTGAGCACTGTCCTTGGACTTTCTCAAGGCTAGAGCTCCACCACTTGAGCCTCAGCACCACTTCCAGCTTTTTTCTGTGTATGTGGTATTGAGGAATTGAACCTGGGTCTTCATGCATACTAGGCAAGCACTCTACCATTAGGCCAAACTCCTGGCCCCCCACTACCCATTTTCTAGTGGTTAATTGGAGATAAGAGTCTCGGGTCCTTTTGTGCTTGGACTGGCTTTGAACCTTGATCCCCAGATCTCAGCCTCCTGAGTAGCTAGGAGTACAAGTATGAGTTACCATACCCAGCTGTACCACGGTTTTTGTATCCATTCATCTGTGTTGGGGCATCTGGGTTGTTTCTATCTCTTGGGTATTGTGAAGAGTGCGGCAATGACTGTGCAGATTTTTTGTTTTTGTTTTAAATCAAATCCTGGATCATGTTGCTCAGGGTAGATGCCTAGTAATGGTGTGGCTGGGTCATAGGAAGGTCTATGTTTAGTTTTTTGAGGAATCTCCAAACTGCCTTCTAGAGTGGTTTACATTTCCGCAAGCAGTGCAGTAGGGTTCCTTTCTCCACATCCCTGTGAACATTTCTTGTTGTCTGAATTCAGAATATTGGCCATCCTGATTGGGGTAAGGTGGTATCTCAGGGTTGTTTTCATTTGCATTTCCTTTATGACCTTGGATGATGAGCATTTTCTCATATGTTTCTTCACCATTTGTATCTCTTCCTCTAATAAGCCTCTCTTAGTTCCCTTGCCCATTTAGTGATTGGTTTGTTGGGTTTGGGGGGATTAGTTTCTTGAGTTCCCTGTAGATATTGAATATTAAGCATTTGTCTGGTGTATTGTTTTCTTTTCCCAGTTGGTTTGCTGTTATTCTGTTTTAGTACCTGTGTTTTTAGCTGTGCAGAAACTTTTATTTTTAGTTAGTCCCAAGTTGAGTCTCTCATTCAATCTGTTGTGACCCTGAGACTCTGTTCAGGAAGTTTCTGCCTGTGCCTATGAGTTCAGTTTCTCTCCTACTCTGTCATGTAGCAGTTTCAGAGTTCAGGTCTGATATTGAAGTCTTTGATCCATTTTGAGTTAATGTTTGTGCATGGTAACAAGCTGGGATCGACTTTTAGTTTTCTGTATGTGGCTGCCCAGTTTTCTCAATAGTAGAAGCGGCTTTGTTTATTCCACTGTATACCTCTGGCTCCTTTGTCAAATATAAACTGACTATAACTATGTGGTTTTATTTCTTGATCTTCTATTTTATTGCATTGATCTTCTAATCTATTTTTGTGCCGGTATCATGCTGTTTTTGTTATGGCTCTATGGTAGAATTTGAAGTCTGGTATTGTAATACCAACTGTATTGCTTTTTTTTTTTTTGCCTAGAATTGCTTTGGCTATTCTTGGTCTTTTGTTGTTCCGTATGAATTTTTGGATTACTTCTATTTCAGTAAAGAATGTCTTTGGGATTTTGATGGGGATTGCATTGAAACTGTATATCAATTTGATAGTATGGCCATTTTGACTATGTTGGTTCTCCCTATCCATGAGCATGAGATGTCTTTCCATTTCCTAGTATCCTCTTTAATTTCTTTCTTTAGGCTTTTGTAGTTTTCATTAAATAATTCCTTTACTTCTTTGATTAGGATAATTCCTAAATATTTTATTCTTTGGGGGGCTATTATAAATGGGATCATTTTCTTGATTTCTCCTCCTGTTTGTGTATTGTTGGCATACAGAAAGGCTACTGAGTTTTGAAGGCTGATTTTGTATCCTGCCACTTGCCGAAGTGATTTATTAGTTCTAAGAGTTTGGGAGTGGGGTTTACTGGGTTATTCAGGTATAGGATCATGTCGTCCGCGAATAGGAATAGTTTAATTTCTTCTTTCCCTATGTGGGCCCACTTGATGTCCTTCTCTTGCCTTATTACTCTGGCTAAGGATTCCAAAACTGTTGAGTGGGCGTCCCTGTCTTGTTCCTGGTTTTAAGGTTTAGTATGATGCTGGCTCTTGGTCTATTATGTATGGCTCTCATTTCTCTCTCTCTAGCACTACTGGAGCCATAACACCACTTCTGGCTTTTTCTGTATATGTGGAACCGAGGAATCTACGCCAGGGCTTCATGTATGCTAGGCAAGCATTCTACCACTAGGCTACACTCCTGGCCCCTCTTCTTTATTTTCTCTTTTTCATCCTTCCTCTGTCTCTGTCTCTCTTTCTCTCTTTCCCCCTTTTCTTCTACTCCTGGATAATTTAGAAGAATGTTAGCTTTCAGATACCTGAGGATTTTTCACAGTGTTTCTGATTTAATCTCATTATGTTAAGATAAGCTTTTCAAATATATTAAGACTCATTTTGGAACCCAGAATATGGTATATCTTGGTTATGTATAATGTGCCGTTTGAAAGAATGCTATTCTGCTGTTGATGGAGAAATGTTCTACAAATATAAATTCCATTGTTTGAGAGTGATCTTTACATTTTCGTATCTTTAACTCTTTTTGTCCACTTTTTCTATTATTTATTAAGGGATATTGAATTCTTTTGACTATCATTGTGGATTTCTACTTGAAGTTCTAACAGTTTTTGCTTTGTATATTTTAAAATGTTTAGGATTATCTTTCTTAAGAAATTTAACTATGTCATAGAAATGACTTTCTTTATACTTGACAATATTTTTGCTCTGAAATCTACTTTGAAAATATTATCAATTTAGCCTTCTTTTGCATTCAGTATGATAAAAATTTTTCTTGTAGCCAGGTGCAGTGGCTCATGCCTGGAATCCTCGCTACTCAACAGGCTGAGATATGAGAATTGTGGTTTAAAGCCAGCTTGGGCACGAAAGACCATGAGACTCTTATCTCCAATTAGCCTTAACCTCTAGAAAACTGAACATGGCTCAAGCCTTGAGCTAAAAGATCTCAGGGATAGTGCCCAGGTCCAGAGTCCAAGCCATGACTGGAGGGAGGGGCAATCCTGTTTCTTTTAGGTAGCATAGAGTTGATTAGTACTGATTTTAAGTTACTAGTGATTACTCTGAAGACTATAGTGTAAATCTCATTACAGTTCATGTAAAGGTTTCCTGACTTTTTTTGGATGAAATATAACAGTTTTATCCTAGTATAGCTTCATTTCTCCCTTCATCTTTTGACTATTAACATCACATATGTTTTATATATATACATGAATATTATATACATATAGACACAGTGTAGTATTATAATTAGTTGTATACAGCACCACAGTTTAACAAAAAATAGGTTCAGGCAAGAGGACCACATACTGGCCTGAAATATTTACCAGTTTTCATGACTAACGCTTGTTAACTTGTTGTTTGCCTTTGGTCAATTTCTAAAGTAGTTATTTTTGACAGTTGTATCTAGTTTCATATTTACTTTTTAGGCATGGTTTCCTAACATGCTTCAATTTGATACCCCTCCCCTTGATTAAGCAAAAACAAAGCCAGATGCTTTTCAATCTCCCAGAAGTGAGTGACCCCATCCTTAGATGAATAGACAGATAAAAATAGCTCAGTCCTTCTCAGCTTCCTTTGTGATAATGGACTGTAGACAAATAGAAGAGGAAGCGGTCTTCATAAATTGTATCAAGTGTTCGATGTGTTACTTTGTACCTGCTTAATAACCCCACCAAGAAATGGGCTCTTGGTGTTAGCCATACTCCCTCAGATCACTCCCAGCATTCAGAAGCTTGGCAGCTCCTTGTGTTCGGGTATTGTCCTCAAGGCCCATCTTAAGTCTTGTGATCCCTCCTGGTTCCTGTGTGCTGGAAGAGACGGAACGGAGAAAGCTTCTGTTCTCATGGGACCTCTCTTCCCTGACAAGTCCAGTGTTGTTATTTGTACCCACTCCAGCACTATCAAAGAGGACTTCAGTGGTGTCAAGAAGAAAGTGGCATGCCATTCCTCATCCTTCTGTTTCCCCTTTCCACCTCTCTACCATCTTCTCTTCATGATTAGAGTCAGGACTTAAGTCAGGGAAGGAAAATTAGGGAGGGCTGGGAATTCAGTCAGTAGACAGGTTGCAGTTAAAATAATGCATTAAAATCCCTGATAGTCAAAGCAAGGCTTATTGCAAGGCTTATTTGGTTTATTTTCCTCTTCTATAACTGAACTCTTCGGTCACAGGAATTACTTACTTCCAGAGTGGAGAAATTAAAAGGTGCAAGCAGTAGATAAGGGTTTTGATCTGAAACAAATCTAGGTTGAGAGACTAAATCTTTTCATTTGACATTGTCTCTTTGCATGGAAACTGAATACACAGAAAGATCTTATTGTTTGTAAATACCACCATGTTCCAAGGGTTAAAAATACTTGAACAAGGGGAGGAAAGAATGGCCTGCTTTGTAGTCCCACCCATTCTTTCTGTGGCTTGTTGAATGCTCTGATAATAACTACCAGAGTATAATCCTCTATCCTTGCTGACCAGAGGCCCTCCTCCCGAAAGCTCACAATAGTGAGGAACGAACTTCCATTTCTACCAATGCCACCAGGGAATAGAGAGAGATTGTGTATCCATGTTCTTCCCGGCCTGTGTTCTTTAGACACAGCAGAGGGTTAGATGATGGCTTCTCGGTCACAGTAGAGTGAAAAAGCTGTTTCCTGTTTTCAGGGGATTCCTTTTAATGCCAAACATAGCAGCTGGGAAACAAAGTTTTCCCAGAAGCAAGTGTATTTACTGCATTCTTTTAAAACATGATTTTGACAGCAACTGTTAATGTCTATTTCCAGAAATGTCAGAGCTCTAATTTTTTAAATTAATTGCTTAGTACCATTTCCAGTTGTTAGAGCAGTGGTGTGTGTGTGTGTGTGTGTGTGTGTGTGTGTGTGTGTGTGTGTGTGTGTGTGTGTGTGTGTGTGTGTTTGGCACGCTCAGGACAAGACTGCTAGGTCAAGTCTCCTTCCCTCCCATGCTAACATACACTATTAGATCTTTCCTCTTCATAGGTGGGGTTAGGGAACTAAACACACCAGCTGACTTTCACTATTCTATCACTCAGCACTCATAAATTTGGGAAGCTATTTAATAATAGTGCCCTTCTGGTACATGGCAGAAGTAGTTACCTAGACATAAATATTTAGCCCACACCAGTAGAACGCTGGTTGGAGGCTGCTAGGAAAGGACAAGACTGGAGTTGGAACGGAGTTCTGAGTTCTTGCTTTCCTCTCTATCCCACCCCCACCCCATCTTGGGCATAAGACTCTGTTCCTTTTCCCTACATTCTGTCTCTCTGAAACTGCCACCAATGACAAAGGAACACCTGCAGAGTGTAGTAAAATGGTTCTGTTGCCAGTACTTCTGTTAGCTTTAAAATAATTGTTTGGGGACATATTTCCTTTGATAAAATATAAAGGATTGATGAGCATCAGATGATGGAGTAGGCCAGACTTCAGGCATCCACTAGCAAGTACAAAGGTCGGGACTTTCCTGTCACAGGTGGAGGCTCTGCAGTGACACGTGTGTTCAGGACCATACAGCTGGCTCACCCAGCTCCACACTCTTGTATTCAACTAGTTCACCTACCAGCATTGTCTCAGCTCTTCCCTAAGTTTCCAGAAGAGTTGTACTTCAAAAGAAAAGATAAATCAGGGGCTGGGAGTTTGGCCTAGTGGTAGAGTGCTTGCTTGCCTAGCATGCATGAAGACCCTGGTTTGATTCCTTGGTACCACATACATAGAAAAAAGCCAGAAGTGGTGCTGGGGCTCAGGTGGTAGAGCTCTAGCCTTGAGAAAGCACAAAGACGGTGCTCATGCCCTGAGCTCAAGCCCAGAATTGGCAAACAAACAAAAAAGACAAATTGGATAAGTAACATTTTCAAGAGCTACTTATTTATTTTGTTAAAAGAACAATCATTAAATTGTCTGGGTTGGGGATGAGAGAGTAATTCAGATGGTAGTGTGCCTGCCTTGTGAGCATAAGGCTCTAAGTCCAAACCCCATCGCTAAGATAGATGATAGAGAAGGGGAGAGATAACATCGTAGTCTTTTTCTTGCTTATATCATGAGAAACTTGTTTTCTTTGGCTTCATCGTCTTTGAATAGGATGCCAAAATAACCATGCAGCAGCTGTAAAGGAGGTGAAATTTGGCAGATTGATTTTGTTATATCCATGATCACTCTGGACTTTAGAAATGAGTTTAGCCTGAGGTCATCCTGGCAATTTAGGGTTTCTCCATTTGTAGAAGCAGGTTATTTATAAAGATGCCCTATTGCTACCTCCTGATAAATAATTGTGGAAAAACTAATTAGCCATCAGACAGTGGCAGGAAGGGCAAAGAAAAACTCGTTTCCTTTCTGAGTGGGCTCTTTAAGGCCAAGAGAAAGGATTCTGGTCTATTTATCTACAGACACCACCCAGAACTTAATGGCTTCAAACAATGACCTCATCTATTTAGCTGGACCTATAGTTTGGACCAGGTGTAGTGGGGATATCTCATCTTCACTTAGCTTCCTCAGAGGTGGCTCTGTGTGCCGGAGGGCTGCTTACTGACTTGACTGATATTGTCTCTCAGACTATGACTGGAACTCTTACACGTAGCCTGCCTGCTTCTCTCCTTCCTCCTCCCCTCTTCAGCTTTTGTGTTCCTCTCCCTCTCTCTCTCCCTCCCTCTCCCTTTCCCCCATCCCCATCTTCCCCTTCTTCCTCTCTTCCCCCTCTCTTTCTCTCATATATAGCTTTAATATATGTTTAAACACAAGTGTCCTAACAGACTTTTTTTTTTTTGCTAGTAGTGGGGCTTGAACTCAAGGCCTGAGCTCTGTTCTTGGACTTTCTCCAGCTTTTTTCTATGTGTGTGATACCGAAGAATCGAACATGGGTCTTCGTGCATGCTAGGCAAGCACTCTACCACTAGGCCAAACTCCTGGCCCCCGAACAGACATTTTTATTATGATATTTAAAAGATCATTTGACCCAAATTAATCATATGTCCTGGAATATATAGGCACCTTTTGTGACCTGCTGTTGAAACACTTCTGATTTTTCTGCATCTCTTTCTCAGGCTATAACAAAGGCCTATACCTTCAATGGGAAGGAATGGTGGGGGGGGGCAGGGTTTTGCTACAGAAATTTTAGGAAATTCAGATACCTTTCCTTTCACCTTCCCCTTTCTTTTTCTTTCCTGTACCAAGACTTGAACCCAGGGCCTGGGCGCTGCCCTTAAACCTTTTTCACTCAAACTGGTACTCTACCACTTGATGATTAATTGGAAATCAGTATCTCGTGGACTTGATGATTAATTGGAAATCAGTATCTCGTGGACTTTCTTGCATAGGCTGGCTTTGAACCTCAGTCCTCTGATTTCACTTTCCCCAGGCACGAGCCACCATTACTGGCTGACCTTTGGTTTTATGTAGGTATTAGAGAAGCTAGTAATACTTTTTTTTTTTCTGTAAAACCTTTTAATTTGTTTTAAAATTCCTAGGCCATGAGGAATGATTATATGAAGGAAGGGTCTCAGTTTCAGATGGATCATTGTCCTCAACCAGAATTTCTGGAAGATGGTCTCTTGCAACATCTTATCAAAGAATTAAGTCCAAAGCCTTGTCATCTTGTGAGGAGAGAAGCTAGTAATACTTTTTAAGGAAACTTTTTGTGTCCCAAGAGGAGAGAATTTGGAGTAGCAGTCCGAGAGTGAGAATGGGAAACCATTCTACATTATTCAGGGTGCATAAATTTGAAATTCATCCATCCAGCTTATTTTCCAGCAGATATAGTTGTTTTCCTTTTTTTCCTTTCTGTCTTTTGTTTGGTTGGGGGGCTTGAAGTCTGGGCCTGGACTCTGTCCCTGAGCTTTTCAGCTCAAGGCTGGCACTCTACCACTTGAGCCATAGTACCCCTTCCAGTTTTCTGGTAGTTAATTGGAGATAAGAGTCCTACAGACTCTCATGCCTGGGCTGGCTTTGAACCTCTATTCTCAGATCTCCACCTCCTGAGTAGCTACGAGTACAGGCCTGAGCCACCTGCACCTGGCCTTTCTTTTTTCTTTTTTTTTTAAGTAAGTTTTCATCAAAGGCATTTGAGCCATAGAGCCACTTCCAGCTATTTTCTGTGTATGTGGTACTGAGGAATCAAACCTGGTTCTTCATTCATTCTAGACAAAAACTCTATCACTAGGCCAAACTCCTGGCCCTCTTGACCTTCCATCCTCAGTCTCTTTAGTGCTAAGATTATAGGAGATCAACATGCATAGCATAAAACTCTGGAAGTAAAACATATAATTTATATCATAGCTAAATGTGTTCGTAGTTGTTAAAATGTCTTTAAACAGATTTATTAAAATATAATTCACCTTTTTTTGTGTATACTGGTACTATAATAAACTTGGACCATGTGCTCTTAATGGGCTTTTTCCATTCAAGATTAGAGCTCATTTGAGCCGTGCCTCCAGTTTCAGCCTTTGTTCATTAATTGAAGGAATTTTCTACCCAAGGTGGCGTCAGACCTCAATCCTAGATCTCACCTCCAGAGTAGCTAGTAGTATAGGAATGAGCCATCAATATTTAGCAGATGGTATATATTTAAATTTTATAATTGGTTAACATATGAGACTTAACATCACAGATAATAAACCTATGGAAATCTTTTTTTTTTTTTTTTTTTTTTTTTTGCCAGTCCTGGGCTTGAGCTCAGGGTCTGAGCACTGTCCTTGTCCTTGGCCCTTAGGCCAAACTCCCGGCTATGGAAATCGTTTCTTTGCTCCTGCCTCTCCCCTCTTCGGATCATCATAGACCCACTGTCACCATATATTATTTGTACTATTTATAATTTTAGGTGAAAATCATAATTCTAGGTGAAAATCATGCAAAATTTGGGAAAATTCTAGCTCCTTTCGCTTAGAAACTCAGTTATACTGCATGTATCAGTAGTGTACTTTTCTTCTGGATACCATCCAGTAGTATAAATAGAGCACAATTAGTTATCTGTATGTACCTTTGTGTGTGTATGTTCATATGGTGTCTTAGCTTAGACCATGACAAACTATCATAGAATATGTGGCTGGTAAACAAAAAAATATCTATTCCGGGCCAGGAGTTTGGCCTAGTGGTTAAAGTGCTTGCCTAGCATGCATGAAGACCCGGGTTCGATTCCTTGGTACCACATACATAGAAAAAAGCTGGAAGTGGTGCTGAGGCTCAAGTGGTAGAGCTCTAGCCTTGAGAAAGTCCAAGGACAGTGCTCAGGCCCTGAGCTCAAGCCCAGGACTGGCAAAAAAAAAAATATCTATTCCTCTCTCTCTCTCTCTCTCTCTCTCTCTCTCTCTCTCTCTCTCTCTCTCTCTCTCTCTCTCTCTCTCTTCTTTTTAAATTGTGCTAGTCCTAGAGTTTTAACTCAGGGTCTGTGCATTGTTCCTGAGCTGCTTTTTTTTTTTCCCCCTCAAAATTAATTCTCTATCACTTGAGTAACAGCTCCATTTTGTTTTGTTTTAGAAGTTAATTGGATGTAAAAGTTTCACAGACTCTCCTCCCTGGAATGTCTTTGAACTAAGATCCTCAGATCTCAACCTCCTTGAGTAGCTGGGATTACAGACATTAGCTACCAGCACCCAACAAATGACTTTTTGTTTTTGGTCCTGGGGCTTGAACTCAGGACCTTCTTTGTGAGCTTCTTTGTGTTCTAGGCTAGTGCTCTACCACTTGAGCCATAGGATCATGCCTGGCTTTTTCTAAGTAGATTACTGGAAATAAGAGTCTCATGGACTTTCTTGCCTGTGCTGGCTTTAAATCGCTATCCTCAGATCTCAGCTTCATGAGCATGTAGGATTACAGGTGTGAGCACTGGTGCACAGCTCTCAAATGATTTTTGATTGTTACAATGCGCTGAGCTTGTCTATCCCTCTTGAGAAAATGGAGTGTAGAGAAAACAAAGGCTGTGGTCTTGTGTTAGACTTCAGCTGGCAAGGGGGAC
The DNA here is from genome assembly GCF_031878675.1 of Megascapheus bottae. Lineage (NCBI taxonomy): Eukaryota > Metazoa > Chordata > Mammalia > Rodentia > Geomyidae > Megascapheus > Megascapheus bottae. Next base: position 17,094,753 of record NC_143536.1, read on the forward strand.
AAAATGCTGTTCTTGGCCTTGGTGCAGGGGTCACACTAGTTCTTGGACTTTCGCCTGTAGGGAGGCTCTTAGTGGTGCATTGTTTTTAATGCTGCCTCTCCTCTGATAACCTCAGCTTATGATCAGGTTGGGTTTTGTTGTTGTTGTTCTAAGTCAGTCATGCAGTATATATCCTTAACACTTACTATATTTAATTTCCAGAGAGATAATTAATTGCGAGGAAGAATAACATGCAATCTAGAGTGTGACCTTTGTCCTCAGGAACATTCACATTATTTCCGAAGCCTAGAATTTCCAGGCCTTTTGAAATTAGGTTTTTTCCTGGGCATTATTTCTAAAGCTTAGTATTTCCAGGTCTTTTGAAATTTTGTTTTTTCCTGGGCATAATTTTTTAAAAGATTTAATTAACATTGATTTTTATATCATATTTCAAATGTCATATTTAACAAACAAGTATTCAAGAAGGTATTCTCTACATACAATCACTGGCACTTAGATTATAGAACATAATTAAAATTAAGCTGAGGGTTTGTATGTCATAGATACATATCAATCTATATAATATGTCTATAGAGTATATATCCCATTACATTTTTATGTCTATGTAGTTATGCTTGTATCTCTAAGACCAAGACTATAACCTTGGGTACTCAAATATTAAGTTATCGCTCTTATACTATTTGGATCTAATGTCCACAAATTAAGGATTCCATGCATCTTTTGTTCCTTTGGTCTTCACTTATCTCACTCAACATGATTCGCTCTAATTTCATCCACTTCCCAGAAAATACCATTATTTTATCTTGTCTGTTGGCTATGTAGAATTCCATTGTGTGTGTGTGTATGTGTTTGTACATATATACGTACATACATACATACATACATACATACCACATTTTTTTGTATCCATTCATCTGCCGTAGGGCATCTGGGTTGTTTCCATCACTTGGCTATTGTGAATAGTGCAGAGGTGAACATAGCTGAGCAGGTATCCTTATCATATCCTGGGTTATGATGTTCAGGGTAGATGCCCAGGAGTCGTATGGCGGGATTGTAGGGAAGGTCTATTTTCAGTTTTTTAAGAAACCTCCAAACTGCTTTCCAGAGTGGCTGAACTAGTTTACATTTCTACTAGCAGTGCCGCAATAGGGTTCCTCTTTCTCCACAACCCCACCAACAATTGTCATTGACTGCGTTCAAAATCTTGGCCATTCTAATTGGGGTAAGGTGGTATCTTAGGGTTGTTTTCATTTGCATTTCCTTTATGACCATGGATGATGAGTATTTTCTCATATGTTTCTCTACCATTTTAACCTCTTCTTTGGATAAGTCTCTCTTAGTTCCCTTGCCCATTTAGTGATTGGTTTGTTGGGTTTGGGGGGATTCTTTTCTTGAGTTCCCTGTAGATACTGGAGATTAAGTATTTGTCTCATGTATTATTGGTAAATGTCTTTTCTTCCTGGTCATAATTTAACCTCTTCATGACTCACATTTATCATTGCAACTGTTCACTTTGTGTCACATATACATGAGGTTTTCCTTTTGTTTTTTGTTGTTGTTGTTTGTTTGTTTGTTTATTGTGAGGCTTGAACTCAGGAACTGGGTACAGTCCCTGTGCCTCTCTCTGCTCAAGGCTAGTGCCCTACCACTTGAGCCACAGCACCACTTCCGGCTTTTTCTGTTTATGTGGTGCTGAGGAATCAAACCCTAGGCTTCATGCATGCCAGGCAAGCACTCTACCACTAAACCACATTCCTAGCTCCATCACACACATGAGTTTTGTGTGGGCTTTACATTCACTTCTGCTTTTCAGTCCTCAGCCACTGGCCCCTTTTTCTTGCTGAATCCTTTGATGTATACCAAGAAAACAGGAAAGAAAGCCAACCAGGATGGAAAAGCAGAAACCGTTTGCATGGGGTCAGGAGTGAGTGCCTTCCACAGGGGCACTGCAACCCAGCTCTGGCCCCTCTGGGCACCAGGGACTGCTTCATTCGCCATGCTCCTCAAGAACAGTGATCTAAAGCAAAGTGTGTTGTGGTTTCTTGCAGTAATCTTTTACATTAAAGGAAAGGCAAACAAACTCTGAGGTTTGGGACTCTGGAGAGAAGAGGAGAAGGTGATACTCAGGTGCAGGCATATTATCTTTTTAGTGTCTTCACTACTTTCCTTCTGCCAAAACTCCAGTCGTTCCAGTCTCCTGCACCATCTCGATGTGCACCTGAATGTTTTCAGGGTGGGGTGGGGAGGTGACCTCCTGAAATGTGAGTAGCAAGAGAGCAATGGTGCATCCAAAACATGTGTGAGATCTCCCTGTCAACACAGTGGCCTCCGGCTGCTTGCTGTTGAGTGTGTTAATGGTCTGGTCTTAGGCTTGTATCTGTCCTCTCTCTAAAACATTCAGGTTCTCTGACCTTTGTTCCTGAATGCCTTTTTCTTCCCCTCAGATTTTTCTCCAATCAGCAAGCCTTTGCTGAGTGCCTAAGGACAGTGCCATGCTTTCTGCCCAGGCCATAGTGAGTATAGGAGAGAGGCAGAGCCACGTAAGTGGGGTACATCTCAGCCCTGTGGATCTCTTGGTAAAGGTTTTTATGGTTGCTTGTAAAGTTGCTCTGTCTTCATCTCTGGCCAGTGGCAGGGTCTCCTGAAGTTTAGGGATATAGCATGACTGTTTTGGGGGTACTTATGGGCCTCTCCGGGGGCCTGGTGATTTTTAGAGAGTAGAGTGAAACCATCTTGGGGAGAGTGGAAAGGTATTAGAAGAAGGCCTGTGAGCCGAGTCCTAAGAGACCTCATCTCATGAAACCCTTGTAATCGGTTACTTTTTCCATCTGCATGTGGGAAGTGAGACTTATAGTTAAAACTGTGCGTCTGAGGTTCTCTAGCTGGTCAGAAGTTATCTCAGCATTCCTGGTAGAGTCCACAGACCCTGGAGCTCATGGCGCTTCTACCTCACCCTCGCTTCTCAGTGATTGTCTGCAGGGAATAAATTTCACATGAGTAAATTATGAACAATTCCCAAGACTTACAGAGATGGAGAGCAGAAGATCCTGATATAAACTGCAAACCTGCTTAGAGAGCCATCTGAGCAAGGTTCTCTTGTGGGGAGTACCTACCTGGTTGCCTCAAACAACCCTCAGCATTTCATATCCTTCTCACTCAACCTGAACACAACATTGGTGAACCTTTCCCTGAGGATAAACTGAAGGCCTCCAAGGATGTTTTGGAATTCCCCTCAAACATGACTGCTCTTTAAAGAGACTGGGAAAGTTATTAGGGAATAAAACAGGCCACAACTTCCTTATGCTCAGGCTTTCTTTCCCACTGCCAAGCTCTTCCTCAGTGGAAACCCCAGGGTGAGAGTTATGTAGTGAGTGTCTTATGTGCTAGAGATTGCTGAGAAAAAGAATTTTTTAAAAATGGGGGCCTTGGGGGCCGGGAGTTTGGCCTAGTGGTTAAAGTGCTTGCCTAGCATGCATGAAGACCCGGGTTCGATTCCTCGGTACCACATATAGAAAAAAAGCCAGAAGTGGTGCTGAGGCTCAAGTGGTAGAGCTCTAGCCTTGAAAAAGTCCAAGGACAGTGCTCAGGCCCTGAGCTCAAGCCCAGGACTGGCAAAAAAAAAAAAAAAATGGGGGCCTTGCACTTGCTAACTAGGCACTCCGTGCCTCCAAGCCCACAGAACCAGTTTTTAAGCTGCTAGTAAGGCCAGTTGTGGCCTTGAGTTCACTCATTTGCTGTGACCCAGCTGTTGACTCTAGGCCAGCGCCTCTCTCTTCATGGGGGGCAGTGTCTTGAGTTCCCAGAAGGCCTGTCTCACTGATCATATCTGCTTTTCTCTGAGAGTGCAGTCTCCATTTCAGTTTCGGGGGAGCAATGTAGTTATTTGTGTCCTATCCTGAGCTGTCTCTTTAATTTGACTTGAAACAATAGTTATAACACATTAAACCCACAACACAGAGTTATACTTTGGATTATTTTATTCTTTAGTACATTTGAAGTTGCCTTCCTGGAAGCGTGCTTGTAGCTCTGAAAGTTGGGCTTGAACATGGCTGTTTCTTAAGCAGGGACATTTGCCTTTCTTGAGCTTTGGAGCAGCTGAAGAAGGGGACAGTAGTCAGGTTCCTTTGAAGATGCCAGCGTGGCTGTTATTCCCCGTGGAAGAAGCTGTATGGTACCCTGCCTTCTACCCTTACCTGTTCATTTCTTTGGGGTTTTTTTTGTTCGTTTCCATTTCCTGGAGTTCATTTCGATAAATATTATTTTATATAATCTTATGCACACAGGCAATGTGTCTTTGTGTTCCTCTTTGCTTGTTTTTATGAAACATTTTTTTTTCTTTTTCTTTTTGGTCTGAGACCAGAGTTTTAAAACTTGGTACCTGACTGGTGTTGTACCAACTAAACCATGCCTCTAACCATGCTGAAACATTTTTGAAAGCTGTCATGGGGCTTGAACTTGGGGCCTGGGTACTGCCCCTGAGCTTTTTCAGTCAAGGCTAGTGCTGTACCACTTTGAGCCCCAGTGCCTAGTTTTCTGATGATTAATTAGAGCTAAGAGTCTCACAACTTCTTGCCTAGGCTGGCTTCAACCTGTAGTCCTCAGATCTCAGCCTCCTGAATAGCTGGGATGACAGGCGTGAGCCATGGGAGCCTGGCTCCCTGCTGAATTTCAGCAGTATAATTCTTAGTGAATCCTCCAGAATATTTTAGTTGTTTATGGACTCTACTTTGTAGGTTGTTATTGGTATAAGCTACAGTGTGTATGTATAAACATGGCTTGACAAAATTTTACCCTTTAGCCATCTTTAAATTTACAATTAATTGGCATTAAGGACTGTCACAGTGTGTTGCATCTGTTACTGCCATCTAGTTCTAGAACTTTCCATCAACCCTCCCAAGGGAACCATCGATACAAGCCACCACTCCTGATCCCCTCCCCTAGCACCTGACAACTGGTAATCTACTATCTGTCTCTGACCTTCTAGATATTTCGTATAAAGGGAATCATATACGCTGTGGCTTTTTGTGTCTAACGTTTATTTACCTTCAGGATCGATTCATCATGTGGCACATGCCAGTGTTACATTCCTTTCTATGGCCACCAGATACCCCATTGTATGGATATACCACATTTTGTTTAGCTGTCGGTGGACATTTGGATTGTTTTCCTGTGGCTCGTGTAATGGCTGCTGTGTGAACATTAGTCCAGCTGTCTGAACATCTATGTTCAGTCATTGTAGGCCCCTAGGAGTACAACAGCCAGGTCATGTGGAGATCATGTAGCTATGGCTGCAGGTCTGCCATAGCTAAGGATTCTACTTTCAGCTCATCCTCAGCCACTTCTGTTATTTTTCTTTCTTTTTAGTGCTGGGGATTGAACTTAGGGCCTCATGCATGCTTTCTGCAGCCCAGCTTTCTCTCTCTCTCCCTCCCTCTCTCTCTGTCCTCTCTCTCTCTCTCCCTCCCCCTCCCCCTCCCCTCCCTCTCCCTCTCCCTCTCTCTCTCTTAGTTTTAATTAATAACTATAGTAGTGAGTGTGACGTAGCATCACTTTGTTTTGTTTTTTGTTTCCTTTCAAATTACACCTCTTCGGTGATCATGATGTTCAGTGTCTCTTCATGTGTGCATTGGCCACGTGTAGAGCTCACCTTTGGAAAAATGCCTGTTCAAGTCTCTGTGCATTTTACATTTGGGCAAGGTCGTTCATCTTTCTGTTGTTGAGTTGTAAGCTTGTTTGTCCTGGGCATAGTAAAACAACCCCTATGTCCCAGGCTAGCTCTCCTCAACACATATCCTCCCTCCCCCACCACCTGGGGACCTCATCAGCGTTCACACTTTCAGCTCAATCACAGTTATTATCAGTCTGCTTGAACTGAGATCCAAGTAAGCTTCACACATTGCATTTGAGGAATGTGAGTTGTTTAGTTTTTTTTTTATTTGAACTCAGTGCCTTGTGCTTGGTGGACTTGCAGTCTGCCCATTTTGACCTATATTTTCAGCCCTTGCTGCTTTATGTTATTATTATTATTATTATTTTTTTTTTTGCCAGTCCTGGGCTTGAGCTCAGGGCCTGAGCACTGTCCTTGGAATTTCTCAAGGCTAGAGCTCTACCACTTGAGCCTCAGCACCACTTCCGGCTTTTTTTTTTTTCTATATGTGGTACTGAGGAATCGAACCCGGGTCTTCATGCATGCTAGGCAAGCACTTTAACCACTAGGCCAAACTCCCAGCCCCTATGTTATTATTTTTTAATAAGGTTTCTTCACGCCTAGGGTAGCCCGGAATCATAATTCTCCTATCCATGTCTTCTGTGCATCTGGGGCGACATTTGTGTACCACCTTTCTTAGTTTTGAAATAAGGTCTTACTAACTCTTTGCTCAGACTGACTTTGGATCGTAGGAATGAGCCACCATACCTAGCTAATATGTCCTGAACAGCACATAAATTCCCTTCTTTTTAACATTTTTCTTGTGGTTTCTCTTTCTTTCCCCTCCCTCCCTCCCTTTATCCCTCCATCTGTGCCCTCCTTCCCTCCCTTCGTTCCATCCTATCCTTTCCCTTCCTTCCTTCCTTCCTTCCTTCCTTCCTTCCTTCCTTCCTTCCTTCCTTCCTTCCTTCCTTCCTTCCTTCCTTCCCCTAGTCCTGGGACTTGAATTCAGAGCCTGGCCACTGTCCCTAAGCGTTTGTGCTCAAGCACTCTACCACTTGAGCCATAGCTTCAATTCCACTTTTTTTTTTAATTAAATTAGTTAATTGGAGATAAGAGTCTCACAGACTTTTCTGCTTAGGCTGACTTCAAACTGCCATCTTCAGATCTCAGCTTCCTAAGTAGCAAGGATTTCAGATGTGAGCCACCAGCTCTTGGCTCTTATGGTTTCTTTATTGAAGGACCTGGATCCTATGTCCTGTAGGAGAGCATCATCTACTTTGGATTCTGTTGAATATTGTCCCTGGTGTAAGACTGTTAAGTAGAACCAGGGGCTGAATGTGATTCTGTGTCACATTTTGGCAGAATTCCCCACCCCTCCTTGGAGTTGTGTGCCCTGGCACTGTTTCTCGTCACTGTTTGCTTGGAGTGGCCTGCAGTTATTTCCACCAGTGCTCGATACTCCTCTGTCAGTCACTCTGTTGTTAGTGTAACTTTTCTTTACAAAGAAACTCCTTGATGGACTCGTTGGTTGCTGCTTGGTACTGTCCCTTGATGTCTAAGCACATGGCCTTCAGACCAGGTTGGGTGTGCTTCTGAGTGTCCTCACGCATGCATGGCGTTCATGTTTCACACACTCCCACCCATTGAGCTTGGTACCCAGTCTCTGTTTGGATAGGTGCGCCTCCCTCTAGGCCTGCAAAGAATGTCAGTTGGAGAGAGATCTCTAAAGAAAATGCTACTTACACCTGGCACTACCCTAGTGGCTCACACCTGTGATCCTAGCATTTGGGAGCCTGAGATCTGAGGAAAGCAAGCAAGCAAGCAAGCTTAAAGCTTAAACCTATGCTAGCTAGTTGTATTGGCTCCAGCCTTGGGGTTGAGCCAGGTGTAGGAAAATCTGAGAAACTTGATGGGCATTTGTGGTGCACAGTGAAGACTGGGAGTCCTTGTTAGAGACCCTCCCTCCAGGGGCAGAAGCACAAGACACTGTGCCTGAGTTGATAGGCTCATGCGCTTCCTTGGCTGCCTGTCCTGGCTTATTCCTTCTGCACTGTGAGGGGCACCTCCTCTCCACATCATAGAACAGAGATTGGCTCAGCTTCAGGAAGGAGACACAGTGGCCCAGGGCCATATATGCTCCATTCACACCTCTAGGGCCTCTGGGCCATCTGTGTTGAATAGCTTTGGGAGGGGGGCAGGTGCAAAATCACATCTTGGTCATGATTTCCTCACTTGCAGACATTACATCCTGTGACACCAGCTCACACACAAAAGGTGCCTCTTCCTCTCTCACTCAGGCTCTCAGACCCCTCCAAATCCTGCCTCCTGGTGTGGGGTGGGTGTCTGGGTAGGGTGGTAACTCACCCTTGATCCTGAAAGCCAGGCTGTAACTTCCCAGCAGGTTTCCTTTGTGAATCCTGTCTCAAAGCTGGTTCTTGTGCAGAGGCAGACGGCTCTGCCGCGTGTGGTCCTGTGGATTCCACTCCGCACAGCCCCATGGGTATGAGGAAGTGGGTGATGAGAGATGAGTCATGCCTTTTGGCTTCTTGCCCTGTGCACATAAAAATGGCATTTCCTTAAATAGATCAGAACCTTAATAGCTATTTAAAGAGCATGTGGTATTGTGGGGGGGGGGGAGGTGATGGCCCTTAATTAAGCTTCAGACAAATTCAAGCATTTCTAGATATTTTGTGCATACTAGGGAACATTCAAAGAGGCCCACCTTGGTGACCACAGGCAGGTCACATCCCCATAAGGGCAGAGGAGCAGTGACATCTGCCCATGCGGGCTCTGGTGGCCTTACATGTGTCAAGTGGAAAGCACATGAAGAGGCACTTGAGAGCCGACTGCTCTGTCCTTCATGGTAGGAATGGCCTAGATGGCAGGGTGGCATGCCCCTAGGGCACAATGGGGCAGGAGCTTCTTGGGCTTTTGCTTTGTCTACTCTGATCCAGATAGAAAATTAGCTTATAGAAGAAAAGAAGCCCTCAGGGGACCTAAAACTATATATAAAATGTGGACTCATCAGTTAGGATCTTGCATTACAATTACTAGCATGGTTCCTTTATCTGTTCTAAAAAGAAAATTGTTTTCCTTCTTGGATAGACACTACTGCCTGTGAATGTTGAACAATACAAAGTCTTTCAGTGAGATGCTGGTGGCTCGTGCCTATAATCCCAGCTTCTCAGGAGGCTGAGATCACAGATCAAAGCCCGCCCAGGTAGGAAAGTTTGTGAGATTTTTTTTTTATCTTTAATTAACCATCCAAAAACCAGAGGTGAAGCTGTAGCTCAAAGTGCTAGAGCACTAGTCTTGAACACAGGGACAGCACCCAGGCCCTGAGTTCAAGCCCCACAATCGGGGACCCCCCCCAAAAAAAAGTCTTTTCATTCTTGTGCATTTTCCTCTCCACACACAAAAAAAGTAAGTTTGAAACCTGGCCTGATGTCTGACATTTGTAATCTGGACTACTAGGGAAGAAGAGATTTGGAAGGACCACAGTTCAAGGCCAGCCAACCCAAAATGTTAACGAGACCCATGGCAACCAAATCTGGACATGGTAGCATGTGTCTGTAGTCCTAGCCGGTGGCAGGCATAAATAGGATGATCACAGTCCAGGCCAGCGTGGTAACAAACAGGAGGCACTATGTGAAACTGATGTTAAAAGAGCTAGGGGTGTGGCTCAAGTGGTAAGAGCAGTTCAACTTTGGCTGGAAGAAGAGCTTATGTTTCTATGATTGATTGGCTTCCCTAGTGACTGTCCATGTGGCTGGGATACTTGCAGCCCCTGTCTGCAGCTGGGGATCCACCTTTCCTGGAAGAAAAAGTGTAGATTTATTATTGTTGGTTTGGGGGGTGGGGTGTCTCATGAACATTTTGCCTAGGCTGGCTTCCAACTGTGACCCTCCTGATCTCTGCCGACCCCCCCCCCCCAGGAAGCTAGAGTACTGGCAGGCAGGTAGGCAGGTGGGCCAGCTGGTTTATTTATGTTTTTATTGTGCTGGGGGAAAAGCCCCCATTCTAGTACATGATAGACAAGCTTCTAACCCTATGCCAAACTTCAGCCTGTCCAGCACTGTTACAAGTTGTCTACTTTGTGCTTCTTAAACCTGATTTGTGGCTGTTCTCCCTTTCATTGGCCTTACTTGACTGTGGTTAATGTGACCCAAATGTTATTAATTTTAAGAGATGGTTTTTAAATCCTGGATTTTTTTTTTTTTTTTTTTTTTGCCAGTCCTGGGCTTGATCTCAGGCCTGAGCACCATCCCTGAACTTTCTCAAGGACAGAGCTCTACCACTTGAGGCTCAGCACCACTTCTGGCTTTTTTCTATGTATGTAGTAGCTAGGAATCAAACCTGGGTTTTCGTGCATGCTAGGCAAGCACTCTGCCACTATGCCAAACTCCCGGCCCCAGGAGATGGTTTTTAAAGTCTTCTCGTCCTCTCAGCAGCACTACTACATCTATTAGTGTCTCTCCTCTTTCACTGCTTTTTTATTTTCTTAGTTTTTCATCACAGAGCCTCCCACATGCCAAGCTAGTGCTCTCCTCCAAGGTCACACCCCACCTCCTCTTCTAAGCACATTGTTCCTTTGCTCTCTGCCTGCCCCTACCCCTCAATGTCTCCTTTTCACTCCCTGCTGCCCCCTCCTCAGTGGGACCAGGACACTGGTGGTATCTGCTTTTCTTCCTCTCCATAGAATGTCTCCCAAGTTCTGTACTCAGGTGTCTGTTCCACTGGATCCCTGCAGGGGGTCTTGAGTACCTCAGACTTTGCTGAAAATGTACCTCCTTGTCAGCTGGAACCCTTCCAGAAGCAGAGTGCATACTCCTCCAGGTCACCAGATGAGTCTACTTCAGCGCCTAAGTATCTGTTACACTCCAGCCAATCTTCCCTCCAGCCCATACCTGTCTCAGACCTCTGCCATTACTACCACCATTAGCCCCATCTCAGCCTCAAAGCAGCACCCCAAAGGCCTGGCCCTGGTTGATGGCACAGCGGCCCCAAGCGAGGATCCACTGAACAGGCCAGTGCATCTTCAGAAGGAGCAGTTGGTCCCAGCCCTCCTTCAGTACATGGCTGTGGCCGCTTTCAATGAGAGTCTACGCTTGGACTGCAGTCCTGAGTGAAGGTGTTTCATTGAGGAAGAATTCAGCTGTTTGTGTGGATTCTGAAAAGCCTCTTCAGGCCCGCAGGTCCATGGAGAGGCTACCAGTGCTGCTGCAGGCAGGAACACTTTGGGATTTGGGGGGAAGAGAGGAAGAAGGGAGGGCAACACACAGTGGCAGGTGGCTGCCCCCCCTCTTTCATCTGAGGGCAGGTGGAGGTTTATAGGGTCCATTGTATTGTGAGGAGCTGGGCAGGACAGCTGGGGTGTCCGGGGCTTGTATGGCTCGTATGGGACGTGGTAGGTACAGTCTGCAGCAGGAAAGCTGTAAGAGCCCAGGGTGTTGAGCCCAGGGGGTTCAGCCTGGGCTATGGGAGCGCAGCGCCTCACATGTGTAGGTAGTGTTTATACATTCCCTTTATGGAAGAAGCCCAAGATCAAGCCAGGGTCACGTGCCCAGGAAGTGTGTCGGGTCTGGCCCACACCCTGCCCACAAGTGTTACGTTGGTGGTATATAGTTAGGTGGGGGTTTTTTTTCCCCCCACAGGAGGCGAACACTTTATCTCCAGGAGGGTTCACGTGTGTGCACTCTTGCCTTTTGCTTATAAATTGTCAAAGTTTGGCTTTGACCTCAAGGGGGAGCAGGGACAGGACATCAGGCTGTCCTGTGAGGTCCAACCAGTGAGAAAATACTGAGAGGCCACTTGTGAGGGCCACCTGCAATGGCGGAGTTGGGCCCTGGGCCCTCTGCCCACACTTGCTCTCCCCTAGGGGCCAGGATCCCACTCCTAGTCCAGGTTTAGGAGTGGGTGCAGGTGTGCAGTGATCTCTGGAGTGTATGCAGAATGGTGCTGTGTCCTTTGGTGGCTTTCTCCTCTGAGAGGGGACGCGTGCCTGGCTTCTTGCTGCCTTTTCTAGCACTGAGCCTGTCTTCTCACCCTCTGAACATGACCTTTGTGACCTACTGCATATCATCTCATTAGTAGCTAGACTTGAGCCTGGAATATAGAAAGAGGGGAAGTGCTCATTGGGTTGGGATCAGAGGCAGATCCCTTAGGCTTCTCGTGTCCCCCACCTCCGCATCAGTCCTTCGGCCTCTGCAGAGCCTTCAGGTAGGGTGGAGGCTTTGGAGTGCCTGGTCCCCACGTTACCTGTTGGTCTGCTGTCCCTCCGCAGCCGGTGGGGAAGGGAGGAAGTGATGCAGCCAGCCTGACATCGGGCTTTGTTTTGATCTGAAATGATGTTGTCACTGAATGCCATGTGAATGTCCTCTGGGTTCCGTGGCCCATGACCTGGTGGCGTCTCTTCCTGGAGGGTCGGGAAGACAGTTTCTCAGCAAGGGCTCGGCGTGTCTGGAGGAAGTGGGGCCTCAGCTGGGGCACCAGAGCCTCTGCTGCGAGGCAGTGAGGCCAGGCACGTCCGCCACTGGAGGAGCTGCCTCCAGTCGAGAGAGCAGAGGGACCCTGTGGCAGGAAGAGGAGCTTTGTCTTCCTCCAGAAGCAAGTGTGACGTCCAGTGAGGTGCTGCCGCTGGCCTCGTGGGGAGTGCCACATGTTACTAAGCGCTTCCTGCCCTGCCCCTCGCACCAAGGCCGGTGCCATGGCTCCTTTGTCAGCTGCTTAGCCACGGGGACTTGCCAGAGGCTTGGGGCTGGAGTGTTGGACTTCATACTGTGTTTTTTGGGGTCCTTTCTTAAATATTAATACCATTTGTTGATGATTTTCCTCTGTATTCTAAGCAGGGTATCTATCCTTTGTTTTCATTTACCCAGAGCCCTACAGACCCTATAGCTGGTCAGGCTGCCCCATTCATTCCCACATACACCTCTTCCTGCCTCCTCTCTACCCTGTGCTTTGCACAGGGCATGGGAACCATACTTGATGCCATCTGTAAGACTGCTCCACTGTGGCCAGGGCCTGGCCTTCCACCGAGGGCCCTGGGTTTCGCCCTCAGGACTGTAAACAATGACAAAAAAAAAAAACAGGTGCTGGCCAACCTCACAGAAGCAGCTCACAGGGCTCCCATACCTGCCCTCCCTGCTGCCTTGCCCTATCTCCCAGGGCCTGGTTTCTCCCAGATGGAGCGTGCTGCCCCTGGCTAGCTAAGAACTCCTGGGAATCAGATGAGCAGGTGGACCCATCACTCCCAACAGAGGCGCAGGACCCTGCCCACTGCCAGCCTTTTCCACTCAGTGTACCTTCATGTGGCCTCTCTCCCCTGCAGCCAGATTGGAGGCGCTGGTTCCTGAGAGGAAATGACCTAAGTAACCCTTGCTCTTAGTGCCATTGCCCAGAGGGGAGTGCTGTGCGCAGGCGCAGCTGCAGTGGGGGGCCTATGCACTGAGATGGTGATGCTGGGAGGAGCCAGCCTGAACTGACCAGCTTGGCCCTCCATGAACACACCCTTGCCACCTCCTCTTTCTGTCCCTCCATCCCTGTCTGACCCTCCTCTCTGAGCTGGCTCCCCTACTGGGCATGCGATGCTAGTAGCTGGTAAAGAAAGGCTGAGAATGGTGAAGTGCTTTGTAAACTTTGTAAAACTCCATGTTGTTATTCGGCGAATTGCTCATTTCTGGGAGTAGAAAGTGCAGCTCCGACTTAAGAAAAGAGATCTGGGCTTTCTCAGTGAGCCGGCAGCTAACTCTCAGTTGAAAACAGTGTGAAATAAACAGTGAGGCGGGAAATGAGAAGTGCTGGGGGCGGACACCACTTTTTCCACTCGTATCATTTACACAAAGTGTGAATTCCCAATTTGAACCATGTAGTTTCATCTGCAGACTTTTGCAAATAAGGGTAAAGACTACACACCAGCTGAGTTTCAATGAAATGAAAGCATGATGAGTCTGTTTCTTGTATAACTGCAAGTATCTTTCATTTAGAACCTGGATAAGGGGCCTCTTAAAAGAATTCACAGGGATAAGATGATTTGGAGGGGGGAGGGGAGGGAAAGTGGGACAAAAACATGAGAAGGGGTATTCATGTTCAAGAAGTAATATACCCACTATCTAATGAATGTAACTGTAACATTACCCTGACAATAAAATGCAATAAAAAAAATAAAAAGTAACCAAATGGAAAATCAAAAAGAATTCATGGGGATCCTTGGTGTATCGTAGAGATTATACACAGTCCATCATTAAAATTATTTTTTTAACTAAGGACCAATAACGTGGCATTGAGTCTTTGGGCTCCTTTGTCAGCATTCTGAGTGGACAGAAGGCATTCTGAATTACCGAGAGGCACACAGTCTAGGACAATGTAGTTGCTTGGGACAGGGCTTCCCTTACATGGCCTGGAACTGATTCTCTTCCTCATGTGAGCCTCCAGCTTGCGGGGGTTACAGGCTTATGTCCCCATGTCCAGTTTGAGGGTCTTTCATAAGTGCTTTGACAAACAGTGAGGGATGAATTGCATTTTAATAAAGTGTTCATAAACCTCACTGGTTGTTACCCACCTCTAGCAATCTGCATTGTCACTACAGCCAGACCTGGCCTCTCAATGTTTGGAGCAGCTTATAAATTATGTCACAAGTACAAATGTGACCATGCCAGGGGCAGCAGCTGATTGGTAGGATGGGGAATCCATAAAAGGCCCATAGACACCAAGGGGGTCCTGAGACTTGGCCCACAACACGCTAGGGTTTCTGTACAGTTCACTCTTGCTGGGGTTTGGTTTTTGTGTTTTGGAGGCCGCGTGATCTTCAGGCCTGTCTGACCGTCTTGTACACGCTTGAGAATCATAGTGTGAATAACATGTCGTTGTCCTTTTCCCTCAGAATATTGACATCACAAACTTCAGCAGCAGCTGGAATGATGGGCTAGCCTTCTGCGCACTCCTGCACACCTACCTTCCTGCCCACATTCCATATCAAGAACTGAACAGCCAGGATAAGGTAAGGCAGGCCCCCCCCCCACCAAGAGCTGGCTCACAGTGGGCACAGTGCCCTCTGTCCATGGCCTACACGCCACAGCCCTGTCTCATGACACACCTGCCTTGGATTTGCCTCCTTCTGGGATTGGTCTTATGTTCTCAGCCAGTCCATCCCTAACTCGCCCTGTGTGGAACATGTGGCTGGTTCAGAATTCTCCACATGACATTATTCCCAGTGGGCTCGTAGTCTTTCCTGGGTGCCCAGAGCTTTACGAAGTGGCCACGGAAGTTGATGGTGTAAGATGCCAGGCAGTCTCCTGTTGCCTCAGGACCATGCTGTTGTTGATAGCCTGGCCTATATTGTGCTAGGACAGTACAGGGTACTGCTCAGGCAGCAGAATCAGACCCTCTGCCCTAGTACCCCGAGTCTCCCATGGCACCTTAAGTCTGCAAGTAGCCCTAGAAGATCCCGGTTTTGAGACTCTTGGGAGATGCATGTTTCTAGCTTTTTTCATATGGATCCAAGCGGTTAAGAATGGCCTGTCAGAACTGAGTCTTTCTGAGTGAAGAAAGAACTCACAGCTGGCTGGAGAAGCGCCTGTCCCTGGGGTACTTGGCAAGCATTAAGGCCCGGGCATAGGTTTACTTTGATCCCAAGTGTCAAAGAGGTCTGTGCTTTATTCCTTGCATTGGCCATATACTGCAACAAAATGATATTTATTTCTTTTCTTTTCTTTTCTTTTCTTTTAACAGAAAAGGAACTTTACACTGGCCTTCCAGGCAGCTGAAAGTGTTGGGATCAAATCCACCCTGGTGAGCTTGTGCTCTGTAGGAGTCTGGCAGGGCTCCCTTGTTAGGGGGTGGTCATTGGGTGAGGGGCCTCTTTGTGGATGAGCACAAGGGAGAGCGTCCTGTTGTGTGGGGTGCTCCCGGGCCATCCCTGTGCACCCTCAGGAAGCACTTGGGAAGCTCAGAGAAAACCATTTCATCCATTTAATGAGTGTCAGAGGCACCTAGCCTTTTGTGGCTCTAGAGGGAGAGGGCAGGGCCATTCTCAGTGCTGCAGCCTGGAGCAGAGCTCAGGAAAAGACCCTGGTGTGATCAGGTGAAGCCACAGACTGCTCCCAGAGTCTCCCTACCATCCTCCAGCGTCACCTCCCTGGGTGCCGATCACCCCAACTTGTAACGGCAGCATGGACCTTGAGGAAGTGTTTACAGTCATAATTCCTCTACAAGAATGTTCACCACGACAAGAATGCTGGAAATTCCTGGAGATGTGCTCACTCACGTGCCTCCTGTCAGGCTATCTAGGGAGAGAAGCCACCATTTTTGTCCCCTTACTGGCTGGACATTTCACATCATACATGGAAAGCTCTTATATAAACAATGGGCAGTCTTTGGATGCTGGTGGCTCGTGCCTGTAATCCTAACTACTCAGGAGGCTGAGATCTGAGAATTGTGGTTCAAAGCTAACTTGGCTAGAAAAGTTCATGAGACTCTTAATCTCCAGTTTGTCACAAAAAGCTAAGAGTGGAGCTGTGACTAAAATGGTAGAGTGCTAGCTTTGAGCATAGAAGCTCAGGAACAGCACCCAGGCCCTGAGTTCCAGTAAGGGAGAGGAAAGGAGAGAGGGAGGGAAGGAAGGAAGGAAGAAGCAAGCCTAAACCTAGCTAGCTAGCTAGCTAGCTAGTTGGATTGGCTTCAGCCTTGAGGTTGAGCCAAGTGTAGGAAAACCTGAGCAACTTGATGGGCATTTGTGGTGCACAGTGAAGACTGGGAGTCCTTATCAGAAACCCTCCTACCAGGGGCAGGGGCACAAGACAGACCCCAGGACCAAGAGAAAAAAAAATGAGCAGTCTCCCTACTCTAAGAAACCTTATAGTCAAGATGGTTGCGCTGAGCCTTTCTCTGCTGCCTCATGGAGGTTGCTAAGGGCAGGAGGTACTCCCCGGGGCACTGACTGAAAGGACAGTCAGGCTTAGACTAAAAATCCCTTATTATTGGGATGGGCCAGGAGGTGACCTGCGGTCCTAACTGAGCCTCTTCTCTGTGCCAGGACATTAATGAGATGGTGCGGACTGAGCGACCAGACTGGCAAAACGTGATGCTCTACGTGACCGCCATCTACAAGTACTTTGAAACCTGAGCGCCAGGTAGATCCGCAACCAGCTGGGACCTCTGCGGCTGCCAAGTGACACCCATGCCATTAGCTATGCACGCCTAAAGCTTTCCGCGACTCTGGGCTGGCCTGCAGTGCGGGCGCCTCAGCCCAAGGCCTGTGAGTCGGGAGAACTCGGGCTGTGTGGCCCCCCACAACGCCAGCTCCCCTGAGTGCACCCCGGGAATGCACGTGCAGCAGCAGCTGCTTCCTTGAAGAGAGCATTGACTGCATTGGTGCCCTGGGGAGTAAACACAGCAAGGCTGGCACCCAGCTAAACTTGGGGTTTAGTGGGATTAAAGGGGGCGGGCGCCATGGGCCAGTGAAATCTTTTAAGCCACAGCTTCTCACCTGACATCAAGTGCGTCCCCTCAGAGGTGATGGGAGCCGGAGGACAGTGGAGGCCTGGCAGGTGTCTGCGTCCCAGCACTGGGGCGCGTCCAGCCTCAGCTCTTCACTGGAAGTGGGACGGTCACATGACGGGCCTCACTGGGTGGCTGTGGTTTAGGAGTTTTCAACCTGAGTGAAGAGAATCCACATCCATGGCTGGACAGGGCCACACTGCGGCCAGCTCCGGTCTTCTGAAGCAGGCAGGGCCCTGGCCTGGCGCCCAGCCTCCCCTCTCCAGCCCTGCAAAGGACAGGTCACAGGCGCTTCCCTAGTTCAAAATTCTGTTTATTACAAGCAATACCAGGGAAAATGGCTCCTATTCTGTTAGTACCAAAGTTGACTTGTTTCCATAAGCATAGGAATAAAACACGGTTTGGGTGTTAGCGTGGACAGCAAGGTTTTGTGGAAGAAGTAGCAGCAGGAGGCAGATGATGGGCTTTAGGAAGCCAGGGGTTCAGCCATGCTGGTGCACTGAGACTCATCCTCCCGGGCAGAAAGTAAGACAGTGCCTTAGTCCCTTGTCAGGATGCGAACCCTGTGCCTGCTGCCGGCCCTCCCAGGTGCCGGGCCTGCACTGCGTGAGCGCAAGCCTTCCTCACAGCTGAGCTGTTGGCCACATCCAGGCTGGAACTCGGCAGCCTGCTTTGGACAACAGGAGCCCATGTCCTGCAGGCTCCTCCCTCAGTGGTGGCTGTTTGACACCTGTCGCTTCCAGAGCACAAGTATATTTGGCACCTGTAAAGCACCACGAGGAAGACGGACCTCCTGCAGAGCTGTCACCGCTCCATTCGCTAGATGGACACAAAGAGGAGCGCCCAGGACACCCACCCGGTCCAAATGTGGGCCAGGGCCAAACCACTCATAGATGAGAACTTGACGCGTGTGTGGATATTTGGGAGTGGGCTGTGTGTCTGTGTATGAGACCTGTGTGACTTCACTACAAGGCGAATGATAGCTGCCACGTACCCCGTCTACAGGCCCTCAACGTGTCCGCCAGGCTGCTGCCCCGCGGGCTGGGGCTCCTTTGTGAATGCCCATTTTCAGTTAAAGGGATGGCCAGGTAGATAGCCTCATGCCATAGGTCATTCCGGAAGACTGCTGGTGCAGGGCCAGCCCTTTTTGTGTCCTGTGGCTCTGCCGGCAGTTGGCAGTCAGCATGAGTGACCGTCTGTGGGAGAGTGGTCATCTCTGAATGTCGCTCCCCTCTTCTCATTTGCTGTCGAGGAAGCCTGCCCAGTCCTGTTTTTGTTTATTTATTATGTCATGAGTGGGATGTGTTGTCCTATGAAGTAGAAAGATGTCTTTTTTTTTCCCCCCCCTTTTGGGCATGCAGTTCACAGCTGGGTGAAGCAGCGAGCAGGCAGGGTGGAGTTCCACTGTGTCTTTGGAAGGTTCGTGAGGCAGGCACTGCCATGGGCTGTGGTCATGCAGATGGCATTTCTGTTCTGGAATCCAAGGACTCAGCCTAGGCCTGGGGACAGCAGGAAGGGCGGACAGTGGGCTTGCAAGGACCGTCTCAACCCTGCCTGTCTAGAGGACCCTCTCTAGTGTGAATCCGGCTGCCCACCCTTGCAAAGACGTCCACAGAGGCTCCAGAGCATTGCCTTTTGCCTTTTCTAAAAGGCCCTTCCAACACCATCTGCTCTGTGGACCTGACTACCAAGTGTCATGCGTGTTCAAAAATGACCTTTGGAGGTGTCCCCTTTTAGGGGCACCTGCTGTGAAGCCTCTAGGACTCACTTTTGCTCTTCCCTTCAAGCACAAGCTTTATTGCAAAAGGGCCAGTTACGTTTCTATTTCTATCACAGATTTCTGCTGACGGAGGATAATTTGTTATTTTGTTCAGTAAATACTCTTGAATGTATTAAAACTGTTGAAACAGGACAAGTCTGCACTTCCTGGTTTGCACTTGCTTCCCGCAGCCCCTCTGATAAGTCAGACCCTCGAAGCTGGCTCCTGAGAAGGCACTGGCAGTCCAGGCAGGCTGCAGGGCAAATTCTCTGAAGGAAGGCCTGGCCGACGTGGAATACTCTGTGGACTGCCGGGGTGCCCCTCAGGCCAGGCAGGTCTTTGGTCTGTGTGGCAGGTGCACTAGAGGTTACACTGTCATACCACAGGGATTCTGTGGCTGGTCCTGTGACCCAGAAACACCAACAGAGCCCAGACATATGCCACTGGGATGTCCCAAGAGTTTTTAGAAATCTGATATCTTAAGAAATAATTTTCAGGGCCAGGAGCATAGCCTAGTGGTAGAGTGCTCACCTAACATGCATGAAGACCTGGGTTCAATTCCTCAATACGACATATACAGAAAATGCCAGAAGTGGTGCTGTGACACAACACTAGCCTTGATCAAAAAGTGTCCAGGGACAGTGCCCAGGCCCTGAGTCAAGCCCCAGAACTGGCAAAAATAATTTTCAGGATATATGAAATTAAAGGGGCAAATATATGTATGCACATGCACATATACACATGCGTTCTCCCAGCTACGTGCCATTGGCTCGTGGTACTCAGGAGGCTGAGATCTGAGGGTCATTATTTGTAGATGAGATTCATCTCCAGTTGACCAGCAAAAACTGGAAGTAGAGCTATGGCTGAAGTGATAAGAGTGGTAGCCTTAAATGAAAAAGCTACAGGAGAGTATGAGGCTCTGAATTCAAGCCCCAGTAACAACATACTAATACCATACTGTTACATGCGACATACGACTACAACAACTACACCACCACTACCCCCAGGGGCAACCAAGATGCTTTTGACTCTGCTTTTTTTCTTTAATACGAGGGGTGGAGTCCAAGCCCTGCACTGCTAAGCCTCTTCTAAACAAAACCTCTGGCCCTTTTCCCTCCAAGCTTTATTGCAAAGGGGTAATGCTGCATGCTGAGTATTTTTTGGCTTTCTGTGCCACTCCTGGGCCTTGAATGCTGGGTCTGGGCACTCTGTCCCTGAGCTCCAACAATATATTGTCGCTTTACACATGCCACATGCAGGAGAGGTCTATGGGTTAAGGCCTACTTGGGTCTGAGTGTCCCCAGGGTCCCCCTGTCTTGAATCCGGTTGATCCTGAGCATCTGTAAACCCTGCCTTCCAGCTGTGCTAGTAAGCTGCAAGTGAGAAGGGTAACCAGTAGGTCTTGCTCTGGAGCCTGGAGAGCAGGCCCCTCTTACAGTTTTGGAGCCTGTATGGCAGTGCTGGGACTTGGTTCAAGCTCCCTATCAACAGCCATGTGTCTCAGGCTAAGATGGCAGGAGTAGAGTTGGTACCAGCCTACTGGTGGACCCGGATCCCTCCAACTATGGGTCCCTCACGCTCCCTGAAGAGCCCAGTTCATCTGCCTGGAGGTTGCAGGGCTCTGAAATTGACCAAGGACTTTGTGGCCTCTTAGTGCTAACACTGCCTGCTGCAGAACAGCACTTCTGAGGAGAAATCAGTTGGAACTTGACTTAGGGAAGGGTCCAGAAACTCATTGAGAGTTTGATGAATGAAAAGAGGAAACAAGTTCCTAGGACCAGAGAGGGCCAGAGAGGGCCAGCGCAAGGATCTAGAGTTCTGAGCAGTTGTGCTAGAGACCTTGATGGCCCCCTGTGCCTACACTGACCCCATCCTGATGACATCCAGCCCCAGGCTGTTTCACATTGTCCCTCTAAATGGGTCTCTGTGCTTCGGGTCTGGTGAGTAAGGGCTAGTCTGGTTGCTGGCCAGAGCTCAAACAGCAACAGATGAGGACATCTATGGGAGAGCAGGTAGGGCTTCCTGGATGAGAGCCTGAGGAGAGCTAGCTGACAGCTCCACCTGCACCCCGCCCAAGATCCAGGCTTGGAGGGCCCATCTTTGTTCCTACAAAGTATCTGTGGGGCCCGGTGTAGGAAGGCAGACAGAAGGGAGCTGAGCTGAGCAGGAGTCACGACTCCGGGATCCTCCCTCTGGTGGACTACCAGCGCTTGCAATATGCTGGAATTGATCCCACATCTGTGAAGTGGGGACCCCCAAGCATCCTCATGTGGGAAAATGGGGAGGCGACGAGGGTGGTCTCCAGGATGACTGCTGGCCTGAGGGGCAGCAGAAGGCTCTTTGCCCACCATGAGCTCAAGCCACAGCCATCATCTCCCCAGGCCTTATTTCCCACCTACACCAAGACCTCAGGTCAGCACGCTGGCTGGCCAGGGCCCCTACATGGCCAGAAGCAGATGGGGACAGAGCATCTTTCTACAGGGTTGAGTGGAGGCTGGGGTATGGTGGGAATCCCCCCATGTGTTGCTTCCTCAGCTATGATTCTTGCCTTTTCAGGACTTCATTTAAACTGAGGATAAACTGGAGCCCTATGCAGTCCCAGCTCACAGGATGACAAGTTGAGCACCTGAGATTTGGTTGGTTCTTAGGGGCCAGCTGGTGTGTGGCCCTGGTCCTGGCAGGTCTTGCTCCCTGATGAGGCTCAGCTGGCCCCAGAGCAAACAATGAGGGCCAGAGGCCACCCAGGTGCATCCTGGGCAGGAACAAAGGGCCGAGAGGTGGGGTGGGGGCGGGTCATCTGAGAACGGAATTCTGGAGCAGGAGAAGGCCCAGCTGGCCCCACTATGTGTCCTGAGGAGCCAGGGCCTAGACGGAAGGAAGGGCGGACCCCTGCAGCCTTCAAAGCCTGCCTGGGGCTGACACAGGGAATGGAAGGCCCAGACCTAGAAGCTAGAGCTGCCAGGGATTCCCATGTCCACAAAGGGTTAAGTAGCCATGCTCTGCACAGACCTAGGCCCTTCACTCTCGAAGTTTCCACGGGCACATGAATGGGTCCTGTGGCTGGTAAGGGTTCATCCAGGCAAACACAGAGGCTTTGTTTAAGGGGTGTGGCCTGGCCCGGGATAGACACAGGCACCCACAGGACAGGCAGAGTGGAAGTAGGTGTCCTTAAGGCCACTCCCTTCCCTAACTCAAGTATAAAACCACAGTGGGCCTCATCTCGACAACTAGTCAGTGTGCCTAACAGAGGACACCGGACCAACAGAGTCACAGAAGGTAGACCTGTTGCTGACCTGTTGCTGTTCCTCCAGGAACAGGCTGGGGCTGGGCTGTGTGGGGCAGCTCCCTCGCCAGCCCCTTAGATCTGGCTCCTTTAGCAACTCTGGGCCCAGTGGAGCTGGAGTCCCACTAATTCCTGCCTGACCAGTTTGGCTTAGGACACAGCTTTCCCCCAGAATGATAGAGTTCTGCCCAGACCCTGAGGACTGTGTCACAATGAATTTTCATGTTGCGAATGAGGCCTGGCCACATGCAGGGAATCTGGTGGAAGGTGTTGGGCCCATAATGGAAGTGACAAATAAAGAAAAAAAACATCTGGCCCCGCACCGTGGGCTAGGGAACAAGAGGGTCCCACAAAGCAACAGGGTAGCTGAAGACTTGAATAAGTGTGGACCCAAATAAGTAGGTAAGAAGGGACCCCCCCAAAAGTGATCTACTTCATGAGAAGGTCCAGAATAGAGACTGGGGAGCCAAAGCCTTGGGAGTGGGTCCCTAACCAGGCAGCCCCCCCCTCAAGTTCCAGGAGATAGCAGAGCAGAAACTAATGGGTTCCTAGAAGGCCTTTGGGAATGCCAGAGAAGCTCCAGCATCTGGTCCCAGGGCTGCATCCCTGCCTGATGTTTGGATTTCCTTTTCACTCAGAAAAGCTGGTTCCCTGAGGGAAGTGGGGGCAAGCTCAGAAGGGGTCCAGCCTGAGGGGTTGTGGGGGTGGCAGATTTGAGGCCAGGAAGGTATCCCAGGAAGAGGCGTAGCAGCTGGGGGACTAGTAGTATCCCCAGGGTCTCAAGTGACACCAATGTTGGATCCTCAGGTTAACTCGCCTTCTTGGCACAAAGACCAGTGGCTAGGCTGGAATGAGACCAGCCTTTGGCCCCAAGGATGAGCCAGGAAAACTGTCAGGTGATCAAGACTGAGACCCTTTAAATGAGATTGGTGCCTCAGGTTCTTGGCTCCTCTTGAACAGGAGCCAGTCGCCTGCACACAGGGCTTCCACCTCTCTCCCCTGCCTCTCTCTCTCTGCCCCAGCTGGGGGCTGAGGACTGCTTAGAAGCCTTTTCTCCATACAGTCCTTAGCCCCAGGGGCTAGACTGGCCCTGAGTCAATTTTTCTACCTGCCTCTACCAGGAGCCTCACTGGTTCCAGGAGATTCTACTAGACAAGGGTTTGGAAGGTGGTTTCTCACCATGCCCTGACCCTCTGAGAGGCTTGTGCTTCTTCTGTGAGCAAATGGAGTCCCCCGGTGGGAACAGGGTTGCAGCGCTGGAAGACCCAGAACCCTGGAATCTCCAAGACCGCGCTGGGGATCCGCGGGCCGGGGGTGGGGGTGGGGGTGGAGCTGCTCAGGTCCGTCGTGGCATCGCCTCGCTAAGAGGCACCTCTGGGTTCCCAGGCGCTCTGTGGGCCTCGGTTTCCCAGCGCGGCGGGGCGGGGCGCGGGCAGGCGGGTCTCGATGCCGTCTGCAGGGGGCGCCCGCGAGCGGCGCGGCTGGAGCCCGAGCCCGTGCGGCCGCCGAGACAGCGGGAGCCGGCGCGCCAGCGGCAGGTCAGCCCGGGTACCGGGTCTGGGGTCCGGGGGATGAGGAGGGTCGGGGTGGGGGGGGGCTGCCCGGAGACGCGAGGCCTTTGGAGGGGTGCCGGGCCGGGAGAACTGGGCATCGGGCCCCGCCCCTCGGGGTACCCGCCGCTCCCTCCGCCCCGAGAGCGAGTTCTGGGGCGCCCGGGTCCGAGCCCTGCCCCGCGGCGGCCACGGGAACCGCCTGCGCCGGGGACCGCGCCTGGCCCCGTCACGTCGTAAGCCGGGTCGGGGACTGTGTGCGGACCCTCCGGGCCGCCCCCAGACGACCGGAAGGTGTGCAGGGACCGGCGGGGAAGGGAAGGAGCCCGGGAGAAGGGCGGCCGGGCGGCGGGGCGCGGAGCGGGGTGCGCGCCGTCGGCGAGGGGCGGGGAATGCCCATCGGTCGGGGTCGGTCTGCCGCGCGCGCTCGCTCGCCCGTGGTCTTTCCGGGGTGTCCCGCCCAGGAGTAGGCTGGGGCCCGGCGAGGCGCACCCTCAGGGACGAGCGGCCGCCACCGGTGGCGCCGGGGGGCACAGGTGCTCGGGGGCGGGCGCGGCGGGCGCAGCGCGGACACCTGGGCGCGGCGGGGACCGGGCGGCCGAGCGCGCGCGCATCCTGTGGACGGCGGCGGGGACCCCGCGGGAGGCCGGGGGGCTGCGGGGCAGGGGGGGGTGGGGAGCGCCCTCGGACTGGTCCCGGCCGCCTGCCGGGCTGCCCGGGTGGAGGTAGGCATGGCGGGAATGGTGGCGGCTCTGGAGGGATTTGGCAGCGCATGGCCCACGGGTCTCTTGTCCCAGCGTTTACACTTGAACTTCCCTCCGTGGGAGGACGGAGGAGACCCGAGTGTTCCAAAGCAACAGAAGCACGCAGTGGCCAGGTGTCCCTCAGCCCCTCCCCTCGGGATGGCATTGCCCTGGATGAGGGGTACACCCCCCCCCCTCTTTGGCCTGCCTGCTCTCCTCCGCCTAGGAGCTTCTCCACTCTTCTGGCATCTGCTGCCCACCGGCCTGGGGTTCAGGCCTGCCCTGGCCTTGCTACCCAGTTCTCACTGAACTCCTAAACTGCCCTTTCTAGAAGATTCTGTGCCCCACCTCCCTGTCCACCCCAGCCTGCTCCTGGCCTCCCAGCCTTGGCTATCCATGACGAAGAACTCTTCGGAGCACTTCAGTCTGTGAGAATATAGTGGGAATCAAGGGCTGCTTCCTTGGCCCAAAAGGCTTTGGGTGGGGCTGGGAAGGCTGGGCCTTGTGGAATGTCACCCCACTAGTGTATTTGTGATGGGGGTTCTCACAGATTTAGCCTCCTGAGGATGGTGGCTACACCTTGCTAGTTCCGGCATTGCCATTAGGCAATGCCAGATTCCAGTGTCTGTTAGACAAATCTCAGCCAGTGTGTGTCTGCCCAGCTCTGGGCTGCCTTCCGGCTCGTGTCCTAAGGGAAGCCCACATGTCTGGTAGCCATCAGATTTGGGGCCACATCCATCAGGGAACCCCTGATCGGAGATTCCGGTGTCTCAATCTGGATTCTGATCTTGCTTCCTTAATTCAATGAGTGGTCTTGAGCTGGGTCACTATCCTGGGAATCCATTTTCTCATCTGCCAAGCAAGTGTGATCGTGTTAGGGCTAGAGAAGAAATGAGATAGCATGAAGTAGAGGATTTGGGGCCAGGGGATTCGATATTGCAATTGGGGCATCCTAGAGGGTGGGTCAGAGAACCCCAGAAAGATTGCTGTGGCAGGGAGAGGTGTTAGCTCCAGAGCAAGCTTGACACTTCTGTGTGTCAGTATTTGCAAAGTCCTGGACCTGGTCCCACAGCCCGTGGGGTGACCTGAAATCCCACAGTGGCTCTTGTTACCCTCGAAGCTGCTTGGTCCTAAACTACTTCATCCGGAGGCACCAGAGCTGTCATCTCAGCATCATTAGATCTGTCCTGTTTCACACACCTCAAGCCTGGCCCCCACAATTGTGTGTGCCTGGGAAGGAAGACTGCGCACACCGATGCTGGATGGAAAGGGTGCCATGTAGGAAGTTGGGTCCATGGTCCTTGCTGGGTCCAAATGAGCAATGAAGTTGGCATTCAGAGGAGCCCTGTCGAGACGGCTTACCTCCTGGGCAGGGCTCAGGTCCTCGGTGTGGGAAGAAGCAGTTTGGTGGCAGAGAAGGAAAGCCTAGTCTCTACATCGCGAAAGTCATGAGAACCTGCTAGGGACTCAGGAGAGGAAGATGCCTGAGGAGGGCTGCAGCTTTCCAGGGTTAGGAGGTGGGGAAGGGGACCCCTTCTCAGATGCAGTCCCATTTCTTTAGTGGACTTTGTCCCTCTTTTCTCCTTCTTCAAAGTCCAGCTCAAAGCCCCCCTCCTCTGAGAAGCCCCACAGACCCGCTCTGAGCCTCACGCCTTATTCTAGTTCCGCATGGCAGGCCTATAGCCAGGGGCTGTGATGAGGATGTTTCAGAAGCCACTGTGGTCTGGATGAGAGACTGCCTGGGGAAGGCAGGAGCAAGGAGAGGCCAGTCATGGTTCTGGGGTGTCTCCTTCAGGGCACAGGCTGCTCAGAGGCTCCCCAGATTCACCTCTGGCCTCATCACGGCCATGAGCTGAGCTGGGCTGGTGCAGGGCTCAGGTGGGCCATGCTTGGTGCAGCCCTGGCTTTCCTCATTACACCCATGTACAAGGAACTCCAGCCATGAGTCCAGGTCTCTCCATCCTTAGTGCCATCTGGGGCCTGGGTACCAAGGACCTCCCCTGCCAACCACTGTTCAGGTGGCACAGTGCCCACAGTCCCTGGGGTGTGCTGTTTGTGGGAGGTACAGGTGCCAAGCCTCTCACGCGGTGCTGACACATGCCTAGAGCCACAGGCAGGGGGAACGCAGGGGCCCATCTCACTTTGCTCCTACCATGAATTGATCTCTCAGCACCTTCAGGAGGTTTGTCTGGAAAAGTAGCCGATGATGGGTGAGTGACCTGCTCAGGCAAGGATGTCAGGAGACCTCTGGCCTCTCTGGCAGGCCTGGTGGCCCAGGGAGGGAGGCTGAAGCAGAGACAGTGTGCTCTCCTATCCCCAACCTGCAGCTGCCTCTCTGGTCCTGCCCACATCCTGGCCCCAGGGGCAACACAGTAGCAATGCAGCCATAGGCAGTGGGGCAGGAGACATGTCCAGCCACTCGCCCTGGTACCTGGGGCCAGCCTGCTTCAGACACTGGAAGCCAGGAGGGAAGGGAAGACCTGGGTTTTGTGGTTGCTTAGTCCAGGCAAGTGAAGAAAGCACCTGTCCTGCTAGCTGGTGTGTTTGGGAGGGGTTTTGTGGGTCCCAGGATTCTCTGGAAACACAAGCCCAGGGAAATAGCGACTTGAAATAGGGATTCCCAGTCTGTCTGAAGTGGGAGCTGAGATCCTGGTAATAGGATATGGCCTGTGGGTACCTGAATCCCCCCAGCAGCAGCTGCCACTCAGGCTTTGCTGGGCTCCATCCTGCTTCGAGGTCAGTAGTAGATAGCACAGAGCTTCCTGTGGCTCAAAGGTTGGGCTGTTTTGTGGCACAGTGGATTAGGTGAGGACACTGGCTATGAGGAAGAAGCAGGAAGATTCTAAGGCTGGGATTTCAGAGCCCAGCATGGCTGCAGTGGGTAAAGTCTCTACACTGCTCCATTCCTTGTCCTAGACTGCAGTGAGGCATAGGTGTGCAGGGCCTGCCTGGAAGAGAGCGGGTGCCTCTGAACGGCAGGCTCTAAAGGGGTACAGCTTCCATCTGGGCATGTGTACAGAGTGACTTGTTGGTCTGGTATATGAGGAGCCAGAAGAGGTGGGCCAGATCTATGGGATAGGATTCAATGGCAGTTTAATTGAAGTGGTTAAGTCAGTGTGGTGGGAGGGGGTGGTGGTAAAGGAAGGTGGGGAGAGGTGCAGTTTTGAGTGTAACTGCCGGGAATCCTCTGAGGTTCTTTCAAGGCATAGAATGGATGTTCTGCAACATATATATAGTTTACATGGGACACTAGCTGCCCTCTGTCCCATTCCTAACAAAGGGTGATCATGAGGAATCAGGACATTATTAGTATTTAATTTCCCCTCTTAGCAACAGATGACTTAAGGATTAATTAGATAGTGCCAACAGGAGAGAGATATAGGACATTGCCAGATCCTGCCCCCGCCCTGCCCCCCTGGGCCAGGGCTTTTCTGTGTCTCTGAGAAGCTTTGGAAAGGAGAGAAGTGCAGAGGGGGCAGGAGGTTCCAGAAGTCTTCCATGGAAACCTGTGGCAATCTCTCCCCATCCTGTGTCACATGTTCCTAGGAAGGCTGAGAGGTCATCTCGCCTCTTTGGGCCTTAGCTCCCTCCTCTGTAAGATGGGGCTGGTGGGAACTGCTGTATATCATTTCCCCAGCTTCCAGGAAGACTTGAATAAGCTCTTTAAGAAGGCCCATCCCAAAGGGTCCAGACATTCAGGCAGGTGGCCTCCTAGAGAGCCTAAGGTTTGGTGGCACGGTGGTGACATGGTACCTGGTGGCCAGCTGTGTGTATTGCCCCTTAGTTCTACTCAGTGACACATGAAAAGTTTGAGATTGGCCCCCCCAATGGGCGCATTTGCAAAGAAAGACTCCACATCAGGGCACCCCTAGTCCAGTGCAGCCCCAGCCTTCCCCTCTGCAGAGCTACCTCAGTAGCACAGGACTCCTGGCCTCCTCTTCCGCTCCCGTCCCAAGGCCGCCTCTGCTGAGCTCCTGGGCTCCGCTGGGCAAGGCACAGCAGAGAGTGGATTTTGGTTTGGCATGTGTCCAGGTGGCCCGTGGGATCAGAGCTTTACTTGTGACATGCTGGCAGCCACAGAGGCAGCCTGTGAGAATGACGGAGGAAGGGGTGGAGGTGGGCATGCCTGCTGAAGGGAGCTTCAGTGTGTGTCTACAGCCCGTTGAAGGCAGGCTGGGCAGGCCGGGCCCGTGCATTCAATGACACGAGAGTAGAAACTGTGGCCTCAGTATGATCAGGAAGCGTGCAGGTGCCCAATGCTGTTCAGTGTGATGGGGAGACACGGAGAGCCAGTGGTACACAGGCAGCTACCCGAGACTGCCGAGAGGCTGGGTCAGACCCCTTCCAAGCCAGACATCTTGGCTGCTGGGAGCCAGTGTGGTCCCTGGGGCTGGTGGCGGCTCAGCAATGGGCTAAGTACAAATCTTATCCTCAATCTGTGGGATGGTAGGGCCCTTCTAACTGGCCTAGTTAGATGGGCAGAAGACTATGGTGTTTCTTTTTTTTTTTTTCTTCCTTCCTTTGGCCAGTCCTGGGGCTTGAACTCAGGGCCTGGGCACTGCACTGTCATTGAGTTTTTTCCAGGTATGTGATACCAAGGAATCAAACTCAGAGAATGCTAGGCAATCACTCGAACACTAGGCCATATTCTCAGCCCTGTGGTGTTTCTTAATCTAGATTCTTTTGGTGGCTGACAGAAGTGCAGCAGTTGACCTTGTCTCCCAACAGGCACTGATTATGAGGCAGGATCGCGGGATCGCTGTGGCTCAGCAGGCTTGGCAGGGTTTGATTGGACAGCAGCCTTCTGCTGCTGGTTCCAGTCGGGGAGGCCACACCATGGAGGCAGGCCCAAGGCTAGCCTCAGTCCTACAGGCAGGCCAGGACACGGGGATCCCAGTACACAGTTAGGGACCGCATCTGTAGTTCTGGTCTTGTGGGTCTGTCAGGACCTACGTGGTGAGCAGCTAGTTGCCCAGTATCCCATGAGATGCCAGATACAGTAGGGTTTGGGCCTCTCCATCTGCTGCAGGCTGCTAACTCCTCAGTTCCTGCAGAGGTGTTGGCTTTCCCCTCCTGCTCCCTGGCCCTTTTGTGTCAGGCAGTCTATTGTAAACTTCCTAAGTCAGTGCAGGAACCCCCAGCCCACGTGGCGGTAGCCTGTGTCTACCCCAGCTCCAGCCCATTCGAATGGGATGAGGGAGAGGGAGCCTGGACCTCTAACTACGACTAAGGAGCGGCCTTCTCTCAGGATCCCCGGTCATCAGGGTGTAGAGGAGAAGGGGGAAGATGCAGCCATGTGCAGGCAGTCAAGAGGCCTCTACCTCAGACAGGCAGGGACTGCTGGTCCTGTACCTCTGGGGATCCTTGAAGAATGAAAGGTGGATTTGGGGGCCTCTTGACTCTGAAGAAGAGGCACTTGGTAAGAGAGGTCTGCTTGGACTGAGACAGTTTCACAGGCACAGGAGGACAGCTGGAGTTCAGGCTGGGCTCCGGCCTGGCGGGGAGCTTATGCTTTCTTAGGCTGTCAGTCATTCCTGTGTTTCTACAGTCTTCTGACTCGTGGGTGCCCTTTCCAATCTGTTGTTTAGTTCCTTTTCATGGACAAAACAACATGGAGAGCTGAAATGGCCCCCAGAGGTCACCCAGGCTCCAACTTCCTCACTGTATGAAGAGAGAAAGTGAGGCCCAGAAAAGAAACGTGCTTGGCCACCGTTCCCCAGCAAGTCAATGCTGAGCACCTGCTTTTCTGACTTAGTCAGTCAGTCATTCCCACATGCGCCAGGCAGAGGAACAGGTGGGAGAGAAGGCGTGGGAGGAGCAAGGGGAGGAGCAAGGGGAGGAGGCTCTGTCAGAGAAGAGAGGCACCCAAGCTCCTGCCAGGCCAGATGTGTAGCCTGTTGGTGATGGGGAGAATGGGAGTCAGCTGGTTCAGGCTGTGCTGCTGTGAGGGTAAGAAGGCTTATGCACGGACACTAGCAGGACTAAACGGATCCCTAGATCCCTTCAGAACGAAGACCAGAAGTCACTGGCTTGTTCCTTAGTTGAGCACTGGCAGTTCCTGGAGAGCCTATTGGGGACAGAGTGGCCTGGGTAGACTGAGAAGCTGGTGCAGTGAGACAGGTGGATGGGATTGGGAGAGGAAGGGGGGGTTGCGGGGGAGATCTTTCTGGAAGGAATGGAGCCATGGAGCTGGGAGCAAGTGGAAAGACCCGGGGGACTGAATGGTTGGGTTGCCACAGATGTCTTGAGATGTTGAATTTGGGGAGTCAACATGGCAGAATTAACTTTGACAGATTCTTGGCCTCTGGGGTGGGGGGGTGAAGGTTGGGGGTTTAGCGGGGGCAGGGGTAAAGACTGATTGATCTTTGGCCATGCTAAGAGGGCTCTGACAAGGGATGGGGAAATAGAGTCAGCTCGATTATTTTTTGGTGGAGGGCAGTGTCCTGGCAGAGGTGTGGCCTTGGCCCTGCCTGCAGTCCCTCTGGCGTCTGTCAAGCAGAGCCTGGAGGAAGGGGTTTGGGTGACGGTCTGAGCAGGACTTCTCTAGGTCCAGGGGGTTAGCAGCTTTACTCAGTGACTTTTCTGGACCTGTGGACTCTTTAGCGATGGGAGCACCTTCAAGCTGACACCCAGCCCGCAGGGGGAGTAGAATGGAGAGCAGTGGAGTCTTGGAGGCTCAGGTGGTTCAGTAGCTCAACAGGGTTCTGCCTGTCTTTGCAGGTGCCTTGGGAACCCTGAAGCTGAGCCGAGCCATGACGCCGTTACCGGAGCCCCGCCTGGAGAGGGCCTGAGTTCAGGGGTGGAGTTGCCTGTGAGCCTCTGGAGCCGCCCGTGGTGGGACATTCTTGGCTCCTGTGAGGAAAGGGCTCCGGGGCCTGGGCAGGTGGACAGCTGGGCTGCAGCTATGGACCGTGAGCTGGCCCAGGCCCGCGTCCTTGCCGAACCAGCATGGGCTCGTTGGTGTACATCACAGTGGAGCTGGCCATCGCCGTGCTGGCCATTCTGGGCAACGTGCTGGTGTGCTGGGCTGTGTGGATCAACAGCAACCTGCAGAATGTCACCAATTACTTTGTGGTGTCGCTGGCGGTGGCTGACATTGCGGTGGGTGTGCTCGCCATCCCGTTTGCCATCACCATCAGCACTGGCTTCTGCGCTGCCTGCCACGGCTGCCTCTTCTTTGCCTGCTTTGTCCTGGTCCTCACGCAGAGCTCCATCTTCAGTCTCTTGGCTATTGCCATTGACCGCTACATCGCCATCCGCATCCCACTCCGGTGAGTTGGGGGCTTTTGTGGGTTCGAGGCCAGCTGTGCCTAGGATCTGGGCTGTGTGCCTGTAAGGATACAGGGCTGGCAGGTGGGTGGCTATCCTGCCAATCTGGGCTCCCCTAGGCCACATCAGACATAGTGCCAGGAACTGACCCTGCGTGTCTAGGTGATGTCAGAGCAAAACTCTCGCAGGAGTGGGTGAGGAGCCACACACACAACCACAACAGCCACGTTAGGAACCAGCTTGCCACCTGCCTGGCCCTAGCTCCTCCTGGGCAGGCTTTGTCACTTGTACGTTAGGAGAGAGACCCAGAGAGGGGAAGTGACTTGGCTGAATGCCACAGTGAGTCACTTGGACTCGTATGCAAATGACATTGCCTCTCAGGTCTCGGAGGACTCAGAGCTGGCTATGGGAGGGTTTTTTTTTTATGGTGACTCTTTTGTGAAATGACTTCAGCAAAGTATTGTGTAAATAAAGACCTTCCCAGAGGCTGTGTTTCCTGGGTGTAGCCTCCACCCACCCTGGCTACAGATAAACTAGGAAGTACATCCTTCCCGTGGGGTGCCAGGAGCTGCCAGCTCTACCTCCCTGTTCCCCTCCCCCGCCTGGTGTCACAGGTGCTGAGGAAGGTCTCTGGGATTGGGATTGGAGTCCACCGTGCCCATGGTGAGTTTTCCCACACAGATGGAGTCTCCTCCTGTGGAGAAACCCCACAGCCACTGCAGGCTGAGGACCAGACTCTGTGAGCAAATGGAAATTCAGTGTCAAACCCAACCAGGCCCTTAGAAGCCATTTCCTTCCTCTCACCTAGACAGAAAACTGAGGAGGGCGCCTACTCTGTCTGGGCCCAGGAAGAAACAGGGCCTGCAACTCCCAGGACCCCTGTCTCTGGGGGAATCTTTGAGAAGTTGTATCCCACAGCCATTGCTATCACCTTGTCCCGAGAGGAAAGCAGGCACCCGTGTTAAGTTGCTTAAAAGGAGTAGGTCCCAAGTGGAAACTCCAGTACTGCTTAAAAAAAAGGGGGGGGGGGGAGCGGGCAATAGCTGAAGCCCTTGTGAAATAAAACTGTGGGTGTTCTGTGGTGCCATGTAACTGTAATTCTAGCTCAAGAGGCAGAGCAGCGTCCAGGTTTATCCAGGGACTGCTCTGAACGAGCGGGGCTGTGAGCCTGAGCCCACACAGCCGAGGAGCCCCGAGGGGAAGCAGCAGCCTGCCTTTCACTTTCTTCTTTGATTTAAAGGTCACCAGCATCCTGAAGGAAGAGGTTGGGACAGCTGGTCTCAGTGGAAAGACCCCAGCTGATCCCTACTTGGGTCTCCCCATCCCTGTGTGTTCTCTGAGAGTCCAGGGAATGAATCTGAATTGTAGGATGAGGCCTGCAGCGTGGCAGTGGGAACACAGTTGCCCTACCCTAGGCCCATTGTCACGTCTATACCAGGGGTGCATCTGCCACAACAAAAGTTGTGAGTGTCCAGAGGGAGTGAGTGACGTGGCTGGCCAGGATGGGTAGAATAACTCAACTCTTGAGCTGCTCTGCCTTCCTGACTCGAGGATTTTCCAGAGCTGGATTTGGACTTTGTAAGCTTAAGCTCTGCTGAAGGAGGCTGTGGAAGGTTCAAGTTGGTTCTGTGCAGGGGCTGCTCCTCCTGCCCCTTGGGCAGAGTGTAACAACACAAGAGTATTCTCTTAGCAACTTCTTTGATCCTTTCAGCTTAGTATTTTAGCCAGAGCAGATGTTATAATGCCCATATCCAGAACTAGGAAAAGACAGACACATGTCTCCTGATGTAGATGGGCTCTAGAGTCCTTCAAACCTCCTGACGTTCTGCTCCCTCACTTTCCTGTATGCCTTGAAGCCTCTGGTTGCTGGGGTAGCCATGTGGGGGCCCCTGAGAGAGCAAATCAGGCATGAGGAGGAACTGGAGGCCGGTGAGAACCAGTAGCTCTTGGCTGCTTATGGGATGCTGTGTGGCTCAGGCTCCCCTCCTCCTCTGTCCCCTTCGCAGCCAGGAAACCAGTTCCCTCTGGCTAGTTCCTGCTCCACTGGCAAGGTCTGAAGGGCTATTCTGAAGTCTGTAATAGCTATCAACTCCAAATCTGCACCTGGTAACTTCTTTCTTTCTTTCTTCCTTCCTTCCTTCCTTCCTTCCTTCCTTCCTTCCTTCCTTCCTTTCTTTAACTCAACTTTAGAACAAGCTGTCTCGTCTTTCTCTAATGTAAGGACCCTGTTGAACTAGAGAGGGGTTAAAAAAAAATAATCAGGGCTAGAGGCAGAGATGCATCTCTTGATGTCCTGAGAGAAGATGAAAAGCCCAGGGCAAGAAACAAGGGTTTTCTTTCTCAGGCGACCTTTGTATAAGCACAGAGGAAGATGTGTCACCTGATATCATTCAGATGTATGGGCCAGACTGTGTCAGCAGGATGACGAAGCCCCCTGAGGAAAGAATGAATGTGTAGGAACAGAGCCAGGGCAAGGTGGCCTGCTTCTCAGTGACAGATGAGTGGGCAGAGGGATGGAAGGCTGGTTTACACTTGTCTGTGCCCAGGGAGACATCAAGGGTTTTCCCTGTGGGCCAGAGGAAAACTAGCCCCTTAGTATAACTGAGGGAAATTCCACCATCTCAGTGTGGTTCAGACGCATGTGGGACTTCAAGCTATGGGGTATGTTCCTAATCTGGGTAATCAGGGTCCCCAGGGAAGGGCAGCTGGGGTCCAGCTGGAGAACAGCTGGAAATGGGAACTCGTAGTAGCTTTGGCAGCCACCTCCCATGATAGCTCTCGGTCCCCTAGAATGTGAGATAGCCTTGAGCCGCTGCTGAGCTGTGCATGGTTTGGTCACCGCTCCATTTGGCTCTGATGCTGTCCCAGGCCCCATTTTGGTCTAGGACTCTCAGTCTAAGAGGATTTCTTTTCTTCCTTACCTTCCTCCTTCCCTCCTCCCTCTCTCTTTCTCTTCCTTTCTCTTTCCCTTTCTTTCCTTCCTTCCTTCCTTCCTTCCTTCCTTCCTTTTCTCTCTTTACCAGACCTAGGGCTGGAGTTCAGGGCCTGAGCACTGTCCTTAGGCTTTCTCGAGGCTAGCACTCTACCACTTGAGTCACAGCACCACTTCCAGCTTTTTCTCCCTCTCCCCCTCCCTTTTGTCAGTCATGGGGCTTGAAATCTGGGCCTGGGCATTGCCTCTGGCTCTTCAGCTCAAGGTTACCACTCTACCACTAGAGCCACAGCACCACTTCTGGTTTTCTGGTGATTAATTGGAAATAGAGTCTTACACACTTTCATGCCTAGGCTAGCTTTGAACCTCACTTCTCAGATCTCAGCCTCCTGAGTAGCTAGGATTACGTATATGAGCCATCAGTGCCTGGCTTTTTCTTTTTCTTCCTTTCATTTTTGTTCTTTAAGGTAACGTTTTCTTTCTAACATTGTGGCTTAAAATCAGGTCCCCACGTTCTCACTCAGCTCAGGCTCAGTGTTCTATCACTTGAGCCATGAAGACCAACCTTTAACAAAAACAAAATGCATCTATTTCTCCCCTGCATATATGTGTGTGCGCGTGTGTGGGTATGTGCATGTATGTGCGTGTGCATACACAAATATGCATGTGGAGATTGCCTTGCACTTGCTAGGCAAATGCTATCATCACCTGAGCTCTACCCCCAGCTTTGTTTCGTGTTTTTGTAAAATAACTAAATAAAAGTAAATAATACATGTATACAAGCATTATAAAGGAGAAAGTATGTAGTGAGACGTTGCCCCCGTACCCCCAGTCTTTCCTATTCCCAGTTTTTTTCCCCATATAGGCAAGCCCTACTCATGTTTTTCTTTCTATGCATTGTGCAGGGGAGAATTTCCCTGGTGGATGCAGGGATGGGCATGCTGTGGCCAACCCTGGCTTCCCCACCAGCTCACTAAGTCATTCAGCACACCCACCTCCCTCTCTCCACCAGGTGGCCCTTCACCGTCAGTGTCGCTGCTTGCTTCTGTTTGATAGTCTCAGATGGCAAGGTTACACTGGCCACGGTACCCATTGCCCTGTGGACAGCCAGATGGAAGGCTTTCAGGTGCAATCTTCCCTTACGGGGCAGTGCTGATGGGTCCAGGATTCTGAATTCCATTTTATACATGAGGTAACTGAGGCCCAGAGAGATGACGTGACATGAAGTTTCTTATTGATAGGGATGAACCAGGATCAGAATCCAGGGAGGTCTATGCTTTTCTCAGGAAAGATAATAGCATTAATGTAGCTCTCTCTTTCGTTGTGGAGTTTTGAGAGCAGTGCTAAGTGCTGAGACACAGATGTGTGCTATGTAAGTATGAGACTCATTGTTGAATCTCCAGAACAGGTGACAACAGTGCAGATTCTGTGTTGCTTGGCAGAAAAGGTCAAGTCCATAGGCCTTCCTGTATAGAGGCTTGCTGCAGGTGGCAAAGCCCCTTCTGTGTGGGCCTGAGGAGCTGGTAACAATAAATCTGCCCAGTAACTGCTATGAGCTGACCGAGCTGGAGTTATAACTCAACGTGACAGTGCTTACCTACCTTGCACAAGATGTTGGGTTTAATCTATAGTAGTGCCTCAAAAAAAAAATAGGGCTGGGGATGTGGCTTAGTAGTAGAGTTTTGCGACCATGTGTGAAGCCCTGGGTTTGATTCCTAAGTACCATATAAACAGAAAAAGCCAGAAGTGGTGTTGTGATTCAAGTGGTAGAGTGCTAGCCTTGAGCAAAAAAGGTCAGGGACAGTGCCCAGGCCCTGAGTTCAAGCCCCAGGTTTGGAGGGAAAAAAAGAAAAGAAAAAAAGAGAAAGAGAACAACAAAATTAATATATAAGATTTGGAAATAATGTGTTTACCTTGGCCTAAATTGCCTCATACAACTCATGCAACTGGGTGTCTAAATGTTCACAACAAATCTATTCCTCACTTTGTGCCTTGGCCTCTCCACTTGTAAAATAAGGGGTAACTATGGACTAGATATTAGCTGCTACTATGATTTTTTCATTCAATTTATTTTTTTTAATTTAATTTTGTCAATCATTTTATCTTTTTTTTTTTTTGCTAGTCCTGAGTTTGAGCTCAGGGTCTGAGCACTGTCCTTGGACTTTCTCAAGGCTAGAGCTCTACCACCTGAGCCTCAGCACCACTTCTAGCTTTTTTTCCTATATATGTGGTACCGAGGAATCGAACCCGGGTCTTCGTGCATGCTAGGCAAGCACTCTACCACTAGGCCAAACCCCCGGCCCCATTTTATCTTTTTAATTCTTTTTTTTTCTTTTTGTGGGTCAAGGGACTTGAACTCTGGGCCTGGGCGCTGTCCTTGAGTTCTTCAGCTCAAGGCTACTGCCCTACCCCTAAGAGCCACTTCCCCTAGAGTCACACTTCCTAGAGTCACACTGCCCCTTTTCTAGTTGTTAATTGGAGATTCGATCTCTCATTCTTTTACTGCCTAGGCTGGCTTTGAACTGTGATCCTCAAATCTCAGCCTCCTGAGTAGCTAGGATTATAGGTATAAGCCACCTGACCCGGCTTTATCTTTTAATTCTTTAACAACATTTAAAATGTGAGAGGCTTTTTTTTTTCACCAGAAAATAAGCTATCGAGACACTTTTGCAATATGACAAAATGAAGGCTTTTTTTTTTTTTTTTTGGCTATGTAGAGGTTTGAGTCAGGGCCTTGACTGGCTGGCATTCTACCATCTGTGACACACTCCCTAACCCTGCTTTCTGCTGGTTGTTTTAGATCTGAAGTCTAGAAACTTTCTGCCAGATGGGTCTTGACCAGACACCAGCCTCCTGAGTGGCTAGGATTGTGGCTGTGAGCCTTCATGCTCAGCCTTTCTTTCCTCTTAGGTGCTAAGGATGGAACCTAGGACTCATGCATGCTGAGCAACTGGTCTAGCACTGGAACACCAGACCACCTCACTTTTCTTACCTGTATATGCCACCAAAAGACTTAATCCTTTTAGAGACTTTGAATTCTGGATTAAGTAGGACACATTTTTTTTCTTGACATCTCCTGCATGGTCCTGTCTAAAAGGTGGCAATACAGATGGATGCAAGAGAGCCATACTTCCAAGAAGCTCCCCATCTGCCCAGATGAGGCAAAAAATTTTTCTGAGGAGATATCTAGCCTAAGCTGGAAGGTTAGGTGGGATTTCCACCAAGTGTGGGGAGGCTATGCTGGTTTTGGGAGAATTAAAACCAGTAAGCAGGAGGTCACAATTCAGAGAATACTGAGGCTGCCTTTTTCCATTATGGAGACTTTTTAGGGCACCCACTCTTTTACAAAACTGTTGCCTTGCTTGGCCTTAGTTGCTCATGCCTTGTAATCCCAGCAACTCTGGAGGCTGAGCTCGAAGCCAGTCACTGCAGGAGAGCCTGTGGGACTCTCATCTCCAATTCACCACCAGAAAACTGAAGTGGCACTGCAGCTCAAAGTGGGAGAGCCCTAGCCTTGAGCAGAAAATCTCAGGGACAGAGCCCAGGCCCCGAGTTTAAACTCCAGACCAACAAAGAACAAAACGAAACAAAAATCCTGATGCCTTCCCAAGGGACTGAAGTTGCATCTTGGCTAGAGCAACCCGTTCTATGAGTCTGGGATTTGGAATGAGCAGGCTCGGATTTTCACCTGGCTCTTAGGAAAACTGAATGATTTCAAGAAGATTATTGTCATCGTCTGGCCCTTAAGACCTTGTCCAATTATTTTCTCTAAGACCATTAAAATTGCCAGATAAATGTCAAGACATAATTATCTTATTTCTCTACAGAGGTCTGTGAGTAGATTTCCCGGGGAGATGGAATCTCATTCAACCTGGAACTTCCATCCCCCCTCTCCCTCAGAATACCCAAGTCAAATGAGGAAGAAAGCATGGCATACAGGA
The DNA here is from genome assembly GCF_031878675.1 of Megascapheus bottae. Taxonomy (NCBI): domain Eukaryota; kingdom Metazoa; phylum Chordata; class Mammalia; order Rodentia; family Geomyidae; genus Megascapheus; species Megascapheus bottae. Next base: position 17,133,376 of record NC_143536.1, read on the forward strand.
AGCTCTGATTAGCTGTGGGTCTTATGTGGCTGATCACACCCCAGGCAGTGGGCCCACCCGCCAGACCCCTCCATGAATGAGTGGGGAATGCCTGGCCCTCATAAGGCTTTTGAAATCACTGGTACCTGACAAGACAGACTTGAATGTTTTTTGTCAGTTGCTGGTGGCCAATCTGCCTGCATTATGACTTTGTGTGGCCTGGAAATGATATAAATATCCACATGTCTCTTTATAGCATAAAGTTTCCCTGTCAGAGAAGCAGGAACCAAGATCAACCAACTTGGGCGAGGTACTTCTCCTTCCTCCCAAGTCACTTATTTCCCTTGAATCAAACTCAAGTCTCGGGATTATTTGATTGTCTGAACATTTATACAGCAGTTTTCATTTCCATGATGCCTGCTCTCTTACTATCTGCCCCCAGCAGCCTATGAGAAAAGCAAGACCCACTAGCTCACTTAGAAGAGGATATGCCTTCTCTGGATGGCTTCCTTCCTTCCTTCCTTCCTTCCTTCCTTCCTTCCTTCCTTCCTTTCTTCCTTCCTTCCTTCCTTTCCTTCTTTCCTTTCTTTCCTTACTTTTGTTGGTGGTGGTGGTGGTTGTAGGGTTTGAACTCAGGACCTAGGCACTGTCCCTGAGCTTTTTTGATCAAGACTAATCTTCTACTACTTTGAGCCACAGTGCCACTTCCAGTTTTCTGGTGGTTAATGGACTCATGGACTCTGCTGTCTGGGGCTGGCTTCGAACCAGAGTTCTCCGATCTCAGCCTCCTAAGTCGCTAGGATTACAGGTGTGAGCCACTGGTGCCTGGCTTTCCTCAGGGTTTCTTGACTGTTGGCTCTGCCTAGTCCTGGATCCTCAGGCTTCTGCTGCTGGTCTCTCTGCAGGTACAACAGCTTGGTGACCTGCACGAGGGCCAAGGGCATCATCGCCATCTGCTGGGTGCTCTCGTTTGCCATCGGCCTGACCCCCATGCTGGGCTGGAACAACTGCAGCCTGCTGAGGGAGGGCCGGAACGACTCTTGTGGGGAAGGCCGGGTGACATGTCTTTTTGAGGACGTGGTGCCCATGAACTACATGGTATACTACAACTTCTTCGCCTTCGTCTTAGTGCCCCTGCTGCTCATGCTGGGCATCTACTTGCGGATCTTTCTGGCAGCTCGGCGACAGCTGAAACAGATGGAGAGCCAGCCCCTGCCAGGAGAGCGAACCCGGTCCACACTTCAGAAGGAGGTCCACGCAGCCAAGTCGCTGGCTATCATCGTGGGGCTCTTCGCCCTCTGCTGGCTGCCCCTGCACATCATCAACTGCTTCACCTTCTTCTGCCCCTCGTGCAGCCACGCCCCTCCCTGGCTCATGTACCTGGCTATCATCCTCTCGCACAGCAATTCTGTTGTCAATCCCTTCATCTACGCCTACCGGATCCGTGAGTTTCGTCACACCTTCCGCAAGATCATTCGAAGTCATGTCCTGAGGAGGCAGGAACCTTTCAAGGCCGGGGGCACCAGTGCCCGGGCTTTGGCAGCTCATAGCACCGAGGGTGAGCAGGCCAGTCTCCGTCTCAATGGCCACCCCCCTGGAGTGTGGGCCAATGGCAGCGGTCCCCACCCGGAGCGGCGGCCCAATGGCTACGCCCTGGGGCTGGTGAGTGGAGCGAGTGTCCAGGAATCCCACCAGGATGTGAGCCTCTCAGACGTGGAGCTCCTTAGCCATGAGCACAAAAGACCTTGCCCAGAGTCCTCTGCCACAGAGGACCCCCTAGCCCAGGGCAGAGCAGGAGTATCCTGATGGTCCATGGCGTTTGCCCCTTCCTGAGTTCATTGCCTTTCTGGTTGGCTAGACCAGTCATGTTAGGAGGAGAACGAGTGTGCCACAGAGCCACCGGGCATCTGGAACTGCTTTGGATGGAGAGAAGGGAGCCCCAAGCTGGTGCAGCATGAGGCCCAGCAAGTAGGGCCTGAGGCCTGAGAAAGTAGATGTTTCGTGCTGCGAGGCCCGGCAGCATCTTCGCTGGGCAGGGCCCAGTCTCCCACTCCAGACACCTCGACTCTGCAGAGCTGCTGCGGCTTAGCAGACTGGCCTGCAGCAAACCTCCTGTCACACATGCCACTTTCTAGGGCTCAAGAAGCTGCTGGCCTGGAGGTGGCACTTGACTAATTTTTTTTTTTTCCCCCAGAAGATGTAAGTGTGAGGAAATCCTTTCTATTTTATTATCTTCCTCTCCCTGGCTTCTGGGTCTGTTGCCAGTCGTGCTGCTAACCTGGCACTGGGAGTCTGCCAGGGAGTCCTGGGCAGCCCTCTCCTACTGTCAACCGCAGCTGTGCACTGAGCTCCCGGGGCCATCTCTTGGGGGTGATGAAGCTGGGCTGAAGGACACGTTGTCACAAGAACAATGCCAGAGCATGGGCTCATGTCCCAGGGGGCCGGAGCCTGGGCAGTTCAGAGCTGCCTCCATAGAGGCCCTCTCACACCGGCCTTTCCTTTTAAAGGGAATTTTTTTTTTCTGAGATACAATAAAAATGAGCCAAATTGTGTTTTAAGCTGTCCAACGAAAATGGTGTCTGAGTTCCTTTCCCTACTTTAAAGCCAGACCTGGTGTACAAATTGGGGGGTGTGGGCATGGACAGATGTGCAGACAGACAGGACACACTGCCTGCTGGAGGCCTCTCCAGGCACCAGTTCTTCTGGAGTCAGGCTTCTTCATGACACTAGACCTTAAGTGCAAAGAGCCACACACCTCACTTCAGTGAGAAATCCCAACCCTTATAAGTACCACAGAGGAGGGGGTTCGGTACCCCACTGCTTCCCCTCCCCGGGAATCTGGCCCTTCTAGCCCTAGGTTTCCGTGGTGATCAGAACCTCATTTCCCTCTCCATCACCTAGAAAGGTTTCATAGATGACTAACAAGCTAAAGAGGTTAAGTCCTTTCCCCAGGTCACATAGTAAGTGGCAGAAGCATACTTAAAACCTGCCTTTCTGTCTGCAAAAGCCATGTGCATTTCACTAAAAAAGTATGAGTGTAATGTCCCAACACTCAAGAAATGAAGCATTAAAACTTCACAGGAGACACATTTGACCCTTCCTGATATTAATATTCTGCTGCCTGCATCTGGGGAAAAAAATACTTTGCTGAATGTCCTTTCATGCTATTGCACATCTGTTTTTGTTTTGTCATGGCCGGAGTTGAACTCAGGGCCTTGTGCATGTTAGGCAAGCACTAAGCTACATCTGTAGCTCTTTACTACACACCATTTCACTTTTTGTTTTACATCAATACAAATATTAAAGTAATTTAGATATCTTCCACCATTTCATCAGTCAGAGGTCCTTTGTTCAGAGAACAATCTAGAAGGCTCTGAGAAATCCTGAAGGTTGGGCGCCTTACCAGAGACCCTAGTTTAACTGTAGCAGCTCTTCTTAAGGGGTCTTATGGACAGCCTGGGCTAAGAAGCACCACCGTTGCAAATGCAGTCCACCCCTCCCTGAGAAGTCCACCTCCCCTCTGAGCAGGCTTTGAGTGAGAGCCACACATTCCCCGACACATTGGCATGTATCTTTCCTCTGAACATGAGGACACAGGAGTGTCCACCCAGACATCATGGGAAGCACCCACTTCTGCAAGAGGACGTGCCCACAGAAGCAGCCCATAGGAAGAGGGAAGGACCAGAGAGGAGCACGAAGAGCCACCCCACCACAGAGCACGTGTGTCAGCCTCTGTGCACATTGTCCTGGGCCAGCACTGCAGCTTTGTCCCAGGGCCCCAAGGCCTCTCCCTGCTCTTTCCAGAGGGCTGGCTTGGACAAAAATGGTTTTTTCAGGCCTGTTCTGAACATGTGGGATCCATCCGATGTATGTCCTTTGGGCCCCAGCTTCTCTAAGCAGCTATGGTCAGAGCTAGAGAGAGGCTTCAAAACAATGGCCAGCCTCAAGCTAGGTCCTGGCTCATCTTTGGCTCCTCTCTAAGAGACGGTCTTCCAGGGGATTTCTCCTCTTCTCTTCTAGACGCTGCCATCCTCAAACCCTACCTTTGTAGCTCTTCTGTTTATACCAGGACCCCTTCTTTCCTATAGGGGGTATCACAGGGTGCAGCTTGGGGGGACTTCCAGTTCTATGTGTTATACATGGGGTGGCAATCATAATAAGACACAGATGAGGGGTCCCTGGGGAGAAGAAAGGAGCTGCTCATAGCCCCTGGAATGGTACCCCAGGGAAGGAAAAGAGGACCTTTTTTTTTCTTTTTTTTCAATTGCAGTGGGAACTCAGGAACTGAGGGTGAGAGCACCTGCTTTTCGTTCACTGAGTCTGGAGGTGGGACATACAGAGAATAAGCCAGGTCCAATTTGATGAAGACCAGGAGTGGGACACACCTTGGAGGTGGGGTGGGGTCAGAAGAGGAAAAGTCATATCCTCCAGGGACTCCAAGGTTGGCCTTTCCAGGGCTGGTAGTGGTCACCTGGCTTATCAACGTGTTGGTTAGACAATGAAAACAAGGAAAATCTGGCTAAATCTGTGCCTGATTTACATCTGCCTACGCAGAATTATGCCATCAATTGGGAGGCAATTTTCAAGTTAAGTTGTTGTCAGTGGGTTGTCTGAGTTTTGATCTATCTTTTCTGTTCTTTCTCAGCCACCTACATTTTCTAGTTGGGTTGGGAAGGCAAGTGAGGTGAGTAGAAAATCTAGTTTAGATTCAAAGATTTTTGGAATTGTTAAAAGTAGATTCAACTTTTAGTAGTTGAGTCTTCCCTTGGGAAAATTTAATTGTAGAATCCAATGTTCCAGCTCTTCTCTTGTTTTTAGAACTGAATTCAGAGACAAGAAAGACCAGGCTGACTGATGGGGTCCTAGCTTTCTTCTCCCTACTGCCTAGTCCAGATATGCCACAAATCTTACAGCTTACTCCTTCCAACTCCCACCTTTCGTTGAGGGGGAGTCAAAATGCCAGGCTGAAAACTTTACCTTAGCTGGGCGCTGATGGATCACATCTGTAAAACTAGCTGCTCAGGAGGCTTAGACATGGAAGATCCAAGTTCAGTACTACACAAGGCAGAAAAATCTGAACGATTCCACTTCCTATTAATCAGCAAAATACTAAGCTGGAGGTGTGACTCAGGTGATTGCATGCCAATCATAAGCAAGCAATCTGAATGAGAGAACACAAGGCCCTGAGTTCAAGCCCCAGTACTGGTACACACACACACACACACACACACACAAAAAAAAAAAAAAAAAACTCTGGCCTTGTGTGACTTCTTGACTATGAGCAAGTCACTTTCTGAGTTGTCCATGCCTTCTTTAGGTAAAACCTAGCCTAGGCTGGCTTCAAACTGCAATCCTCAGAGCTCAGCCTCCTGAGTAGCTAGGTTTACAAGTATGGTTCATCAGCACCCAGTGAGAGACCATATCTTAAACAGAAACTAAAAGCAAAAGGTCTAGGGTCCAGGTACAACTAGTAGTGTAGTTTCTAGCAAGCACAAAGCCCTGGGTTCAATATCCAATTTGTAAAATTATAAAAACTAAAAATGTATATATAGATATAAAGTTTTTGAGAGTGACAAAATATTTAAAAGTAAAAGTGAGCAGCTGGCAAGTGGCTCATACCTATTATCCTCCTCCGTGCTTAGCTCAGGAGTCTGAGATCTGGTTCAAAGCTTGGGCAGGGAAATCTAACGTTCTCTTATCTCCAATTAACTAGCAAAAAAGGCCAAAACTACACTGCGGGTAATGGCTCATGCCTGCAATCCTACTCAGGAGGCTGAGATTTGAGGCTGGAGGTTCAAAGCCTGTGAGATTCTTATCTCTAATTAATCACTAGAAAACTGGACATGGTACTGTGGCTCAAGGGGTACAGCAGTATCCTTGAGCTGAAGAGCTCAGGGACAGCGCCCAGGGCCAGAGTTCAAGTCCCATGATGGACCAAAAAGAAAAAAAAGGCCAAAACTAGAGGCATGGTTCAAGTACTAGACTACAAGCCATGACCAAAAATACCCAGTGAGAGGCCTTGAATTCAGTCCTGGTACACACACACACACACACACACACACACACACACACACACACACACACTTGTACCACCACAGCATTTCACTCTTGGAGACATCAGTGTCACTTTCAGTGACATGTATCTGTTATCTGATGTGATAACATGAAGATGTGTAGGGTCAGTATGTGAACATCTGGCAAAGAAGCAGAGGGACTGGAAACAGGGTGAAGAAGGTCACTACAGCACAGCATTAAGCAGGCTTTGCCAGTGGGACAAACGGCTGTCACCAGTGAATAGCAGAAGGTCCTCACTGCCTCCTCTGACTAACCCCCGACTTCCTGTGGTGACGTCTCATTTTCCCATCCCACTGCTTTGGACTCTTACCCTTTCCTTATCATCCCTAATCCCGTTTACTGTACTCTGCTAATTCTTTTCTCCAGAATACCACTGGAATCTGTTCCATCTACTATAACCCTGGGCAACCCCGCCTCCATGTCATCATCTAGCTAAAGCCTCATCACTCATCTCTGCTTGTGGATAAGATCCAAACCAATCTGTTAATGTGCTTAGCTTTTACCACTATCTATTCCATCCAACTTGCTAGATGATAGATGACTCTTCCCAAAGCAGAGCTTCAATAGTGTCCCTTTCTTGCACTAGAACATGAATTAGACCCTGAATGTATATCTGATCAAGTCTTTTGGCAGTGCTAGGGATTGAACTTGAGGACTCGTGCTTATTAGAAAGGTGCTCTTTCATTTGAGCCCTGGTTCTAGCTCCCTTTTGCCTTGGTTATTTTTTTTTTTTTGCCAGTCATGGGGCTTGAACTCAGGGCCTGAGCACTGTCCTTAGACTTTTCTCAAGGCTAGAGCTCGACCACTTGAGCCATAGCACCAGTTCCAGCTTTTTTCTATGTATGTGGTAGCAAGGAATGGAACCCGGGTCTTCGTGCATGCTAGGCAAGCACGCTACCACTAGGCTAAACTCCCGGCCCCTGCTTTGGTTATTTTTGAGATAGCATTTTGCTGGGACTAGACTAGGCTATAATTCTCCAACTCACAACTATGCCCAGCCATTCTGCTTCTCCCATCACTGGGAACACAGCCATATACCATCGTATTCAGCCATTGAGTGAGAGAACTTTTGCCCAGGTTGGCTTCAAACTTCAGTCCTTCCATTTTGATCTGTTTACTTCCATCCATCTCCACCTCTCAAATAGCTAGGATTGTAAGCTGGAGCATCACGTTTGACCTCAAGTCTATGACTCTTGCCATGAGCATTTTTTGATGATTTGAATATGAAATATCACCAGCTGGTGACAATAATTTGGTAGGTTGTATACACATTTTTTTTTGCCAGGGGGGCTTGAACTTAGGGCCTGGGCAGTGTCCTTAGGTCTTTCTCAAGGCTAGCACTCTACCACATGAGCCACAGCACCACTTCTGTTTTTTTCTGTGTATGTGGTACTAAGGAATCGAACCCAGGCCTTTGTATATGCTAGACAAGCACTCTACCACTAGGCCATGCTCCCGGCTCCAGGTTATACGCAATTTAAGAGGTGGGTCCTTGTTAGCAGAAGTAGGCTATTGCAGGGTTTGAAGGCTATACCTGGTTGCCAGTCCCTGTCTTTGTCTCTGCTTTTTATTCTCCATGAAGTGATGAGCCACCTCTGTCACCTCCTCCCCCATCTAAGGAGATTCTGCTCACTTATATCCCAGAAACCATGATCCAAAATAAAATTTTCCTCCCCAACGCTGTTTTATTATAGGGTATTGGTAATAGCAACCAGAAAAGAAACTAATACAACATTCATTCAAGGGGACACAGTTTTGCTTTTGGCCTTGTCTCTGAACACCTACTTTCTCCCTTCCCCATGTTTGGCTGAACCATTTTTTTTTTTTTAATTTTTGTCGGTCGTGGGGCTGAATTCAGGGCCTGGGGGCTGTCTCTGAGCTTTTTTGCTCAAGGCTAGTGCTCTACCACTTGGGCCACAACACCACTTTGAGGTTTTTATTTTCTGGTAGTTAATTGGAGATAAGAATCTCATGGACTTTCCTGCCCAGGCTGGCTTCAAACCACTATCCTCAGATCTCAGCCTCCTGAGTAGCTAGGATTATAGGTGTGGGGGAGCGTGACGGGTGACCTTCCTTCCACACTAGATGAGGAAGCAGATGGTGGATGTGTAGATCCCTTCAGCCTCAATGTTCTCAGACTCTATGAGTAGAGACTGACCCAGCTTTAGAACTGGCTAGGGAAGACACAAGGGAGGCTATGGACAAACCCTGAAAGAGGGAGAGGGAGATAGGGAGAGCTAATAGCTTGGGAGGAAGGAAGGACATGCTGGGCTAATGGGATAATTGGATAATCCTCAGAGCTAGGGGCTGCCAGGCTGGGGCCAGCTGTTAGAAGCAGACACAAATAGCACAAGCAAAATAAGGGCGCTGGTGCAGGAAGCAGCTTGCTGAGAGAGATGGGGGAGGCGACAGAGGTCAGGGAGGGAGGACTTAATCTGAAGTCCTTTGCCGTGAGGATATTGAGAATAGATTCCTTGGGGACCTTTGTTCTGATAAGACTATAGTTAGGGACCCTGAGCTCAATTTTGTACCCAAGAGCTCTTAGACACCACGGACTTACCCTGGCTTAAGACTGTCATCGCTGGGGCTGGGAGTTTGGCCTAGAGGTAGAGTATTTGATTCCTCAGTACCACGTACACAGAAAAAGCCAGAAATGGTACTGTGGCCCAACTGGTAGAGAGCTAGCCTTGAAAAAGCCCAAGATCAGCACTAAGGCCCTGAGTTCAAGTCCCAGGACTGGGAAAAAAAAGAGCAGCCAGGCGCGGTGGCTCATGTGTGCAATCCTAGCTACTCAGGAGGCTGAGATATGAGGATTGAGATTGAAAGCCAGCTTGGGCACTAAAGTCCATGAGACTCTTATATCCAATTAACCACTAGAAAATTGGAAGTGGCACTCTGGCTCAAGGGGTAAGGCAGCAACTTTGAGCTGAAGAGCTCAGGGACAGAACCCAGGCCCAGAGTTCAAGCCCCATGACTGAATCACCTCAGAGGGAAGGCATGTGTATTTCATGGTCCCTAATTTTCCAGTGCTGATAATACTCAGGAGACTGAGATCTGAGAATAATGGTTCAAAGCCACCTAGGGCAGGAAAGGGTGTGAGACTCTTACATTCAATTAATTAGCAAAAGAAGGCCAAAATAGAGCTGTGGCTCAGCCTTGAGCAAAAAAGATCAAGGATAGTGAAACAGTATCCAGGCCCTGAGTTCAAGCCCCAGGACTGGCACACAAACGAAACAAAACATAAAAATCCCTCTTAGCAAACTAGAAATATTTATACATTTCCTTCCTTCCTTCCTTCCTTCCTTCCTTCCTTCCTTCTTCTTCCTTTCTCTCTTTCTCTTTCTTTTTTTCTTTCTGTTCATTTTCTTTCTTTCTCTTTCATTCTTTTTCTTCCTCTCTTTCTTTCTTTCCCTTCCTTCTTTTCCTTCTTTCTCTTTTTCTATTTCTATTTCTCTCTCTTTAGTTCTCCCTCCCTCTTTCCCTTCCCTTCCCTTCCCTTCCCTTTCTCCCTCCCCTCCCCTCCCTCCCTCCCTCCCTTCCTTCTTCTTCCTTTCTCTCTTTCTCTTTCTTTTTTCTTTCTTGTTCATTTTCTTTCTTTCTCTCTCATTCTTTTTCTTCCTCTCTTTCTTTCCCTCTTTCCCTCCCTCCCTCCCTCCCTCCCTTCCTTCCCTCCTTCCTTCCCTCCTTCCTTCCTTCCTTCTTCTTCCTTTCTCTCTTTCTCTTTCTTTTTTTTCTTTCTTGTTCATTTTCTTTCTTTCTTTCTCTTTCATTCTTTTTCTTCCTCTCCTTCTTTCTTTCCCTTCCTTCCTTTCCTTCTTTCTTTTTCTATTTCTATTTCTCTCTCTTTAGTTCTCCCTTCCCTCCCCTCCCCTCCCCTCCCCTCCCCTTCCCTTCCCTCCCCTCCCCTCCCCTCTCCCCCTCCCCTTCCCTTCCCTTCCCTTCCCTTCCCTTCCTTCCATCCTCTCTGGTCCTGAGGCTTGAACTCTGGGCCTGAGTGCTGTCCCTGAGCTTCTTTTGCTCCAGGCTAGCAATCTACCACTTGAGCCACAGCACCACCGCTGACATTTTGAGTAGTTCATTGGAGATAAGAGTCCACAATCCTTAGATCTTAGACTCGAGAGTAGCTAGGATTACAGGCACAAGCCACTGGCACCTAGCTTCATACATTTTTTTGATCTTATAAAGGATATTTTTCAAAAACCTGTAAGCAGGGCTGGAGGCTTGGTTCAGTAGTAGAATGAAGTCCTGATATCAAACTCAATAATACTGTTCCAAACTCCACAGAAAGTATCACATTCACTGTTGAAATTAGAAGTCTTCTCTTTCTAGTCAAGTGCAGGCTGTTCTGTTCAATAGAGTACTAAAGATCCTAGAGATGGCGGTATGTCAGAAAGACCCAGAGATACAAGGTTGGGAAAGGAAACAAAGTGCCGCTCTCTGCAGTTGAATTAACAGTGTGTACAGAAAAAGTCCTCAAAAACTTCTGGAGTAGCCGGCTACGGTGGTTCATACCTGTAATCCTAGCTACTCAGGAGGCTGAGATCGAGGTTCAAATCCAGCATGGGCACTAAAGACTGTGAGACTCTTAATTCCAAGTAATCACTAGAAAAGGGGAAGTGGGGCTGTGGGTCAAGGGGTAGGGTGGTCGCCTTGAGCTGAAGAGCTCAGCGACAGTGCCCAGGCCCAGAGTTCAAATCCCATGACCCCCTCCCCCTCACACATACACACAAAATTCTGGAGTATTATTGAAACTAATGAGAGTTCACAGCCATTAGATATATGTGTAAGAGCAACATTTTTTAAAAGCTTTTTCTGGCTGGGAGTTTGGCCTAGTAGTAGTGTGCTTGCCTAGCGTGCACAAAGACCTGGGTTTGATGCCTCTGTATCACTGACACAGAAAAAAGCCGAAAGTGGTATTGTGGTTTAAGTGGTAGAGTGCTATCCTTGAGAAAGCCCAAGAACAAAGCTCAGACCTTGAGTTCAAGCCCCAGGACTAGCAAAAAAAAAAAAAAAGCTTTTGCTATAGAAAACCTTTATACTTTATAAGACCAACAAAAACTTAGAAGGTATCTTAAGTCTAAATCTAACTAAATGTGCACAAAAATGACTTGGGAATGGATGTGCAGGTCAGAGGTAGAGAGTATGCTTAATATGTATAGAGTACACACACACACACACACACACACACACACACACACACACACACACACGGCGCAAATAAATGGAGAGATGAACCACATTCATAGCTGGAAGGAGGTAAATTACAAAGCTGACAATTCCAAAATCAACCTGGAAATAAAGTACAATCTCTTCAAACTACAACTACTAAGAGTTTCTCCTGGACTTTGACAAGTTAGGTCTTAAAAATCATTTGAAGACAAGTTTCCAACTCCCATTTTTTACATGGAAAGCAGAAAATGTTTCTCTTCCATTTCTCTGTACTGTTATACTGAACCAAATCCTTGCTAAAACTTAAGAAAAAATCATTTCAAGAGAAAACCAAGTCAGAATTCAATTGGTATCTAAAGTATAAAGTCAAAGTCATTAAAACAGTATGGTTCAGGAATAAGCAAACAGATTTTTTTTTGGGGGGGGGCAGTCCTGGGGCTTGTACTCAGAGCCTGGGCACTGTCCTTGGACACTTTTTTTTTTTTTTTGGCCAGTGTTGGGGCTTGAACTCGGCACCTAAGCACTGTCCTTAAGCTTTCTCAAGGTAAGAGCTCTACCAATTGAGCCACAACACCACTTCTGGCTTTTTGTCTATGTAAGTGGTACTGAGAAATTGAACCTGGGTCTTTGTGCATGCTAGGCAAGCACTCTCCCACTAGACCAAACTCTCAGCCCCATTGGACACTTCTTGCTCAAGGCTAGGACTCTGTCAATCAAGCCACAGAACCATTTCCAGGTTTTTCTGTGTACGTAGTTCTGGGGAATCAAACCCAGGTCTTCATGCATGCTAGGTGAGCATACTACCATTAGGCCATGCTCCTGGCCTGCAAACAGAATATTTTATTTAAAGTGTAGGTAGTTTATACTGAAACAAGAACATACAATACCTAGTAAATAAGTCTCAATCTTCAATAAAGTCACATACATATTTTTAAAATATACACATGAGAGAAGTGATGTACCCTGGCAAATATAACTATGACCCCTTTATACATTACAATAAAAAAAGAAATGAACTGTACAACTTGGGAGAGGGTGAGAGGGGGGAAAGTGGGAAAAAACCATGGAAAACAATGTTCAAGAAGTAAGGTACTCGCTACTTTATGAATGTAACTGTAACCCCTCTATATATCACCCTGATAATAAAATACAATTAAAAATAGAGAAAAATATACACATGAAAGTTTATCATATCAATACAATGGTAGTAAAAAGAATGCGAGATTTTTCTTTTAGTAATTAGCATTTTTAGAGGCAGAATGAACATATATACATTGTAGAGTCACCTATCATATAGAAACATGAGCTTGATTTATCAACACCTGTTTAAATTTATCTATTTCCAGATTGTGTCTTGAATTTCTTTTCTTTCTATTCTTTTTTCTTTCTGTCTTTTTTCTGGTTGTGGGACTTGAACTCAGGGCTTAGGTACTATCTCTGAACTCTTTTACTCAAGGCTGACACTCCATTACTTTAAGCCACAGAGCCACTTCTAATTGGAGAGAAGTGTCTCATGAACATTTTTGCTGGGGATAGCTTTGAACCTTGATTCTTAGATCTTAGCCGCCTGAGTAGCTAGGATTACAGGTATGAACCACCAGTGCCCCTTATGTCTTGAATTTCTGTCTTGTGTGTTAGTGTTTATAGTTACCCTCCTTTACCTTACTTAGCATCTGGGGGAAAAAAATCTTTTTTTGTTTGTCATGGGGCTTGGACTCTGGGCCTGGGTGTTGTTCCTGAGCTCTTCAGCTCATGGCTAACACTCTACCATTTGAGCCATAGGGCCACTTGTGGAGATAAGAGTCTCCTAGACTTTCGTGCCAGTCTGGACTTAAACCCTGATCCTCAGATCTTAGCCTGTGGAGTAGCTAGGATTACAGGTGTGAGCCACTGGTGCCTGGCTAGCCTCTGAAATTAAAGACATAGTTTAAGACATCTCTGGGTCCCTTCGTAGCACGTAAGGCTACAGATAATTTCAGAGTATGGCAAAAAGAATGGATCCCACCTCCCAACCTGGAACACTGTCCTTCAAACATTGTTAGACAGCTCTGATCTCAGCTTCTACATCCCCCTTTAGTTTGTGACATGCTTCGATCCAGCTTTACCACTCAATCTCTGGGTGACTCTGAGTAAGTCAACCTTTCTTGCACTGTCACAATTGCCTTATTTATAAAATGCCAATAATTCCTGCCTTGCTACTGCATGACCTCAGTAATAAACTAGATGAAGTAAAGAATAATAACCAACTAGCAATGTGTCAAATACGTGAGCAATGATTACTTTTTAAAATTCTTTTCAGGATGTAGAAATGCCTGCTCTTTTGCTAAAAGGATCATGAGATGTTCAGTATGCAAATAAATCTAATTTTGAGTCTTGTCACTGAAGATAATCAAGTATGGTGGTAGAGGGGAAATGTAAGCCTTATACCAGAAAAAAGGATTCTGAAAGCTCTTTTCCCTCTCTCCCCTCTCTTTTTGTCTAGACTAGAACTCAAACTTGGTATCTAGTGCTTTTTACTCACTGCCTGGTGCTCTATCATACCTCCAATCCATCTACTTTTCTCCTATTTGAAAGATTGGTTCCCCTGAGTTCTCTGGCACAGGAAGACCAGAAGGGGAGTTTCCGGGGGGTAGAGTCCTAGACTTGGTTAAACACTGAGGTTGGCCAGGTTTGTCTGTAAAATCTCTTGCTGGTTTCCTTGTCCCTAGTCTAGCCTTCACTGTATCTTTCCTGAGTTCTGTATAACCATTTGTTTCCTTTCATTTGAGGCCTACAAGGACCATGAAATAGGGATCTAGGTCTGTTCCATCTTCCAGCAAACTCTGAACTGAGACTTGTGTGTCTTTCTCTTACTCAGCTGCTCTGCACTGAGCAGGTCTCCTTGCGTATAAGGAAAATATATGGTGGGTCTCTTCCTACAGATTGTTGAACACTGCATTCGCAAGCGCTGCATTTGCAAGCAGTCCCCTAAAGAGCAATGGTAAACTGGGATGTGGTTCACATAGGGTAGGACAGAAGGAAACGTGGGTGGGAGTGTATCACATATACGAGTGTTCTGGCCTCTGCTCCCTGTTCTGATTCCAGTTGTTTCACACCACCATGTTTTTGGCAATGGACAGGGAAGTCCCACGGACTAGTCTAGAGCCAAGAAAGCCTCTTTTCTCTCCTTTCTGATCTTTATTTTTTTTTTAATCTTTTATTGGTTGTTCTTTTTCAATCCTGAGGTTTGAATTCATGGCCTCGCAAATGGTATTCTACCATTTGAGCCATACCTTTAACTTCTTTACTCTTTTAAGGTGATAACTAGTTCCTGTTCTGCTTCACAGTGTTAAGAAGATTCAAGATGTAGCCGATTGCCAGAGGTTCAAAACTGTAAATCTTAGCTGCTAATAAAGTTGATATCTGAGGATCATAGTTCAAAGCCAGTCCAGGCAGAAGAGTCTTGGAAATTATTGCCAATTAACCAGCAAAATCCCAGGTTGGAGGTGTAGCCATCACTAGCCATGAGTAGAAAAGCTGGATGAATATATAAGCCCCAGAGTGCAAGCCTTGGTATGGGCACATATGTGCATGTATGAGCACATAGAACATACATACATACATACATACAGAGAAATACACACAAATGATTAAATGTAATTAGGTGCCAGTGGCTCATGCCTGTAATCCTACATAGCTAGGAAGCTTAAATCAGGAGGATCACAGTTTGAAGCCAGCCCAAGCATACCTATTACCCCTTCTGTGCCTATTTGTTGGTTGAGAAGGAGTCATCCGAGCTGAAAAGAAGGTTGAGATGGAAAGGATTATAGGCCAGCTCAGGCAGAAAAACTTTCAAGACTCCATTTCAACAAGGAAGCTGTGTGTGATGGTATGTGCCTATCATCCCAGATATTCCTTCTTCAGGGAAGCCTAAAATAGGTGGATAAAGGTCCAAATGCAGGGTTGGGTAAGAATATCTCAAAAAATAGTCCAAGGACTGGAGGCATGGCTTAGTGATAAAGCACCTACTTAGCCAACATGAGGCCCTGAGTTAAAATCCCAGTCTTGCCAAAAGAAACAGATGAAATATGAAAACAAGTTGGAAGAGAAGGGTGATAAAAATACCTCCTGGACCTTCTTGGTCTGCTGTGCTTCTCTGCCTGTAGTCTTTGGCTTACTGCCAGGTTGGGCTTCAGTTCATTACTCTACAGGCACCTTTAAGGGCCTTCATGTAACTTAAACCAAGGAGGTAAGGACTAAACACAGGAGGCCCTACCCTTCTGAATGACCTTTTATCTACACCCGATTGTTTCTCTGCCAAATAGAGCAAAAGGAAGGAAGGCCAACAAAATCTTTTCTTAGCTCTTAAGTGGTGGGCATTTCAGGAGATCAAAATTCTGAATGGACCAGAGGGGATTTCAATTTATTTGAGCTCTCTAGAGACAGGGTCAGTTCTTCCATGAGGTATAATGCTAAAGGTAGGATTGGAAAGATTCAGGAAGGCCCTTGCCTAAAAAGCTCTTCTAAGCACATCTGCTGTACTTTAAGATGCATCATTCGGGAATGAGGGAACAGAAGATACTGTACGAAAGGAAATGTACTCATTACCTGACTCATGTAACTGCAATCTCTTTATACCTCACCTCTATAATAACAATAAAGTAAATTAATAAAGAAAATGAAAGATCCATTATTAGAGTGTTTCTTTTTTATCTTTGTGTGTGTGTATGTGTTTGTGTGTATTTGTATTTGTGTGTGTGTGTGTGTGTGTGTGTGTGTGTCTGTGTGTGTGTGTGTATGTGTGCCAGTACTGAGACTTGAAATCCGGCCTTGCACTCTTGCTTCTCTTTCTTGCTCATGGCTGGTGCTTTATCACTTGAGCAACACTTCCACTTCTGGCTTTTTGCTGGTTAAATGGAGCTAAGAGTCATGAGAATTTGTCAGTTCAGGCTGGTTTTGAACCTTGATTCTCACCTCTAAGGTTCACCATCTTCCAACAGCACCATGGATATTCCAAACCCAAGCTACAGGTGACAGAATTATGAAGTAACTAGTGCATAGAGAGATAGCAGGAAACATCGTGGACTAAACACGTGCATCTCATTTCACAAGCTCTAAGAGCCCACTAAAAAGTTTTTTTTCCTTTTTTCAAGAGCAAAATATACAGTGGAAGCTCTTAGAAGAACTATGACATCAGAAATGAAATGAAATACTTAATGGACTGACAAGAAGTCAGATTGAGGAAATTTCCCAGAGAATAAAAAGACAAATATAAAACTAGGCAAAAACAGATGCAAAAGAGATTCATCTCACTGTCTGAATAACAGGAATTTTAGAAGCACAACAAAGGAAATGAAAAAATTCACAAAACATCCCAGAACCAAATGCCGTGATTTTTTTTAAACAATAAAAGGACCACTGAGAGGCTAGTACAATAGATATTGCATAGTGATGTTTCCCAGAGCTGGGGACAAAGAAATGGTGGGGGGCTGCAATCAGGAATGAGATCGGCTGTGGCTTCCTCTCTAGCAGCACTGTATGCTAGGAAACAATAGGCTGTGCTGCCCAAGTTTTGAGCAAGATGACTTCTTATTTAGAATCCTTCTTTTCATCAAGTATTATGGAGTTTCAGACCCAGAAGATTTTGAAAAATTGATCTCCCACCTAGTCTCAGACTAGGTACGACCTCAAGAAGGTAGAGGAGAACCTACAAAATGAGGAAATATAGATTCCAGGAGACAGATGATGCAATACAGAAAAGAGGCAAGGGAATTCCCCTGACAATGGTGACAGGAGTTCTGCAGTGGCAGCAATTCAACAGACTCCCCCCCTCACCCCCCATAGATGGGCAGATGCCAAAGACGTCCTCAAGAAGAACACACGGAGAGATCTAGCTAGCTGGCAGCATTTAGGCAATAGGAGAGGTCAGTGATAAGACTTTAAAAATAGAAATAAACTG
This sequence comes from Megascapheus bottae, assembly GCF_031878675.1. Taxonomy (NCBI): domain Eukaryota; kingdom Metazoa; phylum Chordata; class Mammalia; order Rodentia; family Geomyidae; genus Megascapheus; species Megascapheus bottae. Next base: position 17,150,537 of record NC_143536.1, read on the forward strand.
GAAAGGAAAAGAAATCACAGCTGACTAGCAACTCAGCTCTAACTGGTATTTATGTTGTCATAATAACAAACCCGCTAGCCAGTGATCTATCAAAAATTAGACTCTAACTGTATTGGGAGTGTTAAGGGGAATACCCCATAACAGGAGTAAGGGGATGGGGGAAGGGGATGGAGAGAGAGAGAGAGAGAGAGAGAGAGAGAGAGAGAGAGAGAGAGAGAGAGAGAGAGAGAGAGAGAGAGAGAGAGAGAGAGAGAGGAGAGAGAGAGAGAGAGAGAGAGGAGAGAGAGAGAGAGAGAGAGAGAGAGAGAAGAGAGAGAGAGAGAGAGAGCGCGAGCACAAAATCCTCATCTCTCACAGTGGGAAATCAACAGATAATGCTGAACTAAAAACACCAGGAAGAAGCATTATAAACATGTCATTCAGAGATAAGGAAATTCCAAAAGAATGAAACAAGTTTGAAGTGTTTCTTCCAGGGAAAGGGAAGCTTGGTTGTACTGGGGACTGATCTTTGTCCTAACAAATCTCTAGAACCAGTTCACTTTTAAAAATCAGGTGCCTATATAAATTGGATTAAATTTAAAATGAAAAGCGTGGATATGATGAATGGGGAAGGAATACACCGAATGCCACCTACAGGAGCTACTACTGTCTGGGTATAAGAGCAGCTGCTACCATGCACATGCATGAAAGCTTTTCCATTGGGGAGGCAGCATGGGGTTGACTGCTGACTCAGGAAGTCACTTTGTCTTAGTTATCTTACCGCCAACATCCAGATTCAAGCTTTTATGGGCAAGTGTCAATAGAAAGCCTAAGCAGGACTAGGTCAAATGTCAGCTGCTTTGGGTTCTAATTTGGAGAAGAGTAAGGGGTAGAAAGGCAGTGGGAGGTGCACACACTGACCCTGACCCCAGGAGTATAAAAAGGAGAATGAGGGCCTGCTGGCAAAGTATAGAGGAGAAACACCTCACACAGGGAAGGAGAAGCTCCATTGTCCCTTCACTGCTACTTCTGGCTTTGGGACTTTGATTTAGTCAAACACCCTGGTGATTCACTTTTCACATCTTGAAAAAAAACCCGGAAGAGATGATTCTGGGGTTGAGGTGGGGGGAGTCCCTTCTTGAAATGCAAAGAACCTTGTCTGACTCATTCATGCTTTTTTTCCCCCCATAGTACTTGGCACAATGTCAAGATGCATTGTGTATATTTGTGTGTGTGTGTGTATATATATATATATAGTTGTTGTTTTGTTTTGTTTTGTTTTTTGATCAGTCATGGGGTTTGAACTCAGGCCCTGGACACTGTCTAAGCTTTTTCTGCTCAGGGCTAGCACCCTATCATGTTGAGCTTCAGCTCGATTTCCAGTTTTCTGGTGGTTAATTAGAGATAAGAATCTCATGGACTTTCCTGCTCAGGCTAGCTTCCAACTGTGATCTTCAGATTGCAGCCTCCTGAGTAGCTAGGATTACAGGTATGAGCCATATATATCTTCACATACATATACATATATATACAAAAGTGTATATGTATGTATACATATATGAGTGTATGTGTTTATGTATATTTATATATCTCCAGCCCTGGGCCTTGAGCTCAGGACCTGGCACTGTAGCTGAGCTTCTTTTGCTCAAGGCTAGCACTTTACCACTTGCCATAGCACCACTCCTGGATTTTTCTGTTTATATGGTACTGAGGAATGGAACCTAGGGCTTCATGTGTGCTAGGCAAGCACTCTGCCACTCAGCCACATTCCCTGCTCCTACAATTTTTTTTCAGTCACTTCTTTACACTATAATATTTTTAAATGAATGATGAGAGCTAAAGGTAGAAGTTTATTAGACTGTTGAAGTGGTAAAATGGTCCCAATCAATGCTTTAATATTGCAGATGAAAATTAAAAAAGCCTACTGAGAAAGAAAAAAATGCCACCACAGTTAAGCAGGGATAGAGCTGAAATTCAAGTTCCAGCCTTGTGAGAGCTCAGTTTAGGGTAGGTCTGGGTAAACTAGACAAGGAAGGGAAGTGCCACATCTTTGACTACTTAAATGAGAACTTTATGGTAACAGAGAACTCTGAAAGATCTAGTAACATTGGACATGAAGCACATGATTGAAAATTCAGAGACATGGTGGCACATACCTGTAATCTCATAGTTGACAAAATGGGGGTGTAAAGACCAGGATTTCAAGGTCTGCCCTTGCTATATAGTGAGTACAAGGCCAACCTGAGTTACATAGTGAAAATGTCTAAAGTAGCCAAGAGCTGAGGATGGAGTCAGTGATATGCAGGAGTCAGTACTATGCAGGGTCCTAAGTTCACTCCCTGGCACTGCCAAAAGAAAAGAAAAGAGCCAGGAGGATGGCCTAACTGTAGAGTGCTTGCCTAGCATGCACTTAGCCCTGGGTTTGATTCCTCAGTACCACACACACAGAAGAAGCTGGAAGTGGCGCTGTGGCTCAGGTAGTAGAGGGCTAGCCTTGAGAAAGCCCAAGGACAGTGCTCAGGCCCTGAGTTCAAGCCCCAGGACTGGCAAAAAAAATGGATAGAAAGATAGGAGGTACCCTTACAATAAACCACATTCATTGATTGAATTGTGTCTACCTTAAAATGCTTATGTTGGAGATCTAAGGTCCAGTGTGACTACATGTAGAGACAGGGCTTTTAAATAGGCAAGTAAGGTTAATGAGGACATAAGAAATGGCCTGGATCTAGTAGGGCTGGGGTTCTTAGAAAAAGAGAAAAGACACCAGAGATATATAGGGGCAGAGAAAAGGCCATGTGAGGCCCCAGTGAGATAACAAGCAATATTAGTTCAAGAGGGGACTCAGGAGAAAACAAATCTGCCAACATTTTGGTCTTGGAATCTAAACTTCAGAACTGTAGAAAGAAATTTATATTGTTTTAACCGCATCATTGTGGTATTTTGTTATGGTGGTCCAGACAGACTAACCCTCCCCTTACAGTTCTCCTTCCTTTACTCTCTCCTCCACAACAGCTCCTGTCTTCCTAATGAGAGGTGCTACACACAGACCTTTGTGAGACATCCCTGCCCCCAGTAGTGTAGATGATGGGAAGGGCTACGGGGTCGGATCTTGCCCAGTCCAGGGGCAGGCTATGCTCCTGGACTGCTGGGTGAGTGGAAATCAGCTCTCTCTGTGTTTACACACTGAGTCTGTCTTCTTTTACCTGTGTGCCAAGATCCTGAGGCTCACCAGAATGATGAGTTTTGTTGTTGTTTAAAACATTCAGGACTGTGACTAGAGCTCAACCTCTTACTCTGTTATGTTATTAACTTTGAATTATATTCCTTAAAGAACAACATTTATATATTGGTTGGAAGCTCCATAATTAATTATGTGGACTTCTCTAAGTTGAATTCTTGTAAAATGTTTTAAAGTAGTAATTGTGCTATTTCTTACAAAATAACTCCATGAGTTTAGTACATCAATATATTTTATGTTTCTTTTTCTTTTTCTTTTTTGTTTCATTTGGAGTGTTGACCGATCTCACTACGTATTCCAGGTTGCCCTCATAATCCTTCTGCCGCACTCTCCCAAGTGCTGAAATGATGTTCTGCTCAACAACTTTTCTCTATCACCCATCACATGCTATTCTTTGTTAGAAACCATAGAAAAATTGCCCAAGAGTGTGGCCTAGTGGTAGAATGTTTGCCTAGCATGCATGAAGTCCTGGGTTCGATTCCTAGGTACCACATACACAGAAAAAGTCAGAAGTGGTGCTGTGGTTCAAGTGGTAGAGCTCTAGCTTTGAGAAAACTCAAGGCTAGTGCCCAGACCATGAGTTCAAGCCCTAGGACTGGCAAGAAGAAAGAAAAAGAAAGGAAAGAAAGAATGAAAGAAAGAAAGAGGTGGGGAGAGGGAGAGAGAGGGAGAGGGGGAGTAAGGAAGGAAAGGAAAGAAGAAAGAAACCATACAAATAGAAGAATAAGATAGACACAAGTCCTGTCCATGTAGACCTTACATGTGAGTGAAAGAATATCGAGAGGAATTTGAGAACACAAAATGGTTTGCTCTGGCATCGAAAATTAGATTGGATCTAAGGGTTCCTCAACCAACCCAATTACCTTCAACCCTCCTGCTTAGAAGCCTGACTGAAGCCGAATCAATACCAGCCATATGTCCCCCCACCATTTCCTGTAAGTTGAAAACATTATGAAGTTAATATACACCTAACCTTCCAAACACCATAACTTAGCCTAGTCTATTTAAACACCATCAGCCTACTTAGCAGTAGCCTACAGCTGTGTAGAAATCATCTAATGCAAAGCCTATTTTAAAAGAAAGCATTGAATATTTCATGCAATTTATTGAGTACTGTACAGAAGGAGGAAAACAGCATGCTCTTATGGGCATACTTTCACATCATCATAAAGCTGAAAACTTTAAAAAGTGCAAGTTGGAGAGTACCTATAACTGAGAAATGATAGGATGTCACTTCTGAGAAGATTTACAAAAGGAGTGCAGCTTCTATGTTGTCACCCTTTTTTTCCCTCCCTGGTACAGGGATCTGAACTTAGGTTCTTGAGTTTGTTGATCATGTTTGTCTGGTGCTATATTAAATTTTTTTCTTAATATATTTTAAGTAGTTGTACAAAGGGATTTCAATTCTACAAGTCAAATTATGGTTACAATAGATCTTGATCAAATTTAACTCTTCTTTCTCCCCAGTTTTTCCAGGCCCCATCCATACCCTCCAGTTACTTAGTTCAAATTTAACATAATTTACATTGCCTATAATGACTGAATTTTTCACCCTTCCTCCCTCCATTCATGTGTCCTCCTCCTTACCGCCCCACCCCAGACAAAACATATTTCAGCTTTCTGATATTCATCTTGTTAAACAGTATGTTCACTATTCAGAGAAGTTACACCATTGGACTCTTCCCTCGAAGCACTCTACTTCTTGAACTGTACCTGCAGTCCTACTTTTTGCTAGTTATTTTGGAGATGGAGTTTCAAAAACTTTTCTGCCTGGGCTGGCCTTGAATGGTGAACCTCCAGATATCAGCCTCCTGAGTAGCTAGAATTACAGGGATGAGCCTGGCACCTTGTTGTCTTAGTCATTCTTGTTTTTCTTAACTCTCATCCTGGGAAAGCTGGCTTTCCCACAAGTCTTAGTCACTCCTGTAGAGTGGCCTCTGTCAGGAGGGACCAAGGCTTGCTTGTTAACTATCAATTCTTAGCTTGAAATCACAATCCCTTCCACCCAAGCAGACATTTATTTATTTATTTGTTTGTTTGTTTGTTTCCAATGCTGGGGATTGAACTCAGGGCCTGGGCATGGTCCTTGAGCTTTCTTAAGGCTAGCACTCTATCACTAGAGCCATAGCACCACTTTTGGCTTTTTCTGTGTATGTGATACTGAGGAATTGAACCCAGCTTCATGCATGCTAGGCAAGCACTCTACCACTAGGTCACACTCCCAGCCCCTCAAGTGGACCTTTAAGACTGTAAGTTTAACTGCAGCTCCTTGGGGGACATTGAGCCAGAGGTATCCAGATAAGCTGCACCTGGATCCTTGACCTGAGAAACTGATCAAGGATACTCCTTGTTTTAAGCCATGAAATATGAACATAATCAGGGACTCAGAAGTAGATACCTAATATCCACAGTGGGTGGGGGGGAGAGTCATATGGTTCACAGCAATAAATAACACACATGACCTAACTCAAAATGCTCAAGTTGTTTCCGGGAATTTCTTAGACTGGTCCTGACCCAGAGCAAACTCTGTCTCATTGGAGCATGCTGCAGAAGTGTCCACCTCAGTCACTACCATCTATTGTGTCTCCTTACTCAGGAACTGGAAGTTAGTAGCTACATGAAAATCTTGCATTCTCATTCAGGACAGGTGTTTGGCCAAGCATAGAAAGGCAGAAAGGGCTTTTCATTCAAGTTTCATGGCTGGCTCATATCTAATTTACAGGTGAGAAGTTGCGGTGATGTTGAGGAGGAAGAACAGCTTAGGGAGATATGTTTTGATCTGCATTGAACTGAGGCTTCAGCAGTCAGTGCTAACAGTCATTCAACCCTGCAAATTCCTTCCGCAGATTCCCTTCTAATTGTGTGAGGGGTTCAGTCTTGTGTTGGCAGTTGTGAAGGGCAGTGGAGGGAGCAGCTGTGGGATACTGGGGTCAGTCACTTCAGAGGAAGGGAAGCCAATTGTTTTCTCAGGGTCTCCTCTCCCTCACGTTTATTCTTTGCAAGGGTTTCAATGGCAGGGCTGCAATGAGGCCTGTTTCCTACACGTAGCATCATTGATTTAAAACACATCACACACACACACACACACACACACACACATACACACACACATATAGTATAATCAAATGCAAAGGAAAAAGAAAAGGCTGCTGCTGAAGACCAGAGTCACTCAAAGTTCAGGCTAAGAATAGACAAGGAACTCTGAGAGTTGCTCGGCTATGTGACCTCTTTCAGGGGCTTGGCAAGAAGCCCATGGTAGCTTTGTGTTTTTCTAGGCTTTTAGGAAGAAAGAGCACTAGCTTGAGAGTCTAAAGAACTCTGTACCTGGCTTGGCTCTGCTAGAGTCTCTTTCCGTGCCCTTGGGCAAGTTATTTTGTCTGGGCTTCCCTTTTCTGTTTTAAAAGGTGAGGATGGAGCTGGAGTGGCTGGAGCCTGTAATCCTAACTACTCAGGACAGATCTGAGGATCCAGGTTCTAGGCCAGAACAGGCTGGGACAGACAAAAGTTGCAAGTGGATGGGTTGGAAGTATGGCCTAGTGGGAGAGTGTTTGCCTAGCATACACAAATCCTTGGGTTCAATTCCCCTGTACCACATACACAGAAAAAAAAAGCTGAAAGTGGCGCTGTGGCTCAGGTGGCAGAGTACCAGTCTTGAGCAAAAAGTGTTCAAGGATAGTGCCCAGGCCCTGAGTTCAAGCCCCAGGACTGGCCAAAAAAAAAAAAAAAAAAAAAAAAAAGGAGTGGAAGTGTGAAGTGTAGCTCAAGTTGTAGAGGGCCAGCCAGCTCTGAATGAGAACTTTAGACAAAAGCTCAAGACCCTGAATTCAAGCTCCAGAACTGGTCTGCATGAGTATATGTGCATGCATACACGCACACATGCATGCACATGCACGCGCGCGCACACACACACACAGTTTTACTACACTCTGAGAGATTCCAACTGTCATCCTGAGAGAGGACACTGAGAAGCAGAAAGAATGCTGGCTGGCCAGGGAAGAGAAGCTGTCTTCCCTCCCCCAGCCCTTTAACACATGGGTCCTGAGCATCTACTACATCAGGCTTGGTGCTAGAGGTACAATGATGAGTCAAGCCAGATGGGGTCCATGTGCTCATGGACTTTCCAGTTTATTCGGGTAGAAAGAAGGAAGGAAAGATGAACCCGAATGCAACAATCATCCATGGAGGTATGATTATTGTCAAGAGAAGTTCAGTGAGCAAAGGTCATACTTCATTCTTAGATAATGCGAGATGGTTATAAGTTGAATCAGTTTTTGTGTTCCACAATCCAATCAACTGGCAGCTCTGGTGGGAGGCACACCCCTTCAAAGAACTCACATATAAAAATATTTTTTTCTCCCCCAGAATGACAGTTAAAGACAATCACAGCTCAACCATCTATTGGGGACACCCGACTCCTATCTTTCTGGAGCTGACACTAGTAGGCAGAATGGACTTGTGTATTGATATAGCTATAATATGTCTCATACAATTCTCTGCTAATATTGTGTGCCAAACAATGTATATGTGTTAATTCATGAATGAAATGAGGATTTGAATGTGGTAGGGCAAGCAGAGAAATTTTCTAATAAATAGAAATGGATACAGGCCTTAAAAGGTACTGCACAGTTTGAGATAAACACAAATCAAGCCATCAGGAACAATGGCCTCATTCCCTTCCCCTAGATGGCACAGGCATGTGGGATATACAAGAAATATCCCAGACAGAAAGCTCCTAAGTTCCTTCGTGGACAGGAGAGATTTAAGCTCTACTCTTATCAGGCAAATATCTCTCAGGTGACTGATTCTGAATACTGGGCCTTGGATTGGGTGGTCTGTTACAGTGTCCTGATCTATATGAGCCGGCATCTCACTTGTAAAATGAAAGGATGAGATGCTACACAAAGTCCCCTACAAGGCCAGGAGTTTGGCCTAGTTTTAGAATGCTAGTCTAGCATGCACAAAGACCCAGGTTCAATGCTCAGGCCCTGTGTTCAAGGCCCAGGACTGGCAAAAAAAAAAGTCCCCTTCAGTATCCAAGAGGCCCAAAACTGGATTATTTGGAATAGTTTGAAAAGTTTATGATAAAACTGTTGGTTGTTTACTCTGGAATAGGAGCTGCTAAATCTTAGGTTGCTACATTTTCTAAATCTGATATACTTTTCTATTTACAAATTAAAAAAAATAGTACTGAAGACTATTTTGTAATTGTTAAGAGTTTATGGGGTTTTTTTTCCTTGTTTGTTTTTGTTTTGTTTTGTTCTTTTGGTCATGGGGCTTGAACTCTGGGCCTGGGCATTGTCCCTGAGCTTTTTTGCTCAAGACTAGTGCTCTACCCCTTAAGCCACAGCACCACTTCTGGTTTTCTAGTGATTAATTGGAGATAAGAGTCTCACAGACTTTAGTGTCTGGGCTGGCTTTGAACGTGATCCTCAGATCTCAGCCTCTTGAGTAGCAAGGATTACAAGTGTCAGCCACCTCACCCAGCTTGAGGGTTTATGTTTGAGGTAATAAAAACTTTGAAAATTGTGTCCATTGTTTTACAATATGTGACTATATAATGCTACTCAAGTATATATTTTGAAAGTGTTATAATACAAAATTTGCTTTATGACAGATGCTGGTGGGGTTGTGGAGAAAAAGGAACCCTACTGCACTACTGGTGGGATTGTAAGCAAATTCAGCCATTCTGGAAAGCAGTGTGGAGGTTTCTTAAAGAACTGAAAATAGACCTTACCTACAATCCTGCCATACCACTCCTGGGCATCTATCCTGAACATCATGACCCAAGATATGATAAGGACACCTACTCAGCCATGTTCATCTCTGCACTATTCACAGTAGTCAGGCAATGGAAACAATCCAGATGCCCTACTGCAGATGAATAGATACAAAAAATGTGATATATATATGGAATTCTACATAGCCAACAGACAAGATAAAATAATGGCATTCATAGGGAAGTGGATGAATCTAGAGTGAATCATGTTGAGTGAGACAAGTCAAGACCAAAGGAACAAAAGACGCGTGGTATACTTAATATATGCTTATTAGATCCAACCAATACAAGAGCGAGGACTTAATATTTGCATACCCAATGCTATGGACATGATACTGGAAATATAAACACAACTACATAGACATAAAAAGTTATGACTCTATAGACATAATGTTTTATTACAGAGATTAATATGTATCTATGGCATACAAACCCCCAGCCTAATTTTGATTATGTTCTATAATCTAAGTGCCAGTGATTGTATATAGAGATTCCCTTCTTGAATACTTGTTTGTTAAATACATCATTTGAAATATTGCTGGGGGTCGAGTAATGCCATGTCTAACTTTGAACTATATCGTCGGTAATTACTTTCTGCTGAGAGGCAAGGCAACACGCAAGTGTTACTGCCTTGAGGCAGGGGGCAACAAAGCAAGGTGCAGGAGGCGAGGCACATGAGGCAGGTGCAAGACTTGATTACCATTGGTTACAAATGTGTTGTTGCTTTAATCACTCTCTGCTGAGACCTATAGTGGGAGTAAACACGTGGACCTCCCTGTCCTGCCCACCTTTGTGCTGATAGGCTCCAGCATTCGATATTAGGAGGAGGGATTTCCCGAAGAGAGAGGGATTCCTGCCTTGACGAACCTGCCTGAAGCCTCTGTTTGTGCTCCAGAGAAGGAGGGCAGCGGGCCCCCTCTCCTCTCTTGGCTCATCCTGGTTGGGGCGTGTTCTCCCTATCTCTCCTGCTGATTGAGAGGGATCAGTACTAAAGACCCGGACAAAATATGATGTAAAAATCAATATTAATAAATTCTTTAATAAAAAATTTGCTTTATATAAACAAACACATAGTTATAGTAAATGTATATTATATATAAATACAATAAAGTATAAATATAATTAAATTATATTCATATATGTATATAAACATGTTAATTTATATTATAATTCATATTAAAATATATAATTAATGTAAATATGAATGTATTAATGTATAATATATAAATCAAACCTCTCTATAATATATAAATGCAGATATAATAGTAAAGCATATACGGATATAGATATAAAGGTAAATACACATACATTTTTTGTGTTGGTCTTGGGACATGAACTCAGAATCTGGGTGCCCAAAGGTACTCAAGGCTAGCACTCTACTACTTGAGCCTTAGCTCCACTTCCAGAGTTTTGCTGATTAATTGGAGATAAGAGCCTCAGGGACTTTCCTGCCTAGGTTGCCTTTGAACAGCAATCCTCAAATTTCAGTCTTCTGAGTATCTAGGATTATAATCATGAACTATGGGAGTCTGGCTTTAGATGTATATTTTTGCTATAATGTTAATACATTAATGTAACATACAAAGAAATATATATATATATATATATTTTTTTTTTTTTTGGGTGAGACATGGGGCTTAAACTCAGCCTGGGTGCTATCCTTTAGCTCTTAAGCTCAAGGCTACCACCTTACTCTTAAGTCAGTCCTACTTCCCATTTTCTAGAGGTTTACTGAAGATAAGAGTCTCAGGTCCTTTTGTGCCCGGCTGGCTTTGAACCTTGATCCTTAGATCTCAGCCACCTGAGTAAGTAGGATTACAGATGTGAGCCACTGCTCCCGCTCTTGGCCATACAAAGAAATATTGACTTACATACTATAAATGGATCAGTTACATACTTTATAAATTGTATAAAAAAGTTTTATGATAAAGCTCAGGCTAAGGCTGGGAATGTGGCTTAGTGGTAGAGTCCTTGCCTAGTTCAGGGACAGTGCCCAGGCCCTAGGTTCAAGCCCCAGGACTGGCAAAAAAAAAAAAAATAAGGCTCAGGCTAGCTGCCCCTTTCCTTCTGTCATCTTCCAAGGACTGTCCTGACATGTGGACCTCTCCATCCAGCTGTGAATCGAATACATCTTAATAAGAACATCTTTTCTTTCAACTTGGCACCATGGTTTCTCTCTCAGAGACACTATTTGTTTCTCCTCTTCTAAAATAGTCCAGGCATAAACAAATATCACTTTAAATCTCGACTATATTTTTACTTTCATTTGAATGGAGGAAAGTGACAAACTATTTTGCCTTTTTGTTACTTAGTAACTAATACATCTAAGGTTATATTTATCAGCACATACATACATACCTCACTCTCCCCTCCCTCTACATAGAATCCATATAAGAATCTATATTCTTATATGCTGTTGTGTCTTATTTAATTAAAATTTTATCTTTTGAACCAAACAGGACTAGCTCACACCTGAGACCCTAGCTACTCAGGAAGCTGAGATTTGAGGATTGCATTTTGAAGCCAGCCCAGGCAGGAAAGTCTGTGAAACACTTATCTTCAATTAACCAGCAAAAGGCCAGACGTGGAGCTGTGGCTCAAATGGTAGAATACCAATTTTGAGGGAAAAAGCTAATGGGCAGTGCTCAGGCCCTGAGTTCAAGACCCAGTACCAGCATCAAAACAAAATAAAAACAAAAACATCAAATCTCTTAGGTTGTCACGTACCAGAACATGCAGGTTTAGTCCATTTATTCCCACTTCTATAGAATCCAGGTAATTAGCTCATGATTCATTTATGAGGTCCTCTGACCGGTACTTTTTTCTAGAAAAAATAGCATTTTAGTAGACATTTGGCATTTAAGATTTTTGGCACAGCCATGAATATACCATAGAAAGGATAAATTCTTCTGGTATTGCAGGGTTAAAGGTTATTTCGTATTAAATGTTATCATTGCTAAACTGACTTTCCTCTGTTATCTATTAATTTACACTCCTATCAAGAATTTATTCACTCATTTTTTTCCATCCAATTACTATTTAAGTACTTACACTGTACTAGGCATAATTATAGGCCCCTGGGACACAGCAAATGAACAATAACAATAGCAATAACAGACCAACTCATTTCCTAATGGAGCTAACAGTCTTGTAGGGATGAGGGCAAACAAAAAAGTAAAATATGTAGCAGTTCAGCTAGTCCTGAATGCTATGGCTGAAATAAAGCAGAGAAATGAGTTTTAATCAGGGGACAAGGTTTGATAACTATTTATTTGAGATAGGTCTAGCTATGTCTCAAGTGGTTCCCTTGCTTCAGTGCTGAGTAGCTGGGACCTACATGAGTGCAATTTAAACAAAGTGGTTAGTGTATGAAAGTTCTGAGACTCAGTTTCCTCATCTGTATAGTATCTTATAGGATTGTTTGAAAGAATTCAGTGAGATAATACATAGTAAACATGTCACAAATGGAAGCTATTAATTTTCTAAACAACCTTGCAGGTGAAGAAACTGGAACCAAGGAGGAACACAGGAAGGCCCACAGAAGCAGGGTTCCCAGGGAAAATCAATGGCCCTGTAGTGACAGAACTCAGGCCTCATGACCCTCCATGCCAGACAGTTCCAAATCTACCATGGGCCCAAGAGTGCTAAGAAGCCATCTTGCCAGCCATGCTCAGGGGCCTGGCCTTAAGATGAGGAGTGCTCTGGGAATGTGATTTGTGACTGCACGAGAAGGGAGGGAAGATGTGGGGTCCTGCTTCAAGGAGACACAGGCCAGGCTACTCAGGCCTGTGGCTGAGCCTGCTGGAGTTTACTCACAAGACATGCACTTCCAGGATGCTGCTCTCAGCCAAAGGCAACAAGCTTTCTGGCTGCTGCCGGCCCATCTGCTCTGATGAGACTCTCCTGAAGCCTGGACTCCCATTGGTTTCATTCCAAGGAATCTCCTGGAGGAAAGATAAGCAGCACTTCAGTCACAGCTGTAGAAATACTAAGATCTAGAGGGGCACTTGTGTATGTCTGTTTGGCTGAGTAGATTTTCAAGTAGGCCAAGTGTGTGGTGGTGGTGGTGATGGCAGGCTCTCAATTCTGTTTCTTTTGCTCACCTCACAGAACCTTCTGTCCCTGACGATGAGATACCTACTGCTTCTTTGGGCCTTCTGCCCATCCAGACCCCTCTCTTTGAGTTCTAAACTTCCTTCAATGAGAATTTAATTTCTGTCATTCCTAACTACTTCATCGGAAACAAATTTTTTTAAAAAAGATCTTCATTGGTTTAACAAGTTTCCAATATGATTTGTGGAAGGATTCTGGTTTTATGATTTGGAGAAAGTCAATGACATTTTCTGGGCCTCAATTTTTTTTTTATATAGAAATAATGTATGGGGCCGGGAGTTTGGTCTAGTGGTAGAGTGCTTGCCTAGCATGTACAAAGACCAGGGTTCGATTCCTTGGTACCACATACATAGAAAAAACTGGAAGTGGGGCTGTGGCTCAAGTGGTAGAGCACTAGCCTTGAGGAAGCCCAATGACAGTGTCCCAGGACTGGCAAAAGTAAATAAACAAGTAAATAGATAGATAGATAAATAAATAAATAAATGAAGCTGGAAAATTGGATATCCACATACAAATGAGTGAAACTAAACCCCTATCTCTCACCACATACAAACCAACTCAAAAAGAGTTTAAAGATTAAAACGTAAGACTTGAAACTATGAAATTACCAGGAGAAAACATAAGGGACATTAAGTTGTTTCTTTTTGGCTAAGATCTCAAAGGGAATGAATATAAAAGCAAAATCAAACATTTTTGTATAACTTAGGACATAAAAAACAGAGTAATCTACAGAATAAGAGACAATATCTGTAAACCATACATCTGAAGGTATTAATATCCAGAGTATGTAAGGACCTAAACAATTTAATAGTAAAAATAAAACAAAAACCTTAGCAAAATTCCCCCAAATCTCAGCCCTTGAACCAAAATAATCATTTTTCATTTGCCAGTCCTAGGCTTGGGCTCAGGGCATGAGCACTGTTCTTGGATCTTCCCAAGGCTAGAGCTCTACCACTTGAGCACCACTTCTGACTTTTTTTTTCTATGTATGTGATATGGAGGAATCAAACTCCGCTCTTCATGCATGCTAGCCAAGCACTCTACCACTACACCAAACTCCCAGCCCCAATAATCATGAAAACAATCAACAAGCAAATGAAAAAAAATGTTCTATTTGGGAGATGGAGATCAGAGAATTATGGTTTGAGGCTAGACTGGACAAAAAGAGTATGTGAGACTCTCTCAGCCTGTAGCTGGGGAAGTGGTATATCTGTCATCGCCAGCTATGTTGAGAAATATGAGTAGGAAGACTGCAGCCTAGGCTTGCTAGGCATATAGGGAGATCCTACCTCAAAAATAAAGATGGACCAGGTGCTGGTGGCTCATGCCTGTAATCCTAGCTACTTAGGAGGCTGAGATCTGAGGGTGCTGATTCAAAGTCAGCCTGGGCAGGAAAGTCCAGGAGACTCTCCAATTAAGCATCAATTAATCTCCAATTAAGCACCAAAAAAAGCCAGAGGTGAAGCTGTGGCTCACCAGTAAAACACAAACCTTGAGCAAAGCAGCTCAGTGACAGTGCCCAGATCCAGAGTTCAAGCCTCAGGACTGGCACATACCAAAAATAAAGGGGCTAGAAATGTGGTTCAAGAGGTAAAATACCTGGTATAGCAACTCTTAGGTCTGGAGTTAAAGCCTCATTACCACCCCCAAATACCCAAATGTTCAACATTTCTAATTATAAGCAAAATCCAAATCAACGCTAGAGTGAAATGATCACTCTAGTCAGAATGGCTATTATGAAAAAGATGAATCTGGGCTGAGCATAGTAGTTCAAGGCTATAAGCACAGCTACTTGGGAAGCAGGAGCTAGGAGGATTGTGATTTCAGGTCACCCCACCCTCCCACTCCCCCAGTCTACCATCCTAAAATAAGATTAGCAAAACTATCTCAAAGAAAATAAAATCACACAGGTAGGAAGATCTCAGTTCCAAGGCCAACTTGACCAAAAGCACCAGACCCAAGCAGGGTGCTAGTAATTCACATCTATAATCTTATCTACTCAGGAGGCTGAGGTTAGGAGGTCTGTAAAAGCATACATTAAAACAAAACAAAACAAAACCTTCCCAACCAATAGCTTCGTGGCGTATGCCTGTTACCCTAGCCACAAGAGGAAGGGTGTAATAGATGACTCTTAACAGGGCAAAAACTAATACTCTATCACTAAATAACCAGTGCAAAAAAGAGCTGGGCGTGGGGCTGGGATGTAGCTCAGTGGTAAAGTGCTTGCCTAGCAAGTACAATGTCCTGGGTTCAATCCCCAGTACCAAAAAACAAAAACAACAACAACAAAAAAAAACTGTGTTGGACTGGGAGCATAGCCTAGTGGTAGAGTGCTCGTCAAGCATGAATGAAGCCCTGGGTTTGATTCCTCAATACCACCTACACAGAAAAGGCTGGAAGTGGTACTGTGGCTCAAGTGGCAGAGCACTAGCCTTGAGCAAAAAAAAAGTGGCCAAGGACAGTGCCCAGGCCCTGAGTTCAAGGCCCAGAACTGGAAAAAAAAAAAAGAGCTAGGGGCTGTCTCAGTGATAAAACACCTACCTGCCTAGCAAGTACAGGCCCTGAGTTCAAGCCATAGTACCACCAAAAACAAAAATCAAAAACAAAGTACTAAACCCTATCTGAAAATTAAATGAATAAAAAAGGGATATAGGTGTAGTTAAAGAGTTCCAAACCTCAGTACTGCCAAAATAAAATAAAGCCAGGCACCAGTGGCTCATGCTTGTAATTCTAGCTATCCAGAAGGCTGAGAACTAAGGCTTGCGATTCAAAGCCAGCCTGGGCAGGAAAGTCCAACTTACCACTAGAAAACTAGAAGTGGTGCTATGGCTAAAAGTGTTTATCTTGAGTGAAAAAGCTCAGGGACAGCACTTAGACTATGAGTTCGAGCCCCATGACTGACAAAAATCCATCAATTAGTTAAAAAAAAATAACAAAGAGAGAGGCAAAATAATCTTATTCAGCCATAAAATGGATGAAATCCTGTTATTTTTTAACAATGTGAATAAATTGTAAGATGTTAAGTGAAATAAACCAAGCCAGGCACTAGGGACTTATGATTGTAATCTTGGCTACTTGGGAGGCTGAGAGCTGAGGATCATGGTTTGAAACGAGCCATAGCAGAATCAATTAACTACCAAAAAGCTGAAAATGGAAGTGTGGCTCAAATGGTGAAGTGCCAGCCCTGAGTAAAAAAGCCAGGACCTGAGTTTAAGCCCCAGAAGTGGCATGGAAAGAAGGAAGGAAGGAAGGAAGGAAGGAAGGAAGGAAGGAAGGAAGGAAGGAAGGAAGGAAGGAAGGGAAGGAAGGAGCCAAGTATGGATAGGCAATTATCACATGATCTCAAGTAAAGGTGAACTTTAGGCTAGATATGATTTTCATACCTCTAGTTCCAGCTACTCTGGAGTTAGAAATTGAGAGGATCAAGTTTAAGAAAGTTCACAAGACATTTCCCTACTCCCTAATTGGATGTGGTAGCTTATGCTTATCATCCTAGCTATGGTGGGCACATAAACAGGAAGATACAGTCCAAATTTGCCTGGGCAAAAAAAGGGAAGAATTTATTCCTAAAACAACAAAGGCAAAAGAGGTGAGGGTATGGATTAAGTGAAATTGCAACTATCTGGTGCTTCTTTTCTAGCACCACCAACCCCTAGTACCACCACTAAAAAAAAATAGAAGGAAAGGAGAAAAAGGAAAAGAAAGGAAGAAAGAAAGAAAAAAAGAAATCTAAAAAATGGAAAGTAAAAATAGTGCTTACCAGAGGCTGAAAGAGCAGAGGAGATTAGAGCGGGCCAAGATTGGGCAATGGATGCTAAGTTGTAAGTTGTAGCTAGATAGGTGAAATAATTCCTGTTACACAACAGGGTGACTAATCATAACGTACTGTATATTTCAAAGAAGCTAAAAGAAAGGATTATGAAATTTCTGCTACAAAAATGATAAAAGAGGAGATTGGTATCATTACCAAGATTATACAACAAATACATGTATCAAAACATCATATAATCTCATATATATATATAATATGTACAATTATGTCATGTGTACAATTTTTGGTATGTGCCAATACCAGGACTTAATTCAGGGCCTGGGTGCTAAGTTAACTTTTTTGCTCAAGGATGAGCCAAGCTTTTACTTACAATATTTTTTCTTTTTTGCTGGCTAATTAGAGATAGAGTTTCACAGACTTTCCTGCCTAGGCTGGCTTTGAACTGAGATCTTTAGATTTCAGCCTCCTGAGTAGCTAGGATTACAGTTATGAGTCACTGAGGTCCGACAACAACTTTACTATCATTTAAAAAATAAATAAAAATAGCCGGGCCCCAGTGGCTCATGCCTGTAACCCTAGCATCTCAGGAAGCTGAGATCTGAGGATCGCGGTTCAAAGACAGCTTGGGCAGAAAAGTCCCTGTGAGACTCTTACCTCCAATTAACCACTCAAACATTGGAGATGGTGCTATGTCTTAAATGGTTGAGTGCTAGTCTTGAGCTCAAAGAGGCTCAGGACAATGCCCAGGTCCTGAGTTCAAGTTCCACAACCAACAAAATAACAACAACATATTATTACATAAGTATAATTGGAATTAATCACCAAAAAAACCCAAAACAAAACAAAACTGGAAGAGCCAGGTGTTGGCGGCTCAACACTGTAATTCTAGCTACTCAGGAGGCTGAGATCTGAGGATTGAGGTTCAAAGCCAGAACAGGCACAAAAGTCTTGTGAGATTCTTATCTCCAGTTAACCACCAGAAAACTGGAAGTGGCAAATTTGCTCAAGGGATAGGGTGGTAGCCTTGAGTTGAAGAGCTCAGGGACAGCGCCCAGGCCCAGAGTTCAAGTCCCACAACCAACAACAAAAACAACAACAAAAAGCTGGAAGAAGAGATGTAGCTCAAGTGATAAAACACTATCCTTGAGTAAAAAAGCTCAAAAAAACAACAATACTCAGTTTGGGTTCAAACTCCAGGACTGGCACAAAATAAACAAAAATACACACAATACATATAGACTTATACACTTATACATACACACACGCAATTTTTAGAAATGTATATTATGACAGACAAGGTGGAGACTTAGATTTTTTTAAACATTTTATTAACATTGATTTTTTTACTTCATATTTCAAATGTCATGTTTAAAAAACAAGTATTCAAAAATGGGATCTATATATACAATCGCTGGCACATAAATTTAAGAACAAAATGGAAATTAAGCTGAGAGTTTGTATGTCATAGATACATATCGATCTATATAACATTATGTCTATAGAATATATAACCCATCATAGATTTTTATGTGTATGTAGTTATATTTATATCTCCAAGATCATGTCAATGTCCTTAAGTACTTGAGTACTAAGTCATCACGGAGGCTTAGATTTTAGTCTCTTCTATTGATCAGATTTTGGTACAGGGGAAATTCCAGGCCAGCTTTGGAGTATGCCATCTCTATTTGTGAAAAAGAAACATGGACGTTTTCAGTTAGATCACCATCACCTCAGTTACTGAAGATAACAGGCAAATTCCCAGTTTCCTTTCTAAGAGTAGGAGGAGGAAAACCCAGAAACATTCAGATTGATAAGAAGGGATCTTGACCTCAGATTTGGGAAGTAAAAGAAGCTTGAGCTATATGCAAATATGTGAATGTTTCTGCTTCTGTTTAAACTGTTTCTGTGGATCATTACATAACAAAAAAGTTCTGCTGGGTAAATTTGAAAAAACTTAAAAATCTCAATGACTATCACTTATGTGAGTATCTTTCACGGTGGCATCCATAGTATTTTATTTTTCTCATATTGGTAATAGAATCTAATGCTTTGAGTATACTAGGCAAGTGCTCTACCACTGAGCTATACCCCTAGCTTGCCATCTACATTCTTTGATTAGAAACAAGTATCTGATATGTAGCTTAGATTTTCCTGAACCTGAAATATTTTCTGATATTCTTTTTTGGGGTGATGGTGGTGGTACTGGAGTTTGACTTAGGGCCTTGCACTTGCTAGGTAGGTGCTCTAGTACTTGAGCCATACCCTTAGTTCTTTTGTGTTATAGACTTTTTTTTTGCAAGTTCTGGGGCTTAAAGTCAGGGCCTGACCACTGTCCTTGGACTTTCTCAAGGCTATAGCTCTATCACTTGGGCCACAGCACCACTTCTGGATTTTTTTATGCATGTTGTAAAGGAATCAAAACCAGGTCTTCGTGCATGCTAGGCAAGCACTCTACCATCTATATACTATCTATAGGGCCAAACTTACCACCATATAGATATTTTTTGATAGGGTTCCATGTCTCTCTCCTTCCTTCCTTCCTTCCTTTTTTCTTAAATTTCTTTCCTTCTCTTTCTCTCATTCCTTCCTTTTCCTTTTTCTTCTTTTCCCTCTTTCCTCCCTTCTTTTCTTTCTTTCCTTCTCCTTCCCTCCCTCCCTCCCTCCTTTCCTCCTTCCTTCCTTCTTTCCTTCCTTCCTTCCTTCCTTTTTTATCTTTCTTCTTTTTCTCACCTGAGCTGGCTTATATTGCAATTTTCCTACCTGTTTCCCATAGTTGTGTTTATAGAACTACATCACCACTGCCCAGGTTGTTCACTGAGATAAGGTCTCCCTAACATTTTTCTCAGGGTGGCCTCAAACCATGATCCTATCTTTACCTCTGGAATAGAGTATCATTTAATTTTTTTTATCTTGACTCACAGATACTAGTAGAGAATAGAGGATGAGAACTTGAAACACTGAATTCCAAGATAACCTGTGATCATTACTGTACTGTTCTTGCTTGAAAAAGTTTGGACTCTAAACCCAATGTCTTGCAGTGGGTTGACAACACACTCTCCTAGGCTTGAGTCTTTCAGCATCATTGGTATAGCAAAAACTGCAGATGCTAAGTATTTTAGTTGAAAAGTCGACTAAACCTGCTTGCATTCCTGTCTTGCCAGGACATAGTAGGGCAGATCTCTTAGTCAGCAGCCTGTGTAGCAAAGCAGCACTGAAGGGGTGGTGGCACTGTTTTCACAGATTTTTCAGTGACTTTCCACTGAGCTGTGGGAAAATTTGACAGATGACTGTGGCTGAATCATAACCCAGAGGTCCTGACCACTCAGATCTCTCAAGATTCCTCTCATTCTTGTCCCAAAGGGGGAACCTGGCAAAATCCAGCTGGCTAATTCCACTTACCCCTGTGTCTCACATGTACATTTAGGTGCAGAATGGTGGCAAAAAGGACTCCGAAAAGCAACACCAACAATCTGTATTTATAATAGTTGGTATTTTTCTAGTATTTACTTACTTGCCAGTTGCTTTCAACAGCTTCTTCTCATTGATTCTTTACAACTATACCATAAGGGTATTTATCATTATCCTGAGTTTCCAGATGAGGAAAATAAAGCCCAAACTAATCCTGGGCTCACAGTCATCTCAGAACTTGGGTATGAGGTGCTGAGATTTAATCTGAGCATTTGAACATCAGAGTCTGTTCTCCTAACTACTCTCTTTACTGTATGAAAATATTCCAGATTCAAAGGTACGTGAATATGTCAGATCACACCTAGTTTTTGCAGCTGAGAAAACAGACTTAGTGAAGAGATGAGAATTGCCTGGTGACAGAGGTAGGATTTGAAGCCGTTTTTTCTTCAAGTTCATATCTTTCTGGTGTTAGCTTGAAAACTTGGAGTTCTTTGACAGCTACATTACTCCTTATTCTTTAAAGGAATAGAATTTCTATTTATGCAAACAAAACAGTGTCTACAGTTTTCACTCAATATACTGATCTCCCAAGTCTTTTATTATTCAGAATATTTAGAATTTACAGTAAAAATTGAGTGGAGAATAAATCCCCTCCCTCCTCACAACATGCGCAACTTCTCCAGCTATCAACATCTAGCACCAGAGGGGAGCATTTGTTACAGTCCATAAACTAACGTGGGCACATCAGTATCATTCAACGTCCAGACTCCATCTTAGGGTTCTCTTGGTGTTCTGCATTATATGAGTTTTGACACACATGATAACACATCTCTGTCATCATAGTGTCATATAGAATGTAGTACCCTGTCAGGATTAGCTGTCTAATTCTATTTTTTTGGTTTTGTTTTTGTAAACATGCTTAAGCTGCTTGACCACCTGTGTGTGTGGTGTTTTCCTTGTGACCACCTGCGTGTGGTATTTTAATGGTGAAAAGGATCACCTGTATGTGGTGCCCTCCTTTAAATGCTCAGCCACAGAGGCGGTTGGGGCTGCTTTCTATTAGCCTGAAGGTAGAGAGTAGCTGTTGCACTGCTTTTAAACTGACTCTTAGCTCCATTTACTGAGTGTTAGTGACTCTATTGCTGGGAGGTTCAGGGACCCCAAAATGGCTGGGATATTACATACACTAGTTCTACCATCCCCTAAATCCTGATTATCCTCTTATTCACCTCAATCCTTCCCCCAAAGCCTGTGGCAACTGCTGACTTTTTACTTTCTCTATAGCTTATAGTTTTGTGTTTTCCAGAAACATACAATAGGAGTCACACAATGTATTGCCTTTTTTTCTCCTTCCTTTCTTCCCTTCCCTTTCTTTTTCTTTCCTTCCTTTCTTGTGCCCATCCTGGGGCTAGAACTCAGGGCCTGGGTACTGTCCTTGGGATTTCTCAAGGCTATAGCTCTACTACTTGAGCCACACAGCACCACTTTAGGCTTTTTCTATGTATGTGGTACTGAGGAATCGAACCCAGGTCTTCATGCATGCTAGGCAAGCATTCTTACCACTAGGCCAAATTCCTGGGCCTCATTTTTTTTTTTTTGCTGGTTATTTGGAGATAATGTCTCATGGGCTTTTCTTCCCCAGGCTCTCATTCAACCTTAATCTTCAGATTTTAGCCTTCTGAGTAGCTAGGATTACAGGCATGAGCCATGCTCTTGCTTGTCCTTGTGAATTAACTGAAAGCTGGACACTGCATCAGACCTGCCACTTTGCATCTGTGCTTTTGATCTGAGCTATTTCCAGCTGTAGTCACTTTATAATCATCCTGGGCTCCAGGAAGAATAGGATTCAATGATTAGTATCTTGTGACAAATATCTTGTGGTAGAAGGAAAGCTGCCCCTCAAACAGGCAATGCCATCTTATCATTTTAAACAGTCAAAAGCTCAGACCATCAAATTTGTTGCTGTTCCATTTCAGTAGTAAAATGATTTAAAAACAAAAATAGGGCCGGAATTCAGCCTAGCAGTAGAGTGCTTACCTAGCATGCACGAAGACCTGGATTTCATTCCTTGGTACCACATACACAGAAAAAAATGCCAGAAGTGGTACTGTGGCTCACGTGGTGGAGATCTAGCCTTGAGAAAGCTCAAGGACAGTGTTCAAGCCCAGGACTGGCAAAAACAAAAACAAAAACAAAAGTGGCACACTAGCCTTTTGCTGAAGAGCTTAGGGACAGTGCCCAGGCCCAGAGTTCAAGCCCCATGACCGACACACAAAACAAAAAACTTCAGAACTCTTTCAGAGTCAAAGACTAAGGAAATAGTCTCCTGGACCATATCAGTGACTCCAATCAGTGGAGATTGTTTTTAACTATGTATATTTTTGTTGCCCTCTGCCCCTCATTATCTCTAAGCTGAAGTCAATATCTGCACTCCTAGAGACAGCTGAACATATATTGAAGTGCATCTTGCCATGACTGCCATGTAGTAAAATCTCCTTTACTGTCCTTTACCATGTATCTTCATTTGGCAAATAGGGGTGATTGGCCAGACCTAGCATGAGACTCCTGGAGTATAAAAGTCTGTTTTACCACTTTGCTTGTGCTGGAAAGTCACAAGTGGTAGAAGAGTTTGGTCTTTACAAGTCACAAATCTTGACTTCTCTGGGGAAGTTAGTTAACCTTACTAGGCTCATGTCAGGTAGAAAAGAGAGTAATCAACTCTAAAAATCAAGAATAAACTTTACCTAGGAATCACTCCATCTATCACACAATAAACAATGTTCTATCATTTTTCCTCCAGTATTCTTTTTGTGCTGGCAATATGGTTTGAACACAGGGCCAGGATGCTCAGGACCCTGAGCTTTTTTGATTTAGCCTGGCATTCTACCACTTGGGTCACAGGTTCACTGCTGGCTTTGTGCTGGTCAATTGGAGATCAGAGTCTTTTGGGCTTTCCTGCCAGGTAGGCTAGCTACAAACCGGAATCCTCATATCTGTCTCCTGAGTAGCTAGGATTACAATTTGTGAGCTGGATTAGAGTTGCAAGCCATGGGTGTCCATTTTTAAAATGCTTAATTGAATCCTCAAACATTGATCTGGTCTTTCTTCTTCCTGTCTTTCCAAGCTTATTAAAACTTTTTCCTCCCTTGCTCCTATTCAATTCACTATGACTACCATTTATTGTACTCCTATCAGAGATCCCTTTAATCATTTCAATACTTTCCCAAATGCTGTATCCGATACATAATTGCAGCAGATCTTGCCCTGTCAGTGGTCGTGGGGTTTGAACTCTGGGCCTGGGCCCTGTCCCTGAGCTCTTCAGCTCAAGACCTACCACCTACCCCTTGAGCAACAGTGCCACTTCCGGTTTTCTACTGGTTAATTGGAAATAAGAGTCTCATCTTCTTTAATGCCTGGGCAGGTTTTGAACCATGATCCTCAGATCTCAGCCTATTGGGTAGCTAGGATTATAGGCATGAGCCACTATGCCCGGCTCTTAGCTAAGCATTTCTGTCCCAAGCGCTTTTCCCCTCTTGTTGTTTGGTGTCCTTCTGGGTGATCATCTCTTAATATGGTTTCAGTGGTTACTGGTTCCATTTCTAAGTTTTTTCTAATCCAAATTCCAATCCTTAGGCCCAGACCAGATTTTTCAGGTGCTCATAGCATTCTTCTTTCAGAGGTCCCCTGGACATTTGGATCTCCTGATGTGCTTTGTTTCCTAATAGTTCTTTATCATTAAGCCTGTCACAAGCAAGAAGCTGGAGTCATCTGGAAGGTCTCTGTTTTGTATACTCCATACACTGTGATTACAATCTCTTTGATCTTTAAATTTTTTTTTTCCATAGTAGCTCTTGAGTCCATCTCCTCTGTTTCTGGTGCAATAGTTCAGGTTTCCATCATATCTTATCTTATCTTAACCACTGCTGCAGACCAAGAGCCTTTACATGAGTCTCTTACCCTGCTCATTTTCTGCTCAGAACCAAGATTTATCTAATGGATACATGTATGCATATTAAATATCTGCTGGAAAACCTTCCATAGCACTACTTTCTGAACTTTGGAAATTTCTGGCTTCTTATTAAAATGAAGGTATCTCAAAATTAGGTGACTTTGTCTAATTAATTGTCACTTACTAATCTATAGTAAATACACAGGAGAAGTGCTTAATAAATGAATAAGAACCCAGAACATATACAATAGGAAATATGAAAAAAAAACTATGAATGAATACAAGATGGGCCCTCTCCTCTGAGAGCTCAGACACTTGATGGAGAAATAAAATAGACACATCAGACTTTCACATGCCTAAATTGAGACATAGCTCTAAATGCCAGGGGAGTTCAGAGAAGACAGATGTGAGTATAAGATATAACTGCTGCCAAGACATGTGAAAGGGTATCAATGTATGTGAATTAATGCACCTTCTATCTGGCAAATATCATGTAACCCTTCTATTAATTACAATAAAAAAAATAAAAATTAAAAAAAAAAGATATAACTGCTGATGGAGACATCACAAGGGAAGAAAGATTTCATCTAGCTCTAACAGCATGGGAAGGATTTGAGAGAGCAGGACATAAAAGGCAGGATACACAAGAATAAAAATGGCACAGGAACCAAGTGATAGCATCTCATGCCTGTAGTCCTACCTACTCAGGAGGTTGAGATTTGAGGATCACTGAACAAAGCAAGCCTGGGAAGTCGGTGAGACTATTTTTTGGCCAGTCTTGGGGCTTAAACTCAGGGCCTGGCTACTATCCTTGGCCACATGTTTTTGCTCAAGGCTAGTGCTCTGCCACTTGAACCACAGCCCCACTTCTGATTTTTTCTGTGTATGTGGTACAAAGGAATTGAACCTAGGGCTTCATAAATGCCAGTTGAGCACTCTACCACTAGGCTACGCTATGGGGGGCCAAGTTTGTGAGACTCTTATCTCCAATAATTCCCCCCTCCCCCCCCCTCTCTCTCCCTCTCCCTCTCCCTCTCTCCTCTCTCTCTCTCCCTCTCTCTCTCTCTCTCTCTCTCTCTCTCTCTCTCTCTCTCTCTCTCTCTCTCTCTCCCTCCCTCCCTCCCTCTCTCTCTCACACACACACTGCAAGTAGAGATGTGACTCAAAGTAATAGAGTACTAGCCTTGAGCAAAAAAGCTCAAGGACAGCACGCAGGCCCTGAGTTCAAGTATATATACATACATGTCAGGAGATAAGGTGGCTTCCCCCAAGTTAAAAAAAAACAAAACTACAACTCTTTTTCAGTATTATAATACAAAATCTAACTCATATGAAATATAATTACCAAACTCTAATATACAAACTTCACTAATTCAAGACACACACACACACACACACACACACACACACACACACACACACACATTTTTTTTTCCTATAGAAGCTGTTTAATATAGATACAGGCTGAGCAGCTCTTATAAAATGCTTGGGACTAGAAGAATTTCAGATTTCAAAAATTAGAATTTTTTTTGCCAGTCCTGGGCCTTGAGCCCAGGGCCTGAGCACTACAGCTCTACCATTTGAGCCACAGCACCATTTCTGGCTTTTTTTTTTCTATGTATGTGGTACCCAGGAATGGAACCGGGGTCTTCATACATGCTAGGCAAGCATTCTACCACTAGGACAAACTCCTGGCCCCAGAAAAAAACTTTGAGCATGCCTAAGGGCAAAAATGTGAACTCTGAAAAGCTCCAAGATATAAAACTCTTTTTTTTTTTTTTTTTTGGTGGGTTATGGGGCTTGAACTCTGCCTGGGCCCTGTCCCTGAGCTCTTCAGCTCAAGGCTACCACCCTACCCTTGAGCCAAGCCCCACTTCCTATTTTGTAGTGGTTAATTGGAGATAAGAATCTCAGGTCCTTCTGTGATCAGGCTGCCTTTGAACCTTGATCCTCAGATCTCAGCCTCCTGAGTAGCTAGGATTACAGGCGTGAGCCACCGTGTCAGGCTTGGGTCGACAATTTTTAAGGAGGGATGTTCAACTTGAAATAGTTGAATACTATTTCTCCCATTTTACAGATGAGGACATTTTGCACAGAGTCAAGTCACAACAGCTACCTACAAAGCTCTATAGTAATCACTATTGGAACAGATAGGGAATCTGGACGCTCCCATTTTCAAATTTAAATATCCTGCTTTTCAATTGTATACACTCTAACCAAAGAGACAGAAATACAGCTAGATATCTTATGAACAATCTGTAAGCTAATGTATCTGATATTGGAAAAAGAGAGTGTTGTAGAAGGAAAAGTAATTTGGAAAGGCTCTGTTGGAAGAAAACACAACACAGTAGTGTTAGCTGATGCAGTGTTCTGATGCAGACAGGATGCAGCTTGGAAAGGTGCCTCCTTGAAAGCAGAGGCAGAATACAAAACATCCCACAAGCAGAAATGGCACTACTCAGTTTAATATAAGGAAAAAATAATCCGAATTTAGTTCTTAGGTCTCATGCAAAGAATAATATTTATAGGAAGAATGGAAGTGGCACTGAGGCTCAAAGTGATAGAGAATAAGCCTTCAACAAAAAGAGCTCAGATAGTGCCCTGAGTTCAAGCCCCACTACCATCAAAAAAATAAAATAAATTTAAAAAATTATGGGAAGATTAATTCACTTAAAGTAAACTAATTCACTTTAAATGAAACCACTTTAGTCTGGAAGAATGCAACAGTCCTTCATACAGTAAGATTCAGAAACAATATTTTTAGAATTGTTAGCAATCAGGGTTGAGTTTAGTTGAGCATTGGCCGCTCATCCACCACAAAATTAACCACCAAAAAGCTTAAGTGAAGCTGTGGCTCAAGTGGTAGAGGGCTAACTTTGAGCAGAAAAGCTCAACGACAATGACCAGGCCCTGAGTTCAAGCCCCAGATCCAGCACAAATGAGAAAATAAAGTTAAAGTTTAATTTAGAGGTAGGGGGACAAAGTGTGATAGACAAAGTGAGATTGATTGAAATATGTGTGAACACGTAACAATGAATTCTCCCCTGGTATAATTAATATAAGCCAATTAAAAATTTTAAAGTGTTTGCTAAAACTGCGCTATGGCAGTTGAATAGTCTCTACTACAGTCTTTTCTATGGAAATGTGTTACTTTGTTTTTTATGCTGGTCCTGGGGCTTGAACAGGCCCTGGATGCTGTCCCTTAGTTTAGTTTGCTCAAGACTAGTGCTCTACCACTAGGGCCACAGCTTCAAGTCTCACTTTTTTAGGGGGTGGTTTTTTTAACTGGAGATAAGTCTCATGGACTTTCCTTCCCAGACTAACTTTGAACTGTTATCTTCAGATCTCAGCCTCTTGAGAAAGATTTTATTAACACTGATTTTTACATCATATTTCAAATGTCATGTTTAATAAACAAGTATTCAAAAAGGGAACCTTTATATGCAGTCACTGGCATATAGATTTTAGAACATAATTAAAATTAAGCTGAGAGTTTGTATGTCATAGATACATATCAATCTATATAACATTGTTTATAGAGTATATATATATCACTATGGTTATAGAGTGTATATATATATATCATAGATTTTTATATCTATGTAATTATATTTATATCTCCAAGAACATGTCCATAATCTTGTGTACCTGAATATTGAGTCATCACTCTTGTACTGTTTGGATCTAATATCCACATATCAAGGAGACCATGAGCCTTTTGTTCCTTTGGTCTTGACTTATCTCACTCAACATGATTGGCTCTAGTTTCATCCACTTCCCAGCAAATGACATTATCTTGTCTGTTGGTTATGTAGAATTCCATTGTATATATGTATTGCATTTTTTGTATCCATTCACCTGCAGTAGGGCATCTGGGTTGTTTCTATCACTTGGCTATTGTGAATAGTGCAAAGATGAACATGGCTGAGCAGGTGTCCTTATCATATCCTGGGTTATGATGCTCAGGATAGATGCCCAGGAGTGGTATGGCGGGATTGTAGGGAAGGTCTATTTTCAGTTCTTTAAGAAACCTCCAAACTGCCTTTCGGAGTGACTGTTCTAGTTTGTAATCCCATCAGGAGTGAAGCAGGGTTCCTATTTCTCCACAACCCTGCCAGAATTTGTCATTGTCTGAGCTCAGAATATTGGCCATTCTAATTGGGGTAAGGTGGTATCTTAGGGCTGTTTTGTTGTTTTTATTTGCATTTCCTTTATGACCATGGATGATGAGTATTTTCTCTTACGTTTTCCTGCTATTTTAACCTCTGCTTTGGATAAGTCTCTCCTTAGTTCCCTTACCCATTTAGTGACTGGTTTGTTGGGTTGGGTGGGGGATTAGTTTCTTGAGTTCCCTGTAGATATTGGGTAGTAAGCATTTACCCAATCATCCAGAAACAAAGACATACTAAATCCACCAGCACAACAATGTTCATTGCAGCACTATTTACCATAGCAAAGATATGGAACCAACCTAGATGTCCCTCAGTTGATGAGTAGATCAACAAGATGTGGTATTTATACACAATGGAATTCTATGCTGCTGTTAGAAAGAATGACATTGCCCCATTTGTTAGGAAATGGAAAGACTTAGAAAAGATCATATTAAGTGAAGTAAGCCAGACTCAAAGGAACTTAGGCTCAATGGTTTCCCTCATTTGTCATAATCAGTAGGAACCTTGGGATCTCCTAGCAGAGATTTGCAATAGAGCAAAACCTTGATACAAAAGGCCATATAGTAGGACGCTAAATGAAAGGATCTCTAGGATATAGAAACATAAGCCATATAATGAATGATTGTTGTTTTTAAGCTACTATGTTATCTCTCATCTCTTTTGCTGTCCCTTGGTTATCTCATATTGTTACAGTATCTCATTTTGTTATCTGATATATCAGATATATTTGTATTTGGTTATTTGAAATTGGATAGGGAACGGGGGAAAACAAGATTAAGGGTGAGGGTGAGGGGGAGGGAAATGGGGACCAAGACATGTGAAAGGGTATCAATGTATGGGAATTAATGCACGATCTATCTGGCAAATATCATGTAACCCTTCTATTAATTACAATAAAAAAATATATGAAAAAAGCATTTATCTGCTATTGGTAAATATCTTTTCCTAGTTGGTTGGCTGTCTTTCTACTTTAGTAGCTATGCCTTTGTGCAAAAACTTTTTATTTTTATTTTTTGCCAGTAATGGGCCTTGAACTCAGGGCCTGAGCGCTGCCCTTGGGCTTTCTCAAAGCTAGAGCTCTACCACTTGAGCCACAGCTCCATTTCTGGCTTTTTCTATGTATGTGGTACCGAGGAATAGAACCCAGGTCTTCAGGCATGCTAGGCAAGCACTCTACAACTAGGCCAAACTCCCAGCTCCAGAAACTTTTTCTTTTTAGGTAGTCCCATTTGTCGAATCTCTCTCCAATCTGTTGTAACCCTGGAACTCTGTTCAGGAAGTTTTTGCCTGTGCCTATGAGTTCCAGTGTCTCTCCTACTCTATCATGTAGAGGTTTCAGGTCTGATACTGAGGTCTTTGATCCATTTTGAGTTAATGCTTGTGCATGGCGCTAGGCTGGGATCAATTTTTAGTTTTCTGCATGTTGTTGCCTAGTTTTCCCAGCACCAATAATTGAATAGGCTGTGTTCTACTGTATATCTCTGGCTCCTTTGTTGAATATAAATTGAATATAGGTATGTGGTTTTATTTCTGCATCTTCTATTCTGTTCCATTCATCTTCTGGGCTATTTTTGTGCCAATGTAAGGCTCCATTTTTACTTTCCCTGTTCAATATTATTTTTATGGATTATTGTTTTGCTAAGCCTTCTTCTCCCTTTGTTAAACTTGCCCCCCTGTAACCCCCCTCGGCAAGATATAAAGTCCTTTACACTTCATGTTTCACCCTTTGTTAAAAGCTCACCAGTAAGACTCCTTGCCCTTTTGGTAAAATATTGGGTGTTACAGTCTTGGAGATATAAATATAACTACATAGACATAAAAAAATCTATAATGGGATATATACTCTATGGACATAATATTATATTATATAGATTGATATGTATCTATGACATACAAAGTCTCAGCTTAATTTTAATTATGTTCTAAAATGTATGTGCCAGTGATTGTGTAGAGATTTCCTTCTTGAATACTTGTTTGTTAAACATGGCTTTTGAAATATGTAAAAAAACAGTATTAATCAAATCTTTTAATTAAAAAAAACAAAAACTCACAGAGACAAAAAAATATTGGGTGTTAGACAATTATGAAACTGAGCCTGACCAATGTAGGTAAGGGAGCAAGGCTCATTGTGCAGGATAAAAGGGAGAGGGGCAGTATCGATAGCATGTCTGTATGTTTAGCTTTATATCCTTGAGTGCCCTTCTACACAGAAGAAAATGTTCCATTTGAGTTGGTGTCTTCTTTCCCAACACCCTAATATCCTGGGATATCTCTAGCACTATGTATTTTCTATAGTTTTCTTTTCTCCTTCTTGCCCACTAGTCTCTATTATCATTTTGGATTGGCATCATCCTTTCCATGGAAATGGGATATTATCAAGTAAAAATGCCAAAGCTTAAACACACAGAATTTATCTGGAAGGTATGACATTGATCAAGATGCATTGTACTAATAATCTGACTTCTGGAACTGAAACTTCTTCAACTACTTAATGAAAATAAGAATAAAAGAGAGGCCTGGAGTGTGGCATAGTGGTAGAGTGCTTGCCTAGCTTGCATGAAGCCCTGGGTTTGATTCCTTGGTACCACATACACAGAAAGAGCCATAAATGTTGCTGTGGCTCAAGTGGTAGAGCACTAGCCTTCAGAAAGCTCAAGGACAGTGCCCAGGCTCTGAGTTCAAGCCCTACAACCAAAAAAAAAAAGTTGAGAACTGAGGATCCTGGTTCAAAGCCAAATGAAGCAGAAAAATTAATAAGATTCTTATCTTCAATTAATCAGCAAATAGCCAGAAGAGATGTGGCTCAAGTGGTAGAGTGTGAGCCTTGGAAAAAGCTTAAAGAGCGTTAAGCCCTGAGTTACACACACAGACAATTTACCAGGGATTTGCAAAAAAAAAAAAAGCTGGGTGTGGTGGCATGCTCCTGCCACCTCACTGCATGGGAAATATAATATGAGCATCATAGTCTAGTCTAGCACACTCAAAACCAGGATATATATATATATATGTATATATATATAAACATCATAAAATAATTTCTGTATGGTGGTTAAAATCTGTGTTATGTGAAGCCACAAACCAAGTTCTAACAAACTATAAGAAAAAAATTAGCAATAACCTACTTGAAAAATAATGACAAAAATGGCTAGAGTTGTGGATCAAGTAACAGAGTGTTCATCTGGCAAGGGCAGGGTCCTGAGTTCAAACCCTAGTACTGTAAAACAAAACAAAAAGAAGTGCTTACAATTCTACTATTGTACCATGCTGCTTCTAATGAAATAAAAACACTACATTCCAACATGGATGGAACAGCTATTAGTTAAACAGCATGATTACTGTGTAATTTTATGCCTTTAAATTTAATACCCTTAATTTCATTTGTTGGCCTACCACTTTCTGTATTGATTAACTCAGGAAAGTATTAAGAGAAATATAAGCAATCAGACATAAAAATGTGTTACAGATTTTGAGTTAAGCTTATCTGATAAATATAGAACATCAGAAATAAAAATGTCTTTGGTTCAACAGGCTTGACTCCTTGTGATTATAACAGTACAACATTGCAATATAGGTTGACAAGCAATAGTTGTTCCTTCCTCTTATATAATGTGGTAAAATGAAAGCTATTGGCTGTTGTGCCTTTATTCATTCATTCATTCATGAACACAGTACATTTTACATATTCCTTTTCTAATTTCCACTCATTCACCACTGGAACACAATATAAATTTATATACAGCAGACTCTTAGATAATCTTAAACTGAGTTGGAAGCCTGCAGGCTTCAATTATTTAAAAGAAAAATGTTTCCACTTTCCTGCCAAGTGTGCTGATCAATGCTCACTTAAGTGATGTAATCCTCTCATTTGGTAAACTCTTCTCTCCTTGCAGGTGACTAAGCAGTCTGCCATCTTCCTTCCTTTCACTGGATACTTTTCAGGCTTGTGTCTCATCCTTTGGGTTTTACAAATCCATTCAGTTATTTTCTCCTGTGAATGCAGTAAAGGGTTTCACAGCAAGAGTTGTTCTCCCTGCCTCTGAAACTGTCTAGCTCAGTTTCCCATACATTGTTCCAGTTTGACCTTTCCTCTACTCCTGTTTTAGACCCACTGGCTACTCTGGAAGGATTGCCTTTTTTTTTTTTTTCTTTTTCTGCTTAGAGGCGTGCTTTTCCTCCTTTTAGGACTGACCTTCCTGTGTTTTCCACACATCCTGGTGGCTCAGATGTTTGTTTTCCCACCTCTGGCTTGCATGGCACTTTTGATAATATTGTCTTGACACTTTAAACATTGCTATTGTTTATTAAGCACCTACCATTGTCTGTATCTCTAATTTCCCTCTCCTATAATGTCTGTCACTTATCCCTTTCATACTGTCTAGCACAGTGCCTGGCACATAGCAGGTGCTCAAGAAATAAAATAACTATATCTGGCAAATATAACTGTAACCCCTCTATACAATTAAAAAGAAATAAAATAATTATTATGTTTATGGTTGACTCTAGTCTCTGAAAAAAATCTCATCTGTTTCACTTGATATATGTTCATACAACTAGCCAATATGCATGCTGACTTGCTAAAAGACCCTTGTGAATAAAGTATCAAGCTTGTTGTGGAGTGATAAAACTAATTCCATAGAATCTGGAAAAGCTCAAGTTAACAGAGATGGAGTTTTGTTGCCCAGAAACATAGCTGAGAAGCCCAGCAGGATACATAGCAAGGAGGCTGAGGAATCTCTTTTTCTGTGGAGATCATAGAGGTTTACTTTAATTGATGGGGGCCAAGAGTTTGAACTAGTGCTTGCCTAACATGCACGAGACCCAAGTTCTATTCCTCAGTACCACATACATAGAAAAAGTTGGAAATGGTGCAGTGGGCTCAAGTGGTAGAGTGCTAGCCTTAAGAAAGCCCAAGGACAGTGCTCAGGCCCTGAGTTCAAGTCCCAGGACTGGCAAAACAAAAAAAGAGGGCTTTGATGGATTGTTATGGACACTGGTCAAAATTAGCTTGGCTCCTTAGATGAGACAGTATGATAAGGCCAACTTAACCTTAGATCAGAGAGAAGACATTTTAACTGAAATTCTTGAATACAAAAGGAAACCTGATTCTTAGAATTAAAGCCTGCTATTCTAGCAGTCACATGATCCCAAAGGGGAGGCTTTGGGGCCTTGGGATGTAGCAATGACAATGTGTGTTAGAAAGTACAAGAGGCCAGGAGTGTGGCCTAGTGAGGGGTAGAGTGCTTGCCTAGCATACACGAAGCCCTGGGTTTGATTCCTCAGTACCACACACATGGAAAGAGGTGGAAGTGATGCTGTGGCTCAAGTGACAGAGGACTAGCCTTGAGCAAAAAGTGTCCAAGGACAGTGCCCAGGCCCCGAGTTCAAGCCCCAGGACTGGCAAAAAAAAAAAAAAAAAAAAAAAGCTAAGTGAGAATAGAAGAGCCTGAGTTCAAGCCCTTACTCTAGCATAGAAAGGAAGAGAGAAAGAAAGGAGAACGGGAGAGTGGAGGGAGGGAAGGGGGAGGGGAAGAGGGAGAGGGAGGGTTCATGGAAGGAGAGGGGAGAAGTAACCTAACCAAAAACAGGAGGACCCAGTGACTAGGATGAGACTCAAAATCCAGACCCTATAGCATTTGGCAAAGCTAAGTTTATGGAACTAATACACAACCTACCACACTAATGAGGCATCTTAGCAAAGCCCAGTTTAAAAGGAGGCTGCGAATTATGAAACCAGAGTACAATTTACGGTTAAGGAAACATAACTAAGAGTCAAATACTTAACTGGAGTACAAAGTGGTTGACGTTCTCAATGTGGAAGACTAGTTACTAGATTTGGTCCATGGAATCAGGCAGGGATAGCAGCAAGGTTGAGGATCTGACGTAGGACTCTAAAATTCAGAGCAGGACTGATCTAGTGTTTAAGTTGGAGCTGACCTTACTAGTAGTAAGACTGAGCATAGAATCTAGTAAGTTATTGATACTCCTACTCTTCTACAATATCATTAGCATGCAGTACAGTCCTCAGCCTATACTATGGTTTAAGAATTCCAGATATCAGCCGGGTATGATGGCTCACACCTGTGATCCTAGCTACTCAGGAGGCTCAGATCTGAGGATCTGGGTTCAAAGCCAGCCTGGGTAGTTAAAGTCCATGAGACTCTTATCTCCAGTTAACCAGCAGAAAATGGGAAGTGGCAATGTGGCTCAAGGGGTAGGGTGGTAGCCTGGAGCTGAAGAGCTCAGGGACAGCACCTAGGCCCAGACAGAGTTCAAGTCCCACACCAACAATCAAACAAAAGCAAGCTGGGCACCCATGGCTCACATCTATAATCCTAGCAACTAAGGAGGCTGAGATCTGAGGATCACAGTTCAAAGACAGCCTGGGGAACTAAAGTCCATGGGACTCTTATCTCCAATTAACCACCACAAAATTAGAAGTGAGTTCAAATCCCATGACTGACAAAAAACAAAACAACTAAAAAACTAAAATAAATAAAAACATCTTCCCATTTCATGTCTTCCAGTAAGACATCTTGACTTTCACATCTTTAGATTCCAACTGTCTTTATTTTTCTATGCCTTATTTATAGTCATTCAGACTTGATCTTCTGTATATTGTTTTGGTCATTTGTTTGCTTTGGCTTCGTGTACTGTACTTCAGGTTACTGTACAAATCATAGTCTCCATAGTTCAAGGACCTAGCAGATGATTGATTTTTCTTCTACAATACTCCCACCAAGTGGTCATCCTGACTATATCTGAATGCCCTGAGTAATGGGAACTCATCTACTATAGTCTTTCTAGCTCATTTTTGACATCAACAGTTAGGAATAACTGTGTTGAGCTGATATATCCTCTTTTTTCTTTTTATTCCAACTTATTTTTAGGGACATATGAAATAAATATAACCTATAAAGGCCTTCTTCAGAATCTTAAGTATAGTGGATGTCTCCTTTCTGTTTGTTTACTTTGTTTTACTGGACAAATGTTCCCAGTGCTTCCAAATCATCTTGCTCTCCAACACCATTTATCTCTATAATAACCTAGAAAAAAAGACAAGCCAGGCATGGTGGCTCACGCCTGTAAACCTAGCTACTCAGGAGGCTGAGATCTGAGCATCTCGGTTCAAAGCCAGCCTAGGCACTAAAGTCTGTGAGACTCTCATCTCCAATCAACCATTAGAAAATTGGAAATGGCTCTATGGCTTCAGAGGTAGGATGGTAGCCTTGAGCTGAAGAGTTCATGGACAGCGCCCAGGCTGAGTTCAAGTCCCACAGGCACCCCCCCCCCAAAAAAGACAAAAACCTAGAGCTAAAACTTCACGTGTGTTTCACAGTAAACCAGAATGAGCCAGTCATCTACTTTATGTTCTCAACACTATACATCTTGGTTTTTGGAAGGTTTTTAGCAGAACAAAAATTTATTTTACTTTAACAGGGCTAAAGTAGGGAGAAAGAAACGTTTCCTGTTCATTATGTAAAAAATGAAGTTAAGGGGGGGGAGGGAAATGGGTACCAAGACATGTGAAAGGGTATCAATGTACGTGAATTAATGCACCTTCTATCTGGCAAATATCATGTAACCCTTTTACTAATTACAATAAAAAAATGCAAAAAAAATGAAGTTAAAGACTCAATTGGCAGTGCTTCCTAGAAGTCCATGCTTATAATATCCCAGCCATTTTGGGGGGCCTTGAACCCCCAAGCAATAGTTACCCTCACTCAGTGAACAGAGTTGGGAGTCATTTTTAATAGCAGTCCAGTGGCTACTCTACCTCTGGGCTGGTGAGAGCAGCCCCAACCTTCAGTGGGGCTGAGTTTTTAAAGGTAAACACAACACACAGGTGGTAGTCACCATAAGATATCACCTTACGATGCCCATAGTCAATAACTACAAGGTTGAAACCACACACATGTGGTTGTAACCACTCGAAGGTAGTCGAGCAGGTTAAGTATTTTCACAAAAACAAAAACAACTTGGCAGCTAAGCCTGCCAGGTTATTACAATGCCTATAATCCTAGCTACTCAGAAGGCTGAGATTTGAGGATGGTAGTTCAAAGTCAGTCCAGATAGAAAAGTTCTTGAGAGGGGCTGGGAGTTTGGCCTAGTGGTGGAGTGCTTGCCCAGCATGCACAAAGACCTGGGTTCAATTCCCTGGTACCACATACGTAGAAAAAGCCAGAGGTGGTTCTGTCGCTCAAGTGGTAGAGCTCTAGCCTTGAGAAAGCCCAAAGACAGTGCTCAGGCTCTGAGTTCAAGCCAGGACTGGAAAAAAAAAAAAGTTCTTCAGACTCGTACCTCCAATTAGCTACCAAAAAACTAGTGTAATAACCTGGCAAGCTTAGCTGCCAAATTTTTGTTTTTGTAAAAATGCTTACCTGCTTGACCACCTGGGTGTGGTTGTAACCATCTGTGTGTGCTTGTGGTTGACTGTGGGCATCGTAAGGTGACATATGGTGATGATCACCTGTGTGGAGTTATGATCGCCTGCATGTGGCATTTACCTTTAAAAGCTCAGCCTCACTGAAGCTGGGGGCTGCTCTCTTAGCATCCTGAAGATGGAGAGTAGTCATATACTGCTATTAAAATGACTCCTAGCTCGGTTCACTGAGTGCTGGTGACTCTGTTGCTAGGGGTTCAGATCCCCACAAAGTGGCTGGGATATTACAGACAGAAGTGGAATTGTATTGGATAGGGAACGGGGGAAAACAAGATGAGGGGTGGAGGTGGGGGGGGGGAGGGAAATGGGGACCAAGACATGTGAAAGGGTATCAATGTATGGGAATTAATGCACCATCTATCTGGCAAACATCATGTAACCCTTCTATTAATTACAATAAACAATATATGAAAAAAAAAGAAGTGGAATTGTAGCTCAAGTGGTACCTTAGGTAAAGCCTAAAGTAAAAAAGCTGAGGGATAGTGCCAAGGCCCTGAATTCAAACCCTAGTCCCAGCATCACAAAAACAAACAAACAAAAAAACAGGCTACCAATCTGCTTCTGTGCTCTCTTTTCCTTTTGGGAAAGTACTATTTTTGTCCTATGGCATCTTCTAGAATAAGAGATGAAACTGTATGAGATATTTGTGTAGCTTAGCCCTCCAGGTGATGCTAGTGATTGCTCAACTGTGAGAATTCTATCTGTATGCATCAGATGCTAACAGGTTTGATTAGAATCATTTTAGATGTTCCCTACGTGAATCTAAGATGTAGGCTCGGCCTTAACTCATTACCTCCTTGACATGTGAAGGCATGGCTCTGTTTATAATGATGAGCTACATTTCTGTTTAAATAATTTCCTTCCTGCCTGCCTTCCTGCCTTCCTTCTTGCCTCCCTCCCTCCCTCCCTCCCTCCCTCCCTCCTGTGGTACTGGAGTTTGAATTCAGGGCTTCTCAACTTGCTAGGCAGGCTCTCTACTACTTGAACCATACTCCCAACACAAATATAATCATTTTTCTTAATGAAAGTTAGCTAATTACAAACTTCCTTTTGTAACATTTGTCTTTTATAAACCTTCTATAACTTTAGACCCTCTATATTTCCTTTAAATCTTTAGACATTTTTGTTCCATTTTGGAAAAAAATGGCTATTTTATTTTAGGATAAAAATCTTTAACATACAAAGTCCTTTTTAATTCAACAAGATTTTCTTTCTTTTAGTATTTCTTTCCCCAAAATATATCCCCATCATGTCATATTTTTCTTTATTTGGTTTATGCCCTGCTTCTCTTAAATTTATATTTTACCTAAGAAAATCTTTGTATCTAGACAAATTTCCTTTTTCCAATAAGAAAAATAATTAAAAATTTAAACTCTTAGGCTAGGAGTTTGGCCTAGTGGTAGAGTGCTTACCTAGCATGCATAAAGACCTAGGTTCAATTCCTAGGTACCACATGCATAGAAAAAAAGCCAGAAGTGGTGTTGGGGTTCACATGGTAGAGCTCTTGCCTTGAGAAAGCCTAAGGACAGTGTTCAGGCTCTGAGCTCAAACCCAAGGCTGGCAAAAATAAAAAATAAAAAAAATTAACTCTTAGACAGGAACGATGGCTCATGCCTGTAATCCTAGCTACTCAGGAGGCTGAGATCTGAGGATCAAGATTCAAAGCCAGCCCGGGCACAAAAAGACCAAAGACTCTTATCTCCAATTAACCTGTAGAAAATGGGAAGTGGGGCTTGGCTCAAGGGTAGGGCAGGAGCCTTGAGCTGAAGGGCTCAGGGACAGCATCCAGGCAGGCCAAGTATCAAGCCCCCTGACCCACAAAATAAATAAATAGAATAAAATAAAATTTAAACTGTTAGTTAGCTGGGCGCCATAGGCTCATGCCTGCAATCTTAGCTACTCAGGAGGGTGAAATCTGAGGGTTGAAGTTCAAATTCAGCCCTGGAATGAAAGTCAATAAGCTTCTCATCTCCAATTAAAACCGGAAGTGGCAGTGTGGCTCAAGTGATAGAGCACTAACACCTTGAGCTGCAGAAATCAGGGACAGCACCTGGGGCAAGTTCAAGCCCCATGATTGACTAAAAAAAATTTTTTTTAACTCTTAGTAAACTTAAAACAACAAAACAAAACAAAAAACAGAAAAAGAGTGGTCCTGAAAGGTTTCTATACTTTTTTTTTTTTTTTTTGCCAGTCCTGAGCACTGTCCTTGGGCTTTCTCAAGGCTAGATCCCTATCACTTGAGCCACAGTACCACTTCCAGCCTTTTCAATGTATTGCTATCAAGGAATCAAATCCGGGTCTTTGTGCATGCTAGGTAAGCACTCTACCACTAGGCCAAACTCCTGGCCCCCTGAATGGTTTCTATATATACTAATACTTTATGAGTCACATTTGGCACTACAAGTTGTCTCTCTCACTCTCTCTTTCTCTCTCTCTCTTTCCCCCCTCCCCCACAGGCTTTAAATGCTTGACTACTTGAATGTGTATTTATCAACTGATATTTCAGTATTTTAAGTTATAAACACTTTGTCTAAATATAATGAGACAGATATATACTATTTACCCACTTTTCTAGCTGCAATGTAGATTTGGAGGCATTGAGGAAAGATACATATAATCTTTTACAGCCATGTGTATAATATACAGTGTTTATTTAAGCAAGAGTTCTTTAAGAGCATGAATATTTTGTTGTTGAGAAGATATGGCTGCTTTTTATGAGACTAATACTAAATAAATCTTATCTACTTAAGATTTCCCCAAGTCCAGTAAATCCTGAAAAGCATCTGGGGCTGGGCATAATGGTACACACCTATAATCCCAGCACTTCAGAGACAGAAAGACAATTACGTGGAGGGCAGATTTGACTAGTGATACCTTGTGTCAAAAAATCAAAAAAGGAAAAAAAAAAAGCTTTTGGGTTCATTTTTAACTCATCAGTGCTCAGTTATTTCTAAATTCATTTTGATACCATGTAAGCAACATGCAAATATAAGCATATCAATAGAAAGATAACATACAATGCATAACTACACATAAAACAAATATGCTACAGATTACATCATTTGCCAAGTTTTCTTTCTTTAGATTATAATGTGATAATTTCTTCCAAGGCCCCAAAACAATCCTTAATATTTTGCACTTCCAAAGGATAAAATAATGTAGTGGGATTTGTTTGTTTGTGTGGGTCATGAGGCTTGAACTCGGCCTGGCCTAGGCGACATGTCCCTGAGCTCTTCAGCTCAAGGCTACCCCCCTACCCCTGAGCCTGGGTGTTATCCTTGAGCTCTTTAGCTCAAGGCTACTGCCCTACCCTTGAGCCAAGCCCCACTGCCCATTTTTTTTTTTGCCAGTCCTGGGCTTGAGCTCAGGGCTTGAGCACTGTCCTTGGACTTTCTCAAGGCTAGCACTCTACCACTTGAGCCTCAGCACCACTTCTGGCTTTTTGCTATGTACCGAGGAATCGAACCTGGGTCTTTGTGCATGCTAGGCAAGCACTCTACCATTAGGCCAAACTCCCGGCCCCCATCACTGCCCATTTTTTAGAGGTTGATTGAGATAAGAGTCTCAGCTCTTTTTGTGCCTGGGCTGGCTTTGAACCTTGATCTTCAGATCTCAGCCTCCTGAGTAGCTAGAATTACAGGCATGAGCCACCATGCCCAACTTATAAAGTAGTTTCTTATGTCAAAGACCCAAAATTTAACCTAAACACCATTGTAAGGCTCAGTGGAAGCAAAAAAGTGAAAAAGTCAAAAGGAATAATCAATTAGCAGAAAGACCTGCAAGTATAATTTATCTACTTGGTAAATTCTTCTAACTTGTTTTCTGACAAGGGGTACCCCTTTAATGCGTAAGAAAAACAACACTTTCTATGGCCATCCAAACTAAAAGACTTCTTCAGCTTTCTGAAGTCCATTTTGTTTCAGAGCTCTTTCCTCTCTCCCTCCTTTCTTTTCTACCCCCTCTTCTCCCTCCCCCATTTATGTATCCTTTTGCCTTCACTTTCTAAACTGAGCGCTGGAATTCAGGCATGCAGGCCAATTCATCCAGCCAATTAATATGTTCTTAAGGAACTTGTCATTACATAACTATAAAACTCATGAGCAAGAGATGTTGTGCCAAGATTGTTCCATGTTCTGGGAATGACCCCCTCCCCCCCTTGTTTAGGGCCATGTACTTGAACCCCAGGTGGTAACAGCTTGGTGCTCAGTGGTTAGACACCTGAGCTCTGATTCAACCAGTGGTTTGAGTTAAATAGCCAATCAGGTAATTGTACTTTCCCTATAAAAGCAGTGTAAAGTTCTTACTCAGGGCCTTTTCAGCATTGCCGGCTGCTGGTACGCGGAGGCCCGAATCTAGACTCGTAAATAAAATGACCCCTGCTCTTTAGCTTTGACTGTGGGCTCTGGTGGTCTTTTTGGGGTTCTAGGAATTCAGGTACAACAGAGACATACTAGGATGTTAACAAACTGCAAAACTCGTGACTTGTTATTATGCTGTGGACTGTGACAACTACCACTGCACAAAATTTGTTTGTATTGATATAGAACATAATCATTATGTATGGGTACATGCACAGCAGTACTGGGGCTTGAACTTAGGGCCTATTACTTGGCTTTTTCTGCTCACGGTGGTTCTCGCCATGACTTCAGTTCTGCCTTTTCACTGGTTAATTGGAGAGAAAAGTCTTGAAGAGTTTGCCCTAGCTGGCTATGAACATTGGTCCTTAGGTCCCAGCTTCTGGAGTAGCTAGGAATATAGGTATGAGCAACCAGTGCCTAGCCAGATTCACAAAATAATCTTATTACTATTATGTAATACACACTTTATTATATATAGAAATTGCATATGTATATATTTGTATATGTACTGGGCAGGTCCTGGGGCTTGAACTCAAGGTCTGGGCTCTCTCTCTGAGTTTTACTACTCAAAGTCAACATGCTACTACTTGGGCCACAGCTATACTACCAGGTTTCTGGTGGTTAATAGGAGATAAGAATCTCATGGACTTTCCTACCTGAGCTGGCTTGGAAGCTTGATCGATCCTCAGGTCTCAGCCTCCTGAGTAGCTACAATTATAGTATGAGTCACCAACACCCAGTTTTACTATCAGTTTTTACAAACAAAGTGGGTCGGGGGAAGAAAAGCTCAAAGGCAATGAAAGATGCACAAACAAAAGTTTTGGTTTTTTTCAGTCCTGGAGTTTGAACTCAGGGCCTGGGCACTGTCCTTGAGTTTTTATGCTCAAGGCGAGTATTCTATCACTTTAGCTACAACTCCATTTCT
The DNA here is from genome assembly GCF_031878675.1 of Megascapheus bottae. Classification (NCBI taxonomy): domain Eukaryota; kingdom Metazoa; phylum Chordata; class Mammalia; order Rodentia; family Geomyidae; genus Megascapheus; species Megascapheus bottae. The sequence goes on from NC_143536.1 coordinate 17,192,667, forward strand.
AGCTTTTTGGTGGTTAATTTGAGATAAGAGTCACATGGATTTTCCTTTTTGGGTTTGCTTAGAGCCACAATCTTCAGATCTCAACCTCCTAAGTGATATAGGCCTAAGTCACTGACACTTGGCTTATAATACTTCTTATACTGCCTGGAGAAACCACTGTCGAGTCAGATGATGTTTACTCAACATCTCAATCATTGTAAGTTTCATCCAGTCATTTACCTATCATAAAAGTGCTTTCAGGCTGGGAGTTTGGCCTAGTGGTAGAGTGCTTGCACGAGGTTCAATTCCTCAGTACCACATACATAGAAAAAAGTCAGAAGTGGTGCTGAGGCTCAACTGGTAGAGCTCTAGCCTTGAGAAAGCCCAAGGACAGTGCTCAGGCCCTGAGCCCAAGCCCAGGACTGGCAAAAAAAAAAAAAGTGCTTTCAGAGGCCAGAGTGGTGGCCCACACCAGTAATCCTAGCTACTTGGAGTAGAGATGGGGAAAATCATAGTTGAGACCAGCTTGGACAAATGTTCACAAGACCCCATCTCAGTCAATAAAAAAGCTGTTATCCAGCTACACAGAAAGCATACATCATGGTTCAGGCTGCCCTGATCAACATGAATCCTATTTTAAAAAATAACTAAAGCAGGCCAGGAGTTTTGCCTAGTGGTAGAGTGCTTGCCTAGCATGCACGAAGACCCGGATTCAATTCCTTCGTACCACATACTTAGAAAAAGCCAGAAGTGGTGCTGAGGCTCAAGTGGTAGAGCTCTAGCCTTGAGAAAAAATCCAAGGACAGTGCTCAGGCCCTGAGCTTAAGCCTAGGACTGGCAAAAACAAACAAACAAACAAAAAAACAACAAATAAAGCAGACACCAGGAGTGTGGCTTAATGTTAGAGTGCTTGCATAGCATGCACAAAGCTCTGGGTTGGATTACTTGGTATCACATACATAGGAAAAGACAGAAGTGGTATTGTTGTTCAAGTGGTAGAGAGCTATCCTTGAGAAAGCCCAAGGACAGTGTCCAGGTCCTGAGTTCAAGCCCTAGGACTGGCAAAAAAGAAACTACAGCAATAAGTGCTGGGACATGGCTCAAGTGGTAGAGTACCTGTCTGGGACTTGTAATGTCCTGAATTAAACCCCCAGCACTGCCAAAACAAAAAGTATCTGCTTTCAGGGGAGGGAGTCTGGACATGTGACATGTGTACAGAGCCCAAGTAAGATCAGCAGATCTAGTTTTCAGTCTCAGAAAGTAGAAGAGCAAAGATGGGCACAGGTGGTTCACAACTGTAATCCTAGCTTCTCAGGAGATCTAAGGATCATTGTTCAAAGACAGCCCTGGCAGAAAAGTCCCTGTGAGACACTCCAATTAACCACTAAAAAACTGGAAGTGGCTCTGTGGCTCAATTGGTAGAACGCTAGTCTTGAGCAGGGGACAGTGCCCCAGGCCCTGAGTTCAAGCCACATAACCGACAAAAGTATAAGAACAACTAGTGGGGCTGGGAGCATGGCCTAGTGGTAGTGTGCTCGTCTAGCATGCACAAAACCCTGGGTTCGATTCTTTGGTACCACATTCACAGAAAAAGCTGGAAGTGGTGATGTGGCTCAAGGGTAGAACGCTAGCCTTGAGAAAACCCAAGTTCAGTGCCTAAGCTGAGTTCAAGCACCAGGACTGGCAAAAAAAAAAAAAAAAAAAAAAAAAAAGGCAACTAGCTTGTAAGTCATTTTCTTTCATTCTAGACAGTTGTTTTTCTTTAACAACTTTTTCTTTTCAGGATTCTCACTGAAGGCCGAAGAAACTCAGAAGCTGAGGGTATAGATTGCTGAGCTTGAGAATCTCTAAACAAATATCTTACCTTGTAGTTTTCTCCACCTTTCCATTTGTGATTTTATTGTGAATTTCTCCTGCTAAGCCATATCATTTTTTTTTTCTTGCTGCAGTTAATTGCCTCTGCATTAGGTAGGAAAGGTAAACTACATTTCAGGATCTGCAAGTAGGGATGATTGGACTTCTTTTCCTATTTGTATCCCTTTCATTCTCTTGAACTATTGCTCCAAGAATTTCAGGGCAATATAGAATAAGAATGAGAGAGTAGATATTACTGTTGACAAAGAAATGAGCAGTTAAGAGGGAATATCAGAAATATTAAACAGTGGTACATGAGATTCAGCTTTCCAAAATAGCTTGTTACTGGTAATTCATACCTTTACTCAGAAGGCTAAGGTCTGAAGATTGTGGCTAGAAGCAAATCTGGACAGGAGGGCTGGGAGTTTGGCCTAGTGGTTAAAATGCTTGCCTAGCATGCACAAAGACCCGTGTTTGATTCCTTGGTACCAAATACATAGAAAAAAGCTGGAAGTGGTGCTGAGGCTCAAGTGGTAGAGCTCTAGCCTTGAGAAAGTCCAAGGACAGTGCTCAGGCCCTGAGCCAAAGCCCAGGACTGACAAAAAAAAAAAAATTCTGGACAGGAAAGTCTGTGAGACTTATCTCCAATTAAGCAGCAAAAAGCTGGAAGTAGGGCCGGAGGTTGGCCTAGTGGTAGAGTGCTTGCCTAGCATGCACAAAGACCTGGGTTTGATTCCTTGGTACCACATACATAGGGAAAAAAATAGCCAGAAGTGGTTTTGTGGCTCAAGTGGTAGAGCTCTAGCTTTGAGAAAGCCAAGGACAGTGCTCAGGCCCTGAGTTCAAGCCCCAGACTGGCAAAAAAAAAAAGCTGGAAGTAGAGCTGTGGCTCAAATTGTAGAGCATCAGAATGTGAGGCCCTGAGTTCAAGCTCCAGTACAAGGGAAAATAATTCAAAATAGACCCTGTAAAGACAGTGTAATTTGTGTGGCACCTGTGAGCAGTCATAGCCTAAATATGCCTTCCCTGCTTCTCCACTTTTAGAAAAAAAAAAAAGCACACCTATCCTATTTAGTGAGACTGTTTAGATTTCAACCTCCCAAGTACCTAAAATTATGGGCTATTGATACAGTGCAGAAAATGCAGTTTTGAAAGGATAGCTCCACCAGATACTATAAATTGTCGACTAACATCAAAACAATTATCAAGCAATAGCCTCAAAGAAAATAAAGTACCTAGGAATTAGCTTAACTAAGAATGTAAAGGACCTTTTTGATGAAAACTTTAAAATCCTAAAAAAGGAAATTAAAGCAGAACTAAGGAAATGGAAAAACCTCTCATGCTCCTGGATTGGAAGAATCAACATTGTGAAAATGACAATCTTGCTAAGGGCTATCTACAAATTCAACGCAATACCCATCAACATCCCAATGGCATTCTTTAAAGAAATAGAAGAGGCAATCCAAAATTTCATATGGAATAATAAAAGACTCCGTATAGCAAAAACACTTCTTAGCTGAAAGAACAGCGCCGGAGGAATTTCAATTCCAAACTTTAGACTCTATTACAGAGCTATAATTATCAAAACAGCTTGGTACTGGCACAGGAACAGGCCTGAAGACCAATGGAATAGAACTGAGGACCCAGATATTAAACCACAGACCTATGGCCACCTAATCTTTGACAAGGGAGCCAAAAAAATAGAATGGAAGAAAGACAGCCTCTTCAACAAGTTGTGCTGGCAGAACTGGTTAAGCACCTGCAGAAAACTAAAGTTGGATCCTTCTTTGTCACCCTGCACTAGAATTAACTCCAAATGGATCAAAGACCTGGAGGTAAAAGCTGACACACTGAAAACTTTACAAGAAGGAATAGGAGATACCCTAGGCCTCCTTGGCACAGGTCGAAACTTTCTTAATAAGGACCAAGAATCACAGCAAATAAGAGAAAGGCTGGATAAGTGGGACTGCATTAAATTGCAGAGCTTTTGTATGCAAAGGACATAGCTAGTAAATTAATTAGGAAGCCTACAGAGTGGGAGAAGATCTTCACCAACCAAACAACGGACAAAGGCCTCATATCTAAAATATATCAGCAGCTCAAAAAATTGAATCACTCCAAAACTAATCCCCAAAGTAACAACCATCCCATTAAAAAATGGGCCAAAGACCCAGAGAGAGTCTTCTCTGAAGAAGAAACAAAAATGGCCTATAGACACATGAAATGCTCAACATCTCTGGTCATAAAAGAAATGCAAATCAAAACAACTCAAAAATTCCACCTCACTCCAGTTAGAATGGCCAAGATCAGGAAAATGAATAACAACAGATGCTGGAGGGGATGTGGCCAGGAGGGATCCCTACTACACTGTTGGTGGGAGTGCAAACTCGTTCAACCACTATGGAAAGCAATATGGCAGTGCCTCAAAAGACTAAACATAGAGCTCCTCTATGACCCAGCAATTCCACTACTTGGCATTTACCCAACCATCCAGAAACTAGGGCATACTAAATCCACTACCACAACAATGTTCATTGCAGCATTATTCACCATAGCAAAAATATGGAGCCAACCTAGATGTCCCTCAGTTGATGAGTGGATCAACAAGTTGTGGTATTTGTACACAATGGAATTCTATGCTGCTGTCAGGAAAAATGACATTGCCCCATTTGTTAGGAAATGGAAAGTCTTAGAAAAAAAATCATATTAAGTGAAGTAAGCCAGACTCAAAGGAAATTAGGCTCAATGGTTTCCCTCATTCGTCATAATCAGTAGAAACCTTGGGCTCTCCTAGCAGAGATCTGCAATAGAGCAAAATCTTGATACATAAAGCCATATAGTAGGAAGCTAATTGAAAAGACCTCCAGGATATTGAAACAAAAGGCATACAATGAATGATTGTTGTCCTTAATGTACTATGTTATCTCTCATCTCTTTTGCTGTCCCTTGGCTATCTCATATTGTTACAGTATCTCACTTTGTTATCTGGTATATTGGATTTATTTGTATTTGATTATTTGAAATTGGATAAGGAAGGGGGGAAAACCAAGAGGGGGGGTGGAGGGAAGGGTAATGGGGACCAAGACATGTGAAAGGGTATCAATATATGTGAATTAATGCACCTTCTATCTGGCAAATATCATGCAACGCTTTTATTAATTACAATAAAAAAAGAACCACAAAAAAACCAAAAAAATGATTAATATTATTTAATATCTAAAAGAGAGAGGGAGAGAAAAAGAGGGGAAAAGAATGAGAAAGAGAGAGAGGGGGGGAAGATGCTGGAGGAATCATAATCAGGTCCTCAAACAGGACAAGCACGTGAGTGTGGAGCTACACCCGCAGCCCTTACCTTACTTTTAAACATTGCTAGGTGGTTGCATTCCAGTTTTACAGATAAAGCAACAGAGGCCCAAGTGAGTGAATAACTTTCCCTGAGATCTCCAGGTTTGCAAGGGGCTCACCAAAGATTGGTTGGTTGGATCAAGGGTTCCGTCCCTTATTGCTTGCCTGAGAGAAGCTGGTCTGCTCTTCTGCTCGTCAGAGGGTTGAAAAGACACCCCTTTTCTGGCTCTGCAGCCAGGGACATCTCATAGATGCTCTCACCCCTACTGTATGTGAAACCTGGGCCTGGCCCGCCACACACTCCGCAGGCCCCGCCCACCCCCTTCCCCACTGGTTCCACCTGTCTCCAGGGCCCCGCCTCCAAGCGCAAGGCCAGGACCGGTAGCCAATGAAGAGGACAGCTGCGGCCGGGCGGAGGCCTCGGATCCGGTGGGTGGGTCGGAGCGAGGGACCGCGTAAGCGAGCGTGGGCCTTGCCGGCGGCGCACGCCTGAGGCGCCTGGGGCTGCGCTGGCTGGAGGCCCGAGGGGGCGTGTCCTGGCGCGTGGCTGGAGAGGCGCGAAGGGCGAGGGGGCGGGCCGACCCGCGAGGCTCGGCAGCGCTGATTGGCTGCTCACCGCCTCCTCCCCCGCCCCCGCCTCCCCCGCTTGAGCTCTAGCGCTTTGGGCGCCCAAGTAGACGGCGGGGCGCGGCGCCTCCCCGCCTCTTCTCCTGGGCCCCAGAGGCAGCAGGCATTTGGGATCAGACGCCAGCGCTGGTGGATTGGAGACCATGGCGGGAGCCGAGTGGCCGTCACTTGAACAGTGCTTGGAGGCCTATGTGCCCTCAGCCGACTTACGGGAAGTGAAGCGCATTCTGTATGGCAAGGAGACCAGGTGCGGGGCACCGGAGGAGGCTCAGTAACAGGTTGTGGGGCCACCAAGTGTATGTTTTGGGGATCCTGCCTAACGAGGCAGACACGCAGAATGAGCCTGTGGTCTTCAGGGGCTCCAGGATTCTGGGGCGAACCTTCTAATCCACGCTGTCTTGAAATGGAGGAGAATGATGGCGATGGGGGAGGGGGGCGCGTTATTCCCTGATCACCTTAATTCTCCGCTCAATTCTGCCTTCCTCAGAACCTGGTTCAGCAGCTGAACGCGTTGCTCTACTTTCCACTGCACTTGTCAAGGCCTAGTCAGTGTAATGCCTTCCACCTGGGAGCGCCGATGCGGTTGACTGCTCTGCCCCACCTTCTCTCTGCAGTGACCTCGTGCCTTGGAAGGAAAGGCCCCTAACCCGCAAGCAAAGGAAACGTTCTCAGTGTTGAGTCACAAGAATTAGTCCCCACTGACGGTGCAGCCTCTATGTCGGTGCGAATGACTTTCTGCTCTTCAGCCTCTGTGCGTGTATCACGAGGACTTTCTGAAGGCAGTGACCTGCTGCTTTTTCCACTCATTTGTTTTGGGAGATGTCTTTAAAATGTAACTCACATCCTGTAGTTCTCCCTCCCTCTCTCTCTCACCTCTCACTCAAAACTCTCTAAGGGAAGCTGGGCACGGTGGCTCACGCCTGTAATCCTTGGTACTCATGAGGCTGAGATCTGAGGATTCGGGTTCAAAGCCAGCCCCTGCTCGGGAGTCCGTGAGACTCTTATCTCCAGTTAACCACTGGAAAATTGGAAGTGGCACTGTGTCTCTAGGGGTTGAGCTGAAGATCATCAGCTCAGGGACAGGGCCCAGGCCCAGAGTTCAAGCCCCATGACCAAAAAAACCCCAAACCACCACTACTAACAAAACCCAACTCTTTAAGGGATATCTTGGGCTACTGGAATAAAATATAAACTCTGACTCTCAAATTACAGACTGCCATCCTTTTACTTCCTTGAAAATTTGAGGGCTCCATGCCTTCTTCAATTCAGCCAGACTGCTTGCTCATGTGAACTGCTCATTTCTAACTGGAGGGTGGTGATTGGGTGAGTGGTTCCTACTATGTCAATTAATACAGGGAGGCCAAATGTAAGAATGTCTTCACAGATAGTGGTTGATAAGAGTAGAGCAACTACTTTGGCATTTTGTCGGGAAAAAAAAAAGGACCTTCACATCCAAAGAGGGGCTGGATAACTTTCAAGTTCACTCCCAGTGTACCCATGTGTCCATTCTCTGCTCTACTTTCCACTGCATCTGTAAAGACGAGTTACCTAGGGAGGGTTTGAGGCTCCTGTTGTTCTGTGCTTGATTCTCCTCCTCCTGCTCCTCCTGCTCCTCCTGCTCCTCCTCCTCCTCCTCCTCCTCCTCCTCCTCCTCCTCCTTCTGATCTCAGCCTCCTGGAATAGCTAGGATTACATATATGAACCACTGCCATCCAGCATCAGGCTGGAGTCTGTGAAAGGGAATTAGCTTGTTTTAAGTAGGTATGTTCTGTAGAAAATGATGGAATGAGTTAGTGGGTGTTAGAAGGAAGTAAACCTGAAGGGTTTAGGAAAAGAATAAGCTTTCTAGAGAAGTGACTGCTGTACGCTGAGTAGGTCAAGGCTACCATGCAAGAGAGATTTTATTAACATTTGGAGAATTGTAGAGTGGAGTGGGATTAAGCGTGAGGTAAAATGCTAGCTAACCTCTATTGATCAGTGATTTGTCAGGCTTTATCCTCAGACCTAGCTCATAATAACAAGTTACTCTTTCCCTCTGCTCTTTTGTATTTACCACATAGCCCTTCCAGGTTTTCTCTTTCAAAATGTAAACTTTGTACTTGCTTAGTCTTTGTCATTAGATGGGCTGGCTTATGAGCAGGATTTAACAAACTAGAAAATTATTCTTAACTACATTTAAAAATTCACTTCCCGGGGCTGGGAGTTTGGCCTAGTGGTAGAGTGCTTGCCTGGCAATGCACGAAGACCTGGGTTCGATTCCTCAGTACCACCTACATAGAAAAAAGCTGAAAGTGGTTCTGTGGCTCAAGAGGTAAAGCTCTAGTCTTGAGAAAGCCCAAGGAAAGTGCTCAGGCCCTGAGTTCAAGCCAGGACTGGCAAAAAAAATTCATTTCCCATTTAAACTCTGGTTCATGGGAAGGTCTGGTAACCTTAGAGTACCCAGTCCTTTCCCTGAGCTTCTCAACTGTGCTCTACACAAGACTACTTTCTCTACTTGCCTTTTGAAATACAGAGGAAATGTTTGCTAAGTGAATGAGCAAAATGGGTTTTGCCTGTGCCAGACAGATAAACATCTCCAAGGAATAGACTTCTAATTTTAAGATGGCAAGAAGCAATCTCACATCCTACACAGGTTTATGGATCACTATGTTTGTGTTGGGCACTAGAACTTTTTGATAGTGGTGGTTTTAGTTTAGTTTAGGGTGGTTGCTGGGAATTAAACCTAGGGTCCCATGCACGACAGCACTGACCAATGCCTTCAGCCTTCTATATTCTTCTTTCAGTCCTGGAGTTTGAACTCAGGGCCTGTCCATGAATTTATTTGTTGCTCAAAGCTAGAGTTCTACTGCTTGGTGTTTCTAAGTAGTTTATTGGAGGTAAGAGTCTAATGGACTTTCCTGTCCTGCCTGATTTCAAACTGTGATCTTCAGATCTCAACCTTCTGAGTAGCTAGGATTAAAGACATGAGCCACCAGGACCTGGCTGCTTTCATTTTAATGGTTGCATTACATCTTGATGGAAGGATAGAAGAACCCAAGAGAATTCATATGTTTGGGGGAAATCAGGAAGACTTTTTCTAGGGGTGCTATTCTGAGCTGCAGCTTGGAGACAGGAATTTATTTGCAGAGAGGAAGGACTGGCTGTCCTAAGGGCTCTGTATGCATGTAATGGAAGAATTTTTTTTTTTTTTTTTTGCCAGTCCTGGGCTTGAGCTCAGGGCCTGAGCACTGTCCTTGGACTTTCTCAAGGGTAGAGCTCTACCACTTGAGCCTCAGCACCACTTCCGGCTTTTTTCTATGTATGTGGTACCGAGGAATCGAACCTGGGTCTTCATGCATGCTAGGCAAGCACTTTAACCACTAGGCCAAACTCCCGGCCCCAATGGAAGAATTTTTGTTAAAGTATTTCTTGATCCCATCTATAGGCCAAGGGAAGGATGAGAGGTGTAGAAGCCAGAGTCCTGAGGGCTCAGGGGTCATGGACAGGATGGGAAAGTGGTGAGGATTATGTTTGGCTTCTAGCTTGGATGCACAGGTAAGTTCATCCGTTGAGGACTAGGTTTTGGAAGAATAATGGGTTCGGTTTGGGATGAATTGAGTTTGGAGTATACTGTTTTGTTGCTAGGGCTGTCACACTCACCACAAACTAGACAGCTTAAAACATTAGATGTATAAGATCAAGGTAAGGCTGCCCTCTGTTCTCCCAACATTGGGTGTGGTATGTGGGTGTGGGGGAAATCTTTCCATTTCTTTCCTAGTCTCTGATGACTTTGGCATTCCTAATCTGTAGCAGCCAATCTGTCTTGATTTTCTCCTTTTAGCCTTGTATATCTCCTCTGGGTGTGTCTTGTAAGAATCCTTGTCCTTAGACTTAAGGTTTATCTGGCTCATCCAGATGATCTTAGTATGAGATTAATACCTCTACAACTGTGAAAACATTTTCTCCAAATAAGGTCATATTAAGGCCTGGACAGGTTTCTGCCAGCAACTGGAATCTTGGTCATCTTTATCTAGAGAGGTGATTTGCTGGTTGGGGGTGGGATTAGAGGGAGCTGGGTACTGAAAATAGCCCCTGCTGGCTGGAGGAGGAGTGGGTATAGCATGGGAGAGACCCAGAGTGAATGCTGGCTATTAAAGGAATCTGATGAAAGAGACTCTAGAAGTGAGGATGTCTAGATGGTAAGGCTCCATGGTGGGGCTGGAAAGAAACCAGGTGATATACAGATATCTGTCAGGTGAGGAAGTTCTGGCGTACATGACAAAAGGACATGGGCAATCTGAAGATGGGAAGTGGGAGCCAGAAACTAGAGGAATGAGGAGAGTACTAGAGACGAGGGATAAGCAGAGGCAAGGTTAGGTGGAAGGGAGAGTAAGTGTGGGTAGAGGAAGAAAGTGTAGGGGAAAGTCTCTTCTTTTTTAATGGTGAAAATGTAAGTTTATATATGCTAAATAAAGATATCTGCGCCGGGCAGGGTGGCTCACACCTATAATCCTAGCTACTCAGGAGGCTAAGATATGAGGATCGAGGTTCAAAGCCAGCCCAGGCACTAAAGACTGTGAGACTCATCTCCAATTAACCACTAGAAAATTAGAAGAGGCACTGTGGCTCTAGGGGTAGGGCAGTAACCTTGAGCTGAAGAGCTCAGGGATAGCGCCCAGGCTCAGAGTTCAAGCCCCATGACCACAAAAAAAAAAAAGATAACTGAGTTCCATAAACATGTCATTTAACAATAAGATACTTTCATCCTTAGGTGATTTTTGGAGTTTGAATACCATAGTGTACACTAAGCTACTGACAAACTAGCACAGTGTAGGTCAATGACTTGAAGTGTTTTTTGTTTTGTTTTGTTTTAAATACAGGGCCTTTCACATGCTAGACTAGTAATCTAATATTGAGCTATCCCGAACCCCACCAGCTGGAGATTTGAAATCTGGTCCTTACCTTTGTCAGCACTTTACCACCTGAGCCATGACTCCAGCCCAACTTTTTGCTGGTTATTTTGGAGATGGAGTCTTGCAACCAGCCTGAGCTGGCTTTGAATCTGGATCCTCTGGATCTTTAGCTTCTAGTATCTAGGATTACAGGTATGAGCCACCAGCATCTGGCCGAACATGTCCTCTTGATGCAATCAGGTATAGTAAACATGAGGCGTTAGACGTTGCTACTGGCATAATATAGTATACTGTTTTATATTAACCTTTTTTTGTGTGGTCCTGGGGCTTGAACTCGGGACCTGGGCTCTATCCTTAAGCATTTCTGTACTCAAGGTTAGCACTCTACCACTTGATTCACAACACCACTATTGGCTGTTACTCAATAGTTTATTAAAGAGTCTTAGAGACCTTCTTGCCTAGGCTGGCTTTGGACCATGATCCTCAGATCTCAGCCTCCAGAGTAGCTAGGATTATAGGCATGAGCCACCATCACCTAGCTAGATTGTTTTTGTTTTTATTTATTTTGACAGTCCTAGGGCTTGAACTCAGTGCCTGGGCACTGTCCTTGGTCTTTCTCAAGCCTAGTGCTCTACCATTTGAGCCACAGTACCACTTCTGGCTTTTCTGTGTATATGATACTGAGGAATTGAACCCAGGGCTATGTGCATGCTAGGCAAGCACTCTGCTACTAGGCTACACTGCTGGCCACTACATTAACATTTTTTTAATAATAGAAAATATACTCTAGGGTAGAGGCATGGTTCAGTGGAAGAGTGTGTTGGTAGCTTGGCTACCACGCACAAGGTTCTTGAGTTCAAACCTCAGGACCACTAAGAAAATATACTCTGAAAGAACGTTTTAGGGATAGTAAACCTTGAGTTTAATTCCCAGTATCACCAAAAAAGTACATATCTGGGTGTCAGTGGCTCATGCCACTGTAATCCTGGCTATTCAGGAGACTGAGATCTGAGGTTGTGGTTTGAAGCTAGCCAGAGCAAAAAAGTTCATACCTCCAATTAAGCACCCAAAAAATCACTAGCCTTGAGCAAAAAGTTCAGGGACAGCATCTAGGTCCTGAGTTCAAGCCCCAAGCCTGGCACACATAAAAAAATTATAATACATATAGAAAATCAATAATATAGTTATTATCAAGTATTATGTACTATATATAATTTTATGCGCTAGACTTTTATGACTGGCAGTGTAGTAAGTTTTTTTACACCAGGATTCCCACAAACATGTAAATAATGTGTTGTATTATGATATGACAGCTATTTCTTAGCTCCATTAGGGTTTCATTCTATCCCAAAGAACAATAGTCATGCATAGGTTCCAGCACCAATAGAAACATGTGGTGCATGACTGTCAAATGAAAAGGCTAGGTAAAGAGAAGAAAATGCAGAGAACCCTGATATTTGAGACTTCTGCCCTTGTATAGAATCTTTGGAAAGAGGCAACATTTTAAGAGGGTCATCACTGAATCAGGAACTAGGACTTATAGGGAAAACCAATATTGGAATTTTATACCCTTTCTTCTATTTGTCCTCTTCTAGTGACCATGTTCTGTTTGTAACAAAAAATACTCTAGTTTTTTGTTGTTGTTGTTGTTTTTGCCAGTCATAGAGCTTGAACTCAGGGCCTAAGCACTGTCCTTGGGCTTTCTCAAGGCTAGAGCTCTAGCACTTGAGCCACAGCACCACTCCTAGCTTTTTCTTTGCATGTGGTACTGAGGAATCAAACATGGGTCTTCATGCATGCTAGGCAAGCACTCTATGGCTAGGTCACATGCCTGGACCACAGAACTCTAGCTTTATGCTTTAAATGATGATGGGGAAAGATGAAGTTCTCTAAGTGAGAATTTGCTGAAGAAGCAGATGCTTATAGTCCTTGGACAAGTCTTCCTAGACCAGTGGAGGGACAGGAAAGAGGGCCAGGAGGGTGTGGCAGCAGGACCAGAAGTAACTTGTTTCTTGAAGTTGGCAATGAAAGTCAACTGTAGGGACCAAAGAAGGCTACAGGCAGTAGGAGCCAAAATGAAGATGCTAACCAGTGTCTGGAGGGCCCAGTTTATGGTTCAGAGGTAGTTCCTGTTATCTCTCTCTAAGGAACCTCTTCCAGACCTCTTTTTTTTTTTTTTTGCCAGTCCTGGAGCTTTAATTTAGGACTGTCTTTGGATACTTTTTGCTCAAGGCCAGTGCTCTGCAGCCTGAGCTATAGTGCCACTTCCAGCTTTTTCTGTGTATGTGGTACTGAGGAATTGAACCCAGTGTTTTGTGCATGGTAGTCGAGTACTCTACCAGTAGACTAAGCTCCTGTCCCTCTAGAACTCTTTTATGAAGATACTAATCCTCACGGTGAGGGTCCCACCGTTGTAATCTGGTCTGATCCCTTGAGGGTTTTCACCTTGTGCCTGAGAGGGGAATGACATAACGTTTGGTGCATTGCAGTGCCCACTTCTACCTCTCATGCCAAGCCTTTGACGGGTGGCTTATTTATTGATCGTATCTGTACTCCTTGAGTGTACTTTTTGGACACAGGGAAACAGGATATGATGACATGCCACTCTAGATCACAAGAAGGCAGAGGTGTGTGTGTGTGTGTGTGGTAGGTAGCATACCAGCCCGCATGTGCGGTGTGTGTGTGGGGGGGGTAGGTAGCATACCAGCCTGCATGTGCATGCCCTGGCACTTGAACTCAGTACCTAGCCATTGTCCCCTAGCTTTTTTGCTCAGGGCTGGCATGCTACCACTTGAGTGACAGGCAGCTCCACTTCTGGCATTTTGCTGATTAATTGGAAGTAAGAATCTCATTTGCTTTTATTACCTGAGTAGTTTCAAATCACCATCCTCAGATCTCAGCCTCCTCAGTAGTTAGGGTTGTAGGCATGAGCCACAGGTACCTAGTGGGCAGAGGTATTATTTATAGGTGATAACCTTGAAAAGAGATCAAGATGTTGAGGAAATACAGATTCTAAAGGCAGCTGATCTAAAAGTATCTCACCCCAGGAGAATAACTGTATACTGTAAACAGTATACTGTATTATGCCAGCAGCCACCTCTCTGGGAGAATAAATGTCTGCAAGATGCTAAGAATGAGCTTGCATACAGTGTCAGAGTGGCGGCAGCCCTGGGCATAGGAAGCGTGGGAGGAAAGGCCAATTACAGAACTATGCAGTTGAGAGTAGTGAAAGGACAGAGGACAACTGTGAGCTATGAATGAACAGGAATGTCTACAGAGTGGTTATAGCCAGTCTTGGTCCCTCTGTCTTTCTAGACTAAGCACACAGGGCTCTCCCAGGTGAGTCTTGGTTTCAGGGGCAACTAACTTTTCTTTTTCTCCCTAATACTGCCTTGAGGCCTGTGGTTGTAGCTTCTGAAGAGAAAGCTGGATGACTCTATCCCCCATGAATGACTTTCCCTGGACTGTGGCCCACAACCGGGACTTTCCACCCAAGGGTGGGAGAACTGACAGGCAGTCACAGCCAGGGGAGGCGAGGTGTGGGCACGGCTGCTATTTCTAACTGCTGGAGGGAAGGGAACCTTGACTATTTGAAAAGCAGGCTGCTTGTCAGGGGTGGAGCCCAACTCAGAGCTGTCAGGGCTGTCACATGGAAAGCACTTGGCAGGGGGCGGCAACAGGGGGCTTGGACTGACAGGGCTGTGATTTTTGAGAGAAATGTCTTTAAGAAAGCCATTTAAAGCAGGAGAGAAATATTATTATTAGATAATGGCTGTCAGGCTCTTTTTTGAGGTGTTCTCTGAGGATTTCATAATCTTCTCATCCTTACATGGTAAGCCCTTCCTGGCTGGGGGCCATGAACTGTGCCTCTGGAGGTTTCACCCCAGCCCTGGGCATGTAACAAGTGTCGGGAGGCATTTGCTGCCCGACCAATGGTCACTTGGGTAAAGGTGGTGTTTATAAATAAGCCTTTAGGCTTTGGTTGAATATTTGGATCTTTGATCTGAATATTTGGGCCCATGGAACCCACCTAGGACCAGATATAGTACCTGACCCCTCAGCAGGAGCAGCAGAGGACAGGGCCCTGGGGATCACCCACCTGAGACTCAGTTTCCTTATGGCCTTCCTCATAGGGTAAGGTCTTGGTCTCCATCAGGCTTGATTCCTGAGGGTACTCTAGCCCCTAGCCTCAGCATAGCATACTCATGGGGCTTGGGCATTATCCTTGAGTTCTTTTCCTCAAATCTAATGTTCTCCCACTTTTAGCCACTTCTGGTTTTCTTATGGTTAATTGGAGATAAATATCTCATGGACCTCCATGCCTACGCTAGCTTTGAACTGTGTTCCTCAGATCTCCGTCTCCTGAGTAGCTAAGATCATAGGCATGAGCCTGTAATGATTTCATCCAGTAATAATTTAACTTTTAAATATTTTATTCTCTGGTATATTATTTTATTTGTTTATTTATTTATTTATTGCCTGTCCTGGGCTTAGGCTCAGGGCCTGAGCACTGTCCTTGGGTTTTCTCAAGGCTAGAGCTCTACCACTTTATCCACAGTACCACTTCTGGCTTTTTTTTTATGTGTGTGGTACCAAGGAATTGAACCCAGGTCTTCATGCATGCTAGGCAAGCACTCTACACTGAGGTCAAACTCCCAATCCTAATGATTTAATTTTTGAAATCATTTCTCTCCTTTGCTTACTACTGGAACTTCAATTCTTGCCCCAATGTCAGTAACTCTAAAGCATTAACATCTTGACTAGTTATACTTCCTTCATTTGCAAAACCTAGCCATACTGCCTCCTCATCTACTGCTAGGTAAAGACCAGATTCACTATTGGGTCCATTCATGGCTCACTCTCCTTGCTCTGTAGACACTGGAACTGGAAGTTTTCCTGCCAGGACATTCCCAGTTTTACTTGATCAACAACTAGAGATGGGAGGGGGAGTTATTTACTTCATTTTATCATTTGGAATATTGGTAATGTAACCCAGGATCTTGTACATTCGAAGCCTGCATTGCCTCTCAGTTACACTCTCAAGCCGGGGAGGGCTATATTTCACGCAGCAGACATCAACTTCCTTGTTGTTTCCTTCCATCTAGGAAGCTGGATCTTCCCAGAAAAGCTTTAGAAGCTGCTTCAGAAAGAGGCTTTGAACTGCAGGGATATGCCTTTGAGGCGACTGAGGAACAGCTGAGAGCTCCCAAAATCGTGCGTGTGGGGCTAGTTCAAAACAGAATTCCCCTCCCCACATCTGCTCCTGTGGCAGAACAGGTATAGTCTTCCCTCCCTCCCTGCTTCCCCCTTCCTCCTTCCTCCCTCTTCCCTCCCTGTTTCCTTCTTTTTCCTTCCTTCTTCCTTCCTTCTTTCTCCTTTCATCCTTCTTCTTCCTTCATCTTTCTTTGCCAGTCCTGGGACTTGAACTTGGGGCTTGTCCCTGATGTGCTTTTGCTGAAGGCTAGCACTCTACCACTAGAGTCACAGTCCCATTTCTGGCCTTTTCAGTGTATTTGGTACTGCGGAATGGAACCCAGGGCTTCATGCATGCTCTGCAAGCATTCTTCCACTAGGCCACATTCCTAGCCTTTTATCATTCTTCCTTTTGAACACATTGCTATTATTCTTCCTTTTGAACACATTGCAACTGGCTGGCAGCTCACTTTGAGTGTACAGGTGCATAAATCTCAAAAAGTAGCTAAAATGCTACTGCTCTATCCTCTTTTTTTTTTCTGTGTTACTTCCTTTCTGTCTTGGTCTCCACTCTCCTTTCTCTTCTTACCCTTCTCATTCCTTTCTGAACCTTTCCCCTTCCCTCCTACTTCCTGTTATGTCATCACAGCAGTTTTCTAACTGTTGAAACAGATGGTGTTCTTGGTTTTTCTCTTGCATGGGTGAGGACATGGGTTTTACTACAAGTACCCTGTCCCAAATGTCTGATTCAAAGTTTACTTTGTGTCTGGACTTTTAGTGGATATACTATCTCAGTCATTTTAGATTGTCAGCTTATAAGGCCACCACTGTACCTCGAAGTACACTTTGAATACTGCCATTGTGGAATTAAGGTATTCACATGGCTGATAGTCAGCAAATATACTTGGAGCTCTGTAGTGCACACACACAGCCTCTCAGTGGATAAGAATAAAAGCACAGGAAAGAGTATGTTCTATGGGCTTCCAACTTGATTCCTTTAGTCTTTCTTTGAACTACCATTCTGTTTCCCAGGCACCAGGCATTTTGCTAAGGAGAGAGATGAAAGGGATACTTACCTGACAGCAGAAGCACAATGGGAACAGCCCTGCCACAGGTGCTCAAAGGCAGCTGAGAGTCTGCAGAGGGTTCACCAAGAAATGATATAAGACAGGGATTACACGTCCAGATAGACCAGATAGCCAGAGGGAAGCACATTTTCTGGGCAGGGAACATTCCAAAGCACTAAGGTTTTTAAAAGGCCAGAAGATTTTCACAGTACAGTGGAAGTGATACAACATAAGAGGAGCCAAGCCTTGAATGCAGGATGTGGCAAAGAACTGTACTTGACTGAACAGCTGGCCCAGGGTGATTATGTGTGCAGACACATTATTAGTCAGACCTCTTAACAACCCTGAAAGAAAGGTAGTAGTTTCTCCATTGCTGGCTGGGAAAACTGAGTCAGTTTCTGTGGGAGCCCAGGCCTATTGTACCTCGACTTATCTTGCAGATTTATGTGTGATGAGAGAACTGCACTTTAGAAACTTCTCTAATTCTTTTATACCTGGGTTGATAGAATATGTGGCTCCATTTACACTGGGCTGAACTCTTTGTTTTGATTTTACTTATCTGTTGGTGTTTTTATTTCATTTATTTATTGGTGGTTTTTTTAATTTATCTATTGGTGGTACTAGAGTTTGGACTCAGGGCTTTATACTTTCTGTGCTCACCTTTATCACTTGAGCTATGACTCCAGCTCTTTTTTTTTTGCCAGTCCTGGTCCTTGAACTCAGGGCCTGGGCACTGTCCTTGGCTTTCTCAAGGCTAGAGCTCTACCACTTGAGCCACAGCACCATTTCTGGCTTTTTTTTCTATGTATGTGGTACCGAGGAATTGAACCCAGGTCTTTGTGCATGCTAGGCAAGCACTCTACCACTAGGCTAAACTCCTGGCCCCCTCCAGCTCTTTTTTAACTTTTAAGGTCTGTATTTTTGCTTGGAGCCAGCCTCAGACAATGGTTCTCCACCTATGGCCTGACCTGTAGCTGATACTATTAGATAATGTGCCACCATACCCGACTTATTTATTGAGATGGAATTTTGTTAGCTTTTACCTGGTTTGGCCTCAAACCAAGATCTTTCCAATCTCTACCTGCCAAGTATCTGAAATTATAGATGTAAGCACCTGTACCCAGCCAGGGATGAATTCTTAAAAATGACCTCCTACCAATAGAACTGAATGGATCCTTCCTTTTTTTTTTTTTTCCCTCCAATCCTGGGCTTGAGCTCAGGGAATGAGCACTGTCTTTGGACTTTTCTCAAGGCGAGAGCTCTACCTCCTGAGCCATAGCACCAATTCCAGCTTTTTCTATGTATGTGGTATCAAAGAATCAAACTCGAGTCTTTGTGCATCCTAGGCAAGCACTCTACCACTAGGCCAAACCCCAGGCCCTCTTCCCTTTTTATGTTTATGTTTTAAATTTTTTTTTTCACAGATCTGGAACATGAACCTAGGGCTTGGGTGCTGTCCCTGAGCTTTTGTGCTCAAGGCTAGTGCTCTACCACTTGAGCCACAGCTTCACTTCCGTGTGTGTGTGTGTGTGTGTGTGTGTGAAATAAAGACATTTTGACATCCTACTATTCAGATCATTTTTCTTATCTGGAATATCATTATTTCTGGGCAGACAAGGGGTTATGAAATGCACAGATTAGAAAGTTATTTTTTCCGGTTGCTACAGAATGTGTGTGTTTTAATTGGAGATAAGAGTCTCATAGACTTTCTTGTCCCAGCGGGCTTTGAACCTCAATCCTCATATCTCAAGCCTTCAGAGTAGCTAGGATTATAGGCATGAACCACCAGAATCCAGCTAATTATTACTCTTTAAATCACCAGGTCTCTGCCCTGCACAGACGCATTGAGGCCATTGTGGAGGTTGCTGCAATGTGTGGAGTCAACATCATTTGTTTCCAAGAAGCATGGAGTAAGTCTTGTGCTTTCTCAGCTTCTTCAAGCAGTTAGAATACATGCTACCTGATTAAGAAAGCATCTCCTTCACTGATCAATAGAAAGTGTATTTGTAAGCAACACCAGAAAGCCTCTAATTCTTCTTTGGTCTAAGTGTCACCAGTAGTTTTTTATTTTTTTGCTTTGTGGGTCATGGGGATTGAATTCAGCCCTTTAGCATTTCAGCTAAAGGCTACTGCCCTACCCTTGAGCCAAGCCCCACTTCCCATTTCCTAGAGGTTAATTGGAGATAATTGTGTGCCCAGGCTGGCTTTGAACCTTGATCCTCAGATCTCAGCCTCCTGAGTAGTTAGGATTACAGGCATGAGCTACCTCTCCCAGCTTGTTTTAATCAGATTTGGATATCAAATCCACAACTTTGTTTATTCTAACCTACTATACTCCCTGTCCTCCTTGACTAGCTCGCTCGCTCTCTCTCTCTCTCTCTCTCTCTCTCTCTCTCTCTCTCTCTCTCTCTCTCTGTTTTATAGAATAATTTATTTAAAAGAAAAAAGCCAGCACCTAGGCCGAGTTCAAGCCCCATGACCCACAAAAGAAAAAGAAAAAAGCCAGTAGTTGGTGGTCATGCCTATAATCCAGAAGTGGAGCTGTGGCACAAGTGATAGTGTTCTGGCTTTGAGCAGAAAAGCTCAGGGACAGTGCCTAGGCACATACATAAATCAAAGGAAAAATAATACATGTACACACAGTCCATTAATCTTGTCTTTTGTAATAACCCCCAACTAGTTTCCTTGCTGCCTCTATACTGGTCCCTCTTAAGCCTTACTTAACCTTCTGATCTAAGCTAGTCCAGCCACTCACTGTCCCTACCTAAAATTCTCTATTTAGATATACTTCTGGTATCTTTTCAGATTCTAGGTTTTAATTTTTTATTATCTTTAAGTGTACAAGGGAGTTTCTATTTAATAAAGCAGTTTATGAATGCAGTGCACTTTGATCAGTGATACTTTTTAATTCTTTTTTTTGGGGGGGGGGTGGGTGTACTGGGGTTGGAATGTAGGGCTTCAAGCTTATGAGGTAAGCCTTCCATCTGAGCCACACTTGGAGCCTTTTTCCTTCAGTAAAGGTCTCATGCTTTTGCCCAGACTAGTCTTAGACTGTGATTCTCCTGCTTCTACCTCCTGGTGGACTATTATTCTCTTCTGTTACATTTTTACTTTTGAACTTCTGTTGTATTTTTATTTTGTTACTCTGTTATATTTTTACTTGTTACTTTTTTTTTTTTGGTCCATTTGTTGTAGCATTTGAAATCTGGGCCTGGGCATTGTCCCTGACCTCTTCAGCTCAAGGCTACCTCCCTACCTCTTTAGCCACAGCGCCACTTCCCATTTTCTGGTGATTAATTGGAGATAGAAGTCACCATCTTTTTTAGGTCTTTTTAGTGCTGGGCAGGCTGGCTTTGTACCTTGATCCTCATCTATCAGACTCCTAAGTAGCTAGCATTACAGGTGTGAGCCACCATACCCAACTTTATGTTGGAGTATTTGTGTGATCAGGAAAAGAAGCCATTAAAATGGAGATGGAGACATTTAGAGTCTTTAGCAAGTTGAAGAGAAATTAGAGTGGGACATGTTTATTCTCTTGGGGTGCTTGAGTCATTCTAAATGCTCTGAGAGCTGAGAATGGCCATTAAAAATATTTTTGTTATCAACAGCTTTTCTTGTTGACTTCCTTAAAATAGTTCATCTATCTTTACTGAAGGGACCCTAGGGAGCCTTAAGACAGGACCCAAGGCCCCAGGGGCTATTGTTGGCAGCACCTGCTCCCTGCTTGCGCAGCAGAGAGAACTGTAATGCCATGAAGAGAACTCTCTGGCACAGTCTTAGGGCCAGTTTCCCAGGACTGGAAGGAAACTTTCTCTGCACCTTCTATTTGAAGAATATTAGCAATCCTCAGGATCCTAAACAGGTGACAAACATTACCAGCTAATCACCACACATTTACATCATGAAGTATCCTGCCAACACTCTTTAAAAGTTGGTCAGTTCCAAGCCAGCAAAATAATAGCAGATGTTTAGAAACATCCATTTGGCTACTGCCTTTAAAACAAACAGGGTTCATGTGAGAGGCAAATAAGGTTCATGTGAGAGGGACAAGTTAAAATGGTATATTGATGGATGTAGAAATCACATCAAAGATACTGTTAGTGTGAAAATCATAGAAAATGTTAACAAAGGAGTGTATACTATATAAAGGATAAAATACATGAGAAAATAATTACATGTAAAAGAAGTTTGCAGAGTTGGTCAATTCATGGCATTCAGTACTCCAAATTACAAAGAAGAAATCAAACAGTCCAGTGGGAAATAGGCACATACCTGCACATGTTGCATATATTCCAGTTGAGGCCTGTGAATGCAACATTGCAAAGGTAGTTGAAGGTCTCTGCTCACTCCTCAGTACATTCTTTTGGTCCCTACAGACAATTGTCTGAACCTAGTATATATGTGGGGGTTTCTGAACATTTCCTTGATTATGTACTTACTGAGAGAGAGCAAATGAAAGACAGTGAGTTTAGGTTTGGGGATAGAATCTGTGGTCGAGCACTTGCCAATCATGCACAAGGCCCTGATTTTAATCCCTGGTACTGAAGGAAAAAAAAATCTAGGCTATTGCTCAGTAGAAGAGCTATTACCTAGTATATGCAAGTCCATATGTTGGATCCCAGGACCAATTCCCCACCAAAATAAAGGGAAGTTTAATTATCTACTAAATTAGACTTCTGGTCATTTGAGTTTATCCTGAAATTCTGGAAATATTGCAGTCAACTCTGGATATGTTTATAAATAGGGTATCAGGTGTGTTATTCAGGGGTTCCCAAATGACTACTTCTACTTCTTCTTCTACTTCTTCCTCCTCCTTTTTGCCAGTCCTGGGGTTTAAACTCAGGATGGGCCTGGGCAAGCACTCTACCATGAAGCCACATCCCTAGCCCCCAGACTTCTTAAATGGCTTTTCTTATTTCTGAAAGAAGCCACTTCCATCCTGGGAGGGGGAGGGTCCCGGTGGTAACTTGCTGCCGGGCTGAGGACAACCGGCAGAGTCCCTATGTGTTGTGACTCAAACCCCTCTCTCCTTGCAGCTATGCCCTTTGCCTTCTGTACAAGAGAGAAGCTCCCTTGGACAGAATTTGCTGAGTCGGCAGAGAATGGGCTCACCACCAGCTTCTGTCAGATGGTAAGACATTAACTGCTCCTGGGGTTGCAGCTGCCAACCTGGGGATCACAGTGTACTCTGTCGGATGTGACCTTACACCATGGAAAATGAACCTGCCTGGTGTTTTGCCAGATAAGATTAGATAAGACAGTTTACACCTTTGTGTGGTGGGCGGGGAGGGAGGTCTGCATGTACTTTCACTTAAATTTATAGTTTCAGAGCTCAAAGAGCCATTAGTGTCTTTGTTAGGTGAAGTTATTGCAAAGCCCAGAGAAACAGGGGTGTAGTTTTTTTTTTTTCTTTTTTAATGTTTATGCTGGTTCTGAGGCTTAAATTCAGGGCCTAGGCACTGTTCCTTGGCTTTTTTTTTTTTTCCAGTCCCAGGTAGTGAGCTCAGGGCCTGAGCACTGTCCTTGGGCTTTCTCAAGGCTAGAACTCTACCACTTGAGCCACAGCACTACTTCTGGCTTTTTTCTACATATGTGGTACCTAGGAATTGAACCCAGGTCTTTGTGCATGCTAGGCAGGCACTCTACCACCAGGCCAAACTCTTGGCCCCTGTCCCTTTTATTGAACAAGGATGGCCCACTACCATTTGAGCCACAGCTTTACTTCTGACTTCTTACTGGTTAATTAAAAATAAGAGTCTCAGGGACTTTTCTGCCTCTGCTGGTTTTGAACTGGGATCTTTAGGTCTCAGCTTTCTTAGTAGCTAAGATTACAGGTGTGAGCTGTAAACACCTGTCAGGAGATGACTTCCCTAGTAAATCTGACAAGCGGCAGATCTGGCACTCAGGGGCGAAGGACATTTCAGAGCTTTCTGATTGATGTAGATTTTTATTTATTTATTTTTTTTGTCCATTGTGGAGTTTGAACTCTGGGTCTGGGAGAGGCAGAAAAGTCCCTGAGACTCTTATTTTTAATTAACCAGTAAGAAGTCAGAAGTATCAGAGCATCAGCTTAGTAAGCTCAAGGCCTTGAATTCAAATCCAGTACCATGAAAAAGAAAGAGTTTTATGCTACACAAATCATTTTAGCAAACCTAATATTTTTTAAAAAAATCAATAACATTTAGAGAAGTGAGAGATGACATTTTATTTTTATTCTCAGGTCTAACAAAGAAAGGAACCACTCATTTCATTTCTCTGTGTTTTCTTTCAGCTATGCATGTAGTTAGGGATAAAGGGCATGGGGACTGGTGCTCAGAGCTGTAGTCACAGTGATTGTGTCAATACTGAGTTTCTATTCTAAACATTGGTTTCTTAGGGCAATGGTAAAAAAAAAATATTGGTTCTTTGCTATGGATAAAGCAGGCAGGAAACTAGAGAGGAATCTATTGAAGTTGGTAAGTCTGACGAAAGGCTGGTGGGAAGGTGTGAATGAGAGCTGGCATGGAAAGGACACTTGTCAGCTTTAAGCAGGAACAGGGACCCAAGATCTCCCTGAGCATAGCCAGTGAGCTGTTGCCATCTAAATATTCCTTTCTGCTGGGCACCAATGGCTTACGCCTGTAATTCTAGCTACTCAGAAGGCTGAGATCTGAGATTTACAGTTCAAAGCTAGCCCGGCACATGAAAGTCCATAAGCCTCTTATCTCCAATTAACCACTAGAAAGCTGGAAGTGGCACTGGGACTTAAGGGTAGAGTGGTAGCCTTGAGCTGAAGAGCTTAGAGATAGTGCCCAGGCCCAGAGTTCAAGGCCCATGACTGACAAAAACAAAAAAACAAAAAATATATACCTTTCTCTCTCCACTGTCATTAACTCTAGAGGCTATGCTGGACCAGTTATAAGAGAACACGTGACCAGTTGGGATGCTCACTTTATTATCACTAGCTCCTCATGTTCTTGAGGCCAAAGGAATTCAGTGCCTTGTTAAGACTTGAACGTATTCCAAAGAAGATAAAGTTTAGAAACTGAATCCCCAGTAGAAACATTATGAGAGTGTGAACGTAATTAGGCCAAGAGGGATCTGCTCTCATGAATGGCTTAACATCAATACCTCAAAAATGAGTTTGTTATATAAGGAGGTTGGGGTTGGGGGTTCCTGCTCTCTAGTGCTCTCCTGCCCTTCTGCCTTCCATTATGTGATGAGACAGAAGGAAGAGTCTTGCCTAGTGCAGGCTTACTCCAAGCAGGACTCTCCACCCTTCAGAAGTATAAGAAATCAACCTGTTCTTTTTAAATGACCGTCACTGGTAATCTGCTATAACAGCACAAAATAGATTAAGACAGTGGGGGAGGTTTTTGTTATTTGCATAGGAGAAAAGTACAGTGATTAATATCGTTATCTTATGATGATCACATGTACTACTTGTTTAATTGGTCATGGGGTTTGAACTCAGGGCTTGAATACTGTCCTTGAGCTTTAGTGCTCAAGGCTAGTGTTCCTTTGAGCCATAGCTTTGCTTCCAGTTTGGGGTGGTTAATTGGAGATGAATGTCATGGACTTTTCTACCCAAGCTGGCTTCAAACCGTGATCCTCACACCTCGGCCTCCTGAGTAGCTAAGATTACAGGTGTGGTCCACCAGTATCTGACTTCACATGTACTCTTAAGTAGTAAAATGTAAGTAATATAATGTATGCTCATGCTGTTGTACAACAGATCCCTAGAATGTCCTCATCCCGTAAGTGTAAAACTGAATCAGTTAGGTGCCAATGACTCACACCTATTAAACCTAGCTACTCAGGAGCCTGAGATCTAACGATCCCTGTTCAAAGTCAGCTTGGGCAAGAAAAGTTCATGATACGCTTATCTCCGATTAATTAGCAAAAAGGCAGGGCTAGCTGTCATAGGGCTCAAGTCATAGAATGACAGTCTTGAGTGAAAAAAAAAAAACCTATGAAACAGCTCCTAAGCCTTGAGTTCAAGCCCAGTACTGGTACAATAAATGAGTAACTAAATACATAATATAAAACTGAACCAGTGGGAGAGTACCCCCACATTTCTCTCTGTTCCCAGCCCCTGATACGTGGCTGATTTCATTTAGTGCAATGTCCTTTAGATTCATTCATGTTATCAAATGTGACAGGATTTCCTTACTTTAAACTTAAAATATGAATACTATTCCAGCATTTCCATATATAATATTTTGTTCATTCATCTGTTGCTAGACCCCTATTTGGTTTTCTTCTACCTCTTGACTCTTCTGAATAAGGCTTTAATGAACATATTCTCTCCTTTCCTTTGGATATATACCAAGCTGTGTGATCATATAATTCATGATTGTTTCTGTTTAAGCAAACTCTATATAGTTTTTTCAGTGGTTGTACCATTTTACATTTTCACTAGCAGTGCACAAGGATGATAATGATTCTTAATATAACTGAGCATCTATACCAGGACAACATTGGCAATTAATTTTTTATTGTATTATATTGTTGGGGTGATATCTAGAGGGGTTACAGTTATATTCATCAGATAGTAGGTATATTACTTCTTGAACACTGATACAACTATGGCAAGTGCTAGCTCCAAACCAAGCTTTAATTATTTGGAAGTATCAGAGGTCTCCAATTAAAAAAAATAGGACAACTTATTTTCAAGTGGAACTGTGATAACCCTTTTTTTTTCCCAGCTGGCAAAGAAGCATGAAATGGTGGTAGTATCTCCCATTCTGGAACGAGACAGAGGGGGCATCCTGTGGAACACAGCTGTGGTAATCTCCAATTCTGGAGCCATCTTGGGAAAGACCAGGAAGAACCACATCCCCAGAGTGGGTGACTTCAATGAGGTGAGCTGCCTGTCAGATGACAAGCCTAGCTTGCTTAGCCTTTGGTATATGAAATACCTTTCCATACGGAAGTTCTGTGTTATACAGTATAACATGTAGCAGAAGACGAATAGATCTCATGACATAGCCCTGTATCACATAGGCAGATGAGATTTAAATGGTACTCAAGTGAACCACAAATGTTTTTAGCCTGGTGAGGGGTGTGTGTGTGTGTGTTTTATCATAACCAGAGTTGGCTTTTTGAAATTCTCCTTTGCAGTAATTGCTCCATAAATTAAAGCCAAAATAGCAGTACACAGATGTAAAATGATTCCTGTGACCACTTGGGCTCTGCGTTCCTAGTCACCTGTGATCTACCAGTGTTAGTTTTAGGGATGCTGTCCCTTGTCCATGGCTCATGGTGTCTACGTTGGCCAATGTCCATATATCAAGTGAATAGGAGGTGGATGTGCCTGTCTGCGTACATGGTGTCTACACTGAACTCCTTACACCTGTGACTTAGACATAAGATGGGAGGCCTGGGGCTGGGAGCGTAGCCTAGTGGTAGAGTGCTCACCTCGAATGCACAAAGCCCTGGGTTTGATTCCTCAGTACCACATACACAGAAAAAGTCAGAAGTGGCACTGTGGCTCAAGTGGCAGAGGGCTAGTCTTGAGCAAAAAGTGTCTGAGGACAGTGCCCTAGTCTTGAGTTCAAGCCCCAGGCCTGACACACACACACACACAAAGATGGGAGGCTGTCTTGAATAGGTAATGTCAATCCATAGGTGTGTGAGATGAGAGAGGATGTTTGAGGGAAGGATATGAATTTAATCCCAAAGTCACTAAATCTGGACATGATTTTCCAGTAATTATGGTAGGTCAAGATTTCCTGTCTTTCAATCTCCCATCCTGATTATGGGAATTCAAGTCACTCTCACACTGGTCAAGCAGGTGAGAAATCACCAATGTCCCTAGAGAGAGAAAGCTCAGTAGATGTGTTATCTTGAAATTGACCTTTTGTTCCCTGTGTGCATGCAATACAGGGAAGAGGACCTATCTACTCATTGTCTACCACATGTACAAATCCTGGTTCTTAAATGACCCAGTAAATTCTGAATTTCACTAGAATCAGTTAAAGGTTCCAGTTGCATATCTATTTAGGATCTAATTTTCCCTCTAGTCCTGATAATGTTCCATAGCCAGCACCCTGAGGGGGTGGGCAAAAGAGGTAGAAATGGGACAGTGAGGTTTGTTTCTGCTTGTTCTTCAGGTGCATTCTTAATCCCGACATGATGCTTAAGGCATTTTGTGGCAGGTTTGGTTTTTACCACAGACTTGGTCTTAGTAGCTGGGCAAATCCTATGCCTTCCAGGAAAAGGAAAGTTGTATTTTCTTCCCCTCCCTCTTAGGGCATAGATGAGTCCATGACCACAAGCTGTGACATTTGTGTAAGGTCATGTGGTTGCTGAAGACATGAACTGACTCACGTTAACATTGCTCACACCTCAGCCTTTTTTATTGTTGAAATATAGGAAGTTGCTTTTGGAATTTGTGGGACATGTCACAAAGATTGTGGGTAAATGCTTAAGCCGGAGTTATTTCCTTTGAGGTTTCATGTGTATTAGAAAGAGACAGACAGACAAAGTATATCATATTGAAATTTTGGAGTTGGGCACTGGTGGTCCATGCCTATAACCTTAGCTCCTCAGGAGACTGAGATCTGAGGATTATGCTTCGAAACTAACAAAAGCAGGTAAGTCCATGAGACTCTTCAATTAACCACCAAAATAACTGGAAGAGGAGCTGGCTGAAAGTGGTGGAGCTCTAGCCTTGAACACAGAAACTCAAGGACAGTGCCCAGGTCTTGAGTTCAAGCTCTACAACTTACAGAAAGAGGGGGAGGGGAGAGGAGGGGGAAGGAAGAAAGGTAAAATTTGAAACTTAAAGTTGAGCCATATCTGAAGTATTACTTTCTACTGTGTCTAAGAAGATGGAAAGTCTTATAGCTCAGAGGCATTAATATAAAACCCTTTGCTTTTTTTTTTCCTTTTCAGTCAACATACTACATGGAGGGAAACCTGGGTCACCCTGTGTTCCAGACCCAGTTTGGGAAGATTGCAGTAAATATTTGCTATGGGCGGCACCACCCCCTCAACTGGCTCATGTACAGCATCAATGGAGCAGAGATCATCTTCAACCCTTCAGCAACCATCGGAGAACTCAGGTCACTTGGGAGACAAGATCTAGGGCCTCCCTAGGACTTAGATACCACCTCAGGTCTTTGCTATGATTAAAGCAGATTGGAAATTGGATGGGAAGTTTTGTAGTTGATATGCCAGAACTAAAAAAGAAGCCAGGCGTGGTGGCGCACGCCTGTAATCCTAGCGATTCAGGAGGCTGAGATCTGAGGATCGCGGTTCAAGGCCAGCCCAAGCACTATGAGACTCTTATCTCCAACTAACCACTAGAAAATGGGAAGTGGTGCTGTGACTCAAGGGGTAGGTAGGGAGCCTTGAGCTGAAAAGCTCAGGGATAGTGCCCAGGCCCATAATCTAAGCCCCACAACTGCCCAAACAAAACAAAACACCTCTGAACTAAGACTGGTGGGAGGGCGTGAATGAGAGCTGGTACTGGAAGGGACACTTGCAGCTTTAAGCAAAGACAGGGACCTCCTTGGGCACAGCTGCTAGTGGTGCCTAGCACTTGGGTGCTTTCCAACCTTGCCTCCTAACAAGTAACAGAGCTCTGGGAATTTATATGCAAATATTTCTGTCCTCAGCTCACATCCTCCAAGGCAGGATGCCTGCAGCAGTTGGCGCTGGCTTCCACAAGGTGTCCTGTGTTCAGGTTTTAGCAGTGCCATTCTCAGTGCTGAAGTGGGGACAGCGGGGAGGCGTGCTGGACGGCCCAGTGCTTGTTTTTCTTTCCCTAACAAAGAAATTTGGGGAGAATAGTTTATTCCTTCTGTCTCCTTCCTTTTCTCCCCCTTTCCCTCTTTCCTCCTTCTCCCTCTTCTTTCCTCCCTCCTTCCTTTTTTTCCTCCTCCTTCCTCCTCTCCGTTCTCTTTCTCATTCTTTTGTACTAATACCAGGGCTCAAACTGAAAGCCTTATGGTCTTGCTTCATTCACAGCTGTCACTCTACGATGTGAGCCACACATCCAGTCCTAAATTTTTGCTGGTTCATTAGAAATAGACTCCCCAGAATTTTCTGTTGTGCTGAGGAAGCCAGCATCCTCAGTTCTCCATGAATAGCTAAGGTCACAGGTGTG
Source organism: Megascapheus bottae (assembly GCF_031878675.1). Taxonomy (NCBI): domain Eukaryota; kingdom Metazoa; phylum Chordata; class Mammalia; order Rodentia; family Geomyidae; genus Megascapheus; species Megascapheus bottae. The sequence continues at coordinate 17,221,718 of NC_143536.1, forward strand.
AGCCGCTGGCACCTGGCTTGGGGAGTGTCTTCCACATGTTAGAGTGTAATGTTTAGTTTGCCTTTTTATTTGAGCATGATGCCCCTTCACAAGTAGCATTCCTTCCCGTTCCGAGTTTGCACAGCACGTCTTTAGCTGAGCCAGAATGTGGGTCTTTAGTTCCTTACTTCACGTCCACCCTCCCCCCCATTTGTGCATCCAGAAATGTCACTGGGTCTAGAAATGTCACCATTAGCTAGGAGGAAAAAATCGAGCCTTGGACTTTTCCCTTCAGTGAATATACCAGGGCCTCTTGGTGACTGGAATATAAGATACAGCAATCATTGGCAGTTGCAAAGCAAGGTGATTACTGATCACCTTATCTACCCCCTAGGCCTGGGTAGAAGGAATCCCTTTCTACCAACTATATGTAAACATTCTAAGAACTCTATCTTCCCTAAAGTAGTCTCAGAGGAGGCTGAAGCCTAGCTCCTGGGCACCTGAGCCAACGCAAACAAAACTGACTACAGACCGGACAGGCTCCTCACTGGTGATTGCAGAGGCCCTCCCTGACCAGCTGTCTTAGGCTTTTATTAGGCCCCATTAAGCAAACAGAAGTAACCCAGGCCTGTCAGTGACTGCTTATGTTCTCTACAACTTATTAAGCTTATTAACAATGACTTATTTCCCTTCCTTAGCCAAGAACATCTAGCCTTCAGCTTTTAAGAGTGTGGCTAGGCCAGCGGTAACAACTGTAGCAGATCTTTGGGGACGATGTATGTTTCACACCCCTTGACCAGATAATGATATTTCTAGAACTGCTTATAGCCTGAGGAAGTGATGTAAAAAGGAGGATGAGGCTGAGTATGTGAAAGCGTTTGTGACAGCATTATTTATAATATAAAATCTGTCAAAGAAATGTCATGGTTGAGGAAATTTCATGGGTTATTGCCACTAGAAAGAGACATGATAATGGTAATGCAAGATTATAACAAAAGCCTATGAACAATTAAACAACGCAGGGGCTGGGAGTTTGGTCTAGTGGTAGAGTGCTTGCCTAACATGCACAAAGACCTGGGTTTGATTCCTCAGTACCACATACATAGAAAAGCCAGAGGTGGTGTTGTGGCTCAAGTGGTAGAGCTCTAGCCTTGAGGAAAGCCCAAGGACAGTGCTCAGGCCCTGAATTCAAGTCCCAGGACTGGCAAAAAGTGCATTGAGACTGATCCAAATACTGTAAAATTTTTTGGCCATAGACAAGGATGGTCATGTGATTATAGAAAAATGACAAAGGGTAGTTTATTAGGATGGTGGATAAGTCTTAAAATGAGTATGTAACAGGTAGTGTTTTTACAATACAACATTAGGCACTCCCATGTTCAATCTAGATTTAAAGCCATCCAACATCTCTGGAACCTGTAGCCTCCTTATCAGAGATAGAAACATACATGTGCCTGTACTCTGTATGAATCAACAAGGAGTCCTTACTCATTGTAGGTCTCACAGCTGTAAGTCAACAATATACTGTGTTTTTTCATTCAGTGAGCATCCTGAAAATCCCCAGGATGTATATGGCACTGTCCACATTTTGTTTAGTATCAAAGTCACTATCCTGCTTTCCCTGCTCTTATAATTTTAGGGACTTGCATATGATATACTGGGAATATGACAGATACCCCTGTTCCATCAGATTCTCAATTCACACATACACTGGTCTCTCAAACTTTCTGCTTCCTTTTCTTCTTCATTGATTTTTAAGACCATTTCATTCCATTGCCAGCTGTGCAGTTTGGGTCCTGTGCACATCACCTCCCTGGAGAATTGCAAGAAAGATACTTTATAGCAATTATCCCCTGCATGCCTATTTAATTCCTTAAAATGTCATCTGTGGGTGTGTTTCTATAAAACTGCTTTCTTAAAAGTTTTGTCAGCTTTGGCTTAGCAGCTGGGGGAAAAATATCCCAACAAAATGAGTTCCCTCAGTCAAGCTCAAGATTTTCTTTTTTCCAGATTTGTGAATCCTCTTGAGCAGTAGGCCATGCCAATCACCCACTCCAACCACCTACTTTCTAGTTGAAACCAGGTGGATGGCGACAGGAAGATTCCGGGACATTTTGCTCCCAGTCACTAAGTGTTTCTAAGAGGGCAATTGCATCCTCCCATCTAGAATATTAGTGACATTCCTTAAACAAGAGATAATGACCAGCAAGCTTGCTGAATTCCATGGCACAGTTCAGTTGGTGGACTGAAGGAATAAAAGTCTCCCATGGTTCTCTTTCTGTGATGGGTGCTAGATGGAAGAAGGCCCCCACACAGCTCAGCTGTGCCTCTCTCAATAAGAGAACCAGGGAGCCCTTTGGTTAGAGACTAAGTGTGCAGAGGAGGGAAATGGCAAGGTATTAGGCAACAGGGACCAACTGAGAAGTGGGTAGCATGTGACACCTCTGGCCAGTATCATTACTTAAACTACCTTTTCCTGCTTTACTCTGAAACCCTGCCCTTTGGAGACTCGTGTAAGGCAGCACAGCAGGGTAGGACTGAGAGGGATGGTACTGAGTGCTCACAGGCCAGGTACCAGCTCCTTAGGCCCCTAGCTCCTCTGAGAATCTGAGCTCAGCCTGGATGATGGACGTCCCAGAGGGAGGGAAAGAATTGGGCAACCTGGCAATTACTGGATTCACACCATATGGGGCTTTGTCTGCATTGCGTGCTCATTTACTTTGCAGCCTTGTTTTGAGGAGGTTGTGGAGGAAGGAAGACACTAAGGCTTAGAAAGAGATTGCTCTATGGTCGTTTGCCTCTCCTGGTAAACCACAGCAGGCCTAAAGCTGCCTTAGGCTTATAGTTAGCCATCCCCCCTCCAGCCCCGAAAAGTTGCATGAGCTCAAGCAAGGTGTTGAGAACAAGCTGATCTGCTTGCAGAGTGCTTTTGTTTTTGTTATTTTGTGGTGTGTGTAGCCTAGTCTGACCTCAAATTCATGATCATCCTCCCCCGGCCTCTCAAGTCCTGACAGTACAGTCTTGTGCCACTGTGCTTGGCTCTACTCGCAAGTTTGAGGTGACCCACAAGTACAGTGATCCTTCCTGGCTGTCCCCACCACAGCAGCAGGCTATAGCCCCAGGCCGAGCATCCACTGAGCCAGATCTACAAGTCTCCAACCTTCTCCCTCCTGTTCCTCTTACAGTGAATCCCTGTGGCCAATTGAGGCCAGAAATGCAGCCATTGCCAACCACTGTTTCACTTGTGCCATTAACCGGGTGGGTGAGGTAAGTCGTTGAGGAAGGGAGCCACTGTCCTGTGGTCTTGGTGGGGGCACATCACAGGTGCCGCCCTGTTCTTCATGCATCCATGGCTGCCAGCTCAGAAGGGGAAACTGGCTTCATCTGGTGCATTTTTTTAATGTTTTTGTTTTAACCAAAATCATTCTGAGAGTATCTTTGGTTTTGTGGTTCTGTCACTCATTGCCAAGTTTTCTTCTTTGACCCCATGAATGAATCCCATGAATTGAATAGTTTTGGTAGATATTTTTTGTTTCATGCTAACCCTCTTCCTCCTCTGTCTTTTGGGTATGTGTGTCCCTCACAATTTGAATCTAGGGCCCTGTACATCTGAAGCATGCCTACTATACAATAGCCACACTTTCAACCTCTCTTCCTTCTTCATAATCAGATTTTGTTAAACTCTCATTAAAACATCTGAGCAGTCTGAGAAAATCAAAGTTCCTACACATCCACAGTGTCGACTGCCTTCACACATTTGGCAACATAAACTCCATACTTTAGCCGTCTAGGGTCTCAGTACTTTAGGAAGACTAGACTCATGTGTTTTCCACAATCCTAAAGTCTAGGTATCCAGTATCTTTTTTTTTTCCTCCTGGATTACAAATTCCTCATAGACAAAAAAAAGAATCTGTCTACCTCCCTTGTCAAATTCCTTGCTGGCTATCCAATGCTCAGTGCTCAGTGAGACATTTATCAAGTACATCTTGTTTTTCTAGAGAGTTAGACCCTTGTACCTCCCTCAACCATTTCTTAGCTAACTGCCCCTCAGCAGACCCACTGTTGTTGCTCTGGACAAATGATCTGGAATGCATGTCACAGTGGTGCCACCCACAGGCTCTTTCTGACCTTGCTTGCTTTTCCTTCACAGGAGCACTTCCCCAATGAATTCACTTCTGGAGATGGGAAGAAAGGTAGATTCCATAGACTCTCGTGTTGGTGGGTCCCACCCTCCCACTTTCCATCTGCTCACTCCTGGCAGGGTCTGCCCCACAGCCTGAGTCTGCATGTCTGGCAGCACAGAGGAGACACTGACTCCTCTACTTTGTTGCCTGTGGTGGGCGAATTTCTGTGGCATGGCCAGTAATCTTGGACTTGTGATTACCTCATTCCCCCAAAAGGAGGATGGTCATACTCTCCCAGAACTGTATGAAAATGTGTGAACTTCCCATAAGGCAGCTCCCTGCAACCCACAACCCCTTCCCCTCCTTTCCTTGCCACCACCCACAGCTATCCAACTGGCCCTTGAGTCAACAAAGAGAGCCTTAGATTTCTGGAGCCCACAGCTTGTGTTGATCTGTGATGCCTCACAACACCTCTGCAGGAAACCTACACAGATCCTATCTGGCTTAGGATGGGAAAGGGTTTCCTTCCTGCTTCAGTGTCTCCATTTCCTGGAAGTGGGGGGGTGTCCCTCCCGAAGAACCTAGAGATTTAGCCAGATGTTGAGATCCATTTTCTTCCCAAGAAAAGACTTCTTAAAGGGATTCCACATTCCCATCACCAGTCCCCAGATGACAACCCAGACCTGCAGTCTTCTATATCAATTAGCCTACTGGCCACGAATGTAGGAAAGAGGCAGAAGGATGAGTGTCTTACCTACATAGGCCCAGCCCTGCAGCCACAAACTCTTCACAGCCTCTGGAGTATCCCTTGGCCTCCCATGACTGATGAGAGGGTCAAGGGTGGGGGGCTGGGGTAGTAAAGTGACAGAGATAGCAGGACAGTTTACTTAGCGGGACACCACAGGAAGTGGGTCATACAGGAAGCCCTCCAGTGTGGGTGGCTAAGGTTGATAATGAAGAACCAACACTGCTTAAGGATGACATTTAGAAAGTGTCTCAGGGTCAGAGTAGAATGACGCCAGGGTTACCTTTGCAGATGTTCAGGTAGATGTAGATGTTTAGGCAGGAAGAAGGAGGCAAGTCCTTTGGGCTTAGGCATTTGCCAGACTCTGGGGAGGGTGATGTCGACACTGTTTTCCCTTGGTGTGGATGCCCTGTGCAGAGCCCACACTGTGTCTGTGCAAGCTTGTGATTGCTTCCTTTTGCTTCTTAAAGCTCACCATGACTTTGGCTACTTTTATGGCTCGAGCTATGTGGCAGCCCCTGATGGCAGCCGGACTCCCGGGCTGTCACGTAACCGGGATGGGCTGCTAGTTGCTGAGCTCAACCTCAACCTCTGCCAGCAGATGAATGATGTGTGGAACTTTAAGGTGGGTGCCCAAGCCCCCTCCTGCTGCTGCTTTATCTCCCTCCCCTCCACTCCTCTTCCTCCCTCCCCCCCCCTCTTGTGTCAGTCATGGGGCTTGAACTCAGCCTGGGCACTGTCCCTGAGCTCTTCAGTTAAAGGCTATCGCTCTACTCCTGAGCCACAGGGCCACTTCCAGTTTTCTGGTGGTTAATTGGAGATAAGAGTCTCATGGACCTTAGTTGTCCAGGCCGGCTTCGAACCCTGATCCTCAGATGTCAGCCTCCTGAGTAGTTAGGATTACAGGCAAGAGCCATGGGTGCCTGGCTCCCTCTCTTCCTTTTTCATCATCCTGCCTATTGGGTCAGAAATTGCAGTTGCCTGGTTTATATTCAGACAACCTGCAGGGAGCCAGGCCTCTGCTTCCCTACCGCCTGCAGGGATGAGCCATTGGATTGAATGATGCACCTGCAGCAGGCCTCAAGTTCCCCTCTCATCTGATTTAGAGTGTAGCGCCTTCACACAAATTAATCTCAATTTCATTTGTCCAGAGACTCGAGTAGATTGGCTTCTGTAATCCTTTTTTCCTTTCCAGGCATTTGCACTTGTTGAAAGATAAATGTGTGTGTCTGGTTCTGTCTGTGACCAGGCTCCACACTGTAGGCCTGGACAATGGTGGGAAATGGATCATGTAGAGAAACTGGATCCAGGCCTGGCTCTAGCTTGGCCTTGGCCTTGCAGGCAGCTTTTGCTTCTAGGCTTTGGGACTGATCATCAAATGAGGGACCCAACTCAGACTCTCTGCTGCTTTTGAGATGGAGCACCCTGAGAACACCACAGTGAGTCTGAGAGGACTGTTGAGGCCTGTCGCCTGAGGCGGGAGACAGGCTGCCAAGTCTCAGGTCATTTGGAAAGTACAATGTGTGTTATATTCTTTTCATGAAGTGTTTTTTGTCCCACTTCCAGTCTAGGGTCCTCCTCATCCAACCAGACTAAACCATTGAGTCCTAACAATCAGACATCATTGGGGCTGCTTATAAGGAAGCTGAGTGTGAAGCCTTGATTTCCCATTTACCTGTGTATGGGGCACTGGAAATGTCCTCCAACATCAAATCTATGCCAGACAAACAAAGATTTTCCCCGATAGCTTTTTGGGCGGCTAAGATGAATACAGTATTCTGGTAATTCAGAGGGCACAGCCAATATTACCAACTACCTCTTTTAACCATTATCACTTTCTCATTAGACATTCTCAGAACATAAGCCTTCCCAATAATTGTGATGAGTATGAGCTGATGTCCAAGTTTTTAGAAGGAGTTGACTTATGGAGGAGAGAGGCAGGGGAATGAGCAAGCTGAGTGGCCTTTCTGGCTTTTCATCCCTAGTCGCTGTTTACATATGCAATTTCCACATGGGGCAGACATACTTCATATTCAACCAGGAAAGTCAAGTTTAAATTCCTAGTGTTCTCTGCTCCTGGATCCAGTGACCTGGAGGAGGTCACTCCCTTTTCTGAGCCTTACTTAGGCTGTTCTTCTGAAATTCTTCCCAACTGCCTCAGTGGAGTACTTACCTCCTAGAAGGTTCTGGTTGCAGATGTCAGCAGGCTGGACTGCGCTGTAAGAGTGAGCCTGGCATTCATATACTTTCCTGCAATCCGTGAAGAGAGTCACACTGGAGATGATTTTCTATTCCAGTCTGTAACTGTCCAGTCAGCCAGCCTCATGAATTCCTATCCCGTGGCTGCCCCCTAGTGGCAAAAGGTGGAGGCAAGCTTTTATAAACAGAAAACTCCAAATGTGTGTGTTTTGCTTTCAGATGACTGGCAGATATGAAATGTACGCTCGGGAGCTTGCGGAAGCTGTCAAACCCAGCTACCATCCCACCATCATGATGGAGTCCTTGGCTTCAGCCCCTGCCTGTCAACAAGGGGAGGACCAAGAAATTATGTCCCTAGCCAATTCATGTCATAGTGCGTAGAGGCATTCTGAATCTACCTGCAGAGGGAGGTGCAATGCAGAGTGACTGCTAAGAATGTGTACAGAGTATTTTGGTGTTAGATTCAGTGATGATTATACAAGATTGAATGAAATTAGATTCCACCAGATTGTGGGGGTCCTTCAGCATCCAAAATCTTTCTGCTTCTGTTTTTCCAGGAGAAGCGGGTAACTGGCCTCCAGGGTAACAAGTTGATACCTTTAGGAAATGAATACTAATGTCTTAGACACTGTTTGATATCACATCCTTGATTGTATAGAAACAGAATGGAGGCACTTGCCTTAAGAGTAGGCAGACCCTGGATGGATGGGGTCATTTCAGGGTTGGCCTCATACCTGGAACTTAGTTGCATAGTGAAAATGTGTTCAATGACTCTGCCCTGTGATTAGGACAGATGTCAAAGGACAGATTCCCAGTCAAGAACTTGAGGGGATCTGTGACCCTAGGATCCCTGTGAAATCTTGGAGGAAGTCTTCAGATCCCTCAGTTTTGTCAGCCATGAGAAAGTGGCATCTATGAAATGACTAAGATGCAAAGCTTTTCTTAGATCCTCCAGTTCTAACACGCAACTTTAATGATAGGTCACTGAATTATTTTGGTACTAGTGATTGAATTCTGAGCCTCATAAATAATAAACCCATACTGAATTCTCAAGAATAGACCATATGTTATACCTTAAAACAATTATCTGAATACAACTGAAAAGAAATCTGGAACATAGGAAAATTGGTGGGAAGTAATGAACGTTCTTTATAGTTTTCTCTTTTTTTTTTTTTTCACCACTGCTGGGAATCAAACCCAGAGCCTTGTTTGTGGTAGGCAAGCCCTCCAGCAGTGAGCTACCTATTCTGCTCAACAAAACATTTTTTTTCTTTTATACTCCTGACTTGAACCTGAGACCTGGGTGTGTTCCTGAGTCTCTTTGTACTCAGGGCCAGCACTCTACACTTGAACCACAACACTCATGTTTTGTTTTGTTTTTTAGGGTTTTTTTGAGTAGTTTAATGGAGAAAAAGAGACTCCTGGGGACTTTTTTACCTGATCTGATGCTGAGCCACGATCTTCAGATCTCAGCCTCCTGAATAGCTAGGATTACAGGCGTGAGCCACCGGTGTCCCACTCAACAAAACAGCAAAGTTAGAAAATATCTTAAAATGCATATAAAAAAAAACAGGGTCACCAGAGTGGAGGCTCTTGTCTGTAAGACTTGTCTATAGAATTAGGGCCAGTCCAGGCTAGAGTTCATGAGACTTCATTTCAACCAATAAAGCTAGGTGCAGTGGTACACACTTGTACCCCAACTACATGGAAGCATAAATAGGATCAGTCTGGGCAAGAAGAACCCATTTAAAGGAATAATGAAGGCAAGAAAATTTGGATGCATGACTCAAGTGGTAGAGTACTGGCTAGTGTTAGGTTTAAATTAAGGTAGACTGATAAAAGAGAAAATGCCACTTGGGATTCAGGCAAGAAGGAAGAAGTTTATTTGGAACTGTGTGCTCCCTCCATGCTTGGTGGAGACACATGACTGAAGGGGGCCATGGAGCAGCTTGGCCCCCACTTATGTAGGGAAAGGTGTGACCTAGAGCCTAGGGCCCATCTATGGTCCCATGCGAGGTGACCAGGGGTGGTCTTGGATTGACCTCAGGAAAGGGGGAGGCCTCCAGAACTGCCTTCTTGGGGCAGGCGTTACAGCTAGCAGATATAAGGCCCTGAGTTCAAACCCTACTACTACCCAAGAAGAAAAAAAAAACACTACACCAGAACTTACGAAATGTAGCAAAAAGCTGTGCCAAGAAGGAATGTAGTATAAATTCTTACATTGAAAAATAGGTTTCTCTAGCTTTTGGGGAGGTTGAAATTGGGAGGATTGTGGTTTGAAGCCAGTCTGGGCAAAAAAAAGTCCATGAGATCCCATCTCAACCTAATAAAAAGGTGGTATGGCTGTGCAGCAGAGATACAGACCTGTTGTGCTTGTTAACACCATTAAGGATAGGGAGGATTGCAGTTGTAGAATCAGTCCGGACAAAGTTTGTGAGACTCCATTTCAAAGCTAGGCATGGTACTCTGCTCTTGTCATTTCAGCTACATGAAGTGGATCACAGTCTAGACCCAAATGCATAAATATGAGAGCCCATTTGATAAAGCAAAAAGGGCTGGGAGGCATGGCTTAAGTGTCAGATCACCTGCCTTGCAACAGAAGACTCTGAATTCGAATCCCACTACAGCCAAACAAAACCCAAACCAACAACCAAACATCACCCATTATTCACGTGTTAATGAACAAAGAGGGAATGAAACCCTGTACTGACCAAAGGATCCCAGGAGGAAAAAAACTAAAGAAAAAAATAGCAGTTAGTGAAATCAAATGTTTATTTTTCAAAAAGATAAAGCTGGGTGGTCTATACATACCTGTAAACCCAGTAATTGGGAGGTGAAGGCAGGGGGATTGATTGTGAGTTCAAGGCCAGCCTGGGCTGTATCATAAAAAGAAAATGACAGCCTTGCTGGGCATGGTGGCTCATGCCTGTAATCCTGGCTACTCAAGAGGCTGAGATCTGAGGATTGAGGTTCAAAGCCAGCCTGGGCACTAAAGACCAAGAGACTTATCTATTAACCACTAAAAAACCATAAGTGGCTCTGTGGTTCCAGGGGTAGGTTGGTAGCCTTGAGCTGAAAAGCATAGGACAGTGCCCAGGCCCAGAGTTCAAGCCCCATGACCAAGACACAACAAAAATTGACAACTTTTTCATTAAGGAAAAAAAATACCTGGTGATTAAAGTTAATAAAAATAGGAGCATTATTATTGATTTTACAGAAATAAAGAGAATCATATGGGCAGTCTATGCCAACAACCTGGATACTCTAGGGGTCAAAGGACTATAGAAGCTATAAAAGCAAAACCTACTCAGATGGAGTGATGAAGGAACAGGGAAATCTGAATAGACATAACTAGCAAAGAAAATTAATCAATAAAGACATTGAACCTGGTAATAAATTGTACCAAAACACCTAAAGAACTAGTAACATTCCTCAAACCCTTTCCAAAAAAATTGAAGGAATACTGCCTAACTTATCCTATGTGGCCAATACGACTAGTGCCAAAATGAGACACCACAAAAAACTACAGACAAGCCAAGGTGCCCATGGCTCATGCCTGTCATACTAACTACTCAGGAGGCTGAGACCTGGAGATAGAGGTTCAAAGCCCTCACAGAAAGCCCTGTGCAACTCTTAATCTCCAATTACTCCAAAAGCCAGACATAGAGCTGTGACTCAAGGGGTCGAGTGCTAACCTTAGGAGGTTGAAATCTGAGGATCACCACTCAGCCAGACCAGGAAAGTCTACAATATTCATCTCCAATAAACTACACCCCCCCCCCACACACACCACCTAGAAATGGGGCTGTGGTTCAAGTGGTATAGCACTAGCCTTGAGGAAAAGAAGCTCAGGGACAGGCTTTAAGTTCAAGCCTCAGGACTAATGTGCACACATGTGCACGACACACACACACACACACACACACACACACACACACAGATGCAAATGTAAGAGTTTAAAGTATAAAAATCTTAAGAGGATATTAAGTTCGATAATAATTTCTTGAACACCATACCAGAGCCACAGGCCAAGTAAACAAAAACTAGACAAGCTGGACGTCATCAAAAATAAAAACTTTTGCACATCAAAAAACACTACCAACAGAGTTTTTTTTTAAGCTATTTTTTTTTAGCCAGTCATGGGGCTTGAACTCAGGGCCTGAGCACGGTCCTTGCACTTTCTCAAGGCTAGAGCTCTACCACTTGATTCCCAGCACCACTTCTGGCTTTTTCTATGTATGTGGTACCAAGGAATCAATCCTGGGTCTTCCTGCATACTAGGCAAGCACTCTACCATTAGGCCAAACTCCTGGTCCCCAAAAAAGCGATTCTTAGAATGGGAGAAAACACACATAACATGAATACTGAAAAGGCAGTATCCAGAATTCACAAAGATTTCCTGAAATTCAACAACAAAATTTTTGATCTTGGGCAGAGGACTCAAATAGACATTTCTCTAAAGCAAACACCTGTGAAGTTCATGAGTCAGTAGGGACCCAGACAACAATGATAAAACCTAACACTGATTCGAATAACTAGTGTCAGCAAAACCCAGACAAGCACTGTGGGTAAGGAAGTAGAGAAAATACAACTCTCATGGCATCTACATGGGGTCCTTCCAGGGAGGAACTTTCTTCCTACCAGTAAGAAAGGCTTTACCCACACAAATACTTCATTGCCTTGTCCAAGGAACTTGAGTAACTTTTTCCCCCTGGGATCTGGGGAAGCACAGATTCTGTCAAATCAGACAACTGGATTGGCACCTGAGCAAGACAATGGAGAATGTTGCCTTGGTCCGGAGCCTCTGTCCCTCTCCAATCACTTTATGAATACCTGCTAGTTGTACATTGAGCTGGAGACCGAAGGCAGATGTTGTGTGGTGATGGCTATGAGGGGGATTAAACCACATCCACTGGGCAGTGAGGGCAGGCTTCCCAGAAAGGGGTCGTGTCAAGTTGACCTTTCCAAGGTGATGGTGATCACCTGGCTTATCAATATGGTGGTTAGGAAATCAGAACAAGAAGGACTTGAATAAATTCGTGCCTGATTTACATCTGCCTACACAGAATTATGCCATCAATTTAGAGGCAATTTTCAAGTTAAGTTGTTGTCAGAGGGTTGTCACCATTTTGATCTTTCTTTTCTTAATCCACCCACATTTTTCTAGTTGGGTTTGGAAGAGGAGTAAGAGAAGGTGAGAGATCCTAGTTTCGCTTTAGAGACTTTTGGGGGGTGGTGTGGAGATTGTTAAAGGTAAGTGAGACTTTCAGAAACTGAATTTTCTCTTAGGAAACTTTAATCACAGAACTCAATGTCAGCTGGGTGCGGTGGTTCACACCTATAATCCTAGCTACTCGGGAGGCTGAGATCTGAGGATCAAGGTTCAAAGCCAGCCCAGGCACAAAAGGACCTGAGACTCTTATCTCCAATTAACCTCTAGAAAATGGGAAATGGGGCTTGGCTCAAGGGTAGGGTGGTAGCCTTGAGCCAAAGAGCTCAGGGACAACGCCCAGACCCTGGGGTCGGGCGGTAGCCTTGAGCTGAAGAACTCAGGGACAGTGCCCAGGCCAAGAGTTCAAGCATCATGACCACAAAGAAAAAAACCAAAAACAAAAAAAACCCTTAGTGTCACAGCTCTTTTGTCACTTTCAGAGGTAGTAGGGAGAGAGAGACCAGGCTAGGTAATGGGGTTCCACCTTGCTTCTTCTTTCTGCCTAGCTCAGAAATACCAAATAATCCCACCACTCCTCCCTTCCAACAGCCATCTGAACGAGAGTCAAAAGACCTTGCCATGAGTTTTTGTTTTGTTTTATTTTTTGTTTTTTTTGTCATTGTAGGACTTGAACTCTAGGCCTGGGCACTGTCCCTGAGATCTTCAGCTCAAAGCTAATGCTCTACCTCTTGAGCCACAGTGCTGCTTCCAGTTTTCTAATGGTTAATTGGAGCTAAGAGTCTCACAGACTTTAGTGCCCAGGATGGCTCTGAACCATGATCCCTAGATCTCAGTCTTCTAAGTAGTTAGGATAAGTGCCTGGCTTCTTGACTGTGGGCAAATCCCTCTCTGAAATGTCATGCTAGTTTTAGATAAAAATAGATAATAAATGCAGAAGTACAGGGAACACATATATAACATAATTACCCAGAATTATTATAATAACGAATCGATTTTCAATTTAAAAACACAAGCGGGAAACCAGTCAATAGCTCCTCACTTCTTTTGGTGTGGTGGTGGTGGTGGTAGTGGTGTGTGTGTGTGTGTGTGTGTGTGTGTGTGTGTGTACATCTACACATGTGCATGCATGTGTGCATGCACTAATCCTACGACTTGAAGTCCAGGCCTAGGCACTGAGACTTTTTTGCTCAACAACTAGTGCTCTGCCACTTGAGTCTTGGATCCATATCCAGCTTTTTGGCAGTTCATGAGAAATTGGAGTCTAACTGATTTCTGTGCCTAAGCTGACAGAGTAGCTGGAACTACAGGTATGATTCACCAGTGTCAGCTCCATGTTTCTTAATATCAGAGTGGAAAAAAGACTGGAAAGGAAATAAGACAGAGGGCTACTGACTTGGTTTTTATAGTCAGACTGCTGACAAAGTTTATTGGGAAGTGACTGTGTAACTGGGAAATGATGCAGACAGGGAATATGAATGTGGATCATTTTTATCTCCAACTCCATAGCTTTATGTCAAGAAACAAGTGAAGTGGGGGTTTATAGAAAAGGTGAACAGGAAAAGGAGATAGCAAATGACTGAACTAATCATCAGGATTCAGAATTTCTTAGACAAAATGGACACATAGACGAACTCCTGCACAAGTTTGAAAAGGCCAATGTGCAGAGAGATGTAGAAGTGATAAACCTGGCTTATAAGAAAGTAATTCCAAAACAGTGTGGCAGAGCCGAGTGCCAGTAGCTTATCTGTATAATCCTAAACTACTCAGGGAGGCTGAGATCTGAGATTCAGGATGCAAAACCAGGCTGGACAGAAAAGGCCCTGAGACTCTTATCTCCATTAAACCACCCCCAAAAAGCCAAATATGGAGCTGTGGTTCAAATGGTAAGACTGCTAGCTTTGAGCAAAATAAAAAGCTCATGGACAGCACCCAAGCCCTGAGTTCAAACCCCAGGATGGACACAAAAAGTTTTAAAAATTATGGCAGACATTTCATTTGCCAAGTTTGACACTGGATAACTCCAGACGGCTTGCCTGGGAAACGAGCACCTGCAGCCTCACTGTGCACATGAAGCCAAATTAATAGGACTCTCCCATGGCAAGGGGGTGTGGGGTCCCCACTCAAGGCAGAAGATGCTGCTCAGGTCTCTGCAGCATCTCATTGATGGTGAACAAACTGAAATACCCTATGTGGATGCAAGATATGATTTGAATGTGTCCCCTAGACATTTGTGTGCTGGAAGCTTGTTCCCCAGAGTGGTAGGACTAGTGAGAGGTGGAAGACATAGATGCATCTGCCATGTGACCGAATGAACTCTTATGAAAGAGGCTATTTCCTACGCTTGGCTCTCTAGCCTTTCTGCCATCATGTGACATAGCCAAGGAAAGGTCCTTGCTGGGACACCAGTGCCACACTATCTGGACCTTCCAGGCATCAGCATTATGGGTCAAATATACCTAATTACATATAACATACTTGGACATAATTCAATATACAAAATATAAACCATAACACGAAATGGACTAATGCAGAGGACAAGCCTGCTGGGTAACAGAAGCAACACATGACCAAAGGAAGGGGATCAAGATAGGGAGAGTCTGGAAAGTCAGAAGTGAGGTGAGAGAAGACTCAGGGAGATATATGAAAGCAGGTAAACAGAGCAGCAGGAAGACCCAGCTTGTCATGAGCTGGTCCAAAGGTACAACTTGATGGGTGATGGGTGATAAACTGGAGTTCCAGGGCTCACAGAAGCTCTGATAGAACAACTAGTAGCCACCTTAGACTCAAGGCTGGGTGCTTAATGTGCTCCAAGGACATTCAGGCCTACACAAAGTATAGGCCTGCACCTGCAGGGCTCAGGCCCAGGAAAGACAGTTCATCTTTGAAGGCCGGTGCTTTCCCATCTCTGGTTCATAGACGCTCAAGGAAACATGCAGACGAGAGATTGGGAAGAGGAAATGACAAGTTACTGACAAGTCACTATCTGAATTTTGTATATGTATAAAGAGGAAGGCACCTAGTTGCATAAAGGAATAGAGGAAACACTGAGTCTTTTATCAATGAGATTGACTCCAAGACCTTGAAATTCATTCTTAGTGACATCAGTGTCTCTCCAAGTGACAGGCCTTTGCTGTCTGGTGTGGCAGCATGAAGCTTATGGGATCAGCCTGTGAACATCTGGCAAAGAAACTGAGGCACTGGGACACAGAGTGAAGGTCCCCTAAGCACAGCATTAAAGAAGACTTTGCCAATGTGACAAATTGCTGTCACCACTGAATAGCAGAAGGTCCTCACTCTCTCTTCTGCCCTACCCTGTAGTTCCCACGGTCACTCATTTCTCCAGTCCCACTGGTTTGGACTCCTACTCTTTCCTTATCACCCCAAATCCAATCTACTACATTCTGCTAATTCTTTTCCCCAAACATCTTTGGAAACCGTTGTGTCTGCTGTACCTGGACCCTCGCCCCATCATGTCTACGCATGTAGATAAGATCTATCTAGAAATGGAAACAAGAGGGTTGTTTTGGGTTTTTTTAATCTTTGTCGCTGTTTTTGTTTTTGTTTTTTTCTATCCTGGGCAAGGCAGGGGGTCACAGAAATAGAAGGACAAAAGGTGAGCAAGTACAACAGCGGTACTAGACACTAGGCTGAAAATGAACTATACAACTTGTGGGTGAAATGGAAGGGAAAAACTGGGAGAGAGTGAGGGAAGGATTATTGCCTTTACCTGACTTTGGTAACTATAACTCCTCTGTACATTACATTTTTTTTTTTGCCAGTCCTGGGCTTGAGCTCAGGGCCTGAGCACTGTCCTTGGACTTTCTCAAGGCTAGAGCTCTACCACTTGAGCCTCAGCACCACTTCCGGCTTTTTTCTATGTATATGGTACCGAGGAATCGAACCTGGGTCGTCGTGCATGCTAGGCAAGCACTTCAACCACTAGGCCAAACTCCCGGCCCCTGTACATTACATTTTAATAACAACCTTTTTTCTTTCTTTTTTGGTCAGTTGTGGGGTTTGAACTCTGTGCCTAGGCACTGTTCCTGAGTTCTTCAGCTCAAGGCTACCACTCTACCCATGAGTGACAGTACCACTTTCAGTTTTCTGGTGGGTAATTGGAGATAAGAGTCTCATGGATTTTCATGCCTGGACTGCCTTTGAACTGCAATCCTCAGCCTCCTGAGTAGCTAGGATTACAGGCATGAGCCACTGGCACCCAGTTCAACTTGAAAAAAAAATCATAACCAATCTCTTTGTGTTTAGCTTCAGCCACTATCTATTAATCCTATCCTTTCCCAAGTAGAGCTTCCTATTCCAGACAAGAAGAGAGTAAATGTTTTGGATCAAGTTTCCATTTTTTGGGGATGGACATTTTGGGGGCCTGAGCATTTTAGGGGCATAAGCTCAGTCTTGTCTTTGATTATAGATTTTTTCTCTTATCCTAGACTGAGCCAAACTGAAGCATCTACAAACTTTTTTTTTTTTTGTCAGTTGTGGGGCTTGGACTCTGGGCATGAGCACTGTTCCTGAGCTCAAGACTAGTGTTCTACCATTTTGAGCCACAGTGCCATTTCCAGTGGTTAATTGAAGATAAGATTCTCATGGACTTTTGTGCCCGGGCTGGCTTTGAACCATGATCCTTAGATCTCAGCCTCCTGAGAAGCTAGAATTATAGACAGGCATGAACCACTGATGCCCCACTCTACCAACCTTCTTAATCCGTTCCTTGCATTTACTTTCAGACAGGCCTCTTCTTGGGATGCTGGCTCTACCATAAAGCATGCTTCAGGGACACCTGTGTTTGTCCCTTCTAGCTCCATGTTCCTGTATGAGTAGAGACTGACCCGGCTTTAGGACTGGCTAGGGAAGGAAGACACAGGGAGGCTATGGACAAACCCTGAAAGAGGGAGAGGGAGATAGGGAGAGCTAATAGCTTGGGAGGAAGGAAGGACATGCTGGGCTAATGGGATAATTGGATAATCCTCAGAGCTAGGGGCTGCCAGGCTGGGGCCAGCTGTTAGAAGCAGACACAAATAGCACAAGCAAAATAAGGGCGCTGGTGCAGGAAGCAGCTTGCTGAGAGAGATGGGGGAGGGCTGGTAGGTGTCTGGCAGCCTTTTCCATGGGGATGTTGAAGACAGACCCCCGGGGAAACTTTCATTCTGACCTTGCTACAAATAATTCAGTTAAGGACCTTGAACTTCCTAGATACCACAGACTTATCCTGGCTTAAGAGTGTCACACTGTAAGCTCCTAGATGAGCTATTTGTTTGACATACCTTTGAAAAGATGGCTAATCTCTTGTAAAAAAAAAATGCTAATATTAAGTCAGGCTCTGGCCTATAATCCTAGCTTCTCAGGAGGCTGAGATCTAAGGATCACAGTTCAGAGACAGCCTGGGCAGAAAAGTCCTTAAGACTTTTATCTCCAATTAACCAAGAAAAAGTGAGAAATGGAGCTGTGACTCACGTGGTAGAGTGCGAGTCTTGAACAAAAAAATCTCAGAGACAGAACCCAGGTCCTGAGTGTAAGCCCCAGGACTAGCACCCACACAAAAAAGATGTAATTCTGGATGTGAGGCTGATGGGATTCTTACTATATCAGGATAACAGGTGGATTTGTCACAGGGTTTGGATGAAGAACAAGAAAAATTTTGGAGAAGGCCCGGTCTGATCTAGGAGTCAAAGCTTGGCTTCTATTCTATTCTTGGCCCTGCTGGGTCCCCTAATTCAGGATGGGATATCTCAGGACCTCAGCTACCCCATCCATACAAGGGTGGCAATAAACATTACCTTTCCTTTGAAACTTGAATGTTTTGCCAGAAACTTGAGGTCAACTCTGTCTCTAATGTCATGTGACTTCATAAAGACTCATTTCTTGCAATGAGTTTCAGGATTTTTTTCTTTTACCACTTTTTTTTTCGGGGGGGGGGGTCAGTTGTTGAGCTTTGGGCTTAGGTGCTATCCCTGAGCTCTCAGTTCAAGGCTACAACCCCACCTCTGGAGCCACAGCGCCACTTCCAGTTTTCTGGTGGTTAATTGGAGAAAAGAGTCTCACGGTCTTCAGTGCCTAGGCTGGCTTTGAACCTTGATCCTCAGATCTCAGCCACCTGAGTAGCTAGGATTATAGGCATGAGCCACCATGCCGAGCAAGAGTACATTTCTTTTGGGACAATGTCACCCCTTCCTTTTCTGAGTTTTTCCCTCCCATTCCTATTTTTCACCTTTTTGCTAGCTAATTGGAGATAAGAGTCAAGCCAGGCGAGGTGGCTCACACCTGTAATCCTAGCTACTCAGGAGGCTGAGATCTGAGGATCTCGGTTCAAAGCCAGCCTGGGCACTAAAATCTGTGACTTTTTTTTTTTAATTGTCAGGGAAATGTAAATCTGTGAGACCTTTATCTCCAATAAACCTCTAGAAAACCAGAAGTGGCACTGTGGCTCCAGGGGTAGAGTGGTAGCCTTGAGTGGAAGAGCTCAGGGACAGTGCCCAGGCCCAGAGTTCAAGCCCCATGACCCACAAAAAAAAGAAGAAGAAGAAGAAGAAGAAGAAGAAGAAGAAGAAGAAGAAGAAGAAGAAGAAGAAGAAAAAGTCTCACAAACTACAGACTTTCCTGCCCAGACTGGCTTTGAATGTGATCTTCAGATCTCAGCCTTCTAAAAAGCTAAAACTACCGCATGAGCCAGAGATGCCCAGATAACCATCTCTTTATTGACAGAGTCATGCTAGGCTATCCCAAGCTGCTCTTGCACCTGATTCTCCTGCTTCTTTCCCTGAAGTACTAAGATTACAGATATGGACAATCACAACTGACTGGTTTAGGTGCTCTTTAAATTCCCCTCTGATTCCAATTACTTTAATTCTCTCTCTCTTTTTTTTTTTTACTCTTGAAACCAAAATTTAGTAAGTTTACACTGTTAGTCTCCATTGATGGTATCTGAGCAAATACTTTCATAAACTCAAGAGAATCACTGACATGTCAAGACTTGCCAGTGAATGCAATCTTTCTTTAGAAACCTTACTTTTATGTAAAGAAAGTATCTGAAAGGAAAAAAAATGGCAAAAAAGAATTAGTG
The DNA here is from genome assembly GCF_031878675.1 of Megascapheus bottae. Taxonomy (NCBI): domain Eukaryota; kingdom Metazoa; phylum Chordata; class Mammalia; order Rodentia; family Geomyidae; genus Megascapheus; species Megascapheus bottae. Next base: position 17,241,013 of record NC_143536.1, read on the forward strand.
AAGTACCTAAAGAATTCATTTTAAGAAATGAAAAGAATGGGAGTTTCAGAATCTTATGTGCCTCGATGTAATATTAACAACTTTTTCAGAAACATAAAGCAGCATATGTTATAGATTCACAAGTTTTAGTTTTACTTTGTCCTCACTTAGAAATTATTTAACTGCCTCTGAAAAATTGCAAAAAAAATGATAAATACAATAAATCTAGATGTTACATGAATGGCAGAGTCGATTTTGTCTGCTTAAATATTTTAACTAGTTCTTTATAAAAATAACATCCAAAAATAAAATGTGGTGATAACATATAACTTAACTGAAGATTGGGCAGACCTTCAACATAAACATAACACTTCAAACAAGTACACAAGTCATAATATAACTTGACTTCTTGACTTCCTTGTATAACATTCTTCTGTTTTTCTTTTTTTCTCTTTTTTGGTACCAGTACTGTAGCTTGACTTCATGCCCTTGCACCCTTGCTTGGATTTTTGCTCATAACTAATACTCTACCACAGAAGCCACTTGCCACTCTTTTGCTGACTAATTGGAGATAAGAGTCTCACAGACTTGTCTGTCTAGGCTGACTTCAAATCTTAATCCTCAGATGTCAGCCGCCTGAGTAGCTAGGATAGCAGGCATGAACCACCAGTGCCCAGTTGGCACTTTTATATATGACTCAAGAACAAGCTAGTTCAAACAGCTGAAGAGGTATGAAAACATTCTCCAATCAAGCACAAACTAAAGTACACATATAATTTCAAAAAATTAGTTTTGGGCTGGGAGTGTGGCTTAGTGGTAGAGTGTTTGCCTAGCATGCATGAAGACCTGAGTTCTATTCCTCAGCACCACATACACAGAAAAAGCCAGAAGTAGTGTTATGGCTCAAGTGGTAGAGCTCTAGCCTTCAAAAAAGCTCAAGGACAGTGCCCAGGCCCTGAGTTCAAGTTCCAGGACTGGCAAAGAACAAAATTAGTTTTGAGATTCTTTTGAGTTCTAAAATAACTATCTTGTTCATTTTAAAATAAATTACCAGCCAGGCACAGTGGCTCATGCCTGTAGTTCTAGCTACTCAGGAGGCTGAAATCTGAGGATCAAGGTTCAAAGCCAGCCCGGGCAAAAAGGGACCTGAGACTCTTATCTCCAATTAACCTCCAGAAAACCAGAAGTGGGACTGGGCTTAAGGGTAGGGAGGTAGCCTTGAGCTCAAGAGCTCAGGGACAACACCCAGGCCCAGGAGTAGGGCAGTACCTTGCGCTGAACAGCTCAGGGACAGCTCCCAGGCCGAGTTCAAGCCCCCTGACCCACAAAAATAAATAAATAAATTACTATACAGCAAAAAAAAAAAAAAACAGTTGAGGAATGTCTGCTTTCCCTCTAGACTTCTCTAAACAATAAATGCTCTTATTATGGCAACATGAAGCACACACAGTGATCTAGCTTAAACCAAAACTCCTGGAATGAATCTAGATTGACAAGACCTAAGCAACAGCTGAATTTCCCCATTTCATTGAAGCTTTTGTAACTACAGCTTCTAGGGCAGATATATCCCTGACATTTTAGGTCTAAGACCTAAAGTGCAGTTCTATAACTATTCAAACATTGGATACAAGTACACAAAGTCCTGAGAAGGACTCCATTAGTTAGAAGGGCAGATGAAAACTGAGGAGAAAATAAGACTATAGAATTAGGTCACAAGGAGGATTAGGAGAAAACTACATATTTCTCAAGTATAGGTATTAACTAGGTAGGATCAAAAGTATATACTTAGCTAAATTTATCTGTGAGCAGGACCAGAGAGATATTCAAGATGAGCTATACCCCATTCCCCTAGTTAAGAGTGTGTACCAGATCAAAAGTAGTACACTCTAAATTTGTAAGCAAATATGCAGAGACTAGTGCTGTTAATACAAGATCATAAAGGGTCAGAAGTAGATCTTATGTATACCATTCCACAGATAAAAACGTTGCAGAAAGAAACAGTAAGGGGGCCAGGAACTTGGCCTAGTGGTTAAAGTGCTTGCCTAGCATGCACGAAGACCCGGGTTCGATTCCTTGGTACCACATATATAGAAAAAGCTGGAAGTGGTGCTGAGGCTCAAGTGGTAGAGCTCTAGCCTTGAGAAAGTCCAAGGACAGTGCTCAGGCCCTGAGCTCAAGCCCAGGACTGGCAAAAAAAAAAAAAAAAGAAACAGTAGGAAGCCCAAAACCAGAACAATGGCTTCAGAAATCTCTGATCATAAATTGTTGTGCTCTCATTTAGTTGACATTATATGTATTCTTATTTATTTATGCTTGTTTTTGTTTAGGCATGCCTACATTAAAAAAAAAAAAAGAGTTTGGGGGCCAGGAGTTTGGCCAAGTGGTAGAGTGCTTGCCTAGCATGCACAAAGACCCAGGATTGATTCCTTGGTACCACATACATAGAAAAAAGCCAGAAGTGGTGCTGAGGCTCAAGTGGTAGAGCTCTGGCCTTGAGAAAGCCCAAGGACAGTGTTCAGGCCCTGAGCCCAAGCCCAGGACTAACAACAACAAAAAAATGGGTTTCGATATCTAAAACTTCTAGAACCCTCACTATGTTTTATTATTAAAACCCTTAATAGAGGCCAGGAGTTTGGCCTAGTGGTAGAGTGCTTGCCTAGCATGCATGAAGACCCGGGTTTGATTCCTTGGTACCACATACATGGGAAAAAAAAAAAAAGCCAGAAGTGGTGCTGAGGCTCAAGTGGTAGAGCTCTAGCCTTCAAAAAGTCCAAGGACAGTGCTCAGGCCCTGAGCTCAAGCCCAGGGCTGGCACAAAAAAAAAAAAAAAAAAAAAAACCCTTAATAGAAAAGATTTCTGTGACCCTTACAAGGAAAAAAAGCCTACTACTTTCACAACTTTTTAATGTATATGTATATGTATTTTTTTTTTTGCCAGTCCTGGGCTTGAGCTCAGGGCCTGAGCACTGTCCTTGGACTTTCTCAAGACTAGAGCTCTACCACTTGAGCCTCAGCACCACTTCCGGCTTTTTTCTATGTATGTGGTACCGAGGAATCGAACCCGGGTCTTCATGCATGCTAGGCAAGCACTTTAACCACTAGGCCAAACTCCCGGCCCCTGTATATGTATTTTAATACTAATGGTCAGATATCCCACTTGCTAAAGAAAAATCTAATATGATCTGGATTCCCAAAATTGAAACATGGTTAAATAAAAATAAGAAATTGTTATATACACAAAATAGCCTTCAAAATTAAAAATGATGGTGAACACTAGTTCTAAAGGGGAGAGAAACACTATTCACATTGAAATTGTAGAAAATTTTGTCCTGTGCCCCATGCTGTTCATGAATTATCATGTTTTAAAAACAATGATTATGGGGCCGGGAGTTTGGCCTAGTGGTTAAAGTCCTTGCCTAGCATGCATGAAGACCCGGGTTCGATTCCTCGGTACAACATACATAGAAAAAAGCCAGAAGTGGTGCTGAGGCTCAAGTGGTAGAGCTCTAGCCTTGAGAAAGTCCAAGGACAGTGCTCAGGCCCTGAGCTCAAGCCCAGGACTGGCAAAAAAAAAAAAAAAAAAAAACAATGATTATGTCGCAAAGAAAACTCATCATATGCATTTCTTCATTCAGGTCATCTTGGTTTTCTTCTTGGCACGTCCTTTGTGCCCTTTGGCCTTTTTTCTTAAATTCCCCCTCTCCACTACAGGCACGTCCACTTCTCTCTCTGAGCTGCTATCTACAGATTTTTCTGCTGACTCGGTGAACTGATCAAGTTGCTCCAAAGATGCTTCAGACGGCTCCTCAGCCTGGATCTTCTGTCCTGCAATCTGAGAAAACGGCACATCCTCAAGTTCTACCTGTATTAGAGAACTCCGAGGAAGAGCAGTTCGACATTTCCTGGGCTCAGGTGCAACCTCCTCACCTGGGTCTTCTTATGAGGAAGTTGTGTGGGGTAATCAATTCTCAGAGACGAGTTGTTCAGAAAATTCTGTTACCACAGAGTTTGGAAAACCACTATCAGATTGTTCTTCATTTGAGATAGTAACATTGAACTTCCCTCATGTGCTTTCTGTTTTGAAACTAGGGACAGTTTCTCTCCAGTGTGCACCCTTATCATCAGATGGGCCTTGATCCATCAACATTTCTGAGTCAGTTATATGTCAAGCCTTATCCAGTGGAACAGCCACAGCAGGCTTTGAAGATTTTGCCATCAATGGAACAAGATTTGTAGCATCTTCACCAGAATGAAAAGGCTACTTTTAATTCTTCTTCTAAACCTTCACTAGTGGAACCTTCCTCTTCAGCTATAAGTGAAGTCTTAAGATTACCATCCATGGGGCCGGGAGTTTGGCCTAGTGGGTTCGATTCCTTGGTACCACATACATAGAAAAAATCCGGAAGTGGTGCTGAGGCTCAAGTGGTAGAGCTCTAGCCTTCAGAAAGTCCAAGGACAGTGCTCAGGCCCTGAGCTCAAGCCCAGGACTGGCAAAAAAAAAAAAAAAAGATTACCATCCATTATCTCGACATTCATAGGCTCTATACCAGGGTCCTTTGTACCATCTTGTTTCTCTAGGCCTATCTGGGTTTCTAGTGCAGGCTATGCATCTTTGTCACTGATTTTGTCATCAAATTCTGTTACTTGCTGCTCAGGTTCTTCCAGGAATTCTTCTGAGCTCTCTGAAGTATGTACAGTAGACTCCAGTTTGTTTATTGAAGCTGTAGGTAAAGTTTGGACAGTTTTCTCATTTTCCCATTGAGAATTACTAAATTCACCATCTTGAAACTGCTTTCCTATCTCTGGCCGCTTTAGATGACCATTTCCAGTATGGGTGGAAACAGGGGTTTTATCATGGCCTTCAGAAGTGTTTCCAGCTGGGCGAGATGGTTTACACTTATACTCCTAGCTACTCAGGAGGCTGAGATCTGAGGATCAAGGTTCAAAACCAGCCCTGGCACAAAAGGACCTGAGATTCTGATCTCCAATTAACCTCCAGAAAATGGGAAGTGAGGCTTGGCTCAAGGGTAGGATGGTAGCCTTGAGCTGAAGAGATCAGGCACAACTCCCAGGCCCAGGGGTAGGGCAGTAGCCTTGAGCTGTAGCCCTCAGGGATAGCACCCAGGCAGGCTGAGTTCAAGTCCCATGACTCCCCCCCACACAAAGTGCTTGCAAAAGCATCTTTTAGAGAATCAATAATTAGCAATATCTCACTAGACTGATTGTCTTCAGCACCCAGTTCATATTCTGAATCTGCTGCAAGACTACATTCCCCGGACAGAGGTCGCTTGGCTTCATGTTGAGAAAGGGTTGTGATTTTAAGAGCCTCTCTGTAATGCTCTGGTGACTGGTATTCACTGGTACCAGTATCCAACACTTTCAACTCCTCAAAGTAGTTCATGGTCTCCTGGATACTTTTCCACATATTGCTTGGAAGCTGTGTACATGAGAGAAGACAGTGTATAGTGCAATGCCAGCCCGTCTTTTGTAAAGGAATCAACAACATCCTCGAGCATAACAAGCCCACCATCTTTGCCTATGTGTTTCTTTCTTACAAACATTGTATTGAGAACTGGCAGTTGGTAACTTTGTATAAGATATGAGTTACATAAGCTTCCTGTAGGCTTAACTAAATAAAACCCAATAGCCTCTCCTCTCTTGCATGGAATCTTAGCATAATCAGTACTACTGTGACCCAGGAATGGGACCTCATTTCTCCTCATTTCTTGTTTTCTAGAAATAATTCGATTGAGTACATACAGAACCACGCTTTCTCCAAGAGGCTCACAGGCTTAAGCCCCTCTCTAGAAGGAACAGATTTTTTTCACAATATCAATGGCCCACCACTGATTACCAAGGTAAAGTGCCACCGCTGTAAGTGATTCCGCAGGTGCAAAAAAAAAAAAAAGCAAGACTTTTCTGAGACTGATCTCCACCATAAAGAGGTACAAAGCTTACATTTGAGAGGCTAATGGGAATCGTCATATTGAAAAGAGAATCACATTCTGGATTTTCAGGGTCCCCACACCTTAAATCTGACATGTAATCTTCAGCAGAAGTTCTAATTCCTCATGACTGCAGTTATCCAGCAGACACACAGGGAATGCCATCCTCTGCATAAAAATAGATGGGGGGAGCCGTTGGCTGAATAGTCAGCCTTTGTAGAATCCTGCTGGTGGTGTTCTGCTCCAGCCTGCATACCCCACACCTGAAATCGCCCCAGGTGTGCACGGCCATCTGGGCCCAGAATGGGGCGGGGGAGGGGGGGCAGATGGGGGAGGGGAGGCAGGGGCGCCAGCCAGTCTGGATCCCCTCCCCCTTCACTCTAATCATGCCCCCTCACCCCCACCCCCCGCGAGTGTCTGCCGGGAGACTCCACCTCCCTGACTTTGATCTGGAGATAATTACTTTAATTGTGCTAAGTAGTTTTATTTATACCTGTACACAGTATGGAGAAAGGAGAAAGAAAAAAATCAGAAGACAATTGTTTTCCATGAACAGAGATACAAAATACTAGATATTAACAAACCATATCTATAAATGTAGACCAAATAATATAGTTAGGGAGGGGTGGTTTATACCTGTAATTTACCCTATTTGAGAAGGGAAGCCCTTGATTCAAGGCCAGGCCAGGTAAAGTTAGTGTAAGACTCTATCTGAAATACAAATGAAAAGAAAATGGGGGCCAGAAATGTGGCCTAACGGTAGAGTGCTTGCCTACCATGCACAAAGCCCTGGGTTCAATTCCTCGGTACCACGTGCAGAGAAAAGGCTGGAGTGGTGCCGTGGCTCCAGTGGTAGAATGCTATCTTTGAAAAAGCCCAAGGACAGTGCCCAGACCCTGAGATCACCGCCCAGGACTAGTTTAAAAAAAAAAAAAGGGAAGGAAAAAAGAAGGAAGGAAGAAAGAAAGAGACAGAGAGAGAGGGAGAGGAAGAGAAGGAGAAAGGAAGGAAGGAAGGAAGGAAGGAAGGAAGGAAGGAAGGAAGGAAGGAAGGAAGGAAGGAAGGAAAGAAGGAAGGAAGGAAGGAAGGAAAGGGGATTTGGCTCAAGTGAGAGTACATTTACCTAGTGAGTGCAAGGCCCTGAGTTTAACTCCCAGTACTACAAAAAGAGAAAAAACAGAAATATAAACCCTTATAAATAAACCCTTTAGGTTTATCTCAGGAATTCAAGAATGGTTTAATATTAGATAATTAAGTAATGTCATCATATTAATTTAAAAAAAACTAAAGAGCTTCTCCATACACATACTAAATAAATACATGTGATAAAAATTCAACATCCATTCAAATAAACTTGGAATTTTTTCTTTTTTTGGTTTATGTTTTTATTGTAATTAATAGAAGGGTTACATTATATTCACCAGATAGAAGGTGCATTACTTCACAAACATTGATATCCCTTCTCATGTTTTTGTCCCGATTTCCCTACCCCCACCCCCTCCCCTCATCCTGTTTTCCCCCTTCCCTATCCTATTTTAAATAAACATATATACAATATACCAGATAACAAGGTGAAATACTGTAACAATATGAGATAACCAAGGGACAACAAAAGAGATGAGAAATAACATAGTACATTAAGAACAACAATCACATTATATGGCTCTTGTTTCTACATCCTGGAGGTCCTTTCATTTAGCCTCATCCTATATATGGCCTTATGTATCTAGGTTTTGCCCTATTGTAAACCTCTGCTAGGAGAGTCCAAAGTTTATACTAATTATGACAAATGAGAGAAACCATTCAAATAAATATGGAAATGTTTTATAATTTCTTAGCCAGTATAGGATATTTTTTTCAAAAATCTCACAAATAGTCAGTGGCTGAACTTAGTGGCCTTCCTTTTCTAGTCAAGAGCAAACCTACTATTTGGGTCAATAAAATAGTAAAGAGTTTAGCTATCACAATAAGACAGGAAAACCAAAAGCTATAAGGCTAATGTCTTCAGCTGAATTAACTGTCTATATATATAAATCTGAAAAAAATTAGTTAACGAGAGTTCACAAAGTCTCTTAGAAAAACAACATAAAAATCAATCATGTGTTTCAATATATTGGTAAAAACTTTATGAAGAAATTTAAAATATATAGCTTACAATAGCGTGAAAATCAGAAGATAACTATAGCATACATATAATAAAAATGCACAAGAAAGAAGACTTGAAACAATGTGTAGCTCAGTGGTAGAGTTTGTGCTTAGTGGTTATTTTTATTTAATTCTGTTTATTAATAATATTTTAATTTTGTTATCAGGGTGATGTATACAGGGGTTATGCATTCATAAGGTAGTGAGTACATTACTTCTTGAACATTGTTACCACTTCCCATGTTTTTCTCCCACTTTTCCTCCCCCTCCAAGTTGTAAAATTTATTTCCAACATATTGTCTTGTGAGCATCACTGTTACACTGGTTCATCCTTTGTCCTTTGTCTCATCATCTTGTTTTTCCCCTTCCCGTCCCTGATTCAAATAAACAAATAAATGTATGTACAATACACCAAGTACCAAAGTCAGATATAGCAACAACAGAGGATAAACCATAAGGGAAAAAGGAAAAAGGAAGGCAAAAGGAGTAAAGAAATAACTTTACACAGTACATTTAAAGACAACAGTCAGAAGGATAAATCTCATTTCCCTACCCTGGAGCTCATTTTGCTTAGCCTCATGCACATAGCTTTTGAGCTATTTTGTAGTCAATAGTTATAAGGGCTTGTATTGTACAATACACAAACACACGCACAAAGAAGGAAGAGGGAGAGAAGGAGGAGGCAAAGGAATAGAAAAGGAAAAAAAGAGGAGATTCAAATGCTGTACGCATGTTCATAAATGAGAAGAGATGATGTTATAAAACTGGTAGTTTCCCCAAATCAACCTGAAAATCAAATACAATCCCTTCCAACTGGAATATAGGTTTTTGTTTCTTTTTTTTTTTTTTTCTGGTTCTGAGGCTTGAACTTAGAACATAAGCTCTGTCCCTGAGTGGTTTTTTGTTTTGTTTTGGTTTCTGGTTTTTTTTTGTTGTTGTTGTTGTGGGTCATGGGGCTTGAACTCAGCCTGGGTGGCCTGGGTGCTGTCCCTGAGCTCTTCAGCTCAAGGCTACTACTATCCTACCCTTGAGCCAAGCCCCACTTCCCTTTTTCTGGAGGTTAATTGGAGATCAGAATCTCAGGTCCTTTTGTGCACACACGGTTGGCTTTGAACCTTGATCCTCAGATCTCAGCTTCCTGAGTAGCTAGGGTTACAGGTGTGAGCCACCAGCCCCAGCTCCCTGAGCTTTTTTTTTCTAGTGAAAGAATAAAAATAACTATTTTTCTTAGTATTTAACAAGTGTTAGAGGTGGAATGGACATATAAAGTCGTGATATTTTTTCCTTTAGCAAGCTATCATATAGAAGATAACATGAACTTGATATATCAACTCCCATTGTGTATTCCAAGGTAAATTTCTCTATTTCCAGACTAGGTAGGCCTTGAATTTCTATCTTATGTGCCAGTATTCATGGTTATCACACTTCTGCTTACAGTTAGCTCCCATTTTGGGGTTTTGTGTGTGTGTGTGTGTGTGTTTGCCAGTCCTGGGGCTTGAACTCAGGGTCTGGGCACTATCCTTGAGATTTCTCAAGGCTAGCACTCTACCACTGAGCCCCAGTTGTTGTTTTTTTTTTCTGTGTATGCACTACTAAGGAATTGAACCCCGGGCTTCATGCATGCCAGGCAAGCACTCTACCACTAGGCCACACTTCCCGTCAAGCTCCAAAATTTTAACCATGTATGTAGGTGCTGCTTTCTCCCCAAACATCCCTGGGTCCTCCTGGTAGCATGTAAAGCCACAGATAATCACACAACATAGCCAAGAGAATGGATCGCACTGCCCAGCCTGGAACCCTGTCCCTCAAACGTCACCAGACAGCTCTGGTCTCAGCTTCTATGTCCCCTATTAGCTTGTGACATACTTAAGCCACTCAATCTTTGTGTGACTTTCTAAATAAGCCAATCCTTTGGTGTCAGTTTTCTTATCTGTAAACTGATAACAATTTCCATCTTGCTATACAACATAACCACACTAATGAATCAGCAAAAGAACAAGAATCTAAGCTGGGCATGGGTGCCTCATGCCTGTAATCCTAGAAAGTCAGGAGGCTGAGATCTGAGGATTGTGGTTCAAAGCTAATCTGGACATAAAAGTCTTTGAGACTCTTATCTCCAAATAATCACCAGGAAAAAAAAATGGTGCTTTGGCTTAAAGTGGTAGAGTGCTAGCCTCGAGCATGAAAGCTCAGGAATAGTGCCCTGACCTTGATTTCAAGCCCCATGACCAACAGAACAAAACAAAATGAAAACTCAAAGGTCCTTCCTCCTCTTCTCAGGATGTAGAAATGCCTGCCTGCCTGCCCTCTTGCTAAAAGGGTCATGAGATGTTCAATATATAAATAAATTTGATTTTGAATTTTGCAACTGAAGAAGAATGCTAGCCTTATACCAGAAGCAGAAATATACGGTTCTGCTTGTTTTTTTTCCTGTCTTTTCCTACTAGAAGGACTGGTGTCCCTTCAGTTGTCTAGTACAGGAAGACCAGCAGGAAGTCTGGAGTTCCTGGGGACAGAGTTAGCCAGCCCTAGCTAAATATTGAGGTTGGTCAAGTTTGTCTGTAAAACTTCTTCCCTAGTCCTTGTCCCTAGTTTAGACATTACTACCTCTTTCCTTACTGTTATACAGTCTCTTATCCACAATTATTAGGTATCCTGCTATTTGATGCCTACAAGGACCATGATGGGGGCTGTGCCTGGCCCATCTCCCAACAAATGTTAAATTGAATCCAGTGAACCACCTGTGTGTCTCCTCCCTTACCTGTGCTGGGCTGAGCACAGCTTATAATGAAAACATCTTATAGGACTCTTCCTACAAATGGTTAGAATATTGCCTTTGCTCTACTCTTTCAAGCTCTGCATTTACAAGCAGTTCCTTGGAGGGCAAAGGCCAACTAGGGTATGAGTTACCCTAGAGTAGGGCAGGAGGAATAATGGGTGGGAGTGTACCAAGGGTGGGAGACCTTCGGCTTCTGCTCCCTGCCCTGATCCCCCTATTTCTGTCCAGGGATTTTACACTGCTGGGTTCCCTGTTATGAGCAGAGTGATGGCTTGGGGTCCCTGTGGATAGAGGTACTAGAGCAAAGAAGGCCTTTGAAGTTGAACAGGTTCTATTACCTGTCTTCCTTCTTTCTTTCTTTCTTTCTTTCTTTCTTTCTTTCTTTCTTTCTTTCTTTTTTTTTAACACAGAGAATCTTTTCTACACTGCTGTTAAGAAGGTTAAATAAAAGCTGTGTAGGTGGCTCATACCTGTAATTCTAGCTACTCAGGAGGCTGAGATCTGAGGATCACAGTTCAAAGCCAGCCTCAGTAGAAGAGTCCATGAGACTTATCTTCAATTAACCATAAAAAGCTGGAAGTAGAGCTGTGGCTCAAAAGGTAGTATGCTAGCCTTGAGCAACAAAGATCAGGAACAATACCCAGGCCCTGAGTTCAAGCTCCAGAACTGGCAAAAGACTAAACATAGAGCTCCCCTATGACCCAGCAATCCCATTTTTGGGCATTTTACCCAAATGATCACAAACAAGGCCATACTAAAGCTACCAGCACAACCATGCTCGCTGTAGCATTATTTACCATTGCTAAAGTATGGGACCAACCCAGATGCCCCTCAGTAGATGCATGGATCAAGAAAATGTCACACACACACACAGTGGAATTCTATGCTGTTATGAGAAAGAATGACGTTTTCCCATTCATAAGGAAATGGAAAGACTTGGAAAAAAACATATTAAGTGAAGTCAGCCAGAACCAAAGAAACATACATTCTATGGTTTCCCTCATTTGTAATAATTAATAAATGTCTGGGGGGGGGCGGGAGTTTGGCCTAGTGGTAGAGTGCTTGCCTAACATGCACAAAGACCCAAGCTCGATTCCTCAGTACCACATACATAGAATTGGTGTTGAGGCTCAAGTGGTAGAGCTCTAGCCTTGAGAAAGTCCAAGAACAGTGCTCAGGCCCTGAGCTCAAGCCCAAGACTGGAAAAATAAATAAATAAATGTCTAAAATAATCCTAGCAGAGGAGCATTATCGTTCAAGAGTCATATATATATATACATATATATGCCTGTAACCCTAGCAAATCAAGAAACTGTGATGTGAGGTTCGTGGTTCAAAGCTAGCCTAGCCCTAAGACTGTGAATCTCTTATCTCCAATTAATCACCAGAAAACCAGAAGTGGTGCTGTTGCTCAAGAGGTAGAACAATAGCCTTGAGCTAAAGTGCTCAAGGACAGTGCTCAGGCACAGGGTTCAAGCCCCATGACAACCACCACCCCCCCAAAAAAAAAGTATGGATGGAGAGATAGGAGTTACACTTATAATAAGCCATCCATTGCTATGGATTGTGTCTAACTTAAAATGCTTGTGTTGAAGACCTAGAGTCCTATGTGACTGTATTTAAATATAAGGCTTTAAGAAGGCAACTAAGGTTAATGAGAGTAAAAAGAGTGGCCCTGATCTAATAGGACTGGAGTTCTTAGAAGAAGAGGAAGAGTCACAGGGAATAGACGCAGACAGGGAAAAGACCATGTGAAGACACAGTGAGATGACCATTATTAGAAAAGAAAACAAACCTGCCAACACCTTAGTCTTTGCATCTAACCTTCAGTGCTGTAGAAATAAATTTGTTGTATAAACCACCCCACCTGTGGTATTTTGTTATGATTGTCCAGACAGACTAACACTCCCCTTACAGTTCTCCTTCCTTTACTCTCTCCTCCACAACAGCTCCTGTCTTCCTAATGAGAGGTGCTACACACAGACCTTCCTGAGACATCCCTGCCCCCAGTAGTGTGGATAATGGGAAGGGCTACGGGGTCGGATCTTGCCCAGTCCAAGGGCAGGCTATGCTCCTGGACTGCTGGGTGAGTGGAAATCAGCTCTCTCTGTGTTTACACATTGAGTTTATCTTCTTTTACCTGTGTGCCAAGATCCTGAGGCTCAACAGAAAGATGAGGAGTTTTAAGAACTTTTGTTCAAGGGAAGAATTAAAGTCAGCTTCCTTCTTTGGTATATGTTAGATAATTTGAATAATAATTTCATAAAAATAAAAGCAAACGTTTTGTTGGTAGTTTCAAAATTACATGGGTGTGAAATTAAATCCTGTCACATTTTTTGTAGTCAGCTAACTGAATTTTATTTTTTTGTCTGTCCTCAGCTTGGGCTCAGGGCCTGAGCACTGTCCGTGGGTTTTTCTCAAGGCTAGAGCTCTACCACTTGAGCCACAGCACCACTTCTGTTTTTTTTCTGTGTGGTTTGTGGTACTAAGAAATTGAACCTTTGTGCATGCATGCTAGGCAAGCATTCTACCACTAGGCCAAACTCCCAGCCCCACTGAATTATTCTTTATAAAATCATGGTTTCTTTTTCTTTTTCATATTTTGTTTTTGTCAGTCCTATGGCTTGAACTCAGGATCTGAACCCTGTCCTTGGGCTTTCTCAAGGCTAGAGCTCTACCACTTGAGCCACAGCACCATTTTCAGCTTTTTTTCCCTATGTATGCGGTACCAAGGAATCAAACCTTGGTCTTCATGTATGCTCAGCAAGCACTCTACTACTAATCCACATTCCCAGCCCTACATTACATCTTGTCATCTCTTATATCATTCTCCCTCATCTCTCTCAGCATCCAAAATCCTCCCGTTTTCCCAGTTCTATTTTGATATATACATGTTGAATGTTATGATTGCATTCTCTGACCCTTCCTCTTTCCATTTGACTTTTCTTGATCACACATATTCTATGGAGATGTTTACTATAAATCATAGAGGTTCAAGAAGAACAAAATGTGTATAATTCCTGTTTATCTAAGTCTTAGAGTTGAATGAGAGAATAAAGACAAAAATCCTCAGCATGCACAAAGCCCTGGGTCCAATTCCTCAGTACCACATGAACAGGAAAAGTCTGAAGTGGTGCTGTGGCTCAGGTGGAAAAACACTAGCCTTGAACACTAGATTTGAGCAAAAAAGTGTCCAAGGATAGTGCCTCGGCCTTGAGTTCAAGTCCCAGGATGGGGAAAAAAGTGACAGTTTTGGGCCTGGTCTTGAATACCCAGTTGAGTTGAGAATGGTGGCTTCCACACGTAATCTTAGCTTCTCAGGTTGCTATGACTGGACAGTCTGAGACTAGCACAGTTCACAAGACCACAGCTCAACCAATAAAAAGCTGGATTCCGTGCTACATGCCTATCACCTTAGCTCTGCATTAAATGTAAACTTGTAAATCCAGATGATGGCTGGCCAGGCTGACCTGCACAAACAAAAAGTGAAACTATTTGAAATGTAACAAAACCATGCAGGACTGGGTGCCTGGCTCAAGTGATAGTGCACCTGCCCAGTAAACACAAGTCCCTAAGTTTAAATCCCAATACCACCAAAGAGAGGGGGGAGGAAAGAGAGAGAGATAGAGGAAGGAAGGGGAGGAAGGAAGGGAAGGGAAGAAGGGAAGGAAGGAGGGAAGGAGGGAAGGAACGAAGGAAGGAAAAATCAACCTTTCTAGTTACCTCAATCCTATCAGACACTTGGCTGTATCTAAATCACCATCAGTCAGATATTCCTAGAATATTTCTAGAATATCCTTGGCTGTTTTAAAATTCAGTTCTGTTTAGAAAAATGTGATAGGCAGTCTCTAGGATAGAGATGTCATCTCTTGATATTCATCCTTATGTGTGCACTAAATTTAATGCCTTGCTTCTGATAAAGAAAATACTGGTAGGTGTGTTACCTCAAATCTGTAATTCCAGCTATATGGAAAGTAGAGATCTGATGCATCTTATTTTGAGGTAAAAAGTTAGCAAGCTCTCATCTCAACAAAAGAAGCCAGTGTCATGATGCATGTAAATATTGTACTAGGAGGGCCGGGAGTTTGGCCTAGTGGTAGAGTGCTTGCCTAGCATGCACGAAGACCTGGGTTCGATTCCTCGGCACCACATACATAGAAAAAAGCCAGAAGTGGTGCTGAGGCTCAAGTGGTAGAGCTGTAGCCTTGAGAAAGTCCAAGGACAGTGCTCAGGCCCTGAGCTCAAGCCCAGGACTGGCAAAAAAAAAAAAAAATATTGTACTAGGAAGGAGGCCATAGGTAGAATTGTGGCCAAAGGCTGGTCTTAGAGTAGAAAATAAGATGCTGTCTGAAAACAAAACCCACTTGAGGCCTAAGGGAGTGCAAGACTCTGAAATCAAACCCCAGCGCATCCCCCACACCAAAAATGCATGTAGATGCTATTGACTTACAATTACAGTGAGATTATGTCCTGATGAACTCAGGATATACTTTATTGAATACTGTGCTGAAGGAGGAAAACAGGAAGCTTGCATGGTACCCTGTCACATCATCATAAAATTAAACATTCTAAAATCTATACAGCAAAAAAGATGGGCTATTACTTCTAAGATGAGATGACTAAAAACTGTGGAGTTGATTCATGATCACTCTTGCTTCCCCCCTCCTCCTTTTCTTTGTCTAAATTCACCTTTAAATTTGTACAAAAGAGTTGTCATTTATGGCCGAGAGTGTAGCCTAGTGGTAGAGTGCTTGCCTGGCATGCATGAAGCTCTGGGTTCGATTCCTGTACCACATATACAGAAAAAGCTGGAAGTGGTACTGTGGCTCTAGAGGCAGAGCACTAGCCTTGAGCAAAAAGTGGCCAAGGACATTGCCCAGGCCCTGAGTTCAAGCCTCAGGACTGGCAAAAAAGTTGGGGAGGGGTTATCATTTAACAAGACTCTTGATCAATGTCACCCTTTCAACAGTCTCACCTATCCCTCCCTACTCAACCTTTCCTTCACTTTTCTTAATTTTGTAGGCTATACTGTAGAATCTTATTTTAGGGGTTGGGGGCCAGGGTTTCATGCATGCTAGGCAAGTGCTCTACCACCAAGCCACAGTCCCAGCCCTATAGTACATTCTTGTCTCCATTTTCCACCTCTCCTCTTCATTCATCTGTCCCTTCCCCTTGAACCAACCTTTTTTTTTTTTTTTTTGCCAGTCCTGGGCTTGAGCTCAGGGCCTGAGCACTGTCCTTGGACTTTCTCAAGGTTAGAGCTCTACCACTTGAGCCTCAGTACCATTTCTGGCTTTTTTTTTTTTTCTATGTATGTGAACCCGGGTCTTCATGCATGCTAGGCAAGCACTCTACCACTAGGCCAAACTCCTGGCCCCATGAACCCACCTTTTTGATTCCTGATGTTTTATTTTTATGAACTTAACTAAGGTATGGAATCAGACCAGATGCCCCTCAATGGATGAATGGTTTGAGAAAATATGGTATATATACACAATGAAATTCTACTTGTACCATTTGTAAAGGAATGGAAAAACTTGGATAAAGTTATGTCAGGTGAAGGTATGTCAGGCCCAGAGACAAGGATCCATGCTTTCCCTTATGTGTAGAAGCTAGATTTAGCTTACAAGTTCAGAAGAAAATATATTGGCATGCAAGTGTATACAAATTATTAATCTTATAAATCTTACTCTTTCTTAAATCTCTTACCCTGGCTTTTCCAAAGTCTTAAAGTAGCCTTGCAGAGAGGCCTGTGTCAGAGAGACCAAGAAAGCCAGGTACTGGTAGCTCATACCTGTAATTCCAGCTACTCAGGAGGCTGAGATCTGAGTCTTACAGTTCGAAGCCCGCCAGTTCCCGTGAGACTCGTAACTCCAATTAACCTCTCAAAAACTGGAAGTAGAGCTGTGGCTCAAAGTGATAGGGCATTAGTGTTGAGCAAAAGAGCTAAAGGATAATGAACCCTGAGTTCAAGCCTTATGAACAACAACGAGAGGGGGAGGGGGTGAAATAGGGAGGGAGGGGGAGAGAGAGAGAGAGATCCCAGAGACCTTTTCAATGGGCTTGAGATTAGAATTCCTTCAACTCAAAATGAGACTTTTGCTTGTGAGCCCAACTGAACCTTATGAGAGCCTTTGAGCCAGAGGCACCCAGATAAATGATGCCACAGAAAATATTGGAGAATGTATATTTCTTTTTTTTAAGACAATAAATATTAAAGGAATTTGTTACACAGCATTCAACATCTAATAGCCAAAGGAGGAATAAATATGTTACATAGGAATACATAACACACAAACCAGCCTCAAATTGCTTCCGTGAATTTCCTGGACTTTTCCTTGCACAGAGCAAACCTGCTTCAGTTGAACGTAATGAAGAGCTGCCCTTCTCACCGGTCGCTGTGTATGTTAGCGACACTAATGAATTATACCTTCCATCAAATGTATTTCCTGTCCTCTTCAAGTTACCTGTCATAAGCAGCATGTCTCGTTCAGGACAGACATTTGGTGCAGCAGAGAAAAGGGTAGATTCAGAGAGGCTAGAATTGTGACAGAATTCAGGCTTGGTGGCTGACTGATAAATGACTTAGAGCTACGAAGTAACTGATTTTGATTGGCCTCAAAAGGAGGCTTTGGATGATCAATTATTCATTCCTGCAAATTGCTTCTGGCAATTTCCTCCTAATTGGGTGAGGGGATTTAGTCTTATGGTGGCAGCTATGACAAGCAGCAGGAAGGTCAGCTCTAGGACACCATTCATTTAAAACACCCACCACATTTGCATAACAAGCTAAATGTACAGGAAAAAATCTGAAGGATATACATTGGGTTCATCTCTGCATTTTTCTGCCTCTTCCTCTTTTCTCTTTATCTGTCTATTCCTTTCCCCTTTCTGCTGAAGACCAGAGTCACTCAAAGTTCAGGCTAAGAATAGACAAGGAACTCTGAGAGCTGCTCGGCTATGTGACCTCCTGCAGGGATTTGGCAAGAAGCCCAATGTAACTTGGTGTTTTTCTAGGCTTTTAGGAAGAAAGGGCACTGGCTTAGGAGTCTGAAGATCTCTGTACTTGGCTGGCTCTGGCAGTGCCTCTTTCTGGGTCCTTGAGCAAGTCATTCTGTTCTGGGCTTCACTTTCCTATTTGGGAAAGGAAAGGGCTCTACTATATTCTGAGATATTCTGATCCCAAATCTGATAGGATATGGAGGAAAGAAGGCTGGCAGTCAGAGAAGAGAAGCTGGCTTCTTGCCTCAGCTCTGCCACTGAAGATCCTGAGCTGCTTGGACCTCTCAGTCCTCATTTGTAAAACGTGTTATATCCATTCATTCAGTCCTTTAGCACATATAAGCTGAGCAGACTTGACGGCACATCTACAATGTATGAGTTCATGGTCATAAACTTCTAAGACTTTTTTTTTTCCTTTCCAGTGAAAAGAAGGAAGAAAAGATCACCCCCAGCACAGTTACTCACCTCCTTGGAGAAGAATCTTCTGGACACAGAGCAGATGACACTGCTTTGCTTTGTTTTTGTTTTTGTTTTCTAGTCCTGGCACTTGAGCTCTGAGTCTAGGCACTATCTCTGAGTTCTTTTGTTCAGGGTTATCACTTTACCACTTAACCAGATTTTACCAGCTGGCTTTTTGCTGGTTAACTGGAGATGAGTCTCATGGACTTTCCTGACCCAGCTGATTACAAACCAAAATCCTCAGATTTCAGCCTCCTGAGTAAAACTAGTATTCAAAGTATAAGCCACGGGCTCCAGTCCTGGGGCTTGATCTCAAGGCCTAAGCCTCTCTGTGCTCAAGGCTAGCACTCTACTACTTGAGTCACAACACTACTTCTGGTTTTTTCTGTTTATGTGGTACTGAGGAATCGAACCCAGAGCATCATGCATGGAAGGCAAGCACTCTACTACTAAGCCATATTCCCAGTCCAGTGGAAGGAATTTAAATACACTGGTTGGAATATAAAGTTCTAAGACTCAGTTTCCTCATCTGTATAGTATCTTATAGGATTGTTTGAAAGAATTCAGTGAGATAATACATAGTAAACATGTCACAAATGAAAACTGTTCATTTTCTAAACAACCTTGCAGGTGAAGAAACTGGAGCCAAGGAGGAACACAGGAAGGCCCACAGAAGCAGGGTTCCCAGGGAAAATCAATGGCCCTGTAGTGACAGAACTCAGGCCTCGTGACCCTCCATGCCAGACAGTTCTAAATCTACCATGGGCCCAAGAGTGCTAAGAAGCCATCTTGCCAGCCATGCTCAGGGGCCTGGCCTTAAGATGAGGAGTGCTCTGGGAATGTGATTTGTGACTGCACGAGAAGGGAGGGAAGATGTGGGGTCCTGCTTCAAGGAGACACAGGCCAGGCTACTCAGGCCTGTGGCTGAGCCTGCTGGAGTTTACTCACAAGACATGCACTTCCAGGATGCTGCTCTCAGCCAAAGGCAACAAGCTTTCTGGCTGCTGCCGGCCCATCTGCTCTGATGAGACTCTCCCGAAGCCTGGACTCCCATTGGTTTCATTCCAAGGAATCTCCTGGAGGAAAGATAAGCAGCACTTCAGTCACAGCTGTAGAAATACTAAGATCTAGAGGGGCACTTGTGTATGTCTGTTTGGCTGAGTAGATTTTCAAGTAGGCCAAGTGTGTGGTGGTGGTGGTGATGGCGGGCTCTCAATTCTGTTTCTTTTTGCTCACTCTTTGGCATCTCCTGTTTCTGTCCAGGAGACACCTACTGCTTCTCTGGGCCTTTTGCCCACTCAGAATCCTCTCTTTACTTGAGTTCTAACCTCCCCATGAATGAGCCTCTTATCCCCTTCCACTCGTAACTTTTTTGAAAAAAGTGTTTTACAAAGAAGAAAAGCTTGAGAGCAGTATAAAATATAATTCATAGAAAGATTTGGGGCTTAACCCTTGATAATGAGCACCTTATAAACTGATCAATGACAATTTCTGGACACTATTTCTTTATATAAAATTTTGTTGGCTGGGAGTGTGGTCTGGTGGTGGAATGCTCACCTAGCATGCACAATGCTCTGGGTTCAATTCCTTGGTACCATATACAAACACACACACAAAAAGCCAGAAGTAGCACTGTGGCTCAGATGGCAGAACACTAGCCTCTAACAAAGTGTTCAAGGACAGTGCCCAGGCCCCAAATTCAAGACCCAGGACTGGCAAAAATAAATAAATAAATAAATAAATAAACAAATATTGTATATTGTATGACATTTCAAGATATGCAACATACATCTTTCTTCAACGAACAGCTCCATTCATGATAAGTGAAGTAAGCCAAACTCAGAGCTACAAAGACCACATGTTTTCTCTCACATGTGGAATCTAGATCTAAATTATAACCGGGCATGATAAACTGTATCAAACTCTAGGAATTCACCCAAAGTGAGACGAAAGAAGTATACTCTTAAGAGAGGAACACAAAGGTACAATGCCTATGTGCCTCTGATAATATAAAATATTTATTGAAATGAACTCCAGGAAATGGAAACATTGAGTTTTTTTTCTTTCTTGTTTTCTTTTCTTTTTGTCTTGTTTATCTGTATTTGGAAGGGCAAGGAGAGCACAGAAATGGAGGAATAAAGGGTGAACAAATGCAGCAGAGGAAGTCACTAGACACTATGCTGAAAATGAACTCTACAACTTGTGGGTGGGGATGAGAAAAATGGAAAGAAAGGGAGGGGAAAAGTGACACTGTCCAAAAGGAAATGTACTTTTTACCTAACTTTTTTTAAAAACAACAGGCCCAATTTCAAGACAAAATGTATGCAGAGCGATCGTGGCTCCAAGTGAAGAAAATTTGACAGTTTTGCCACAAACACTAAAACCCTAAATCCCTTTAAAAGTTATGTTGTGCAAACCAGCAGCAGAGGTGCTAAGAACATGCAACTTTCCTCTGTGGGTAAAGGAAAGTCTCTTAAATACATGAATTGGAATAATCACATATCCACATACAGTTTCATTAAATCCCTATCTCTTATCATATACAAAATCAACACATAACATGGCTTACAGACTAAAATGTCAGACTGGAAACTAAAACTACTAGGTGAAAACATAGAGGACTTAGAGACAGGCAAGGAGGGTTGTTTTTTGGTTTGGTTTGTCTTTTGTTTTTTGCTAAGATCGCAAAAGGACAGGAAACAAAACCAAAAATAGAGGAGTAGAATTCCATAAATCTAAAAACTTTTACACAGAAAAGGAAACAAACAACAGAGCAAAGAGATGACCTACAGAATGGGAGAACATATTTGCAAAGTAGACATCTGATAAGGGGCCAAGAAACAAAACAACTCAATAGTAAAACCAAAATCATAGCTGAGAATGTAGCTTAGCAGAGTGCTTGCCAGGCATGCATGAAGCCCTGGGTTCGAACTCTTCAGTATCCCATAAACAGAAAAGGCCAGAGTGGTGCTGTGGCTCAAGTAGTAGAAGCATCTCAGGGACAGTGCCCAGGCCCTGAGTTCAAGCCCCAGGACTGGCAAAAAAGAAGGAGGAGGAGAAGAATGAGGAGGGAGGAAGGGAGAGAGGGAGGACTAATTCTAAAATGCTTTAATTGGGCTCTTTGCCAATTAGGTGATATCTATGTATATATTCTATAGTTTTATTTGTTCTACTCTCCTCATTAGTCTCTATTATCAATTTTGGTTTACATCATCCTTTCAAAAAATGACATATGATTATAAAGCAACAATACTACAATAATTTATACAGAACTGAGTTCAAGTACTTCTAGCAATTTTTTTTTATTTTTTATTGTAATTAGTAAAAGGGTTACATGATATTTGCCAGATAGAAGGTGCGTTAATTCACATACATTGATACCCTTTCACATGTCTTGGTACCCATTTCCCTCCCCCCCACACCCCCCACCCTAGCAATTTTTTTTTACCAGTCCTGGGGCTTGTACTCAGGGCCTGAACGCAATCCTTGGGCTTTCTCAAAGCTAGAGCTCTACCCCTTGAGCCACAGCACCACTTCTGGCTTTTTTCTATGTATGTGGTACCAAGAAATCAAACCCGGCTCTTTGTGCATGCTAGGGAAGCACTCTACCACTAGGCCAAACTCCTGGCCCTTTCTGGCACTCTTTTTTCCATATATTTTTCTTGTAATCAATAGAAGAGTTACATTGTATTCACCAGATAGAAGGTGCATTACTTCACAAACATTGATACCCTTTCTCATGTCTTGGTCCCCATTTCCCTTCCCCCACCCCCGCCCCTCATCTTGTTTTCCCCCCTTCCCTATCCTATTTCAATTAACCAAATAAGCATATATACAATATATCAGATAATAAGGTAAAATACTGTAACAATATGAGATAACCAAGGGACAGCAAAAGAGATGAGAGATAACATAGTACATTAAGGACAATAATCATTCATTATATGGCTTTTGTTTCTATATCCTGGAGGTCCCTATCACTTAATATGATTTTTTTCTAAATCTTTCCATTTCCTTACAAATGGGGTGATGTCATTCTTTCTGATGGCAGTATAGAATTCCATTGTGTATAAATACTACATCTTGTTGATCCACTCATCAATTGAGGGGCATCTGGGTTGGTTCCATATCTTTGTTATGGTAAATAGTGCTGCAATGAACATCATTGTGCTAGTGGCTTTAGTATGTCCTTGTTTCTGGATGATTGGGTAAAAGCCTTTCTGGGACTTTTTTTTCTGGAGTTTTGGCAAAGTTTATTTCTGAATCCTTCTATAATCAAATAAAAAAATTATAGGTAATTCTTGGTAGCATGTTGCTAGACCTAAATAAAGACAATGTAAGGCAGATATAAACTTGAAGTCACTAAGTTGTAGCATCATAGCTTAGTAACACATTATGTTGTTATACTTTATTTGTAAACATCTTCAACCTGATCACCCATTAACAGTCTGAATGAACCTTTTTTTTCAATAGTAAAAACCTACTCTCACCAGAAAGAATAAGAAAGAGATTCCTGAATATCAACATTAAGAACTTATATAAAAGTTATGCCATAGATTCAGAAAACTCTGAAAGTGGCTTCCCAGACTTTCTGAGAAGAGTAACACTGTTATGGGAAAGAAATGAACAGAAATTAATTATGAGTTGGACATTAAACTTGTAATTATTTCATACTTACTTTTTGTTTCATCCTTTTTTGCCCCAATATAAAGTGGTTTATTCAATTAATTTGGATATATTATAAGTAGAATAATATTTTCAACTGAAAAGAATTATGGACTTTAAAGCCTGACATAAAATTAATAGCTCAAAATTTCATTTACTCATTGAAGCAATCATATGAGCACATTATGGTATAATAAACAAAGCTAGCCTGGTGAGGTGGCTCATGCCTTGTCATCCTAGCTACTCAGGAGGCTGAGATCTGAAGATCAAGGTCTCCCTGGCTGCTTTTAGGATCCTTTCTTTGGTCTCTATTGATCGTGTTTGGATTATAATGTGGTGGTGGGATGTCCTTTTCTGGTCAGGATCTGAGACTCTTATCTCTAATTAATCTCTAGAAAATGGGAAGTGGGGCTTGGCTCAAGTGTAGGGTGGTAGCCTTGAACTGAAGAGATCAGGGACAATGCCCAGGCCCAGAGTTCAAGCCCCATGACTCCCTCACACACACACACCCACAAAATGAAGATAAAGGAGCCATGTGGTACCAGTCTATGTTATCAGCTACACAGTTGGCTGAGGAAGAAGGGAAGTAGAAGAATGAGAAAGAGGAGATAAAAGGAAGGGGAGAAGTAAAAGAACAATGGCAGTAGCAGGAGGATGAGGAGAAATAACTGGCTCTGTTACACAAAACTATACACATACCAAAGCTTAAGAAGTTAAGAAAAACTTACGATTTTGTTACTATTCCATGTTGTTTCCAAGAAAATAAAAACCACTTCCAATGGATGGAAATATTATTAACAGTATCATTACTATGTGATTCTATAGTATATGTTTATAGCTCCCATTCTCTCTGTCTCTGTCTCTGTCTCTGTCCCTGTCTCTATCTCTGGCCTTTACTCTCGCTCTCTCACTCTCTCTCTCTCTTGGTCCTGGGGCTTGAACTTAAGACCTAAGCATTGTCCCTGAGCTTTTGCGTTCAAGGCTAATTAATGCATTACCATGTGAACCCTAGCTCCACTTGTGGCTTTTTGGTGATTCATTGGCAAGAAGAATCTCACACTTTTCTGCCAGACCAGCTTCAAACCTCAATCCTCAAATCTCAGCCTCCTAAGTAGCTAGGATTACAGGCCTGGACTACCAGTGCTAGGCTTCATTATGTTTTTCACTTCATTTGATTCCCTACAGTTCTCTAAGCTAATTAAGTCAAAGGAATTATTAAGGATAATATGAGGATCAGCCATTACAAATTTTTCATGGATTTTGAGTTAAACCTACTTCATAGAAAGAGCATATAATAAGTAGAAGTCGCTTATGATCATCAGGTGTGATACTCTCTGATTGTGATTGCACAGTAGAGTTTTGAGTATGTTAGAATGCTGGTTGTCAAAGAACTGAGTTTCCTGCCCCTGATACAATGCCATGAAATGAAAGCTCTTGTGCATTTGCCATCAGAGCCTTTTTTCATTCACCCGGAATTGAACACAACAAATTTTGCCTATTCCTCCTCTAAGTTCTCCTCATTCGCCTCCTCTAAGTTCACTCATTCTACTCTACACTATTTATAGCAAACTCTGATCATCTTAAACTGAGTTGGAAGCCTGCAGGCTTCAATTATTTAAGAGAAAAATGTTTCTACTTTCCTGCCAAGTGTGCTGATCAATGCTCACTTAAGTGATGTAATCCTCTCATTTGGTAAACTCTTCTCTCCCTGCAGGTGACTAAGCAATCTGCCATCTTCCTTCCTTTCACTGGATACTTTTCAGGCTTATGTCTGATTCGTTGGGTTTTACAAATCCATTCAGTCATTTTCTCCTGTGAATGCAGTAAAGGGTTTCACAGCAAGAGTTGTTCTCCCTGCCTCTGAAACTGTCTAGCTCAGTTTCCCATACATTGTTCCAGTTTGACCTTTCCTCTACTAAAGCCACTAGCACAATGATGTTCATTACAGCACTATTTACCATAACAAAGATATGGAACCAACCCAGATGCCCCTCAGTTGATGAGTGGATCAACAAGATGTGGTATTTATACACAATGGAATTCTATGCTGCTGTCAGAAAGAATGGCATTGCCCCATTTGTAAGGAAATGGAAAGACTTGGAAAAAATCATTATTAAGTGAAGTAAGCCAGACTCAAAGGAACATAGGCTCAATGGTTTCCCTCATTTGTCATAATCAGTAGAAACCTTGGTCTCTCCTAGCAGAGATTTACAATAGAGCAAAACCTAGATAGGTAAGGCCATATAGTACGAAGCTAAGTGAAAGGACCTCCAGGATAAAGAAACAAAAGCCATATAATGAGTGATTGTTATCCTTAATGTACTATGTTATCTCTCATCTCTTTTGCTGTCCCTTGGTTATCTCATATGGTTACAGTATTTCACCTTGTTATCTGATATATTGTGCATATGTTTATTTGGTTATTTGAAATAGAATAGGGAAGGGGGAAAATAAGATGAGGGTGGGGGAGGGAAATGGGG
Organism: Megascapheus bottae; assembly: GCF_031878675.1. Taxonomy (NCBI): domain Eukaryota; kingdom Metazoa; phylum Chordata; class Mammalia; order Rodentia; family Geomyidae; genus Megascapheus; species Megascapheus bottae. The sequence goes on from NC_143536.1 coordinate 17,266,467, forward strand.
ACCAAGACATGAGAAAGGGTATCAATGTTTGTGAAGTAATGGTGAATATAATGTAACTCTTTTATTAATTACAATAAAAATATATGGGGAAAAAAAGCTTTGGCCAGAGTTTGGCCTAGTGGTAGAGTGCTTGCCTAGCATGCATGAAGACCTGGGTTCAATTCCTCAGTACCATATACATAGAATAAAAGCCCAAAGTGGTATTGTGACTCAAGTGGTAGCGCTCTAGCCTTGAGAAAACCCAAGGACAGTTGCCTAGGCCATGAATTCAAGCCCCAGGATTGGCAAAGAATAAAAAAGAGAAGAAAAAAAAAACAACAAAAGCTACTATGATTATAATTTATGGAAACAAGAACCATATCCATAGTAGACTCCAATCCCTGAACAAAAAACCACATCTATTTCATTGATATATGTATAAGAAACTAGCCAATAAAGTTAACACATGTTGAATTGCTAAAAGGCCCTTGTGAGACCCTTCATCATTTGGTAAAGCTTGTTGTGAAGTGATGAAACTAATTCCACGGATCTGAGTCATGAAAAGCCCATAGCAGAGATGGAGTTGTCTTTCCCCAAAGCCCAGCAAGATACATAGCACAAGCTTAAGGAAACTCTTTTCTTTTTTTTATCTTTTTTGCCAGTCCTGGGCTTGAGCTAAGGGCTTGGGCACTTTCTCATGGCTAGGGCTCTACCACTTGAGACCTTGCACCACTTCCTGCTTTTTCTGTGTATGTGGTACCAAGCAGTCAAACCCAGGGCTTCGTGGATGCTAGGCAAGTACTCTACCATGAGGCCACACTCCCTGCCCAGAAACTCTTTTTTGTAGTGGTTGAGTTTGGAAGATGGCCTTCTCTGATTCTCTGGACATAGATCAAAAATCAATTTAGTAGTAATGAAAAAGAAGAGGAAAAAAGCCAGTTTAACTTCTTATATACAGAAGTTATACATTATGGTCAGACCAACTTGGTCTTGAATCCAAAAGAAACTTGGGATTATAGAACAGGCTCCTGAAGATAAAGTGATGTCTGGTTCTTAGAATTACTATAGCAATCACCACACCCAAATAGAAGGCTCTGAGACCCAGGGATTTGGCAACATAGTCTGTGTTACAAAGTCTAATAAGATGCAGCAGGACCAAGTGACCAGGATGGGACTTAGAGCACAGTATCACATGCCTGTCCTCCTAGCTATGCAGGAAACATAAAGAGTAGGATCAAGGTACAGGAGCAAAAAGCATGACTATATTCAAAAAGTAGCAAAAACAGAAAGGGCTGACCTGTGATTTTGGTCCATTTCTGCAGAAATCCTGTAGAAAGTTTAAACAGAAGTGAGACAAAGACACTATGTCACTAAAATTGTGGTTTTATATATGCCTAAATTCAATCTTGAATGATAGACTATTCCCTAGCCAATTCATCCAGGGAAGAGCTGACAATTATATGCATAAAATTAAAGTTAGAATGCCTAATCTACAGTTCATAAAAGTGCCTAGGACCCATCAGAGGAGAGCAAGCACCATCTAGTTTGGGAGAGCCTAATTATTGGAAAGAAGTGCAACCTTCGGCACTTAGGAGCAGCTGGAAGACTCTCTTTCCACTTCCTTGCTCAGTTAGGGCTCTAGTATCCCCTCCCCTCAATCTAACCAGACTGCTAGCTCCACCTAGTGCCAGTACCCTTGCATCAGGAACTTGAGTAGCTCACCCCTAACTGCATGGTGGTGAATGAATCAGTGGATTCCAGACACTGTGAGGTAGGTCCAGGGAGGTCAAATGCAAAAAGATTTGCAGATTTTCACAGTGAATGGGAAGAGTAAGGAAACTACCTTGGCATTTTGTTTAAAAAAAAAAAAAGCCTACTGGGCTGGGAGTTTGGCCTAGTGGTAGAGTGCTTGCCTGGCATGCACGAAGACCCGGGTTCAATTCCTTGGTACCACATACACAGAAAAAAAGCTGGAAGTGGTGCTGTGGCTCAGGGTAGAGCTCCAGCCTTGAGGAAAGCCCAAGGACAGTGCTCAGGCCCTGAGCTCAAGCCTAGGACTGGCAAAAAAAAAAAAAAAGCCTACCAACCTAGGAGGCTGAGATCTGAGGATCCTGGGCCCCAAAATCTGTTGAGACTCTTATCTCCAGCTAACTACCAGAAAAACTGGACATGACTTTGTGGCTCAAGTGGTAGAGCACTAGCCTTGAGCTGAAGAGCTCAGAGACATCGCCCAGGCCCAGAGCTCAAGCCCCATGACTGACAAATTCAAAAAGGTTCTTCGTACTCAAATTGGGGCTGAATTACCCTAATCCACTCCCAATACATCCATGCTCTGCTCTCCCTCCACTGCACCTGTAAAGACAAATCACTGAAGAAGGGTTTGAGTTGAGGTTTCTGTCTTCTTAAGCTAGTTTCTAGGGAAAGGAATTAGCATCTATCTATCTATCTATCTATCTATCTATCTATCTATCTATCTATCTATCTATCTATCTATTTCTATCTAGTGCAGGTTCTGGGGCTTGAACTCAGGGCCTAGTGCTGTCCTTGAACTTTTTTGCTTAAGGGTAGAACTCTATCACTTAAACCACAGCTCCCCTTCGGAGTTTTTGGTATTTAATTGGAGCTAAGATTATCTTGGGGTTGGGAGTTTGGCCTACTGATAGAGTGCTTACCTAGCATGCACAAAGACCCAGTTCAATTCCTCGGGACCACATATATAGAAAAGCCGGAAATGGTGCTATGGCTCCAGTTGTGGAGCACTAGTCTCGAGGAAAGCCCAAGGACCATGCACAGGCCCTGAGTTCAAGCCCTGGGACTGGCAAAAAAAAAAATCATCTTACACTTTTCTGTCCTGAGCTGGCTTTAAGCCAAGAGCCTCAGATCTCACCCTCCTAAAGCAGTTAGGGTTACAGATGTGAGTCCCAAATGGCCAATCGAATTTGTTTATTTTAAAGGGGAATACAGTGTAGTATGCTGGAGAAAATGATGGAATGAGCTGCTGGGTATCAGAGAGAGGTAAAACTGAGGGGCTAGGAAGGGAAAAATAAGTTTCCCACAGAAATGACTGATGTAGGTTGATTAAATCAAAGACTCCCATGCAAGAGGGATTTTATCCACATTTGGAAAACTCTGGACTGGGGTGGGATTGAATGGGAGGTAAGATTCTAGTATGTTTCTATTGACCAGGGCATCGTACTCTTGCTCAACTTTTTCACTCACAGCTGATACTCGACCACTTGGGCCACAATTCCACTTTTGGCTTTTTGCTGTGTAACTGGAGATATAAGAGGCTCTCAGATTTATCTGCCTAGCCTGGCTTCCAACTCCATTCTCAAGGTTCAGCCTTCTGAGTAGCTAGGATTGTATGGGTAAGAAGATTATAATCACGTGCAACTGGTGTGTGGCCATCTTAGTCCTTTTTTTGCCCCAATTCCTCCTGATGTCCTAAGGTCTCTCATGTCTCAGGCATTCCCATTCCTCTTACAGGATCCAGACAGGTAAGAAGCATGCTGAATATGTTTGGCTCACTTCCCCAAACCCCTAGGATGATGCCAGCCCTATTAATAATTGAGAAAGCACTATTTAATTTGGGAGAGTTTAATGTTGGTTCCACTGCCCTAGCCCTCTGTGACCTTAAACAAAATATGCCCCCAAACACAAAATACTTTGTGCTTGTGTGTCATGTTTAAAGTGGCTTCCAGTTCCATCTGAAAGCCCTTTGGTAAAATCTTACCAGTTGACACAACCTCTCTAGGATGTGGGAGGAGGAAGCTGGTACCACCACTACCACTGGCACTGCCACAGCCACTACCAACCACCATAGTGGGGCTGTTATATTGTGTCACTGGTCTACAGTGACCGTTCCTCATATATATAGGTCTCCTAAACTACAAAGAAAAGAAAACATTTTATCAAATTGGTGCCGTGCAAATTAAAATTGTTATTGAAGCTATCCCTTTACGGGCTTATGTCCCTATGTTCCAAACTGTAACCAGGGCTGCTTAATGGTTCTAATGTAATGCTAATGTAATGGTTCTAATGTAATGTCCATCATAATTATTCCAAAATGCTGCATGAAAAACAAATAACTAGACTGTCCTTTCTATTTTTTTCTTTTTTGGCAGTCACAGGGCTTGAACTCTGGAACTGGGTGCTGTCCCTGAGCCCTTCAGCTCAAGGCTACTGCCCTACTCCTTGAACCACAGCACCACTTCCAGTTTTCTGGAGGGTAATTGAAGATAAGAGTTTCATAGATCTGGCCGGGAGTTTGGCCTAGTGGTTAAAGTGCTTGCCTAGCATGCACAAAGACCCGGGTTCGATTCCTTGGTACCACACGCATAGAAAAAAGCCGGAAATGGTGCTGAGGCTCAAATGGTAGAGCTTCTAGCTTTGAGAAAGTCCAAGGATAGTGCTCAGGCCCTGAGCTCAAGCCCAGGACTGGTAAAAAAAAATAAAAAATAAAAGAGTTTCATAGATCTTAGTGTCCGGGCTGGCTTTGAACCAAGATCCTCAGACCTCAGCCTCCTGATTAGCTAGGATTACAGGCGTGAGCCACTGTGCCATATGTTCTTTCAAATTTCACCAGTGCTATTCCAAGTCTTTTGTCATTGCAATTTTTTTTTTGGAGCATTTAGAGTTGGGTTCATTGAGGATGACATTTGACACCTACAAGTACTTATGTACCAAATGAGGTACCTTTTAGATATTTGTTTTTGTTGGGCTTTGTTTTGTATTTTCCTTGTAAAACATTGTAACTGTTTTCAAGTGGCATAGTGCAAAAGTATGCCTCTTAACAATCGCAACCTGAGCAACATTTTTGAGCTAGAAGATTATCTTTAAATGCAATGGACCATGTAAGTCGGCCTAAGTGACACTTCTAAACTTTTTTATTGTTTAAATTTAGCCAAAATGATGACACCCCTCCCCTCCTCCCCTGCTTCTTTCTTTGAAGTACTAGAGTTTTAACTCAAGGCCTTGAACCTCCTTTATTTTTATTTATTTATTTTTTTTTGCCAGTCCTGGGCTTTAGCTCAGGGCCTGAGCACTATCCTTGGACTTTCTCAAGGCTAGAGCTCTACCACTTGAGCCTCAGCACCACTTCCGGCTTTTTTCTATGTATATGGTACTGAAGAATTGAACCCGGGTCTTCGTGCATGCTAGGCAAGCACTTTAACCACTAGGCCAAACTCCCGGCCATTGAACCTCCTTTAATATGGTATTAATAAACTTTTGTTTCTCCTACTTTCTCATCTTGGTAAATTATTTTACTTTGAATGAAAATAGTGACTTTTTAATAGCATTTTTAATTGCTTACTCAGTATAAACCTTGTAGTCTATAGCCACCCACTGGGAAAGATTTATTCCCACAACTCTTTCAGTCTTAAACTTTGCCTCCCTCAGTGTTATGAAGTTTTCACCTAATGTGAAGAATATTCCATTCACTAAAGTTCATACTGATGATTTGTGACGTTCTGATGGACTTGTAGTTCTAATTCAGCACATTGTTTGCAAGGCTGATATACATTTAAAAAAAAATTTTTTTTTGCCAGTCCTGGGCTTGAGCTCAGGGCCTGAGCACTGTCCTTGGACTTTCTCAAGGCTAGAGCTCTACCACTTGAGCCTCAGCACCACATCCGGCTTTTTTCTATGTATGTGGTAGCAAGGAATGGTCTTCGTGCATGCTAGGCAAGCACTCCACCACAAGGCCAAACTTCCGGTCCCTGATATACATTTTTAAACCAGACTGAGGAAGCCTCTGAGGACCTCTGCTGTATGTAGCTATTATGTTTTAATTAAGCTATTTGACTTAGGTTTTCTCCAGTAGAGCCATTCCAGGATATACTTTACTAGTATATTATAGACTCGTGTTCTATCATTATTAGATTTCACTTCAGTTGTGTTGTGGGCATTACATCTTCTGGATTCAATGTTTAGGGAATTGCCTAGATGAAGGAGCAGAGACTCCTTATTAGCCTTATTTTAAAATGAGACATCTTGGGCTAGGAGCATGGCCTAGTTGTAGAGTACTTGCCTAGCATGCATGACACCGTGGCTTCAACTCCTTGGTACCACATACACAGACAAAGCAGGAAATGGTGCTGTGGATCAAGTGGTAGAGTGCTAGTTTTGAGCACAGAGAGGCTCAGGGACAGTGTCCAGGACTGGCAAAGAGAGAGAGAGAAAGAGAGAGAGCGGGAGGGGGGGGAGATCTCACCAGCTCACACCTGTAATCCTAGCAGGAAAGTTCATGAGACTGCTTCTCCACCAGAAAAACCAGAAAGTGGAGTGGTGGCTCAAATGGTAGAGCACTATCCTTGAGCAAAAGAACAGCATCATCCTTGAGGCTTGAACTCAGAACAAGGGGAGAGAGAGAAAGGGGGGTGGGTGGGAGATGGGCCAGGAGTTTGGCCAAGTGGTAGAGTGCTCACCTAGCATGCACCAGCACCTGGGTTCGATTCCTCGGTATCACATATATAGAAAAAGCCAGAGGTTGTGCTGTGGCTCAAGTGGTAGAGCTCTAGCCTTGAGAAAGCCCAAAGACAGTGCTCAGGCCCTCCTCAGGAAGAGGAAGAGGAGGAGGAGGAGGAGGAGGAGGAGGAGGAGGAGGAGGAGGAGGAGGAGGAGGAGGACGACGACGACGACGACGACGACGACAACGACGACGACAACGACGACAACGAGGAGAAGGAGTTGTTCTCCCATTTTCTGGAGGTTATCATGGCGTAAAGAGGGCTAAAATTTTTCCATGTAAACAAGTCAGAAAATGGACCTCATTACCTCCACAACCTCCACTTTGCTCACTAGTTGTGAGCAAAGAAGTTTAACAATAGTGAGTTCATGCTCTGGAACTGGCACCCCCCCCAAGAAAGGTTGAAAATGGAGTGCAGGTCCATAAACAACCAAGTGGTTGACCCTTGGCATTCCCAAGAGATGTTATCTTAGTGGGAATTGCCCTGCTCTAGCCTAATAGAGTGTCCTGATAAGTCTTATAGGGGAAGACAGTTTTGGACTTACCACCACATCCAGGGGGAGTGGCCTCTCATGACGCCCCATGGTTCTGGCTCCATGTCTGGATGGAGGGCTGGTTGAAATGCAGTTGAAGCAGGTAGAAGACTGTGAAGGAACAGGGATTTAAAGCAGCAACATTCAATTCTACGTATTTACTGTCATCAGGCAGAGACATCTAAGATCCTCCTGCCATAAGTTTAGTCTGTTGTTTTGTTTTGTTTTTTCTATTTTACTTTTTGGTTGGTCATGGGGCTTGAACTCTGGGCCTGGGCACTGTCCCTGAGCTCTTCAGCTCAAGGCTAGTGCTCTACCACTTGAGCTACAGTGCCACTTCTGGTTTTCTCATGGTTAATTGGAGATATGAGACTCATAGACTTTTGTGCCTGGGCTGGATTTGAACCATGGTCCTCAGATCTCAGCCTCCTGAGTAGCTAGGATTATAGGTGTGAGCCAACGGTGCCCGGCTTTAGTCCATTCTTTAGAGTTTTGATTGTATAAAAGTATAAGCGATGAAGCATATGGTATTTTAGCCTTGATAGTGGGCAAAACAAAAATAGTTTGTAAAATAGAGCTGTAAAATAGTATGGCAATGCAATGACCCATTCAAAGGTCATTCTTTTTTCTGAATTCACCATTTCTTTCTCTCTCTCCCTCTCTCTCTCTTTCTCCCTCCCTCCCTCCCTCCTTCTCTCTCTCTCTCTCCCTTCTTCCCTCCCTCCTTCTTCTTCTTCCCCTCTCTCTCTCTGTCGCTTTGCCATACCTGGAGCTTGGACTCAGGGCCTGGGTGATGTCTCTGAGCCTCTTTGTGCTCAAGGCTAGGGCTCTACCACTTGAGCCACAGCATCACTTCCAGGTATTTTCTGAGTAGTGTATTGGAGATGAGAGTCTCATGGATTTTAGTGCCCTGGCTGGCTTGAATCTTCAGATCTCAGCTTCCTGAGTAGCTAAGATTACAGACATGAGCCACTGGCACCCAGCCAGGCCATTTCATGGCATGAGACATCTTTTTCTTAGACTTTAAAGCTATTGGTAAATCAGTCAGCTAAGTTTCTCCTGAGGAAGCTTTTTTACTATTTCCTATAGTTACAGATAAACACAGATATCTCCCCATGCCGCAAATCCCTGGTTCCTCTAGGAATCTCACATCTCTTTTTCACTATTCAATACCACAAATTCAAAAATTGTTCAAATTTCCCAATTAAAACAAATGGCTTAAGGCTCTGAGAACCTTAAAAAAAAAAAAGAGCTCAAACTAAAAGGAGCTAGGAAAAGAACAAGGTCCAAACTGTACCTGTGAATTCAAGGGTTAATTTCTGTGCTTCACCAAACGGAGGGGGTGGAGCCAAACAATGGAGATCTGAAATGGAAGGAAAACAAACCCCCAAATGAAGTTAATTTCAGCAGTTGCAGCAATCTTCCCCTCTTACCATTGGGGCCAAGATTGACTAGTAATCGGTGGCAATCCTGTCAGTCCAGCTTTGTCCTCTTGGATAGCGTGCCCGATTTGTGCCCAGGGCAGAAACCCATACTGAGTGTCCCAGTAACTGAGGCTCAGCCACTTTTTCCAAGAAGGAAATCAAGTGGAAAAGTTGATGAGGAAGTAGGAAAAGGAACTATCATTGCAGTGTGGCCACACAGAGAGGACAAGTCTAAGGGCTATCCTCAGTGTGATAATGGCACACTAGTGATTAAGTAGCAGGAAAGAAACCAAGGTAAGGGCCGGGAGTTTGGCCTAGTGGTTAAAGTGCTTGCCTAGCATGCATGAAGACCCGGGTTCGATTCCTCGGTACCACATACATAGAAAAAAGCCGGAAGTGGTGCTGAGGCTCAAGTGGTAGAGCTCTAGCCTTGAGAAAGTCCAAGGATAGTGCTCAGGCCCTGAGCTCAAGCCCAGGATTGGCAAAAAAACAAACAAACAAAGAAACCAAGGTAAGATTTGAGGAATTTCACAGAAAACAGTCCTACCAAGGCCGAAGATATTCCTGCATCTCTGGGACCAATTCCATTAGCTTCACGGGATGTGTATCTATCTGGCCTGTGGTCCTAGGAAAGAGTAATCTCTGTTTGCTTTTCAAGATATTAAATCAGACTTGATAGTTAAAATAAAACTGAAGGCAAGGGCTACTTGGAAAGAACAGATAAGTGGGGGAGAAAATGAAATTAGATGGATGGATCATTACCTTATTCTTCGCTGGTCTCATTTGTGAAGGCTCCTTGGACCTCTTGGGGATGAGGGTTTCATCATGATTTGTGGGAGAAGAGAAGGGGACACATACATTCAGTCTATCCTACCATGCTACCTCATCTCCCACGCCAAGCATTGGTGGACACAGAACAGGCTTATTGTATGTGCAAGGGTTCACCCTGAGTGTCAGTTTGGAATATCTTAGATCTAGTGGGTCAGGACACTTAGGATAACAATAGGAAAAGGAGATTTTTATGAGTGTTGAAAAACAGATGATGGGGCTTGGAGTGTAGTTTAGTGGTACAGTGTTTGCCTAGCATGCACAAAGCCTGAGTTCGATTCCTCAGTACCACTCACACAGAAAAAGCCTGAAGTGGTGCTATAGCTCAAGTAGTAGAGTGCTAGCCTTGAGCAAAAAATGCTCAAAGACAGTGCCTAGACCCTGAGTTCAAGCCCCAGGACAGAAGAAGGAAGAGGAGGAGGAAGAGGAGGAGGAGGAGGAAGAGGAGGAGGAAGAGGAGGAGGAGGAGGAGGAGGGGGAGGAGGAGGAGGAGGGGGAGGAGGAGGAGGAGGAGAAAGAGGAGAGATAAAGCCTTTGGGAAGAGGTAGAGCCCCAAAGGCAGCTGACCTAGAAGATGGAGTGGTCTGACCCTAAGAGAATGAATGAGCAGGGAGCTGAATGAGTGCGTGAACTACCTTAGCACTGGTAGGGAGAGCAGCAAAACTCTACATAGACAGGGGGAACAACGGTGAGAGAGGACAGATGTGGGCTATGGAAGAAGGAAGATGTACACAGTGTGGTAGGTTCCCCTGGGCTTGTTCTACCTGACATCTTCCTGGACTATGAGCACAAGACTCTCCCAGGTAAGTCCTATGCAGGGGCCACCAGACATTTTTTTTTTTTCTCCTTGTGACTTCCCTGAACTCTCCAGTTGTAGCTTCTGAAGAGAAAGCTGGATGACTCTATCCCCCATGAATGACTTTCCCTGGACTGTGGCCCACAACCGGGACCTTCCACCCAAGGGTGGGAGAACTGACAGGCAGTCACAGCCAGGGGAGGCAAGGTGTGGGCACAGCTGCTATTTCTAACTGCTGGAGGGAAGGGAACCTTGACTATTTGAAAAGCAGGCTGCTTGTCAGGGGTGGAGCCCAACTCAGAGCTGTCAGGGCTGTCACATGGAAAGCACTTGGCAGGGGGCGGCAACAGGGGGCTTGGACTGACAGGGCTGTGATTTTGAGAGAAATGTCTTTAAGAAAGCCATTTAAAGCAGGAGAGAAATATTATTATTAGATAATGGCTGTCAGGCTCTTTTTTGAGGTGTTCTCTGAGGATTTCATAATCTTCTCATCCTTACATGGTAAGCCCTTCCTGGCTGGGGGCCATGAACTGTGCCTCTGGAGGTTTCACCCCAGCCCTGGGCATGTAACAAGTGTCCGGGGGCATTTGCTGCCCGACCAATGGTCACTTGGGTAAAGGTGGTGTTTATAAATAAGCCTTTAGGCTTTGTTAATAAACTACACTGTTGGTTGAATATTTGGATCTTTCATCTGAATATTTGGGCCCATGGAGCCCACCTAGGACCAGATATAGTACCAGACCCCTCAGCAGGAGCAGCAGAGGATAGGGCCCTGGGGATCACCCACCTGAGACTCAGTTTCCTTATGGCCTTCCTGTAGGGCCTTCTTCATTTTTCCTTCTCATAGTCAGCTCTTGCTCTATCAGGCTTGTCTCCTGAGCCCCCATTCTTCCCAGACGACCCCCGTCCCTAGGCTTGAAATCATTTCTCTCCTTTCTGTGTGTGCTGCTGGGATTTTAATACCTGTCCCAATGTCAGTAACTCCAAAAAATTAACCTTGTGATTAGTTACACTTTTTCCCTTTGCCAAACCTACCCATGCTGCCTCCTGCTAGAGCTCCTCATCTACTGCCAGATAAAGTCCAGACTCACTTTAGTGTTCATTCATGGCTTAGTCTCCCTGCACCCAAGACTATTTGGACTCTGGCTCTAGAGGCTTCCCTGCCAGGGTATTCCCAGCTCTTCTTTATCTGTTGAACAACTACAGATGGGAGGAGGGTATTATTTTAGTTCATTTTATTGTTTGGAATTCTGGGGGTGGAGCTAGGGCCTTGCACATACTAAACAGGAGGTGCCTATAAGCTATATCTTGTCCCTGGAAGGGAGATTTTAAGTGCATAGATATTATCAAAATGTCCTTCCCATAGGCCGGGAGTGTGGCTTAGTGGTAGAGTGCTTGCCTAGCATGTAGTAAGCCCTGAGTTTGATTCCTCAGTACCACATACATAACAAAAGCCAGAACTGTTGGTCACAGACAGTGCCCAGACCTGAGTTCAAGCACCAGGACTGACAAAAAAGAATCCACTGCTGCACAGGAAACTGTCATTTTGAATCCAGGAAATGTGAGAATGTGGGAGGGAACAACATCTGTAAACTTTTCCTCAAGAAAAAAAGAAAGAAAGAAAAAAAAACAAAACAAAACAAAACCATGAGCTAATGTGTGGGGACTAAGTCTATTTGCCAGCAACCCTTCTTCCCAAGTTGGCAAGTGGAACTCCAGATCACAAAAGTGGAAGAGCCAATTTGTCTAACCATGTGTAAAGCTCTGTGTGTAGTCCTCAATACAATGTTGAGAGAGAGAGAGACAGAGAGAGAGAGAGAAAGAGAGAGAGAGAGTTGTATTTAACATAATTTCCTACTGAATTAAAATTTCCTAGTTGGATCTATGCACAGATCCTGAAGCTATACATTAATCCTTGTGCATGCTCATCCTGTCCATCAGTTTGTAAACTTCTTGTGGAGTCATTGAATGGCTTTTCTTATTTCTTCTATCCTGGAAGGGGGAGGGTCCCAATAGTCCCCTGCTGCCGGGCTGAGGACAACCTGCAGAGTCCCTATGTGTTGTGACTCAAACCCCTCTCTCCTTGCAGCTATGCCCTTTGCCTTCTGTACAAGAGAGAAGCTCCCTTGGACAGAATTTGCTGAGTCGGCAGAGAATGGGCTCACCACCAGCTTCTGTCAGATGGTAAGACATTAACTGCTCCTGGGGTTGCAGCCGCCAACCTGGGGATCACAGTGTACTCTGTCGGATGGGACCTTACACCATGGAAAATGAACCTGCCTGGTGTTTTGCCAGATAAGATTAGATAAGACTATTTGCGCCAGTTGCTCCTGGCTACTCAGGAGGCTGAGATCTCAGGATCACTGTTCAAAGCTAGCCCAGGCATAAATGTCCACGAGACTCTTATCTTCAATTAACCACCAGAAAGCTGGAAGTAGCACTGTGGCCAAAGTGACAGAGTGCTAGCCCTGAGCTGAAGAGCTCAGGGACAGTGCCAAGCCCAGAATTCAAGCCCCAAGACTGACAAAAAAAAAAAGGCTATTTGCTACCTTTTTAAAAAGTATACTTTCACTTAAATTTGTAGTGTCTCAGAGCCAAAGAGCTCTTAGTGCTTTTGTCAAGTGAGGTTGCTACAGCCCATAGAGACAGAGTATGATTATTTATTCTTTTTGTGCCAATATTGGGCTTGAACTCAGAACCCAGATGCTGTCCCTTAGGTTTTTTGCTCGAGGTTGGCAGTCTATCTCTTGAACCACAGCTCCACTTAGGGCTTTTTGGTGGTTAATTGGTGATAAGAGTCTGACAGTCTTTCCTGCCTGGGCTGGCTTTGAACCAGGATCCTCAAATCTCAACCTCCTGAGTAGCTGATATTAGAGATGAGCCACCCATATATGGCTGGACAGAGTAAGTCTGGCAAGAGGCAGATCTAGTGCTCAGATATGAATTCATTTAAAAATGAGCTTTCCAGAAGGTAAATGACTGGAGACATAAAGCAAATTCATGATTCCCAGGGAAGAATTCGTGGTTGTGAGGGAAGAAGGAGCATACAGCTTTTGTTTGAAGTGATAAAAAAATGTCCCAAAATTAGATTGTGATATTTGCTCAATTCTGTGAATATACTAAAAAACCCACTTAAGTGCATACTTTAAAGAGTGAGTTTTATGCTTGCGATTTAATAAATCTGTTATCTAAAAAACTCAGTAACATTCAAAGAGGTGACAGATGGTAATTTGTCTTTATTCTGGGTTCTGACAAAAGCATCACTCATTTCATATCTCGGTGTTCTCTTTCAGAGTTTATACATACATTTAAAGTTTTAGGCAGAGCTGTAGTCATAGTGATTTTTATCAATACTGAGTTCCTATTCTAAACATTGGTATTCTTAGGATAACAGAATAAAAATCTCTCATTCATCAGGCTGTAGATTCTTTGCTATGGATAAAGCAGATAGAAAATTGGATGGGAAGCTATTGTAGTTAATAAGCCTGAACTAAGGCTGGTGAGAGGGTGTGAATGAAAACTGGTACTGGGAGGACACTTGCCAGCTTTAAGCAGAGACAGACCTCCATGGACACAGCCCCTAGTGGTGCCATTCAAACCTTTCCTTATCCACTGTCATTAAAGCTAGAGGTTATGATAGACCAATCAGAATACAGGGCACGTGACCAGCTGGGCTGCTCACCTTTATTATCATTTAGTGCCTGCTATGACTTGAATGTATTCAAGTCATAGAAACTTGACCCCCATCCCCATGATGGGTGTTACAAGGGAGGTCTTTTAAGAGCTGAGCGTTCTGGGCCGGGAGTTTGGCCTAGTGGTAGCGTGCTTGCCTAGCATGCACGAAGACCCGGGTTCGATTCCTCAGTACCACATACATAGAAAAAAGCCGGAAGTGGTGCTGAGGCTCAAGTGGTAGAGCTCTAGCCTTGAGAAAATCCAAGGACAGTGCTCAGGCCCTGAGCTCAAGCCCAGGACTGGCAAAACAAAACAAAACAAAACAAAAAAAAAAAGAGCTGAGCGTTCTACCCTAATCATGGATTGATCTCAGAGTCTCAAGAGTGGATTGGTTATGAAATAAATTGGAGCCAGGCATGGTGGTACACACCTATAATCACAGCACTCGGGAGTTTGAAGCCTGAGGATCCCACGTTTGAAACCACAGCATAGGTTCTGGTGGGCCCTGAGCCCCGGGGCAGGACTCTCAGTGCCCCTCACTTCATGTGGGCAGCACGGGAGCTGAGATAGCTCTACAAGACCATGCTTGGCCACTTGGATCTTCCATTAAGGCCGAGCACCTGGATGCTTTCCAACCTTACCTCCTAACAAGTAATAGCGCTCTGGGAATTTATATGCAAATATTTCTGTCCTCAGCTCACTTCCTCCAAGGCAGGACGCCTGCAGCATTTGGTGCTGGCTTCCACAAGGTGTCCTGTGTTCAGGTTTTAGCAGTGCCATTTAGCAGTGCTGAAGTGGGGACAGCAGGGAGGCGTGCTGGACAGCCCAGTGCTCTGGTGTCCAACCTGACTATGAACTGGTTTCTGGGCAGAAAAAAAGCTGTTGTTGCAAATACAGGCAGCCACATCGCTTTGTGCCTACAGAGGCTCTCCCTGAGCCAACAGAATCTACTGAATATGCATATATCTTCTTAGGTTCTCTGCAGCCTATTAAACTTACCGAAATGGTTGATTTATCTTCCTTAGCTCCAAATCATCTAGCCTTCAGCTTTTAAAGGTGTGGTTAGGCCTGCAATAAAAACCATAGCAGGTTTTAGGGCAAAGCAGTATGTTTTTTGAGCTCTTGCAGTGGTCATGCCCCTTGACAGATAAGGACACTTATCTGGCCCAAGCCCAGAGTTCAAGTCCCATGATGGACAAAAAGTAAACAATGAAGTGTTATTATAAAGACAATGCAAAGTCTTAACAGATGCCTATGAACAATTAAAAGATATAGTCAAGCTGGGTGCCGGTGAGTCATGCCTGTATAATCCTAGCTACTCATGAAGCTGAGATCTGAGGATTACAGTTTGAAGCCAGCCCAAGCAGGAAAGTTCAGGAGATTTTTAACTCCAATAAACTACTCAGAAAAAGGCAGAGATGGTGCTGTGACCCCAGTGGTAGAGCACTAACCTTGAACACAAAGAGGCTCAGAGACAGCCCAGGTCCTGAGTTCAAGCCCCAGGACTGGCAAAAAAATATACATAAACAAATAAATAAAAGATGTAGTTGGACTAGTCAAAACTTCTCCCTTTCTTTTTTCAGTGAATCCCCGTGGCCAAATGAGGCCAGAAACGCAGCCATTGCCAACCACTGTTTGACTTGTGCCATTAACCGTGTGGGCAAGATAAGTCTCTGAATTGTCCTTGAGGAAAGGAGCCACTGTCCTGTGGTCTTGGTGGGGACACATCACAGGTGCCACCCTGTTCTTCATGCATCCATCGCTGCCAGCTCAGAAGGGGAAACTGGCTTCATCTGGTGCTGTTTTGTTTCTCCTTTCTCTTTTTTTTTCTTTCTTTCTTCTTTTTACTTTCCTTTTTCTGTGCCAGTCCTGGGGCTTGAACTCTGAGCTTGGGCACTGACCCTGAGCTTTGTGACCCAAGGCCAGTGCTCTACCACTTGAGCTCTGCTTCCAGCTTTTTGGTGGCAAATTGGAGATCAGAGTCTCATGGGCTTTTCTTGTCCAGGCTGACTTCAAACTATGATCCTTATCTCAGCCTCCTGAGTAGATAAGATTATAGGCATGAGCCGTTGGTATACACACACACACACACACACACACGTATGTGTAATGTCTGTATATATATGCATATATATGTCAGTAATGGGGCTTGAACTCTGGGGCTGGGTGTTGTTCTGAGCACTTCAGCTCAAGGCTACCAGCCTACACCTTGAGCCACAGTGCCATTTCTGGTTTTCTGGAGGTTAATTGGAGCGAAGAGTCTCACAGACGTTTGTGCCCAGGCTGGCTTTGAACCTGGATCCTCAGATCTCAGCCTCCTGAGTAGCTAGGATTACAGGTGTGAGTCACCAGCGCCCAGCTACCTAGATATTTTCTTTTTCTTTTTTTTTCCCAGTCCTGGAACTTGAACTCATGGCCTGAGAAATGTCCTTGGTTTTTTTTGTTTTTTGTTTTTTCTTCAAGACTAGAACTCTACTTCTGGCCTTTTATTTTTCCTTCTCTCTTTCTATGTATGCGGTACCGAGGAATGGAACCCAGGTCTTCACACATGCTAGGCAAGCACTCTACCACTGGGCCAAACTCCTGGCCCTACTTAGTTTCTATGTGGTTTTTTGTTGTTGTTGTTGTTTTGGGTTTTTTTGCCAGTCCTGGGTTTGGGCTCAGGGCCTGAGCACTGTCCCTGGATTTTCTCAAGGCTAGGGCTGTACTACTTGAGCCATAGCACCACTTCTGGCTTTTTGCTATGTATGTGGTACCGAGGAATCAAACCCAGGTCTTCATGCATGCTAGGCAAGCACTCTACCACTAGGCCAAACTCCTGGCCCCAGTTTCTATATTTTTGTTTCAACTAAAATAATTCTGAGGGGATCTTGATTTGGGAATTTTCATTCACTTATTTCTAGTTTCTTACTCTCCCCACATTGATAGACAGCACCACCTCTGATTTTCTGGCGGTTCACTGGAGATGAGTCCCATGGACTTTCCTGCCTATGCTGACTTTGAACCACGATTCTCAAATCAGCCTCCTGAGTAGCTCAGATTACAGATGAGAGCTTCTGATGCTTACTCCCTTGTTTTTATTAATCTGATGTGAAACTCATTCTGTGTAAGAAATGCACCACCAAGGTTTGTGTAGTAAGTCTGATTCTGGGAACGCAAAGAAACTCTGTGGTTTATCCAGGCCAACCTTCCTTGCCTTCCACAATTCTAAGAACTAGGTACTCATTCTCTTATTTTCCCTTTCCCTTCAGTACAAATTCCTTATTTTACCTGCCTTCTTAAATTCCTTGTGAGCTGTCCAAAGTTGAGTGCTCAGTAGAACCTTTAATGCATTTTAGTTTTTCCAGAGACTGCAGATCCTTGCACCTCCCTCAACTATTTCTTAGCTAACTGCCCCTCAGCAGACCCACTGTTGTTGCTCTGGACAAATGATCTGGAATGCATGTCACAGTGATGCCACCCACAGGCTCTTTCTGACCTTGCTTGCTTTTCCTTCACAGGAGCACTTCCCCAATGAATTCACTTCTGGAGATGGGAAGAAAGGTAGATTCCATAGACTCTCGTATTGGTGGGTCCCACCCTCCCATTTTCCATCTGCTCACTCCTGGCAGGGTCTGCCCCACAGCCTGAGTCTATATGCCTGGCAGCACAGAGGAGACACTGACTCCTCTGCTCTGTTGCCTGTGGTGGGCGAATTTCTGTGGCATGGCCAGCAGTCCTGGGCTTGGGGCCACCTCATACCCCAAAAGAGGATACGATGAGAATTGGACTAGACTCCATACTTCTCCCAGAACTGGTATGAAAATGGACTGTGAAAATGTGTGAGAACTCCCTATAAGGCTCCCTGCAGCTCACAAAGCCCTCACCTTCCTTTTTACTTATTTTTTTTAAATTTTTGCCTCCTGTACCTGTCCCTTCCCCTAAACAAGCTGTACAAATGCCTTTGAATCAGAAAAGACTGCCTTAGGCTTCTAGAGTACATAGTTGGTTTTGATCTGAGAAACCCCACCATACCTCTTCCAGGAAACCTATATCACCAGGTTTCATTTCTTGGCTGAGGGTGGGGAAGGGCTTCTTTCTTCATTTAGGTGTCTCAATTGCCTGGAGGTCACCCCCTGAACCTGGGACCACAGGGTGCTGACATGTATCTGCCTTGGGCTGAGAGTTTGACCTAGTGGTAGAGTGCTGGCCTAGCATGCACGGAGACCAGGATTCAATTCTTTAATACCACATACAGAGAAAAAAGCCAGGACTGGAAAAAAAAAAAGATATATCTGTCTTATGAGTACCCAGATGGCACCCAGACTCAGTCTTCAGTATCAGTTAGCACACTGGACATGACCATAGGAAAGAGGTAGTGGAATGAGTGTCATAGCTAGACAGGGCTGGCCCTGCATCCATGTACCCTTTCTACTTCTTGGGATATCTCTTAGCTCCCCATGATTAGTGAGGGAGCTGAGGCATGAACTGGGAGTAATATGACAGAACTGGAAGATATTAGGAGTATGCCCCCCAGTTTTCCAAATAAAATATGTAGGAAATGGGTCATACCAGAAGCCCCATGACTTTATGGGGTGGTGGATGGGCAATGTTGGCAAGGAAATGTTGCAAGGAAAGGCCAGCACCTCTTAAGGATGACATTTAGAAATTTTCTCACGGTCCAAGTGGAATGCCAAGAAGGTCATCTTGCAGCCTCTTGGTAGGTGTTTAGGCAGGAGAAAGCAGGCAAGTTCTTTGGGCTTAGGTATTTGCCAGACTCTGGAGAGGGTGATGTGGACACTTTGTTTTCCCTTGGTGTGAATGCCCCTCTGCAGAGCCCACATGGACTCTCACGGACTTTCATGCTCAGGCTGGCTTCGAACCCTGATCCTCAGATGTCAGCCTCCTGAGTAGTTAGGATTACAGGCAAGAGCCATGGGTGCCTGGCTCCCTCTCTTCCTTTTTCATCATCCTGCCTATTGGGTCAGAAATTGCAGTTGCCTGGTTTATATTCAGACAACCTGCAGGGAGCCAGGCCTCTGCTTCCCTACCGCCTGCAGGGATGAGCCATTGGATTGAATGATGCACCTGCAGCAGGCCTCAAGTTCCCCTCTCATCTGATTTAGAGTGTAGCGCCTTCACACAAATTAATCTCAATTTCATTTGTCCAGAGACTCGAGTAGATTGGCTTCTGTAATCCTTTTTTCCTTTCCAGGCATTTGCACTTGTTGAAAGATAAATGTGTGTGTCTGGTTCTGTCTGTGACCAGGCTCCACACTGTAGGCCTGGACAATGGTGGGAAATGGATAAGAAATTGGATCCAGGCCTCACACTGCCCATCCTGATTTCTGTAGTTTTTTCTAGTTTCCATTCCTACCAATAGTGTTTGACGGCTCCATTTTCCCCACACCCCCAACAGCATTTGAAGTTGTTTGTTTTCTTAGTGATGGCGAGTCTGATGGACTCTAAGTGTGGCTTTGTTTTATTTTATTGTTGATGGTGGTGGGGGTGGAGGTGGGTGGTGGGCTGTGGGGGGAGGGGTACACCAGTATTCAGGGTCTGCGTGCTGTCCCTTAATTTTTTTTCTCTCAAGGCTGATGCTCTACTATTTGAGCCACAATCCACTTCTGACTTTTTGATGGTAAACTGGAAATGAGAATCTCATGGACTCCTGCCAGAGCTGACTTTACATCCCAGACCTCAGATCTCAGCCTTCTAAGTAGTTAGGATTTCAGAGGGCGAGCCACTGATACCTGGTTGAATCTAAATGTAGGGTTTTCTTTTTTTTCTTTTCTTTTGGTGCCAGTGCTGGGGCTTGGATTTGGGAACTAAGGACTATCTATCCCTTAGCTTTTTCTCTCAAGGCTGGTACTTTACCACTTGAGCTAGATAGCTCATTTCTGACTTTTGGTAGTTAATTGGTGATAAGAGTATAATGGATTTTCCTGCCCAGGTTGGCTTTGCATTCTGATCTTCAGATCTCAGCCTTCCGATTAGTTGGGTTTACTGTTGGGTGCCTTTGGGACCCAGTAGAATCAAAGTGTAGTTTCTTTGTTTTGTTTTTCTTTTTTGGCACCAGAACTAGGGCTTTAACTCAGGGACTAGGTGCTGTCCCTTAGTTTTTTCTCACAAGGTTGGTGTGCTACCATTTGAACCACAGCTCACTTCTGGATATTTACTGGTTAGTTGGAGATAAGGGTCTTATGGACTTTCCTGATTGCTCTGGCTTCAACAGACTCTCAGATCTCACCCTCCTGAATAGGTAGGATTATAGATATGAGCCATGGGCATTCTGCCTAAGTGTAGTTTTGATTTGCATTTTCTTTACTACTGAGAACGTTGAAATTTTTTTTCATGTATTTATATTTCTTCTATGGGCAGCTAAGGTGAACGCAGAGTCCCAGCCAAGACTGACAACCACCTCTTGCTAACAAGTATGTGGCAAAATTGTTACATACATCAAACGCAGCCAAGAAACTTGAGTTCAGATTCCCAGCCCTCTTTGCTTCTGGTTGGTGATCTGGAGTAAGTCCATCCCTTCTCTAACCTTAGGCTCTCCTCTGAGATTCATCAAACTCTGGGAAACCCTGCTTGCCTTCTGCTTGCATCAGAGGAGTCCATTCCTCCTGGAAGGTGCTGATTTCAGGTCTCAGCAGGCTGGGCTGGGCTGTGAGAGCCTGCCATTCATGAACTTTGCTGGAATCAGTGCAGAGGGGTCACCCTGGAGGTGTTTTTCTGTTCCAGTCTGAAACTGTCCTGACAGCCAGCCTGATGAATCCTGTGCTGTGGCTGCCCCCTAGTGGCAAAAGGTGGTGGCAAATAAGTGACAGGCAAATGCCTGTAAACTGGAAATTCCAAATATGGTTTGCTTTCAGATGGTGTGAAAATATAAGACTCAAGAGTTTGCCAACAATGTCAAACTAGACTACAGCCCCCCCATGATGAACAAGTCCTTGGCTTCAGCCTGGGGCGGAGGGTGTGTGTGGGGGGGTGATGTATAGAGAGGTTACTCAGGAGGCTGAGATCTGAGGGTTGCAGTTTGAAGCCAGCTTGGGCAGAAAAGTCCAAAAGACTGTTACCTCCAATAAACTACTCAGAAAAAAAAAACACAAGTCAGGCTGTGGTTCAAGTGGTAGATCTACCACTAGCATTAAGCACAAAGAGGCTCAGGGATAGTACTTATACTCTGAGTTTAAGGCCCAGGCAAAAGACAAAAAAATGAGTACATTTCTTTTTGGACAATATCATCCCTTCCCTCACTCTCTCCCAGTTTTTGCCTCCTATCCTTACTCATAAGTTGTATAGTTCATTTTCAACACAGTAGCCAATTTGTCCATCCTTTGTCCCCCAGAGGAGTTTTTAAATGCACAGGCTGGGGACAGGTATGATGGACAGTCATAGAAGAAAAATAATGGGATGATGGAAATGTTTTTGGATTAGATTCAGATGCTGGTTTCACAAGACTCCACATAATTCAAGTACTACCAGATTATATGCTTTAACATGTTTTGTTTCTCATTTGAAATGAGAATTCTAATGTAATTTAAAAAGAACCATGTATTGCGTATGTAGTGGATTTGGAATCAGACACATAGAATTCTAACACATGGAGCTGGGAATGTGGCTTAGTAGTAGAGTGCTTGCTAGCATATATGAAGCCCTGGATTCGATTCCTCTGTATCACATATACAGAAAAAGTGGTTAAGTGGCCCTGTGGCTCAAGTGGTAGAGTGTTAGTCTTGAGCAAAAGAAGCTCAAGGACAATGCCCAAACCCTGAATTCAAGTCCCAGGCCTGGCAAAAAAAATCCAAGATGCTGGAGGGTCACTGTATCACTGAGGAGTCTATGTGCATGTGGAAAGAGGGTAAGTACAGGTACGGAGTCACAGCTTTCAGGGTGGCTTGGGCAGGGAAATGGCCTTTGCTTATGTTGGCCTGGCTTGACTATATCCCTTAGCTAATAGTCAGACACTTATCTCAATACATAAAAGCTTTTAGGCTTCTTGGAATTGTCTCAATACAATTCCCAGGCTGACCTTTAACTCTGAGACTCAAGTTGTGAGATTCATGACTCGGCTTCCCAAGTAGCTGAGCCCACCAGCATGAATCACCACACTCACCCCTGTATAAAACAGACATCTTTTCTCATTGTGATTAATTAAAGTCCATCACCAGTTGACTAAGCAAGTGAAAATGTTCCAGACAGTCTGAGTGAGCCTCACCAAATCTGAAAGGCCTGAAGAGCAGAACTCAGGCTTCCCTGAGAAGCCATTCTAGTTGCTCAGCTTCTGTAGCTGATCAGCTACATCAGCTTTGCACATCAGCTTTCTCACCTCTCTGGCCCTTGGTTTCCACATTTGCAATATGGACCATGCATCCTTACCTGCTTTGGCCCACAATGTTGTTGAGGAGAAGAGTACATGAACTGAGGAGCCCTCTGGCACTGCATGCCCTGTCTGTGTGGGCTCTGTCCCTTACACCAACCACATGGGAAGAATTCAACCGGCTAAGCCACAAGTAACAGCTGAGCAGAGTATCAAGGCTGGTGGATGGTGTCCAGTAGTTTTACCCAATCAGAGAAGGTAGCCTCATGTCTTGACGGGCCAGCAGCTGAACTGCATGGACAACCCTGTGTTAGACAGGGTGTTCCTGGATAGCCCGTTAGCTGAGAAAGCCTAATAGAGCTGCCTGACCACAACTGTGTTAACCTCCCAGCTACTGCTACAGGGCCACTGCTTTCCTTGGATCTTCATGTAATATATTCCTGCAGGTAGGATGCTCTTTTTCTATGGGGGTTCTTTCAGCATCCCAAACCTTCATGCCTCTGATTTCCAGGAGAAGCAGACAGTCAGTCTCATATAGGGACTTAGGTGACAAGTTGGTGCTTTTATGAAATGAATGTTAATGTACCAGTTTCTATTGATCATCCATACCTTTGTTTGCCTAGAAACAGCTTCATAGGCAGGGTCATTTCAGAGTTGCAGGAATTTGTAGATACTCGGTAAACATTTGTTCAGTGAATCTATCCCGTGATCTCCATTAAGGTCCTGAGGCAGACTCTCAGTTGAATTGACTTGCATTGTTCAGTGTCTATGGCCTTCAGAGATAAAGCATTCCCTGCAATGAGATTAATAGGAAAAGAAGACCTGGAAAATTGAAAAATAAATTTGCCAGTCCTGGGGCTTGAACACAAAGCCTAGGCACTGTCCCTGAGCTTCTTTTGCTCAAGGCCAGCACTCTATTATTTGAGCCACAGCACCACTTCCAGATTTTTCTGTGTATGTGGTACTGAGGAATAGAAGCTGGGTCTTCATGAATGCCTGGCAAGCACTCTACCACTAACGCACATTCTCAGCCCAAAGATAATTTTTTTTATCACTGAAGATTAATAATTTCTCTATGGTGTGTGTGTGTGTGTGTGTGTGTGTGTGTATGAGAGAGAGAAAAAGTGAATTGTGTGCATATGCACATATGAACTCAGTTCCTGAGTGCTGTCCCTGAGCTTTTCTGCTTAAGGTTAGTAGTCTACTACTAAACCACAGCTCCATTTCCAGCTTTCTTGGTGATTACTTGGAGATAAGAGTCTCACGGGGCTTTAAACCAGGATTCTCAGAGTTCAGCGTCCTGAGTAGTTAGGATTACAGGCTTGAGCCATTGGCACCTAGTAAAAAGATTACTATTTTTTTTTTTTTGTCGGTCATGGGACTTGATCTCTGGACCTAGGGCTGTCCCTGAGCTCTTCAGCTCAAGGCTACTACCCTATCCCCTGAGCCACAGCACCACTTCCTGTTTTCTAGTGGTTAATTGGAGATAAGAGTCTCACAGACTTTATTGCCGAGGCTGGCTTGGAACCTTGATCCTCAGATCTCAGTCTCCTGAATAGAACTACAGGTGTGAGCCACCGTGCCTAGCTACTATATATATATATATATATATATATATATATATATATATATATATATATGGTATCATATTAGGATTTCTGGACTCCCAAAGTAGATAGTGACCCAGTTTGTTGGACAGCTTCCAATGTTGCCTATTGTTCTGAGTCCCACTCAAATAGCACTGATTTGTACAATAAAAGGCATATGCTATCTCCAATAGCCAGCGTCCAAAAGGTACACAGCCTCATTTTCTAATGGTGATGAAAGGGCAGAAGAATTAAGAGACAATGGTAGCTTTTCCCTGACTGCTTGAAGGATTAGGTGAGTCTGCCCACTCATTCCCAAGAAACAGAAACTGGGCAGACATTATCTGTCATCTCTGCTGGTAGTGGTATCATAAAGCTACAGACGGGATGTCTGAGGCTGCAGCTCTTATCTAGCTGCCTAACAGGACATCATCTGGGTCACGGAAGTTTTAGATATCAAAGTTTAAAGGGAATCACTTAAAGCCTGACTTACACATTGCAAGCAAGTGACAGGGTCATTTATACTCACAATGGTGTTTGACTTGGACTTTGGTTGGGTAGTCCTGGGGTTACAACTCAGGGCTTCATGCTTGCTAGACAGGCATTCAACCACTTGAGTCATGCCTCCAGCCCTTTTTGCTCTGGTTAACTTGGAGATAGTCATTTCTGCACCACCACCCCCCAACCCAGGCTAGCCTGGAAGCTATGCTTTCCAAGTAGCTAGAACAGGTTTTTCCTTCTATTGTTGAAAGCCTCTTTTGTTTTGCCAGTCTTGGGGCTTGAATTCAGGGCCTGGGTTCTGTCCCTGAGCTTCTTTTGCTCAAGGCTAGCTCTCTACTACTTGAGCCATGGCATCACTTCTGGCTTTTTCGGTGTATGTGGTACTGAGGAATTGAACCCAGGCCTTCATGAATGCTAGGCAAGCACTCTACCACTAAGCCACATTCCCAGCACCTGTTAAAAGGCTCTTGCAAATCCTTCTACCCAGGCTGGCTTTGAACCTCCACCCTTGTAATCTCTGCCTTCTGAGTAGCTAGCATTAGCCATTAGTGCCTGCCTCCCCCTAAAAACAAATTATGCTTTGAGACAGGGTTTTGCCATGTAGCCTGGGCTGGCTTTGAACTTGTAGTCCTCCTGCCTTAGCCATTCATGTGTTGAGATTACAAGGCTGCAGTTTTTGTTGTTGTTTCTGTGACAAATATCTGAAAGAAAACAAGACAAGAATTTATTTTGGCACACGGTCTCAACGGTTTTAGTCACTGGTCAGCTGAATGCATTGCGTTGGGCCTGAGGGTAGGATGTCATGAAAGTGGGAGTGTATAGTAGAGGATGCTATATCGTGAGGTCCAGGGCATGTTATATATTTCCAAGACATCCTCTCCCAGAAACCTAATTCCTCTAAAATGATCCTACTTTCCAACAATGCCATGTGGTGAATCCATCCCCGATCTAATCGATCAATTACATCAGTGCCTTCAAGATCAAATCACCTCTCAATAGCACCACCAGCTGGGAACCAAATCTTCAATATGTGCTCCTTGTAGGGGAGATGGTTTATATCCATACTACCCACACCTGGATGCCATTCTTGACTGCACTTCTTCTGTATTTGGAGAATCCTGTCACTCCAAGGCTGGAAGGCCAGCATCAGCCCCTACTATGTCAGGTGTTGATACAATACAATACGTTTAATTGGACCGAAGGGTCCAGGTACTTACCTTTTCTTCCTCCCACTGTGAAAGTTGCTCAGACCCCATCAGATGAATATAGAAATTCTTTTTCTCCCAAGGATACCATGTAAGATAATGATTTGGGCACTCATAACTTAACAGATCAAGAGAAGTTTATCACCAAATTCTCTGATATTCTTAGGCAGGTACAGATGGTTTTTGTTCCCATTGAGCACAGAAAGACCTCTATCACTAGTCATCTCTCCTTGAAGCAGCTCAGGTTGGGGGAGAGAAAAGAAATCAAACTTACAGAAGGAGAGCTGAGAGTCTGGCCTAGCGGTAGAGTGCTTGCACGAAGACTGGGGTTTGATTCCTCAGAACCATATACATAGAAAAAAGCCGGAAGTGGTGCTGAGGCTCAAGTGGTAGAGCCCTAGACTTGAGAAAGTCCAAGGAAAGTGCTTAGGCCTTGAGCTCAAGCCCAGGACTGGCAAAAACAAACAAACAAACAAAAAAACTTACAAAAGTGGCTCTTGATCATTAAACACCAAGGCATATTGGCAGTTTGAAGGGTGTGGCAGGAATTTTGGGCTTGCCTATATGATCTGCTGCCATTTTAGTCTATCCTAGCCCTAGGTCAGGTGGCAGAGCTCTCACCTCTGGCATTTATTTCAGCTTTTAGACTCCTGGACCATCATGTGAAAGCTATACTGCTTTTTGGCTGGCATTTCAGGCTGTTCATTTTATTTATTTATTTATTTTTGTCAGGCATGGGGCTTGAATTTTGGGGCTTGGCACTATTCTTGCTCATGGCTAGCACTCTACCATTTGAGCTATAGCACCACTTCTGGTTTTTCTGGTGGTTAACTGGAGATAAGAGTCTCATGGACTTTCCTTCCCGGGCTGGCTTTGAACTGTGATCCCCAGGTTTCTATGTCCTGAGTAGAGAGAATTACAGGCAAGAGCCGCCATTGCCCAGTCAGGCTGTTTATTTTGGCTGACTCATTCTACACCTAATTGGTAGTTGGTTGCTTGAGAAATCCAACCTAAACCCAAAATATTTTCTGCCCTGTTTGTCATACGTTGCTTAGTTTTTACTAGGTTTTTTTGTTTTGTTTTGTTTGCTTTGGTGCTAGAACTGGGGTTCCTCAGCTTTTTGCTCAATGTTCATACTCCAGCCATATCTCCACTTTCAGCTTTTTAGTGGTAAATTAGAGATAAGAGTCTCACAAAAACTGCCGAGCAAGGTGGCTCATGCCTGTAATCCTAGCTACTCAGGAGGCTGAGAACTGAGGATCAAGGTTCAAAGCCAGCCCGGGCACAAAAGGACCTGAGACTCTTATCTCCAATTAACCTCCAGAAAATGGGAAGTCGGGCTTGGCTCAATGGTAGAGCGGCAGCCTGGAGCTGAAGAGCTTGGGGACAGCGCCCAGGCCAAGTTCAAGCCCCATGACCCACCAAAAAAAAAAAAGTCTCACAAAAACTATCTTTCCCAGGCTGGCTTTGAATCAAGATCTTCAAATGTCAACCTTCTGAGTAGCTAGGATTATAGTCATGAGTCACTAGTGCTTGGCTGGTTTTGTCTAGTTTTAACATCCAAACTGGAAAACTTCCTAATTGTTTTGGCTCATTTCTCATTCTCCAATGGGCTGTCTTTATGATAATTGCAAATCCAATCTCGTGCAATAAGAGTTCAAATAGTAGTCAGCAGTCAGTGCTCTCTCTATGGTTTTCCTTCCTTCCTCTCCCTCCCTCTCTTCCCCGCTTTCCTTCTTGCCAGTCCTGAGGCTTGAATTCAGGACCTGGGCACTATCCATCCCTGAACTCTTTTGTTCAGGGCTAGCACACTTCCAGCCTTTACTGTTTGTGTAATACTGAGGAAACAAACCCAAGGCTTCACGCATGTTAGGCAAGCACTCTACCCACATTCCCTACCCAAAATGACTCTTCTGTTTATTGTTTATTTTTATTGTGTTGCTGTTGGCTTTTTTTTTTGTACTGGGGATTGAACCCAGTATATTGCACTTGAAGGCAAGCACTTTATCACTGAGCTATATCCCTGCCCCTCTATGGTTTTCTATAGGAGTTTATTGCACAGGAATTTTCCTGAGAGGGCTAGAGATCATTTTTAGCAGCCAGAACCTGCTAGAAAACAAAGCATAACAAACGCCAGGACCTTTTACCTTTATTTCCTAATGGATTTAAGGTTGGCATAAAAGGGCCAGTGCTTACAGTTCAGTGATAGGACACATGCCAAGGACATTCTGCATGGGTTGTAGAAAGGAAACTCCTACCCAGTTCAAGAGAAGAGGGTTTATTGTACAGGGAGAGAGTAAACCTCCATGCATACAAGATGGAGTTGGGCAGAGCAAGAGAGCTTATAGTGGGAGGAGAAAGATTATATAGGGGAAGGATGAAGAAGCAAAAGTGACGTCAGAGGATGGGGAAATGACCTCAGTCTGGGGATCTGTCCCCCCATGCCAGTTGCCTGGGTTATGGGTGCTGGGCAGGAACTTCTAGGGCGCATGGGGAGAGTTAAGGGAAGGGGCGATTTCTTCTGGGAGGACCTAACATATACAAAGTAAGAATAAGAGACTCTACAGAAAGATAGACAAGGTATGATATTTCTTCTTTAAAAGTATTATATGTCCCGGGCCAGAAGTTGGCCTAGTGGTAGAGTGCTTGCCTAGCATGCACGAAGACCTGGGTTCAATTTCTTGGTACCACATACATAGAAAAAAGCCAGAAATGGTGCTGAGGCTCAAGTGGTAGAGCTCTAACCTTGAGAAAGTCCAAGGACAGTGCTCAAGCCCTAAGCTCAAGCCCAGGACTGGCAAAAAAAAAAGTATTATATGTCCCACCTTATTGCTTAAGCAAATCAGCTAGTATTCCAACAATTCTCCTGCTTTCTGCATGTAGCGATCATGATCTCCCCATTTTCATTTTAATATGGATGAGCATCACAGTAATTGGAAGAGTCTGGAACACATCTGCCCACCTGAGACAAAGTTCAATTTCTAGTTGTTACAATAGAAAATACAAAGCTGAGCATGCCTGTAATCCTAGCTACTCAGGAAGCTGAGATCTGAGGATCAAGGTTCAAAGCCAGCCCTGGCACTAAAGTCTATTTCCAGTTAACCAACAGAAAACTGGAAGTGGCGCTGTGGCTCAAGTGATAGAGCACTATCCTGTCTGCGCTGAAAAGCTTAGGGACAACACCCAGGCCCAGAGTTTAAGCCCCAGAACTAGAAAAAAAAAATCTGAATGTTTTTTTTGGAGACCGAGTCAAAAGGATTCCTTGAGTTCAAGGTGACCCTGAGAAACATAAAGACCCCAACTCTCAAAAAAAAATTTCAGAGCCTTTTTGTTTGTTTATGGCAGTACTGGGGATTGAACTCAGAGCCTGGGATCTGTCCCTTAGCTTTTTATGCTCAAGGCAAGTACTGGTGCCATACCTCCACTTCCAGCTTTTTGGTGGTTAAATGGATATTCCAGTAGCACAGGCTTTCCTGCCTGGCTGGCTTTGAACCTTGACTCTCAGATCTGTCTCCTGAGGAGTTAGGATTACAAATGTGAACCACCAGTGCTCAGCCCGGTCTGAATTTTTTTAATGGGCAATGTCTGTCTTTTGCTCTGAATGAAGACACCATTACTGTCTTCCAAGGCTATTTGCTATACAAACATGCTTACAAATATTATTTAGAGCAAAGTACTTCGATTTACTATGTATATATGCAGAGAGGGAGGGGGGGAGATTAGAGTTGCCAGCCAACAGCACACAGCCAACTCTCTGTATCGATGGTTTCAGGATATCCTCATCCAAAACTCCTAGGATACTCAAGTCCCTTATTTAAGAATGGCACATGAAATGGAGCTGTGGCTCAAAGTGTCGGTAGAGTGCTAGCCTTGAGCAAAAAGAGCTCAGGGCCAATACCTAGAATCTGAGTTCAAGCTCCACAACTGACAAAACAAAACATACCAAGTAGATAAAAGTGAAAATTGACACAGCTGGGAGCTGGTGGCTCACACAGCTACTCAGGATGCTAAGATCTGAAGATTGCTGATCAAAGCTAGCCTGGGTTGGAAAGTCTATGAAAATTTTATCTCCAATTAACCTCCAGAAAACCAGAAGTAGAGCTGTGGCTCAAAGTAGTAGAGCACTAGCTTTAAGCAGAAAAGCCCAGGGATAGCACTCAGGCCCTGAGTTCAAGCCCAGTGACTGACAAAAAAAAAGAGGCATCACTGGCAGCAGTGGCATCTCATACCTATAATCCTAGCTACTCAGGAGGCTGAGATCTGAGGATCATAATTCAAAGCCAGTTCTGGCAAGAAAGTCTGTGAGCCTCTTATCTTCAATTAATCACCAAAAAAAACAGAAAGTGGGGCTGTGCCTCAAGTGGTAGAGTACTAGCCTTGGATGAAAAAGCTCAAGGGCAGTGCCCAAGTCCTGAGTTCAAACCCTAGGATCAGTACAAAAAAAATAAAAGAGGCATGCTTTTTTTTTGCCTAAAACAACATACATCTTTTAATATGCTGTAAATCATATCTAGATTACTTATGATACTTTATATAATATAATCAGTCTAATCATTGTTTTACTGTATTGCTTTTTTGGCAGTGCTAGGGATAGAATCCTGAGCCTTGAATATGCTAAACAAAGGTTGTACCACTGTGCTACATCCCTAGCCTAAAATGTTTTGAATCATTGTTGGCTGAATCTGTGTGTACAGAGCCCAGGTATAGGCTTACTATTCTGCTAAATTACCCTGTAAAAATCCATTATCCATGGATAATCTCACTATTCCTTGTTAGGAGAGACTGTCAGTAGAATTCTTCATTATATTAAAAGTTCAAATGCAGCTTTTCCTGTAATGATAACCTGAAAAAAAATACAGAAAAGCTTTGAAACAAATATCACTACAGATTGAGCACCTACTGCCTATTCACTTAAACTAATTTAGTGTGAGGTTCTTAGACTCTAGTAGCAGAGATAGGTTGCCAAGGTGATATAATTGAAGAAGGATAGGAAGGAGTGGAGATGTTTCTTTAAAAAAAAAAAAAGATGTGGACAGCTGGGAGCTGGTGGCTTACACTGTTATCCTAGCTACTCGAGAGGCTGAGATCTGAGAATCAAGGTTCAAAGCTAGCCAGGCACAAAAGTCCTTGAGACTCTTATCTCCAATTAACGACCAGAAAACCAGAAGAGACACTGTGACTCAAAGTGGTAGAGCGCTAGCCTTGAGCTGAAGAGCTCAGGGACAGCACCCAGGCCCAGAGTTCAAGCCCCAGAACCAACAAAAACAAAACAAACAGGTGGGAGCTGGGAATGTGGCTTAGTAATAGAGTGCTTTCCCAGCATGCATGAAGTCTTGGGTTTGATTCTTCAGTACCACGTAAACAGAAAAAGGGCTGTGGCTCAAGTGATAGAGTGCTAGCCTTGAGTATAAGAAGCTTAGGGACAGTGCTCAGGCCCTGAGTTCAAGCCCCCCAGGACTGGCAAAACAAAACAAAACCTGCAACTGGCACTATGGGAAAAAATTAGATAGACAGACAGATAGATAGATAGATAGATAGATAGATAGATAGATAGATATGGTGGTGGAATTTAGACAAATCCCTAACAGGAGAGGCTTGGGGAGCTGGAGAGGCAGCAGCTGCAAAGGTCCTGAGGGAGGACTTTGACAAGTGGGAGGAACAGCGAAGGGGTTGTTTATTGTGAAGATTAAATAAGCTGTGGACATCCGGCTCTCTAATCAGTTTGGGGAAGGGTATACCAGATCCATAGAGATCTCTGGGTGGTAGTGAAATGCCTCAGTCTGGGCAAGGCAGGAGAGAAATAAGGAGCAGGAAGGAAGGGGGAAGGAAGCCACTGTAGAGATTATTAGTGTGAACCTGGGGATGGCAGTGAGTCTCTACTCTTAGGCACTGTCTTCCCATGAACATTCAAGCCCCGGTGTGGTCCCATCGTTTGGCTCCTCTGGTTTCCTGGTTTCTTCAATACTGTTTTGAAACTGGAACCTAGGGGCAAATACACACATCATCCACTGGGGCAAGTCAGATGGAGGCAAGCCAGGAAGCCAGTGAAGAATTTGTCCTCCCCTAGCTGTTAGGCAATGTGATAACCTTTCTACTTGGGGATAGGCCTCCCAGGGCCAGCAGCACCCCAGTATCTGGCTCCAGAATTCAGAGTTTATTTTCTGATTCTTCCAGCATTGGTTGACCCCGTGGTAAACAAGTTTGAGTCTAAGTCTGTCTTTAGATTGTTGAGTGATGACCTTGAGCAGTCACTGTCCCTCTCTGGGCCCCAGTCTCTACTTTGGACTAGACCTGTACTCATGCATGTGCATGAGGGCACGTGCGCGCACACACACACACACACACAGGCACGCACACGCGCACCAGTTCTGGAGCTTCAACTCTGTGCCTAGGCACTTCAGGCACTGCTCTACTTCCAGCTTTTGGGGGTGGTTAAACGGAGATAAGAGTCTCATGGACTTTCCTGCCAGGGCTGGCTTTGAACCACTATCTTCAGATCTCAGCTTCCTGAGTAGCTAGAATGATAGCGGTGACCCTGGCCTTATTTAAGTTTTTAACATATTCTATTGAATACCAGTGCTATATAACAACACATCTTATGGCCACGTAATATTGAATGGATTCCTCTTGCTATGGAATTATATGGAGCCTTTTCCATATATCCTAAATCTCCTGGAGGGGACTGTAGCACAAAGGGTTTGCCAAACTGGCCTAATGGGGTATCCCATTGCCTCTAGATTCTCACCACTGCATTTACAGATTTCTTTTTTTCCCCCATGAATAAACATTTTCTTTCTGTTAAGGAGAGATGAATTCTGGCCTCTGAACCTAATATGTGTCTGGGATCCTGCATGCTTGGGGCCTGGTTGTTTCATTTTCACTCAGGACAAGGCCACACTGGTATGTACAACTGAGGCCACTGACCTTTTCTGATGGTGGAGACAAACTCCTGGTTACTGATTCACTTCTAGCAGATAGGATATTGCAGAAGTGCTGGAATGTCACTTTGAAACTAGAGTTATAAAAAGATCGTGGCTCTCATCAGACTCATCATCATGACTCAGGTTACTGCCATTATGTAAGGACACTTAGGAAGCCGGTGGTCAGCATTCCTGTGAGTGAGCAGTTGGTCTAGCCCCAACTAGCCTTGAAAACACTGTAGCCCTGGGGGCCAGGAGTTTGGCCTAGTGGTAGAGTGGTTGCCTAGCATGCATGAAGACTGGCTTCGAGTCCACAGCACCACCTACACAGAAAAAGCCACAAGTGGTTCAAGTGGTAGAGCTCTAGAGAATGCCCAAGGACAGCACTCAGGCCCCGAAATCACACCCCAGGACTGGCAAAAACAAAAACAAAACCCACTGGAGCTCTAACCTACAGCTTGACTGAAACAGTATGAGTAATTCTAAGCCATAGGTGCTAGCTTAGTGCGTCCAGATTCATAATCCTTGGTGTTTGTTGTTTCAAACTGGTAAGTTTGATATCATTAATTTACAACTAGTAAAATTCCATAAAGTCTACTACCATCAATGTGTGACTGGTAAAACTGCTTATAGGTGTAATGGTAGAAATGACACATTTTGTAACATGTTTTTGTCTCTCTCCGTGGAACTGAGGGTCCAATGTCCCCTGGTGGCCCATAGAAATCATACAGTGAAAGAGGGTGATGGCCTCTCCAGGGCATGTGCAGACAGGTTCACCATGGCAAGGCGGTACTATAGTCTGTCTACCAAACACCAGGTAGGACAAAATAGATTAGCAAGATAGAATGGCATGTGTGCCCTCTAACTTCTGGGTACAAGTACTGGTGTGTTCTCTGGGGCCCAAATCTTTGCCCTACCTTGCCTCTTAGCTTCTAACTGGGCTTCTAGTTTTAGTGTAGGTGCTGCCAAAGCAAGTACAAGCAAAGATGTTTGGTTGTTGTTGTTGGCACTGGGGTTTGAGCCCAAGATGTGCTCAAGCAGAAGTGAAGGGCAAGCTCACTACCAACCTTATAAGCAGTTAGCAAACACACAGCACCTGAATGCATCCCAGCACACTCTAGCTGGACACCCCAGAAACAGAGAAGATTGGCACAGCCCCTGAACAAGGATGACACACAACTTGATGAAGCTTTCCAAGTTTTAAGAAAGAACGATATTGTATCATTTGCAAAGAAATGGAAGGACCTAGAAAAAAATCACATTAATAAGTCAAGCTTAGAGAAACAAAGGATGTATAAGAAAACCCTCTCATATGTAAAAGCTAGAATTAACCTATAAATTGGAGTAGGGAGTGTGGGCCTAGTGGTTGAGTGCTTGCCTAGCATGTACAAAGACCTGGGTTTGATTCCTTGGTACCACATGCACAGAAAAAACTGGAAGTGGTGCTGTGGCTCAAATGGTAGACATTAGCCTTGAGAAAACTCAAGGACAGTGCCCAAGCTCTGAGTTTAAGCCCCAAGACAGGCAAAAATACATACATACATACATACATACATACATACATACATACACGCACACGCACATACTTTGGGGTTGGTATCCAAGGACATACAGTAATATTAACTAAAATATGGTAGATTATGGGGAAAACTCAAATGGTGTAAATCACAGTTCAACAAAGTTAACTCCAGGAATAATGTACTCAAAAATGGGAGTGGAGGTGGGGAAAGTAGATGAATGAAGAGAGGAAGTGAGGGAATTCTTGGGGATAAGCAGTGAGCCTAGGAAAGGGTTAAGAGGTTGGTTGGTTGAGCCCTAAAAGCTTGAGACCTTGGAAGTAAGATAAATATTTGTGTTACAGGTAAATGTTTACCTAACAAGGGAATCAATTATCATTACGTATACAAACTATACTTCATGTTAATGGTTGTAACCACAAGACAGATTGATACCCTATGTTCTGCATATACCTGGAGTGACCTCTCTTGTATTGTACTAGATAAATAAACCTGCTTATGAAGGGTTGGGGTTCAGAAGTTGGTGAGCACTGGGCCCGCTGGCTCCCCACTTTCTACCTTTTCTTATTTCTTTGGCTCTGGTATTCCACCCCGTTTGCAGTTAGCAACAAATGTATATCCTACAAAATTAAGAAAATTGAGGAGACAGCACCAGTGGCTCACATCTGTAATCTTAGCTGCTCAGGAACCTGAGATCTGACTTGCATGGTTCAAAGCCAATCCTGGCAGGAAAGTCTGGTCTGCGAGATTTTTTTTTAATGGGTCATGAGGCTTGAACTCAGCCTGGGCGCTGCCTGTCTTCAGCTCAGGGCTACCACCCTACCCCTGGGCCTGGGTATTGTCCCTGAGCTCTTCAGCTTAAGGCTACTGTCCTACCCATTTTCTAGAGGTTAATCGGAGATAGAGTCTCAGGTTCTTTTGTGCCCAGGCTGGCTTTGAACTGAGATCCTTAGATCTCAGCCACCTGAGCAACTAGGATTGGTTACAGGTGTAAGCCACCAGTGCCCAGCTCTTGTAACAATTTCAAGGCTGCTAGATCAGCCACAACTTTCAAACATTTCCTTTTTCTGAGCAGAATTCTGAAATAAAATGATTTAAGTGAAATCCTAGAATCCATTACCTGGCTGGCAAGTGTAGTCACAGGTCAAGGCACACGGTGCAGGATCCAGGGAGAGTTGGAATCCTGCCTACTTGAACTGCTAGCTCTGCTCCTTCCTGTGGATTTGTTTCCCTGGTTCCTAGTTCCTCCCACAACCAGCTGTTCTTCTCCACCCTCTTTAAAAAGTAGTCTGGATTCTGAAGCCCTTCTACAGCCAAATGCCTCTTGAGGCCTTGGATAAACATCAAGGTTTGAGTGGAGGAATTTATTGCAGCTAAAATGGGATATGGTAAGTCAAGAACCAGGATTCTCATGTGCTCATGCTAGGAACTATATGAGACAGGAATTCTGCAGCTCAGCACAAGTTCATGAAGACAGCCAAGAAATGTCATTATTATACAGTAAGAGTAATGTTTATTGAGAATGGCTCATTAGAAATAAAATATATTTATGTATAAAATCTATGCAATGCAAAAGATCCCTTTCACCCCCTGGGGCTGGAGGGAGCAGAGCCACCTTCTGTCTCATGTGGCTCAGAAGCTGCACTGGGGTGCAGTATGAGGATGGGCTGGGCAGTTGTGGGTGCCGTGTACTGTGGACAAAGTCCCTGATGTCCAGGCTCTTTTTCCGGTTCCATTTTTGTGACTTGCGCAAGAACACAGCATGGCTTGTGTATACTGTCTTTATGATCCTCCTGCGTCTTGGGGATGAGCAGGGCTTTTGTTGTTGCTGTTGTTAATTTTACCAACAGCTGACATGTAATCTGTAACTTGTTCTGAAAATCCATTATCTGGGCCGCATTCTTAAATGTCCTGGATGCAAAGAGGTGCTGTGACTGCTTTCTGTGGAGGACACTTCCCAGTGACTGCCCCCACCCCCAGCATGTACACCATACTTCATGCACATACGCATAGCCTGAGGGCTTCACTTGGTCCTGTCGGTTTCCTTCATGTAGTTATTCTCGTCAGTTTACCTGAACCTCTCCTGAGGACACCCACACTTCACAGCAGCTGTGAGTACTATGGGCTGGAAGTCAGAATTTCCTGGGGCCATGGGTGATCCAGCATTAAGGCAATGGAAATGAGACCAGATGAAAGTGAACACGAGTCTCAAAGTCCAGGGTTGCTTTCCAGCTAAAAGCATCTCCCTCCTGGGCCAATGCTGTTTGGTATTAAGGAGCAAAATGAGTGGGTGATCTGACAGCCCTTTTAAGCACAAACTACCTCAGCCCCTCCAGAGCTACCAAGATGAGAGAGGGCCACCGGTGGGAAGGGGAAGCAGCCACCACATCATACCTGGGGTACTAGAAGATCAAGTCCCAGTAATACCAGGGTGGTGGGCTATCAGGGTACCCCTGCCTCTTTGCCAGTGGCAGTCCATGAGGGATGGGTGTCTCTAGCCATTTTCCTTTAGGTGCAGATGTAGGTTCAAGACCCAGTTCCACTAGTCTGGGTAGGCTGTCCTCCGTGCTCCAGCCTCCTCCTCTGTATGGTAATGGGTGTGGCACTCAGCCCACTGGCTAAACCTCTCCTTTGAAAAAAAAAAACAAAAACCTAAGCTAGCCTACCTGCTGTGTGAAAGAGGTGCTAGTGGTTCCAAAGTACCTGCAGTCTCACTATTATTGTCTTACTTAAAGGTGATAATTCACTCCTGAAAGATATAAAATCTTAAATTTCAAAAAAATAAACACTCCTCCTTCCAGAATGTAAAAGAAATCAATTCCTGTCATTGTTACTTGCTGTGCTGTATGATCCTGACATTACCCTCCTCTGTCAAGATACAAGAGCAAACATTTGGTGCCAAAGGTCCTGGCATGAAAACTCTGGTGTGTGGAAGCCATATGCTGCCTCCTGCCTGTTTTGGGAGCACAGACCTTGGCATTCAGCCCCCAGAGACCTGGAGCTCCCAACACTCAGTCTTCAGCCCTTTCTGTTGAGATTCAGGCTGGTGCCAGAAGGCATCATGGAATTAGAAGGCTCTGTCATGTCTGGGTAGCTGCTGAGTCCTGGACAATTCCTCTGCTGCTGGTTAATGGAGCCAGTAATGGAGCCGGGCCCTGCAACTTCCTAAGGCCCTCCATCCTACAGAGCTAGAGTAGCCAAAAGGCTAAGAGCATTCCTATGTCTGCACCGCAAAGTGGCTGTGAGGTGTTTTATACTGCATTGTAACCTAACCTTGATACCGGTCACAGAAGCTTGCACACACTGGAGGCAGAGGCAGCAGTGGTGGCATTCACCATGGGGTGGGGGTGAGGGAAGGCTTTAAGGGGTCCAGCTCCTGAGGCCTGGGTTCAGCTGTGCTCTCTCCAAACACAGATGCTGTCTTGACAAGCTGCAGAAGGTCAAACAACTTCTCTCTCCAAGGTTCAGTCCTGAGGCCAGACTTTTCCCATTGCCAGAAGCCAACAAAGGTACCCTTAAAGAAGGACTTAATCTGCGCACAGTTGGAACTGGGTTTAGGGT
This sequence comes from Megascapheus bottae, assembly GCF_031878675.1. Classification (NCBI taxonomy): domain Eukaryota; kingdom Metazoa; phylum Chordata; class Mammalia; order Rodentia; family Geomyidae; genus Megascapheus; species Megascapheus bottae. The sequence continues at coordinate 17,303,763 of NC_143536.1, forward strand.
CCTGGGAGAGACACCCCTCAGATGCTTTGGGGATGTCTCCAGCAATCAGCAGGTGCTTGGGGTAAGCGGCATGATGATGCATAGCACTGGTGGACAAAGTAGCTGTACCATGGTTTCCTAGAGCTCTGCAGAGCTTTGTCAGGCAGGCTGAGGCTACAGTTTTGCATCCCAGCCCCAAAAGTCCCCAGCCTGGGCATCTTGAGTAGACCTGCCTGGCTAGGGGCAGGTGTGGGATCCAAGGGCCTGGGCATACCAGGCTCTTACTGTCAGCTGTCCAGGTAGACAAAGAGGATGTCCTCATCTGTGCCATAGCTGGTTCTGGCCTCCTCAAAGTTACTGATGCTGGTGCTGCACATTCCTGCTGAGGGTGGGAAGGGCACAGGGTGGTCAGTAATGGGTGGGGGGGAGGCTCTGTCAATACCCAGGGGTGCTAGATCTGCTGAGCTGCCATCTTGGCTCAAGTCTTCCACTTCCAGGAAACCTTCCTTGTCTATTATGGCATCATCAACTCTTTGCTGACTCCTCAGTTTAGCAAATCGAGAAAGTTAGGTTCAGGGAGAGGAAGAAACATGTTCCGGGCCACATGGACAGGTCAGAGGTCTTTCTATGGCCCGAGAGCAGATGGCCAAACTTCCTAACAAGTATGCCAGCTATCTTGAACGATTGGGAAGGGTAGAGATTACAGCCTGGGTAACTGGAAGACTTGGGCAGGAGCGTGGAGAGGGAGAGGTGGTAAGAGGCCGGCACAGCTTTGTTTGTGACTGGTTGGCTCTTTCATAGCAAGGAGGGAAGTCCCAAGGACAGGAACTTAAGAAGAGAGGAGCTTTCAGGAGATCCTGGCCATAGCAGGTTGAATGGGAGGAAGTCGTGGGGAGCAGGCATAGAGGACAGTGAGCACAGACCACACTAGTCTACCCTGACTCCAGTACTCACGGTCAGCGTAGGCTGGGTTGTTGTAGAAGATGCAGCCAGTGGCCCTGTTGTAGCCGCGTAGAACAATGAAGTGGCCCTGGTAGTCAGGGGTGCGGCAGAAGCAGCGGTGGCCCCTGGGAGCGAAGCAGCAGTACTTGACAGGACTGGAGCACAGGTCACAGTGCAGTACCCCTGAGTTCACCAGCACGATGGCCACATGGCCCTGGGCCAGATGCGCCTGGATGTCCTGCACACTTACTGTGCTGTGGGTAGGAGGAGGGTCAGCTTGTGACACTGATGCTCATTCCCATCTCTTAAGTGGATGGATCCCAGCTTGCACTCCTGTTCCCTGGTGTCACAATACTTCAGAGACCTGGTTTTGTCTTTTCTGTGCTCTGAGCCCCTTGCAGGTAGAAAAGTCCTTATCACTGTGCCCCTGAGCTACGCAAAGGACTAGTATGTGTATGTGTATTGCAGATAGGTGCAAGGGGGAAATACTGAGAACACAAGGATGGCTGGCCCTGTCAGGAAAGGCAGGCAGGAGGGCAGATCCAGATGGGCCCAACTGAGGGCCACTGGGGCAGCACAAAGAATCCTACTCCTTGCCTGGAGCCTGGATGGTGAAAGCCATTTCTTCTTTATCTCAAATCCTATATGGTTTACATTGGAAATGACCAGCCCAGTTTAATTTAAACAGATTAGCCAGATTTAAAACCAAATACTTTTCTGGAAAGGCTATTTTTCTTTTTTTTCCCTAAGACTCTGTGACAAAAAGTATTAATCAGAAATGGCTGAGTGATCCCTCAATCAGGAGGCATATTAGTCAACCCACCCTTTTGGTACCCTCTAGTAGCCAGCAAATTCAAGTAAAAACCCAAAAGAGACAGAGGGGCTTTGGGAGGCTTATGCTGTTTTCCTGAAAGGGCCACTTACCACCCAAGAGCTTGCCAAGTTCAAATCTCAGCTAAGGTATGCAGTAGATTGGTTTGCTACCCTGAGCAACACAATGTGCCACTTTCCCACTTGGTGTCTGAAACAAAATAGCTGGCAGAGTTTCTAGTGGTGTGCTGTAGCTTCATGAAATCATGGGGGTAGAAATGCTGAGCTCGGAACACAACATAGATATAATGCGGGGGATGACCAAAGGTGGGTCTTTCCTAGCATCAGTTTCCTCCCCTGAGAAACGAGACACTAACAAATACCTTGAGGGTCCTCCCTAAATAAATATTTGCCATTTTTCCTTCTAACATGTATTCATATGGCCAAAGGACGAATAGAGATTTGCTTCTATGTTTTTCTAATTTACCTATCAAGTGGTTAAAATTATATTAACAGGAAACCAGATCCGGAGTTTGGCCTAGTGGTAGAGTGTTTACCTAGCATGCATGAAGACCTGGGTTCGATTCCTTGTTACCACATACATAGAAAAAAGCAGGAAGTGGTGCTGTGGCTCAAGTGATAGAGCTCTAGCCTTGAGAAAGCCCAAGGACAGTGCTCAGGCCCTGAGTTCAAGACCTAGGACTGGGAAAAAAAAAAGAAACCAAATATCAGGGCTGGGAGTTTGACCTACTGGAAGAGAGCCTGCCTAGCATGCACCAAGACCAGGGTCCAATTCTGGTACTATATATACAGAAAAAGCCAGAAATTGTGTTGTGGCCCAAGTGGTAGAGATCTAGCTTTGAGAAAGCCCAAGGACAGTGCTCGGGTCCTGAGTTCAAACCTTAGAACTGGTAAAAAAAAAAAAAAAATCTGGGGCCAGGAGTTTGGCCTAGTGGTAGAGTGCTTACCTAGCATGCACCAAGACTGGGGTTCGATTCCTCAGTACCACATACATAGAAAAAGCCAGAAGTGGTGCGGTGGCTCAAGTAGTATAGCTCTAGCCTTGAGAAAGCCCAAGAACAGTGCTCAGGCCCTGAGCTTAAGCCCAGGACTGGCAAAAACAAACAAACAAACATCTGAGCCACAGGGCACCAGGGCACAGGTGGCTCATGCCTATAATCCTAGCTACTCAGGAGGCTGAGATCTGAGGATCAGGGTTCAAAGCCAGCCCAGCACAAACATCTGTGAGACTCTTATCTCCAATTAGCCTCCAGAAAACTAGCAGTAGTGCTGTAGCTCAACATAGTAGAGAGGTAGCCTTGAGCTAAAGAGCTCAGGGACAGTACAAAGACCCAGAGTTCAAGCCCCACAACTGAAAAAAAAAATTGAGAGAAAGAAACCAAATATCTATAAAGAAAGGACAAGTCAAGAGAGTGATCCTGAGAAGACTGACTAGGTATTAGAAACATCAGGCTTATGCACTGCCTCCACAGCCAGCCTGGAAAATACCATTCATATCCTATAGTCTGTTCGAACCTATCCCCCATTACATAGAAGAGAATGGGGAGGTCTCAGTAAGGTCTCAACTCCAAGGGCCATGTTTCCATAGACAGCCTACAAACTTTGTCTTCCCTGCTTCCTGTCTCTATCAAGTTACCTTGCCAGCTCATCCTGAAAGCTGTTACTTCTACATTAGGGCTTCTGTGCTCTGTCTTGTGTCACCATCCTATAAATAGTCCAAGAACCTTTCTCACTCTCCTGTCCCTTCCACATGGGCTCAGGATCCATCCCAGACCAGAGTTTGAGCTATGTAGCCTCACTGATCACCAGTATACCTGTAAAAGACTATCAAGATTCAGAGGGGCAAAGTCAGTATCCATAGCTACCTGCCCCAGTTCTTTCTATCTTGAGTCCCAGCTTTTCCCACCCACCATCTCAAAGTGTCCCCATCTGCAAGTGACACTGGAGTAGCCACTTACCATTTCTCCACCAGCACCTTGCAGGCCTTGGCTTGTGAGAATAGCTGGTTCACGCGGGTCTCTTCTGTGTCAAAGTGCTTCCTATAGAAAGACTGAAGAGAGAAAGGCAAGCTATGGCAAGAGTGGTCACCTATTCCAATTGCTTTCACCCTCTTTGGATGAAGCAATGCTATAGATGGAGAGAGGGTAAGAAGGCACAGAAGCCCGGCTACAGGGCAAGTAGCTCATAAAATATGCCCAGTCTGTAGGGGTCATATGTGGAGGCTTGTGACCAGGGAACAGACAGGACCACAGAAGCAAGAAGAGGATACATGTGTGGGCAGTCAAACTTGGGAAGGACTGGTTGCCTTTTGGTAGACATCTGTAGCAGCCTAAAGCAAATACAGCCTGACCCCTGGCCGGGAGTTTGGCCTAGTGGTTGAAGTGCTTGCCTAGCATGCATGAAGACCCGGGTTCGATTCCTCGGTACCACATACATAGATAAAAGCCAGAAGTGGTGCTGAGGCTCAAGTGGTAGAGCTCTAGCCTTGAGAAAGTCCAAGGACAGTGCTCAGGCCCTGAGTTCAAGCCCAGGACTGGCAAAAAAAAAAAAAATAGAGCCCAACCCCTCTCTATTCCTCCACCAGCCCAAATACACAGGCCTCTTCATCTGATCTGGAAGGTTCAAATGAAAAGTTAGAATGACTGGGCCATGAAGCTAGCTGCAACTCTGCTCTGCCAAGTTTTGGAGCCTAAGCCGAGATCTGCCTCTGTGACAGGTAAAACTAGGTTCGGCTTGTTAAGGAGGTAGAGCATATCAGTGTATAAACATAGCTATCTATGTTGGCTTTATTTTTCAAGAGAAAAAAAGACAATCTTGGGTTTTCATCAGAATATGAGTTAGGGTTAGGGTTAGCCTAAGGCTGGCTGTTCTCGTGAGATGAAGAAAACGTGCAAGCAACAGCCACACAAAGTCTGATATACTGTAAGGCCTTGAGCCTGTTTTGTGTTGGTGGGGAAGGATGAAGACTGATTCTCTGGATGCCATAGAAGGAGGACTGCTTCTCAGAATTACTTGTCCACAGCACATCTACTGTTGATCCAGCTTTCTTTTATGACCACTTAGATGTCCAGGCTTGACTGCTGTCTCTTCTAACTAGTACAAGTGGGTGGATTGGTTGGCCCCATGTTAGAAGGTGCAGTGACTGGCTACTCACCTGATTCTTGTAGCCCTTGTCAACACCCAGAGTCTGGGTACAGAAGCGGTGCCTCACGCCAAAATGGCGCATCAGATAGGCCAGGTCAATGGTCCAGATGCTCCTGGTCAGCCGCAGCTCTTGAAGTGCACTCTCAAATTCTTCATCGTCTAGCTGGCCTAGGTACCTGCAGGCAGACCAGTCAAGGTCAGCTTGCTCTTGAGAAGCTGGATCAGGTCACTCTCCACTGCTCCCAGGAGGCTCTGTACTTCCCTAGGAAACCCCAAAGCCTTCTCACATGCTGCCTGAGCACAGTCTGAGGACTGTAAGGGTCCCGCCTGCCTGGGGCACTACCTGACCTGAATCAAGTGTTTGGATTCTGTGAGTCTTGCATTTCTATCTGCTTTGACCTCAATGATTTCATTTGCAAAGATGAGACCCTTAGAACATGAGTGTTTTTTCAAGGTTTTAGGCACCAAATCCTTTTGTTAAACCCTTCTTCCATAATTCCAAACATAGAACACATGAGGCTCTGTGGCTCTACAGAGACAACTGAAAACCCTTAAACAAGGTAATGTCTATAGTTTCTTATGGCTTGTCAAGGTTTTTAAAAATAATATTCAGAGAGTATCCAGCTTCCTGAGTGAGGCTCCTGCTAGGCCTGGGACCCTAGGATCCCAAACTGTAGACATTAGCAGAGCGGAGACCTGGGCAGTCTGGTCCACCCTTTGTTTACATTTATAGATGTAATAGGGCTCAGATGGAAGTTGGGATTCATACAAGCTCAAAGACAGATACATAAATCAATGAATCCCAAAGGTGATTTCCTGTGTGTCCCTTGAGCCACAACGAGGGATATGTACACTCACCGCAGCACCATCCTGGAGCAGGCCAGGCCACAGTCCCAGTGGTACAGTTGCTGGATGATGGGCACAGGTAATTGCACAAAATCCCCTGCACAGAAACAGATGAAGGTCTCAGGCCTCAGCACTGTGCCCTCATTGTCACCCCTGCTGGGGACACCTCTATCATCACCTGGTCTCTGAGAGCTCAAGAGCCTTCCCACAGCTACTCACTGTCTTTACACCAGTGATGGTTCCCAAATAACAGCCAGATCATATTGGTTGTACTCAAAATCCTCCTGTGGGCTGAATCCCATGTCTCTCTCACTGGTTTTTTTTTTTTTTTTATGGGTCATGGGCTTGAACTCTGGGCCTGGTCACTGTCTCTTGAGTTCTTCAGCTCAAGGCTACCACCCTACCCCTTGAGTCACAGCCCCATTCCCGTTTTCTAGTGATTAATTGGAGATAAGAGTCTCATATTCTTTAGTTCCTGGGCAGGCTTTAAACCTCAATCCTAAGATCTCAGCCTCCTGAGTTGCTAGAATTATAGGCATGAACCACCACACCTGGCTTCGGATCCCATATCTTTTATGACATCACCACCATGGTTGTGCCCCCAGTGCAAGCTGCTTCCTCTCCAACACCAGGCTACCAGCCAGGCAGAATCACTGGTCATAATCCCTTCACATTGGTAGCCTTTGCATACCATTGCCTGGATGCTTCTGTCTCTCCAAGAGGCAGATGTCTTACCCTGGACCTCACTCTGTTGAAGTGCTGCCCCACTCAGGCCTGCTCCTCTACTGTGTATACTCATAGTATGCCAGGCATTTCCTTCAGAGGCCTTCATTGGGGAGGAATTCCAAGGAGGCAGGGACAAGAGCTGTTTTGCTTCCTGCTTTTAAACCAAGATCATCAATAAGTGAAGGCTATTAAGGCCCCCAGAATCAACAACATGTGAAGGCTATAGCTAGGAGGAGGTAACTCTCATACAAGCTGTATGACATGCACTACTATCCCTAGTAACTTATTAATTTGTCCTTGCCAGACTATGAAGCATAGTAGAAAGGGCCCTATCTAGGTGTTTTTGTCAGAGCTCTGACTTAGATTAGCTGTGGGTAGAGTAACCAATTTCCTTTCAATGGACAGAATTTGGCAGGTCCTAAAGGACCTTGGTCTGATTTGGTCATTTGTTGACAAATATTTTCTGAGAGCCTTGTAAATGCGTGATTGGGTACTGTGGTGCAGTGATAACAGAAGCAATGTGCCTGTCCTAATGGAAAGCAAAAACAAATATAAGAAATAACAGACTCAGCTAGGAAAATGGTGGGGATGTGCAGCATAGAGGAGACAGTCAGGGAGGTGTCAGTCATGAAGACGGAGCTGAGACCCCAAGAGGGAGCACATGGCTTTCCTACTCTCTCATGAATCTGGACAAAACTCAGAGTCTAGATAAGCATGATAGGGCACACCTGTAATCTCAGTACTGAGAAGGCTGAAGAGGAAGATCATGAGTTTGTGACCAACCTGGACTACATAGTAAGATCTGGTCAAAGGTGGGGCAAAAACCCTCAAAGTTGGATCAGATCTCCAAAGTATGCAATAGAGCCCAGAGGAGGTGGAATGATAAAGCAACTACGGCACCTGTTGAGTTACCTGACTGTCGATTCCTCTAGGAAATGGACTAAAGATACTACCTACAGGCAATCAAGAGAACTTGACTGCCTTGAGAGTCTTTTACAGATGCTGATATGCGCCCTGTCTCTCAAGGTCTAGTGTGTTAAGCCTAAACACCTCTAAAAGTTGCCTTCATTGAAGGCTCTTGTGATTTTGCCTCCTACTGCGGCCACGGATTCAGTTCTGACTCCTGCCAGTCCCAGATTCTTCCTCCTCATTTGTGAATTGGATCCATAGTTTCCCATTTCTGTTAGAATAAAGTGTTCATCTCTTACTATAGCATGTAGATCCCTGTCTAACCTAGGACTATTACGCTCACCTCAACCCTCTGCATTCCAGTTGTTCTGTGAACCCTATAGCTCCGTTCTAGCCAAGTGCTTTTCCATGTGTGCTACCCTGAATTCTTTTCTCATTGCTGTTATCATTGAGGTTTCCAGATCCAAATCTGATGTGCTCTTTTCCCCCCCTCTTTATGCCTTTGTCATGGAAGGTGTCCTTCTTCATAACATTATTCTGGTTTGCTTTTTTTCCCCTTTCTCAGTGCTTACAGAAAGTAACAATAAAGAGATGTTATTCTTTCTACCACTCGATTTTAAGCTTCCTGAATGATTATGCTATAGTTTGAAGGTACTTACCCAACCTCAGACAAAATTTATATTAAAATGTAATTCCCCATTGTAGTAGTATTAAAAAATGGGACCTTTATAAGAGTGAGTTAGGTGAAAGGGTATCAATGTATGTGAATTAATGCACTTTCTATCTGGCAAATATCATGTAACCCTTTTACTAATTACAATAAAAAAAAGAGTGAGTTAGGAACTAATTGGTGCCTTATAAAAGGGTCAGAAGAAACTAGCTTAGGTCTCCCCAGTCCTTCTAATCTACTATGTGAAGACATGGCATTTCTCTCCTTCCCATCCCTTCCTGCCACATGAGGACATCAAGAATGGGCCTTTATAAGACACAGAACCTGCTAACATTTTAATATTGGACTTTCCACTTATTAAGCACTTAGTGTGTACTAGGTCTGAACACAAAGATGATTGGAGACTCAAACCTTGATCTTCAGGGACTTACATTTTAAAATAGTCCCTCCATAATACGCTGAGTGGAAAAGAGCTCTTTGCCAGATATGGTGCTTTCAGGGTAGGTGTCTTTCTTTTTCAAAACCTTCATTGTGACTTTTGTTTTTCTCTACTCCACAGCTTTTGCTCCTACTGAACCCTTAAGTCTGCACATTTCTATCCCATCTCTGAGTATCCAAATACTCGAATCTCCCTCCCTCTGAAGGCCTCTCAATGCTTTTTTCCACTGGACAGATAATTCTATGGTGGCAGGTGGGGACAGGTTTGCATTTGCCTCCCTGTCAGCCAGGAGTATTCAGACACACTTAAGTTTTCCCCAAAAGGCCCTCCCTCCCCGCCTCCCTCCAGTTCCCTTTTTCCAATACTGGGGCTTGAACTCAGGGGCTGGGTACTCATTGTCTGTTAGCTTTTTTTGCCTAAGGTTAGTGCTCTACCACTTGAATCACAGTTTCACTTCTGGCTTTTTGCTGGTTAATTGGACTTTCCTGCCTGCACTGGCTTTGAACATCAATCCTCAGATCTTAGCCTCCTGAGCAGCTAGGATTATATGTGAGAGCCACTGTCATTTGCCTAGGCCTTAACATTTAACATAATCTGGACTAGTTATCAGTGCAGTTTCCTTTGCCCAGGGCTTCCAAACTACCCTGACAGGTTAGAGACTGCCTCACTATACTATGACCAGGGTTCAGGAACTGACCTAGTTGGGCCCCTTCTTCCAGACTTTGACCTTATCTATGTCTTCCTGTGGCCAGCTACAAAGTATGGTAGAAGACAGTTGTTAGAGCGCTGGCAAACACAGCTGCCCTTCTTGAGCCCTGGAACCCCTTGACCCTGAGGCCCCACAGGATAAACATTCCCATATAGCCACCCCTGTCTTGGCATAGCTGATTAGCATATAATAAGAGGGAGAGGTTGCTGTGGGGGTTGATATGTTAGGTGGGGCTTTTGCATTTGTTCTGATAACAGCTTTAGACCTCAAGAAACCAAAGCCACTGCCAGATGCTGGTGTTTACAGCCAAGGAACCACCCCATCTGTTAGGAAAGTTCTGGCTTGGCTTCAGCTGTCACTAGGGAAGGAAGGCTGTTCCTGGACACTTCACCCCTTCCAGCCTCAATCTGCTCACTTGCAAAAGTGCAAATAACAGCAATAATATACTTGACTGAGTTAAGAAAATTAATGGCACATAGACAATTCAGCACAGTGCCTGGCTCTTAGCTCCCTACAAATGTGAACCATTACTGGCCCAGGCTCAGGAAAGGCAAGTATCTTGTTAAACGTGACAGAGTTAGGGAATCAGAAGAGTAGGGCTGTAAATTCCAGTACAGCTTCAGGCTCAATTCCATTCTGTAATCATATAAGAGACTACTCCATTGGTGTGATGCTGTTGTCCTATGAACACCTTAGGGACAGGGTCCAGCTAGCACTTGATCTCTTGCCTGAGATGGCCACTCATCTTACAGTTAGTAACATTAAACCTATGCCTCAAACAGATCAAGAATTGACTTCCTCCTTTTTCCACTTCTTGGACAAGCAAAGGGCTCTGACCCCTGGGGGTAGATGGAACCAGAAAGTGACAAGCTGCCAAGTTTGGGAAGCCAAGTGAAAGGACCCCCTCCCATTGCTCGCCACTGTAAGGCAGTTCGGTCCCCTTCTCTTGGCCTCAGATCCTCTTAGATCCGGAGGGGAGTGGTTCTCCCAAAGCAGGACTTTTTGCTTCGGGGGGGGGGTGACTCCGGGGGCCATCCAGACGTTCCCACAAGGCAGCCATAAGAGATTTCAGTCCTGGGAGAATCAAGAAACCCCAAATGAACTAAGGTGGAGAGAGGGAGGCCAGGCGGAGATGTCCTCTGGCTGGGTTCATACTCGAAGATTCACAGCCAGAGCCGAGACCGAAGTCGGCCCAAGGTCGCGCGGCCGAACCCTGCCCAGTGTTAGGGCGGGTTCCCCTCGGCCCCAGGGGTGAGGGGCTGGGTCCTCAGAGAGGCACTGACCGGTCTCGAGCGGCGACCCTGCTGCCTCCGCCTGCGTCCTCATGACCCGAGTGGCGCGGGGCGCCCATGGCCCCAGCCCGGCGCAGGTTGCAGCTTCGGCTTCGGCTGCGCGGGGGACGCGGCCGGTGCGTGTTAGGCTCTTCGGACGCTGCCGTGGTGGACAGAAGGGGAGGCGGCGGCTGCCAGGCCCCGCCCCGGCCCCTCCAGACCTGGAGGCTCCGCTTCTTATTTAAGACCCACCCCTTCTCCGCCCCTTCCCCAAACTTCGGTTCCTAGAGGTCCCAGCCTCCTGATGTATGTCTGCCCCTGCCATTCACAGCCTGACTTTTTTGATGTTCCCGCCCCCTTCGTCCAATCCTCGCTCTGATTGGCAGGCTCTTCCCTGACGTGTTCCCAGGAAGCCACACCCCCTTCTCTGCGCTCCGCCCTCAAGCCCCGGCGCCGCGCGAACATTGGCTTCTCAGGGACTCTTCCCCTTTCCGAGCTCCAGCCTCGCTTGCTTGCCTCCTCAGGTGCTGGATTCTAATGCTTTACCGAGGCTCCAGGTCCGTCCTTAGGACTGTTCCGAGCCGGCCCCCGCTATACTCTACACCTCAGTTCCCCTGTCTACAGCTCTCCTGGCTCGAGATGCCCCTTACCTGGCATCACACGATCCAGAGGTTACGTGGTGAAGGGAGGCCCTGGCCTTTCGACCCGCCTTCTTTCGCCCCCGAGCCGAGGGTCCAAGCCCTGGATCCCCGTCTTGCTGTCCAGCCTGTCCTTGGTGTGGGATGCTTGGGAGTGCGAGCCATTCTTGTTTCCTTGCCGGCTCAAGGGGTCCGATTGTACGGCGGCCCCGCCCGCCCTGTTATCTCTGGACACCGGAACTACAGTGCCCGAACCCATGTTTCCCAGCCGGCGGGGTGAGGCGGAAGCGTAGAGGCGACCGCGCTTGGAGCACTGGCGGAAAGGAAAGGGGCGGGCTGCGCGCAAGGCATTGTGGGAACGCTTGGTATTGTGGGAGCGCGGGGCCCGCCATTCGCTCGCCTTCACGCTTTCGTCGTCGCTGCATCGGTCCCTGGACCCAAGAGAAGGAGTGCAGGCCTCAGTCGGTGAGGAGAGACCGAGCGCGGGCCAGGGGAGGCCGAGGGGCTGGGGGCGGGAAAAGGATGTGCAGCTAAGGAGGTCGGCGGGCCTTGGAGAGGGGGACAGGGGGAGAGGGGGAGAGCGGGAAGTCTCAGCCATTTGTACAGCGTTTTCCGAAGCATCCAGGAAAATAATGTGGAAATCGTTTTCTGGCAGAGTTCCTCTTCCTCTGAAAAACCCTTATGTACATATATATATGTTTTTTTTTTCCAGTCCCCTCATGCCTCTGTGCTGCAGACGTTGTTAGTTACTTGACTTTTAAACTGTATGTTCCTTGTCTTTTAAACGCTGCTGCTTTTCCATCGGTTCTTGCGGTATTTCCTCTCTGGCTTCAGCATAAAACCCAAACTTGTGGCTGCAAGCCGTGGATCCTCACGGGAGGAACTTGTCCTTTCCTACCTCATGTTCTCCTTGGTGTCTTTGAACACACACGATGATGTCAGTCTTCTCAATTAAAAAAAAAAAAGTCTTCCGCTCAATAAAAGGCTCTTAATGAAAGAGAGTCAAGCACTTATACCCTGATCGTTTTTTTCTCCTCCATGAACATTTTTCTGCTTATAGCATGATAACATTGTGATGTTTCTCTCTAGTTTTTGGTAGTAAAATAAATGGGAAGTCAAATGGCTGAATTGTTAAAACAGCCCTCTTCCCTAGATTTCTGGATCCTTTAGTCTGTATCCACTTAGTTCTGTAGTTGTTGAACACTTGGAATATGGCTCTTGTGACTGAGGGACTAAATCTTTGTTTAAATGGGTACATGCAGATCATAGCTCAGAATAGAGTTAGCCACACACTTTGAGTTGGCAAATGCATTGTTCTGCACCCATGTTCACATCCCCTCTCAATACATATATGATTCTGGTTAATGGTTGTGTTGATAAAAAGTGAACAGGGGCCCTGGAGCAAGACCTGGTGGTAGAGTGTTTGCCTAGCATACATGAAGCCCTGGGTTTGATTCATCCGTACTACATATATAGAAAAAGCTGGAAGTGATGCTGTGGCTCAAGTGGTAGAGCTCTAGTCTTGAGAATGCCCAGGCCCTGAATCAAGCCCCAGGACTGGCAAAAACAACAACAACAAAAATATATAGATATATGCACACTAAAGAGAGAAAGGAGGCACTCTCTATTGCCATTAGCTTTCCCTCTGTCTAGTATCATATCTTGCAGAGTCTTCCAAGCCAAGAGCTGACCTCCTTTTTTTTTCCCCCATAGAAAATGTAGCTTTGGGGGCCGGGAGTTTGGCCTAGTGGTTAAAGTGCTTGCCTAGCATGCATGAAGACCCGGGTTCGATTCCTCGGTACCACATAGAAAAAAGCCGGAAGTGGTGCTGAGGCTCAAGTGGTAGAGCTCTAGCCTTGAGAAAGTCCAAGGACAGTGCTCAGGCCCTGAGCTCAAGCCCAGGACTGGCAAAAAAAAAAAAAAGAAAAAGAAAATGTATCTTTGGCATCTTTAGTTTTGTGGAATGCCAGGCCTTTTTAGTCTCTGAAAGATAACTTTTATCTCTCTCATAGAACTCTCTTCCTGCCAAGATGTCTATTGGTGTGCCAATTAAAGTCCTGCACGAAGCTGAGGGCCATATCGTGACGTGTGAGACAAACACTGGTGAGGTTTATCGAGGAAAGCTCATTGAAGCAGAAGACAACATGAACTGCCAGGTACCTCTCTGTGTATCTGAGGCTATGGAAGAACTGTTGGCCTTATCTCAGAAGAAAAAAAGGGAGTGATTCGAGGGAGGCATGTATGAAGCTGTTCTCATTTAGCAGTCATTTGATGGGTTGCTAATGTATGGCAGGCACTTTTATAGCCTCTGGGACTGTGTGTGTGTGTGTTTGTGTCTATCTCTCTGTCTGTCTGTCTGCACAAGTATGTGAGAGAGAGAGTGTGTAAGAGTGTGTGTGTGTTGGCCTGGAGCTTGAACTCACCCTGGGTGCTGTCCCTGAGCTGCTTTTGTTGTTGTTGTTTGTTTTGCTTTTGTTTTTGTAGGTCAGTCTGGGGCTTGAACTCTGAACCTGGGTGCTGTACCTGAGCTCTTCAGCTCCAGGCTAGTGCTCTACCACTTGAGCCACAGCACCACTTCCAGTTTTCTGGTGGTTAATTGGAGATGAGTCTCTCAGACTTTAGTGCCCCTGGGCTAGCTTTGAATCTTGATCCTCAGATCTCAGCCTCCTGAGTAGCTAGGATTACAGGCATGAGCCATTGTGCCTGGCTTATTTCTGCTTTTTGCCAGCTGTTTTGCTCAATGAGTGTTAGATCCAGTGTTTCTTTGTTTTTTGTTTTTTTGGTGGTTGTGGTTAATGAGAGATGAGCCTTATGGCTTTTCTTGCACAAGCTGGCTTCAAACTTTGATCCCCACTGATGCCTGGTTCCCTTAACTAGTATGCATTAGTTGTAAAAGGGAAGGTTTCATTGTGACATTACCACATATATAAACATATGAGTTAATTTCATCCTCTCTTAACACTCACTTATCCCCATAACCTTCTTAAAACTATTTCAACCATATTCATGCTCATTTAATCTCCTATATCCTGTAAGAAACTTAGTTTTAGGATTATTAATCCTGAATATCTAGCATTATAGTCACTGTTACCCAGCCAGTCATGTGAAGTTTTTTGTTTTGTTTTTTGTTTTGGGGGGGGGGGGGAGTGGAGGTCATGGGCCTTGAACTCAGCCTGAGCACTGTTCCTGAGCTCTTCAGCTCAAGGCTACTGCCCTACCCTGGAGCCAAGCCCCACTTCCTGTTTTCTAGAGGTTAATTGGAGATAAGAGTCTCAGGTCCTTTTGTGCCCTGGCTGGCTTTGAACCTTGATCCTCAGATCTCAGCCTTCTGAGTAGCTACGATTACACTGCCCGGAAGTCATGTGAGTGCCTTTGTATCAAGTACCAAGCCCAGTATTGCCAAAAATGTGATTTAAAAAAAATGTGATATGAACACTTCATGTGTACAGATAATAAATAAGCTTTTTGCTACTTTGATTTTACACTCACTTCTGACATTCTAGCACTGAGCTTCCTCCTTTTTTTCTTTGTGATTAAATGAAGGTAAAAGATTATTGGAGTTGTCTGCAAAGATTCTAGGATCTGGTGGGGGGGGGGGATGAGTACCAAGACATGTGAAAGGGTATCAATGTACGTGAATTAATGCACCTTCTATCTGGCAAATATCATGTAACCCTTTTACTAATTACAATTTTAAAAAAAATGCAAAAAAAAAAAAAAAAGATTCTAGGATCTCAGTTTCCCCTGTAGTTAGACTATAGGTATGAGCTACTAGTGCCCAGCTCAGCACATAGTTGCTCTTTTAAACCCTGAAGAGCTTTAACTTTGGAATCAGGGATGTATGTTTGAATCCTAATTATAATGGCCTTAAAGCATTCTAGCTAGTTCAATTTTCTATAAAATAGGGACAGTGTTAGTTTAAATTCCTCTGAGTTATAGATTCTAAGACAATTAGATTTGCTGAAGAAATGAGAATGAAGGATAACAGTGAAAGAGCAAAACAGACAGGAAAGCTCAATCTGGGATGATTATCTGATTGGGGAAAGGAGAGGAGAAGCGAAAAGGGGTTGAACAAGAAGTATCTGGCCCTGTTGCATAGCTCTAGGGACATTTCAGCCAGATAGAGATGGCTTCTGTGAAGAATTGAGCATGAGGCAGAAATTACCTGACTTCATTCAGTATTCCCACTGAGAGCGGTCATTGTTTGGTAGTCTCTGGAGAGAATGGCCTCAAGGAAGTGATGGGAAAGATCCCAGAAATAGCAGCTGAAGGCTAGCAGCTCCCCACACTTCCTACAGTTTTTTTGTCTCCTGAAGAGTGTGGAGCAGCAGGCTCCTAAGAGTTCCCCAAGCCACAGGTTATAAAGCAACAAATAAATTATTTTTGTGAGCAGCTAGCTTAGTGCCTTACACAATTTAACATATTCAACATACAACACCTTTTATTGTTTCAGATGACAAAACTCAAAGGTGGAGAGATAGTGTCTTATCTAGGGTCACATAGTAGGTCAGGTGGTCTATTTTCTTGTAGTTTTTTTTTTTTCCATTTATTTGTGATTTCTTTGTAGCTTTGAGCATCCATTGTCTCTCTCTGCTAGATTGACAAACTCAAGCAGTTCTCTGGCATACAGGGTGGCAGACATCCTGTTACTTGGATTAATCTTCAGTGTCTGAGAGTGGATCTTTGGATGTTCTCTTTTTGGGAGGTGGTGGTGAAGGAACCTATGGCTTCATGTATGGTATATAAGTATTTACAACTAAGCTACATGTCCAATGTTTTTATTTATTTATTTATTTTGCCAGTCCTGGGCCTTAAACTCGGGGCCTGTCCCTGGGCTTTTTCCTTAAGGCTAGCATTCTTCCACTTAACACTCAACACCACTTCTGGCTTTTTTTCAATGTTATGTGGTACTGAGGGATTGAACCCGAGTCTTTGTGCAAGCACTCTACCACTAGGCCAAACTCCCAGCCCTATTTATTTATTTATTTATTTTTGAGGAGGATTGGAGAATCTTTTTATGTGGTCCAAACTGACCTCAAACTCATGATTCTCCTGCCACAGCCTCCCAGTTATAGAGATTATAGAAATGGACCACCTCATCCAGTCCTATACTACTTGGCTTCTTTTAGCAAAAGGGCCTCAAGAGGTATAGCTGACATTGTGCTGTTAAGGACCAACTATAATATTCTTTCCATTTGTGAGTTGTCACTTCATAGATCCAGTTCTCTTGATCACGGCATCCTTATCTATTTTAAGGCACTTTAGTTTGTTGAGTAAAATGAAAGGCTTAGGGTAGTGACTCATAATGAGTTTATTCAACTGCGGGATTTATTTGATTGAGCTCCCAGAGTCAAAGACTGAAGTTGTCTGATCTGATAACTGGTCTCAGAAGTGTAGCCCATGTAATGCAAAATAGACACCATACTGGTGTTAGACATACCTAGAATCAGGTTGCAGACCACCATCTATTGTGACTTAACTTTGGGCCTCCTCTACCCTCTTCCTTCTGTAAATCAAGAATAAAAACAAACCAATGGGCACTGTGGTTCACGACTGTAATCCTAGCTACTCGGGCTGAGATCTGAGAATCATGGTTCAAAGCCAGCCTGGGCATTAAACAGTGTGAAACTCCTTATCTGCAGTTAATCACTGGAAAAGGAGAGGTGGGGCTGTGGCTCGAGGGTAGGGTGGTATAGCCTTGAGCTGAAGAACTCAGGGACAGCGCCCAGACCCAGAGTTCAAGCCCCATGATCCACCAAAAAGAATAAAAATAATCCTCTTGGCTCTTAGAGCCCATGGTATAGTAAATGTAATACGTGATTTATGGGGCAGTTACCTGCTTGTATTAGTTTATTAGGGTTACCATAACAAATTTCTGTAGGCTAGGTGACATAACCAACCAGGGCTAACCCTACCACTTGAGCCACAGCACCACTTCTGGCTTTTTCTATATATTTAGTACCAGGGAATCAAACCTGGGTCTTCATGCATTGGAGGCAAGCACTCGACCACTAGGCCAAACTCCCGGCCTGTGGAAAGGTATTCTTTGAGCCTTTCTTTTAGTTATTGATGGTATCTTCTGTCTTTATTTACTTGGTGTGGTCCTGGGGTTTAAACTCGGCCTGGGCTCTGTTTCTAAGCTTCTCTGTACTCAAGACTAGCATTCTACTATTCTACCACTTGAGCCACAGCGCTACCTCTGAGGAATCGAACCCAGGGCTTTATGTATGCCCTTCAGGCAAGCACTCTGTCACTAAACCACATTCTCAACTCACATTTTTGTTGTTGGTGGTGGTGGTGGTGATGATGGTAGTATGGGGCTTGAACTCTGGGCCTAACCACTGTCCTAGAGCTCTTCAGCTCAAGGCTAGTGCTCTACCACTTTGAACCACAGCACTACTTCCAATTTTCTTGTGGTTAATTGAAGATAAGAGTCTCATGGACTTCCCTGCCTGGGCCAGATATTGAGACTTAGGGCTGGGAATGTGGCTTAGGAGTAGTAGTGTACTTTCCTAGTGTGCATGAACCCCTGGGTTCCATTCCTTACTACCACATGAACAGAAAGAGCCTGAAGTGTGGTGTGACTCTAGTGGTAAAGTGTTGGCCTTGAGCACAGAGGCCCTTAGGGACTGAGCTAGGCCCTGAGTTCAAGCCCCATGACTGACCAAAACTTAAAGATAAGTAAACAAATAAAACCCAACAAGCTGTATAAAACTAACCCTGGCAGCAGGTTAACACTGAGCATTGCTGTACCGCCTGCTAACTCCAGTCAATCTGCTCTTTGGAAACAAATACATCATAACATTTTTCCTGCTTGTTCTTTGCCTCTGGAGTTTAGTGTTTTACATTTGTTTGATGTTCATTATTTCCTTTTCTTTTTTTGTTATTGTCTCAAAGATTACTTTGTCTCAAAGATCCTCTTGCCTCTATCTCCCACAGGTGTGTGCTACAATACCTGGTTTGTTGTTGGGTTTTGTTGTTTTGTGCTAGTTCTGGGGCTTGAACCCAAGGCCTGGGTACTTGAGCTTTTTTGCTCAAGGCTAGCCCTCTGCCATTTGAGTTGTACTTCTACTTCCAACTTATTGCTGTTTATTAGCAATAAGAGCCTCACAGACTTTACTGTTCAGGCAGGCTTTAACTTTGATCCTCAGATCTCAGCCTCTTGAGTAGTTAGAATCACATGACTGAGCCATAGCATCCAGCTTGATTTTTTTTTCTTTTTTATATATTTTTTATTGTAATTAATAGAAGGGGTACATTATATTCACCAGCTAGAAGGTACATTACTTCACAAACATTGCTAACCTTTCTTACATTTTTGTCCCGTTTCCCTTCCCCCACCTCCTCCCTTCATCTAGTTTTCCCCCTTTCCCTATCCTATTTCAAATAAACAAGTATATACATATATACATATATACAATTATATATATATACAATAAACATATATACAATTTATCAGATAACAAGGTAAGAGTCTGTAACAATATGAGATAACCAAGGAACAACAAAAGATAAGAAATAACAGTACATTAAGAACAACAATCACCATTATATGGCTCTTGTTTCCATACTCTGGAGGTCCTTTCATTTAGTCTCATCCTATATGACCTTATGTATCTAGGTTTTGCCCTATTTTAAACCTCTGCTAGGAGAGTCCAAGGTTTATACTAATTATGACAAATGAGGGAAACCATCGAGCCTGTGTTCCTTTGAGTCTGGCTTACTTCACTTAATATGATTTTTTGTAATTGTAAGATTTATTTATTTGGTGCTATTTGTGGAGCTCAAACTCAGGTCCTTTCACACTTTCTTAGCTTTTTTTCAAGGCTGGTACTCTTACTGTTGAGTCACACCTCTACTATTGGTTTTGGGCTTCAATAACATTTTGTGCAATGAAAGTGAGATGGAAGCAGGGTGTGGTGATAATCCTAGCGACTCAGGAATCTGAGATCTGAGAATCTCAGTTCAAAACCAGCCCAGTCACTAAAGTCTGTGAGATTCTTTATCTCCAACTAACCATTAGGGGGAAAAAAAATTTATTTATTTATTTTTTTGAGAAGCAGATAAGAATCTCACAGCTACTTCTTTTCCTCTAGGTTTTGAGTTTTTGTATTTACTCTGTGAGTACTTTCTTTTGGTCAGTCATGGCCTTGAACTTTGGCCGGGGCCCATGCTAGTATGGATAAATTTTTCTGCTGTCTTGTATAGTTCTCTTTCTAGGAACCAGAACAAAATTGTGGACAAAGGTTTGTGCTATGAGTATCCATCGCAGTACTATTTAAAACTGAAAGCCAACATGCCTTTTACTAGTACTTAATAAAATTATAATTAAATAAATTAAATGCAAGTAAATGGAGGCCAGGAGTGTGACCCAGTGGTAGATTTGCTTGTCCAGCATGCAGGAAGCTTTGGTTCAATTCCTCAGTACCACATACACAGAAAAAGCCAGAAGTGGCTCAAGTGGTAGAGCACTAGTCTTGAGAAAGCCCAAGAACAGTGCTCAGGCCCTAAGTTCAAGCTCCAGGACTGGCCAAATAAAAAGGTAATTATGTGATACTTTAAAATGCATTAAAAGTTTTTGAGGAAAACTTAGGGGTTATCTTCTGGTGGGAATTTTATGTTTTAAAAAAAAAATGCTTAAGGCTGGGAATGTGGCTTAGTGGTAGAGTGCTTGCCTACCATGCATGAAGCCCTGGATTCAAGTCCTCAGTACCACATAAACAGAAAAGGCTAGAAGTGGTGCTGTGGCTTTTGCTAGCCTTGAGCAAAAGAAAAAGAAGCTCAGGGACAGTGCCCAGACCTTGAGTTTAAACCCAGTTCAAGGCCAGCCTGGGGGACATAAACTCTATCTCAGGAAAATCAATTTTTTAAAATTTCTTGTTTTAAAAATGGTAAAAATAAAATGATGAATGTCTGCTATGTTTATGATCATTTATGGTGCATAGTAAATATAAAGTAAGAAGGGAGTAATAGCTGAGTGCTTGTAGGTTTGAAGCCAGCCAGGGCAGACAAATCCAAGAGAGTCTTATCTCTGATTAATCAGAAAAAAGCCTAGAAGTGAAGATAGGGCTTAAGTAATTAAGCTCTAGCCTTGAGTGAAAATGCTAAGTGATAATATGAGGTCCTGGGTCCAAAAAGAAGAGTGGATCAAATCTGTTTCACTGTATACAAAGTAAACAAATTCTTTCTTGGGAAAAAGTGGTTGAGTTAATGGGTTCTTTTATATATTTTTTTAATTGTAATTAATAGAAGGGTTACATTATATTCACCAAATAGAAGGTGCATTACTTCGCAAACATTGATACCCTTTCTCATGTTTTGGTCTCCATTTTCCTCCCCGCACCCCGCTCCTCAACTTGTTTCCCCCCTTCTCTATCCTATTTCAAATAATCAAATAAACATATATACAATATATCAGATAGCAAGGTATAATACTGTGATAATATGAGATAACCAAGGGACAGCAAAAGAGATGAGAGATAACATAGTACATTAAAGACAACAATCACCCATTATATGCTTTTGTTTCTATATCCTGGAGGTCCTTTCATTTAGCATCATCCTATATGGCTTTATGTATCTAGGTTTTGCTCTATATTATGACAAATGAGGGAAACCATTGAGCCTATGTTCCTTTGAGTCTGGGTTACTTCACTTAATAGGAATTTTTTCTTGGTTGTGGTGGTTGACTTGAACTGCATTGTCCCTGAGCTCTTCAGCTCAAGGCTACCGCCCTACCCCCTTGAGCCATAAAGTCACTTTTGGTTTTCTGGTGATTAATTGGAGATAATTGGACTTAGTGCCCCTTGAGTGCCCGGGCTGGCTTTGAACTTTGATCCTCAGATCTCAGCCTCCTGAGTAGCCAGGATTATACAGGCGTTAGTCACCGCGCCCAGCTTTTGAATTAATGGATTCTGTCAAAAGATGGTACTTTTGAGACTTTTTTTTGCAAGGGGGGGGCGGTAGTAGGTAGTAATGGGTCTTGAACTCTGGGCCTGGGCACTGTCCCTGAGCTCCTCAGCTCAAGGCTATTGATCTACCACTTGAGCCACAGCACCACTTCCAGTTTTCTGGTGGTTATTTGGAGATAAAGAGTCTTATAGACTTTTGTGCTCAGGCTGGCTTCAAACCTCAATTCTCAGATCTCAGCATCCTGAGTAGCTAGGATTACAGGTGTGAGCCACTGACTGTGTCGTTGGAGATAGGTCTCTTGGATTTGTCTTCCTGGGCTGACTTTGAACTTAGATCTCCCATCTCAGCTTCTTGAGTTGCAAGGACTGTAGGTATGAGCCACCTGTATCCATGTAAAACTTTTGAGTTTTAGATGAAACATTAATTGAATTTCTTTAAACTATATATACATTATTTTTCTGGACTATTTCAGAGTGAATTGCATTCCTTGTACTTCCTTGCCCTTGCCCTACAATAGTTGAGTATAGATAGATGGTATAAGCTGATATTCCAGTGGCAACTAAATAGTACGTATGTGAACTTGTCCTATAGTGTGTATTTTTAGTATAGTCCTGATTAGTTCAAAAAACCATTTCAAACTCAGACTCTCCTACTGTCCACTACCAGTACCACATTTCAAGGGCTATTCCCCATACCAAGCAAGCTGTCTGTTCTATAGTGTTCCACAGATGGGTGTCCCCTAATTAATTCAGTACTAGCACTATCTGTATGAAGATAGCATCAGATTTCACAGGTCATGAACTGAGTTCTCAATACTGCCCCCTTTAGGTGCCAGTTGCAAATCCCAAGTTGTTTTGCCTGCACTTCTGGCCACCTGGCTATAAATTTTGGTGTTTTCATTCCCCAGGTTTTGATTCGCTGTCTCAGGCAGCTTATAACTTGGAGAAACATTTCAGTGTTTACCTTTATAATAAAAAGGACATTACAAAGGCTATGGATGAAGACATAGATGTGTGTGTAGGACAAGGCATGGAGGAAGGGCTGTGGAGCTTCCTTCCCTTCTTAGGTGCATAGCCTCCAGGAATCTCCGAGTGGTCTGTTAACTTGGGGCTTTCTAGTTCTTGTTCTCTAGAGTTTTCTGGAAATTCTCATTGTATAGGCCCAAGTGAAGGTTGGCCACCATGTAGAAGGGAGATTTGAGCTAATGTTAATTGAGTAGGGGGTGGGGCACTCCCCTTGCCTCCATGTCCTCTTTTTTTTTTTTTTTTTTTTTTTTAAGTATCTGAGATTAAACCTAGAGCCTTGTGCATGCATGCTAAGCAAGTGCTTTGTCACTGAGCAACCTCTCCAGGCAGGGCCCCTTCTGAAATGGGACTCTAGGATTTGCCATCTGATGAGATACATTTGTCCATCTACAGTACAGCTTTGTGAAAGTCAGGGGAAGATAAGTGCCTTAGGGAGAAGTTCTGGTTTCTGTTACCTGCCCTGAGAAGGGAATTTTTATGTTGAAGTGTCAGTTTTTCCATAGCTCAACTTCCAGTTAAGATTCCCCCTCTTGTGTGACTTGGAACACAATGTGTATTCTTTCCTACTCCAGCATTGTTTTATGCTCCTGGAGCAAGCTTTTCTTTTCTTAGCCTAGGATGTTGTGTTTCAGTTGAATATCTAGCTAGTGTCATCTGTGTCTCATTATGGCTCTAAAACGGAAAGTTGAGTAAACTCAGTATTCCTGCTTAACTTTCATTAAAACCTAATCTACTCAAAAGGTCCTGCTTTTGGCTTATGATGCAAATACAGCATTGGCTTATTAGCATGCAAGACCTTCCAGCCAGCCATTTCTCTCTTGGTGCAGCCGAGAAAGCATGAGAGCAGTAGAAAGCAGGATCTTAGTGTTGGAATGGAAGTCAGGTGACTCTTTGCTTGGGTAGGACAGGGACCATTTCTAGGTCTTGATATCTATTCCAGATATTCTCAAAGCAAGATGTAAAGATTATGACAGGGAGATAGTTGTACCAAAGCCTGGAGATGTAAAATAGACTCGTGTGTGTGTGTGTGTGTGTGTGTGTGTGTGTGTACATGTGCATGTGTGTGCATGAACTAGTACTGGGCTTAAGGTTTTTTGCTTAAGGCTAGCATTTACCATACCTCCACTTCTGGATTTTTACTAGTTCATTGGAGATTTTCCTGCCTGGGCTGGTTTCCAAACTGAGATCCTCAAATCTCAGCTCCTTGATCTACTGGTGTGAACCACTGGTTTGACATTTCTTGAACCTCTGTTGTGTGCTAGGTAATTGAGACAGTATTTAGACTTTGTCTTGCTTGCAGCAATTCTAGGAAATAAATGGTCTGTTGCAGTAGTTAAGGGTGTGGATTTAGTGTCAGACCTGGGTTCAGACTCCAGCCAAGTAAGCAACACAAGTGGCACTGGGCCCTCTAGGGACAGATCTAATCCTGATTGCTGCTTCAGTTTTCCAGTGGAGGTGGTAATGGTGTCTAACTGATAGTTTCGTGATACAAAATGGACATTATCTAGGAAATAGATAATTTTGGGATAGCACGTAAATATCTAATCAGAATGCAGGAAATATTGTCTTCTTTTTTTTTTGGCCAGTCCTGGGCTTGAGCACTGTCCTTGGACTTTGTCAAGGCTAGAGCTCCACTTGAGCCTGAGCCTTATGTATGTAGTACTGAGGAATCGAACTCCGGTCTTCGCGCATGCTAGGCCAACCTCCCGCCCCCCCCCCTTTTTTTTTTCATAATAAGGAAGATGGAAAGTTCTGGAGATACATTCTGTCTTATACCATTGACAGATGACAGAAGCAGGTCTTCACTATAGGCCTTTAAGCCGTGTCTGTCTTTTGGGTATTGTATCTGGTATTGTGGAATTTGGATGGGACTGAGTTTTTCTCATGAATAGACCAGCTGTGTCTATTTGTGAGACCAGAGGTTATATATTCTCCAGGGTGCAAAACTGTATGGCAAGGACTTAGGAACTATGAAAATGTAAAGCAGTGGGAGTATTGCTGAGCCTCCCGGTTGATGGGGAACATAGCCTTATTGTCCCTGAAGGTAAAACAGGAACTGTAGGTTGAAGCTCTGGAAACCATTCCAGCTGCACAGATAAGAGCAGGGACAGCCCCAGAGCACTGCTGGTCTTTTCTCACTCTGAGGATTTTTTGTGTGTGGGTTTTTTTGTTTGTTTGTTTTGCCAATCCTGGGCTTGAGCTCAGGGCCTGAGCACTGTCCTTGGATTTTCTCAAGGCTAGAACTCTACCACTTGAGCCACAGCACCACTTCTGGCTTTTTTCTATGTATGTGGTACCGAGGAATCGAACCCAGGTCTTCGTGCATGCTAGGCAAGCACTCTACCACTAGGCCAAACTCCCGGCCCCTCTTACTCTGAGTTTTTAAGCAGAGACCAACTGGCCAGTTGGTGCTTGAAGAACAAGTTGAGTGTAAGATGGCAGCAAGCAAAAGAGAAATCAAGGGATACAGAACATCTCTGACATGTGGGCCTAACCTATCTGGATAAATTATAGTCCTCTCATCCAGAAGACTCATAAAGTAAAGCTACTTCTGGTATACTTGGCACCTATTTAGTTTAGTACTGGCAGATTTGTGTTACTTTTCCATACCCTGTCAGCCTCCAGGCTGGTTTTACATAGAGGCCTCACCTGCTCCTGTTATCTTTCAAAGAGCTGTGCTAGTTCTGGTAGCCTTTCTCCTGCCCACAACCTTGAGTGATCCCCCTAGTTTCATATTCCTGCTGAGGTTTTGTTCTCCTTCTGGAAGCTCTTGTATTGCAGGTTTGGGGAGCAGGCACTACTACCTCTACTTCTTAGTCTCTTGTTATTTGTCCTGTTTAGAATGTACACTTTGGGAAAGTTAGAGCTGTGTCTCGTATAGGCGCCTATGTTCAAGGTGCTTTTGTGGTTTTGAGTACCCGATGTTAAGTCGAATGGGAGGATGCAAGTTGAAATCCAATTAGGGTTCAACAAAATCAACAGCTTTTCACACATTGACCCAGGAAGCAGTTCTGGATTAACTGGTTCTAATCTGGAATCCTCAGCTTTCCACCTGTTCGACCTTGGACAAGTGCCTGGAGTTTTGTTTTGTTTTTAGTCTGTAAAAGGGGGAGAGTTTACCCTTGCCTAGAGATATTGTGAAGACCATTTATGTGAAGTTATGTAGTCCCTTGGGCACACATTAAGCACAAACTCTCACGTCTTCTGACTAGCTCTTTTGTGAGACATCAGTTTTTGCATTTCTTTCTAATCAAGGCTTCCCCTCTTCGTGTACCTGAGTGCCAATGGCCCTTACTGATGTGCCTGGTGATTTCCTTCCAGATGTCCAACATTACAGTCACCTACAGAGATGGCCGAGTGGCACAGCTGGAGCAGGTGTACATCCGTGGCAGCAAGATCCGGTTTCTGATTTTGCCTGATATGCTAAAAAATGCACCAATGTTAAAGAGCATGAAAAATAAAAACCAAGGCTCGGGTGCTGGCCGTGGCAAAGCTGCTATCCTGAAGGCCCAAGGTAAGTGCTTCTCTTGCTTTGGTTCTGACATACAGGCTTGTCTTGGGTGTTTGAGGAAAGGGCCCAGTTATTGCCCGGGACAGGAATGAACCAGATTTCAGCTGTCTCTCCACTTCCAGCCTTACTAGACTCTAATGGGTGAGGGGAGCCTTACCCTAATTGTTTTGCCTCACCTGATCGAAATCACAGGGCTTAATGAAAAATCCAAAAGTAGCTCCTTAGGGAAAAATGGAGTCCTTGGGCCTGGAATGGGGCCTATTGGTAGAATGCATAGCATGCACGAAGCTGGATGTGGTGCTGTGACTCAGGTGGTAGAGCCCTAGACTTGAGAAGTCCAAGGACAGTACTTAGGCCCTGAGTTCAAGCTCCAGGACTGGCAGAAAAAAAAATACCCATCTGAATATTTCATCTGTTCTGCAAAGCTTCTAGTACTCTCCCAAACCCCCTGAGTCACAGAGAACAACAGTCTTCTTTTGTTATTTATATGAGATTATTCTGTCTTTGCTGTTAAATATATCTTTCATACAGAAGCACTCAAAATAATCTTTTAATTTGTACCAAAATTAACAGACGTTAACACTTCATATGCTTTAGAATATTAAAAGTGAGTCAGGTGCTGGTGTCTCACGTCGGTAGTCCAAACTATTCAGAAAGCTGTGATTTAAGGATCATGATTTGGATCTAACCTGGG
Organism: Megascapheus bottae; assembly: GCF_031878675.1. NCBI lineage: Eukaryota > Metazoa > Chordata > Mammalia > Rodentia > Geomyidae > Megascapheus > Megascapheus bottae. The sequence continues at coordinate 17,330,009 of NC_143536.1, forward strand.
TAGGAAAGTTGTCGAGACTCTTACTCCCAGTTAACCACCAGAAGAGTGGAAGTGGCACTATGGCTCAAAGTGGTAGAGTGCTGTCCTTTAGTTGAAGGGCAGCGCCCAGGCCCTGAAATCTTAAAGTCAGTTAAACACATCTGTAACAGCTGTCTCCCGGGCCAACCCAGGGAATTCATCTTTCAGCTCACCCTAAGCCAACTCTAGGAATTCATCTTTTTGTAGTTCTCAGACTAGTTTTGCTGTAGGCACTGCCTCCTAGCCTGCTGTAGGGTGCAGTGCTGGGCCAGAAGGCAGGAGTCCTGGGCTGGCTGCCAGTGCTAGCCCCCACCCCTCTCTGGGTCTCCACACCCCCTGTGAAATAGGAAGGACTAAAGTGGTATTGGACCAGGTGTAGCCTTTCAGCTCCATTCCAGAGCCAGTGACCAGGGCTCTGTTGACCTGTCTTCATCTGTTCTCTCTTCCAGTGGCTGCAAGAGGAAGAGGGCGTGGAATGGGACGTGGAAACATCTTCCAGAAACGAAGATAATTTTCTCTGTTAAACAGAACTTGGCCTTTTTTGTTTAGATTATCTGAGTTTGTGGGATGGGTGCCTGTATGTATGTTTTCTTTTGACATCTTTTTTTTTTTTTTTAAGCTCAGAAGAACTGTTAAATAAATCTGCCTATGTTGTTTGGGTTTTTTTGGCTATGTTCATTTAGGAATTTGCTTTGGCAGTGGGTTAAATTTTGATACCGTGGGAGATCTGGGAGAATGCCAGCATTTTGAAATGGCAATCATTGATAAGAGTTCAGACTTCTATTCCAGGCCTTATGAGTTATCAGAGCATCTCAGCATTGTCACTAATACAGAAAAAAAAATAATTAGAGTAAGAAGGTATGCAAAATAATTATGACCAGAAAAAACAAATTGGAGAGCTGCTTGAAGAAATTTCATAGTGTGGCCAAGAGTTTGGCTCAGGATGAGCTATAATATAAACCTTGAAGAGGATAAGGGATCTGCTATTAGCCCTCAAAATATTCATTTCTAACAGGATTCTTAGTTTGTGTAGAAAACCACTACTCTTGGTATATTATTGGTTCATTGAATAGATTTATTTAAATAATGGAAGAAGGAAATCTAATACTTAAGATCTTCTGATACATTTATAACACAAGCTAGTGGCCCTGGTAAGTAGAGCTACTCCATGGAGAGTTCTGAGATTGCTGACTGTTTCAAATGAACTTAAGTCACTGAGAGTAGAATTAAATAATTACTTTGTTTTAGATTTAACTGTGAATTTATAAAGTTTCTGGTAAGAAAAACTAAATACTAGCTGGGTGTGGTGGCTCATGTCTGTAATCCTAGCTACTCAGGAGGCTGAGATCTGAGGATTAAGGTTCAAAGCCAGCTCAGGCACAAAAAGTCCATGAGACTTATTTCCAATTAACTACTAGAAAATGGGAAGTGGCACAGTGGCTCAAGGGATAGGGCCGTAGCCTTGAGCAGAACAGCTCAGGGTTTGAACTCATGGCCTGGGCACTTGGACACTTTTTGCTAAAGGCTAGCACTCTGCCACTTATGCCACAGTGCCACTTCCAGCTTTTTTGTGTGTATGTTGTTCCGGGGAATCGAACCCAGGGCTTCATACATGCTAGGTGGGCACACTACCACTAGACCACACTCTCTGCTATATAAATGGAATTTTTTTAGATGAAGACTGCTGCTACCTAATAATGCTTACATTACTTTCCCTCATTCTTGCTAGTAACCTTGGCTTGCAGATAGTGATTTATAACTTATTAATGAAGCCTGTGTACTGAGCAAGCAGTACCTTCTAGGGATCCTGTTAGGAAAAAAAGGTTGTAACCAGGCATCGGTGGCTCATACCTGTAATTCTGACTATGGAGGCTGAGATCTGAGGATCTCAGTTCAAAGCCAGTCCAGGCATGAGATTCTTACCCAGTTAGTCACCAGAAAGTTGGAGTGGAGCAAGGCGCAGTGGCTCACTCCTGTAATGCTAGCTACTCAGGAGGCTGAGAGCTAAGGATCTCAGTTCAAAGCCAGCTCGGGCACAAAAGACCGTGAAACTCATCTCCAATTAATCACTAGAAAATGGGAAGTGGGGCTGTTGCTCCAGGGGTAGGGCCGTAAAGCCTTGAGCTAAAGAGCTAAGGGACAGTGCCCAGCCCCAGAGTTCACACCCTGCGTTCCCCCGCCCTCCAAAAAAAGTTGGAGTAGAGCTGTGCCTCAAGTAGTAGTTATCCTGAACAAAAAAGCATGGGGGTGAGGGGGCGGGCTGGGAGTTTGGCCTAGTGGTAGAGTGCTTGGCCTAGCATGTACAAAGACCCAGCTTCGATTCCTTGGTACCACATACATAGGAAAAAGCTGGAATTGGTGCTGAGGCTTAAATGGTAGAGCTCTAGCCTTGAGAAAGTCCAAGGACTGTGTTTAGACCCTGAGCTCAAGCCCAGGACTGGCAAAAAAAAAAATTAAAAAAGCATGGGGAAGCTGGGTGCCAGTGGTTCAGGCCTGTAACCCTAGCTACTCAGGAGACAGATCTGAGGATTGCTGTTCAGCATCTAGGCTCAGAGTTCTGCCCAGGATTCACACACATACACAAAGATTGTAAGGCAAGGATATGGCTTAAGTGGTAGAGTAACTGTCATGAGAACGTGAGGCCCTGAGTTCAAATCCTCATACTTCCATATATATGTATGTACATATGTACTTGCATACACTTCTTTTTGCCAATCTTGGGGCTTGAACTCAGGGCCTGGGCATTGTCCCTGAGCTTCTTTTGCTCAAGGCTAGCACTCTACCACTTGAGTCACAGCACCACTTCTGGCTTTCTTTTTCTGTTTATGTGGTACTGAGGAATTGAACTCAGCTTCATGAATGCTAGGCAATCTACCACCACGTCACCTCAGCCCCCCCCCCCCCCACCTTTCTAAGGCTTATCCTTGTAGTCAACCCCAGGAATCTACCATTTAAACAATGTGCCCTATTTTTTTTTTATTCACTAATTCTAAAGTCATGATTTGACCCTAAAGTATATATTTTTTAATTTATGTACTTATTCTCTTAGATGGAATCTGTGTTGCATAAGTTAGTCTCAAACTCCTGGACTCAGCAGTCATCCTTCAGCCTCCTGAGTAGCTAGGACTGCAGATGTATACCACTATTTCGCCCAGCTGTATGTTAGTCTGCTCTACCCTGCTTGCCTGTCTTATTTTTTTCTGCTTTAACATAATCCCTGTGGTTCAATTTAAATGTATTCATACTGGCCATAGCGCTACACACTTGTAATCGCAGCCCAGGAGAGATGGAAATTCGTCAGTCTGGACTACATAGACTGCCTCAAGGAAAAGAATTCCATATGTCCACGTGGCCAGTTTTTGCTGGTTCAGTTTTAGGCTTTCTTTTTGAGATTTCTATTTCTCCTGTGTATACTCCCCTAACTCCTTCCTGACTGCAATTCTTAGTTTCTGATACTGTTAAATTATGAATGGTTAAATATCATCCACTGTCCTGTAGATTAGATTCCTGTGGAAATTTTCCCTCCGTATAATTATCCCTTCACATTTTATTGGCTTAGTTTTCTATATGCCATTAATTAAACTCTAGTCTTAGTCAGACAACCTTACATCATGTGTTTGTCTATTGTCCCACCTTAATCTAAATTATATTGCCTCTTCCCTCCCATCAGCTCCAGACATTGATGTATCTAGGCTTCTTCACACCCTTCACCTGTTAACCTTTCTCCTTCTGTAGTCTCTTTCTCTCCATTTAATACTCAGTTCTGAGAAAGTATTATATATCGTTCTGTTTGCTTGTTTGAGAGACTACTGTAATATCCCAGCCATTTGGGGTGGCCCCAATAGAGGGCAATAGAGTCACCAGCACTCAGTGAACGGAGCTATGAGTCAGTTTAATAGCAGAGCAGTGGCTGCTCTCCACCATGAGGTTGATAGAGAGCCGCACCGACCTTCTGTGAGGCTGAGCTTTTGTTGTTGTTTTGTTTGCCAGTCCTAGGGCTTAAATTCAGGGTCTGAGTACTATCCCTGGGCTTTCTCAAGGCTTGTGTTCTACCACTTGAGTCATAGCACCATTTCTGGCTTTTTCTCGGCATGTGATACCGAGGACTCAAGCCGCCAGCCAGGGCTGAGCTTTTAAAGGTAAATACCACATGCAGGTGGTAGTCACCACATGATATCACCTTAGTCAATAACTGCAAGGATGGGACCACGGGCAGGTAGTCTTAACTATTCACGGTTGGTCCAGCAGGTTAAGCAATTTTACAAAAGCAAAAACAAATTGGCAGCTAAGCCTGCGTTACATCGTCTAAAACCACTCTCACACGTAGGTATGTAATTCTAGGTTGGAACTAGTTTTTCTTCAAAGGCACTGTCATCTTAACTACCCTTTTTATAAGAGCTCCAGTTCTTTGCGTGTGGGCCCTCCCCCTCACCTTTATATTACCGTGTTCTGAGATTTGACCATTTTACCCTAAAGTCTATTTTCATGCTTTGAGGTAGGCCCTTGAGCTCTTTGAACACGGACTTGTCCTTAAGTACTGGGAAGTTTTCTCAGACTCTTAATGGTCTCCTTCCTTGGGTTCTGATTTTTCTTCCGGAAATCATTTTCTTTTTGGCCTAGACCTAGACCTTGAACTTTGGGCTTGGGTGCTGTAATACCCCAGCCATTTTGGGGGTCCCCAGCAAGAGTCACCAACACTCAGTGCCCAGAGACCACCAAAGAGCCGACCCATGTAATGCACACAAGAATTTTATTGCAAGCCCAAGCCTAGGCTGTCAGCCGTCACCAACACAGCAGATCTAGATTGAGAGCCCAACCTTCCAGTTGGAGGGGTTTTTGTATATTTACAAAGTTAGGTCTAGGAGATTTCCAGCTAAGTTACTAGTAGCTGCTAAAGGCTGATAGGTGCTTCTCTTGATTGGGTGTCCCCATCTGGCCTGTCCCGACCTTGTTGTTGGGCCTTGTTATTGAAAACTGGTTTTTGGAACTGTTTTGTAAGTCTTTTCATGGTCAGGTCAGTTTGAACTAAAACAAGAAGTCTTGCTTTGGGTTCTCTTTTTCAGGCTAAAAATTGGTCCTTAGAATAGCAGTGCAGCCAGCTACGCTCCACCTTTGGGCTGGTAGAGAGCAGCCTCAAGCTTAAGTGGGGCTGAACTTTTTTTGGGGGGGGGCGGGGAGGGTGTCCTGGGGCTTGAACTCTGGGCCTGAGCTCTTCAGCTCAAGGCTATAGCCCTACCCCTTGAGCCACAGCCCCACTTGGCATTTTCTAGTGGTTTATTAGAGATAAGAGTCTCAGGTTCTTTAGTGCCAGGGCACTAACGTAATCAGCCTCCTGAGTAGCTAGGATTAGAGGCATGAGCCACTGCACCCAAGTTGGGGCTGAGCTTTTAAAGGTAAACACCTAGCTGGGAGTTTGGCCTAGTGGTAGAGTGCTTGCCTAGCATGCACAAAGACCTTGGGTTCAATTTCTCTGTACCACATGCATAGAAAAATCCACAAGTGTCCTATGGCTCAAGTGGTAGAGCTCTAGCCTTGAGAAATCCCAAAGATAGTGCTCAGGCCCCAAGTTCAAGCCCCAGGACTGGCAAAAAAAAAAAAAAAAAGAAAGAAAAGAAAAGGTAAACAGCATACACAGGTGATCATAGCTACGCAGAGGTAATCATTTTATGATGTCACCTTATGCTGCCCACAGTCAGTAAGCACAAGGATGGAACCAAAAGCAAGTTGTAACCATATGCAGGTGGTCAAACAAGCATTTTTACAAAAACAGTTAAGCTTGCCAGGTGCTGCCCTTAAGCTCCTTTTGCTCAAGGCTAGCACTCTACCACTTGAGCCACAGCATTTTTCCAGCTTTTCCCATGCTTAATTAGAGATAAGAGTCTCACAGACTTTCCTATCTGTGCTGACTTTGAACTGAGATCCTCAGATCTCAGCCTCCTTAGTAGCTAAGATTATAGGAGTGAGCCATTAAGCAATGTGGTTTAAGTGATAAGTGTGCTAGCCTTGAGCAAAAGAAGCTCAAAACACATTGAGGATGTAATTTTGGGCTACAGTGTTTGCCTAATATGTACGAAGTCCTTGGTTCAATCCCCAGCTTGAAATGACCAGATTGAAATCTTTTAAAAAGAGCTAACTACATGCTACTTATAATGAGCATGCTTTAGATATAAAGAAGTAGAAATAGGGCTAGAAGTTTAGCCTAGTGGTAAAGTGTTTGCATGAAGACCCGGGTTTGATTCCTCAGTACCACATACACAGAAAAAAGTCAGAAATGGTGCTGTGGCTCAAGTGGTAGAGCTCTAGCCTTGAGAAGGCCCACGGACAGAGCCCAGGCCCTGAGTTCAAGGCCCAGGACTGGCAAAAAAAAAAAGTAGAAATAAAAGGGTAGAAAAGGATACATATCAAGCTAACAAAGCTGGAGTATATTTTAGAACAAACAATAATGCCAGAAATAATGGAATTCATTTCATGATGACAGACTAAGTTTTTTGTTTTGTTTTTGCCAGCCCTGGGGCTTGAACTCAGGGCCTGAGTACTGTTGTCCTTGGGCTTTTTTTCCTCAAGTCTAGTTAGTGGTCTGCCACTTGAGCCACAGTACCACTTCCAGCTTTTTTCTATGTATGTTGTACCAAGGAATCGAACCCTGGTCTTCATGCATGCCAGATGAGCATTCTACCACTAGGCCAAACTCCTGACTCCAAGTAAATTTTAATCAGGAGCCTTAATAATATTGAACATTTGTGTACTTAATAATAAAACATTAGCCAGGTACCAGTGACTTATACCTGGAACCTTAGCTACTCAGGAGGCTGAGATCTGAGGATTGTGTTTCAAAGCCAGCCTTCGCAATAAAGTCTCTGAGGCTCTCATCCCCAATTAGCCACCAAAAAGAGGGAAGTAGAACTGTAATTCAGATGGTAGAACACTATCTTTGAGCAAAAGAGCTTAGAGACAGCATCCAGGTCCTAAGTTCAAGCCTATTTATTTATTTATTTATTTTGCCAGTCCTGGGCTTGAGCGCAGGTGCTGAGCCCTGTCCTTTCTCAAGGCTAGAGCGCTACCCCTTGAGCCTCAGCACCACTTCCAGCTTTTTTCTATGCATGTGGTACCAAGGAATCGAACCCAGGTCTTTGTGCATGCTAGGCAAGCACTCTACCACTAGGCCAAACTCCCAGCCCCCAACCTATTTATTTTTAATAAATAAGTCATCAGACTAAATGAAGCAAAAAAAGAAAAGGGAATAGAACTGCAGTAAGAAATAGATAAATCTAGTCAGGTATCCATGGCTAACCCCTTGAATCCTAGCTATTCAGAAGACAGGTTTGAGGATCATAGTTTGAAGCCAGTTGGGAGAGACAAATATGAGTCTTACCTTCAGTTAATCTGCAAAAAGCTGGAAGTGGAGGTATTAGAGTGCTAGCCTTGATCAAAAAAACCAAGTGAGAGCAAGAGGCCCAGTTCAAATTTCAGCATTAACATTAAAAAAAAAAAAAGGAAAAGAGATTTAAAAAGAAGAAGGAAGAATGGATAAACAGGAGGAAGGAAGGAAGGAAGGCAGGAAGGAGAAAGGGAGGAAGGAGGGATGGAAAGGAGTGAGGTGAAGAAAGGAGGAAAGAAAGAAAAAAGAGGGAGGAAGAAAGGAAAGGAAGGAGAGAGGAAGAAAGGAAGAATGGAAAGGAGGGAGGTGAACAAAGGAAAGGAAGGGAGAAAAGAAAAAGGAGTAATGAAGGATGGAAAGAAAGGAGGTGAAGGGAAGGAAGGAAAGAAGAAAAGGAAGAGGAGGGAGGGAGGAAGGAAGGAAGAAACCCACCATAATCTTAGCAATTTAGGAGGTTAAAAGTGAGAAAGTCACAATTTAAAGCTATCTTAGAGCTGGGTGCGATGGCTTATGCCTGTAATCCTAGCTACTTAGGAAGCTGAGATCTGAGGATCTCAGTTCAAAGCCGCCCAGGCACTAAAATCCATGAGACTCTTATCTACAATTAACCACTAGAAAACTGGAAGTGGTGCTGTGGCTCAAGGGGTAGAGCAGTAGCCTTGAGCTGAAGAGCTCAGGGACAACACCCAGGCCCATGACCAACCAAAGAATAAAAAAATAAAAATAAATTAAAAAAAAGCTATCTTGGACAGAAGAATTCAACAGACCCCTTCTCAACCAATAGCTGGAATTAATGTCATGAATCTGTCATCTAAGCTATGTAGAAAGGAAATCACAGTCTAAAGTCAGCTCAGGCAGAAAAGTCTGAAAGTCTCCATATAAATGAAAGAGCCTAGACTTGGTAGCGTACAGCCTGTCATCCCAATTATGATGGGAAGCCTAAAATAGGTAGATTACAGTTCAGGCAGGTGCCTGAGGGAAAAAGCAAGACCTTATTTCAAAAATAGACAGCATAGAGCTGGGTTTGGTAGCTCACGCTTGTAATCCTAGCTACTCGAGAGGCTGAGATCTGAGAATCCCAGTTCAAAGCCAGCCTGAGCACTAAAGTCCATGAGACTCTTATCTCCAGTTAATTTCTAGAAAACCAGAATTATCGCTGTGGCTCAAGGGTTGGGCAGTAGCCTGGAGCTGAAGAGCTCAGGGACAGTGCCTAGGCCCAGAGTTCAAGCCCCATGACCACCACCAATAACAAAAAATAGTATAGAAAAGTGCTGGAAGCATGGTTCAGTGGGATAGCACCTACCTGGAAAGTACATGGCCCTGAATTCAAACCTAGTACTGCCAAGAAAGGAAATAGGCAAGTTCATAATTATAATCAGAGATTTCAATATCCTAAATAACTGGAGAGCAAATAGGCAGAAAATTCAGCAAGGATAAGTATCAGTCACTTTGACTTTAACACTTAGAGGACCACCTAACAGTGAAATACAGTCTTATTTTTTTTTTCTTTTTTTGCCAGTCCTGGGATTGAGCTCAGGGTCTGAGCACTGTCCTTGAACTTTCTCAAGGCTAGAGCTTTACCACTTGAGCCTCAGTACCACTTCTGGCTTTTTTCTATGTATGTGGTACTGAGGAATTGAAGGCGGGTCTTCGTGCATGCTAGGCAAGCACTCTACCACTAGGCCAAACTCCCAGCCCCAGTCTTATTTTTTTTTTAATAAAGTTTTAAAAAGTACATATAGGGGTTAGGGAGGTGGCTTAGTGGTAGAGTGCTTGCCTAGCATTCATGAAGTCCTGGGTTTGGTTTCTCAATACTATTTAAACAGAAAAATCTGTGACTGGCTTTGTGGCTAAGGAGGTATAGTGCTAGCCTGAAACACAGAGAGGCTTAGGAACAGAGCCCCATGAGTGGCAAAACTAAAAATAAATAAATAAAAAATAGTCTTCTCGGGCTGGGAGTTTGGCCTAGTGGTTAAAGTGCTTGCCTAGCATGCACAAAGACCCGGGTTCGATTCCTTAGTACCACATACATACAAAAAAAAAAAAAAAAAGCCAGAAGTGGTGTTGAGGCTCAAGTGGTGGAGCTCTAGCCTTGAGAAAGTCCAAGGACAGTGCTCAGGCCCTGAGCCAAAGCCCAGGACTGGCAAAAAAAAAAAAAAAAATAGTCTTCTCAAGTGCACACAGCCATATTGGTAAGCCACACAGGCCATAATCCAAGCCATAAAAGTAATAAATCCAAATGCATTGAATCATATTGTTTTCTTAGGCCATAGCAAAATTAAACTAGAAGGTGTCAATAGATGGATCCTTTGAAAAGCTCTGCAGTTTCAAAAATATAAATAAGACTTGTTTAAGCAGCCCAATCATCAAAGAAAAATCGAAGTATCGGGGCTGGGAGTTTGGCCTAGTGGTAGAGTGCTTGCCTTGCATGCACAAAGACCTGGCTTCAACTCCTTGGTACCACATACATAAAGAAAAAGCTAAAGTGGTGCTGTGGCTCTAGCCTTGAGAAAAGTCCAAGGACAGTGCTCAGGCCCTGAGTTCAAGCCCCACGACTGGCAAAAAAAAAAAAAGAGAGAGAAAAGAAACGAGAAGTATCTTGAATTAACTACAAGTGGAAACAATAATCGAAATTTATGTGATTCCCATTGAAGCAATATATTGGCAGTAATTGGTAGCACTAAACATTATAAGGAGAAAAGGCTCTCAGGCTAATGCTCTCAGATATATTAATGTCAGACAAGTCGATGTCATTTAAAACTATAGGAAAAGAGGCTGAGAATGTGGCTCAGTGATAGAGCATTTGCTTAGCATGCATGAAGCCCTGGATTCGATTCCCCACTACTACATACATTAAAAAAAAGAAAAAGCAGAAATGGTGCTGTGATTCAAGTGGTAGAGTGCCAGCCTTGAGCAATCTACCACTAGGCCACACTCCTGGCCCTTCTGTCCATTCTTTCTATGTATACAAAGATGGAATATGAATGGCTGATCCCAACTCTATTTTCCCAGGTACATACAGATACCAGGCAAGCCACCAAAGTGGTGGTAAGTGCAGACTGCCTGACTTCAGTAGGGCAATCTATCTAAGCCTGACTGTAAACATTCCATAGTAGGCCTAGCTGAAAAACCCCCACCTCGCTTGACCTAGTGGCTTTTTTTTTTTTTTTTTTTTTGCCAGTCCTGAGCTTGAGCTCAGGGCCTGAGCACTGTCCTTGGCCTTTCTCAAGGCTAGAGCTCTACCACTTGAGCCTCAGCACCACTTCTGGCTTTTTTCTATGTATGTGGTACCAAGGAATCGAACCTGGGTCTTTGTGCAAGCACTTTAACCACTAGGCCAAACTCCCGGCCCCCTAGTGGCTTTTGCATTAACCTCTGCCTCCTTGTTCAGACCTCATAAAACCCAGCTCCTATCCCAGCTCAGACATGCAGTCTCCAAGCCCTCAGGAAGGCTGCCCTTGCTGCTCTATCTCAATAAATAGTCCTCTCCTGTGGGAAGTCAAGTCTGGCCTATTTCCTTACTTTCTTCTCCATTTTCCTAACACCATCCATGATTTAAAGCAGGCCTTGGTACAATTAATATACAAAAGGAGAAGAAGAAGAAGAAGAAGAAGAAGAAGAAGAAGAAGAAGAAGAAGAAGAAGAAGAAGAAGAAGAAGAGGAGGAGGAGGAGGAGGAGGAGGAGGAGGAGGAGGAGGAGGAGGAGGAGGAGAAGGAGAGGGGAACAGGTTCCTGCTACTCAGGAGAAAGGCCCAGGCAGGAAAGTTTGTAAGAATATTAATTAACCACCAGAATTAATGCAATTAACCACCAGAAAACTGGAAATAGAGCTGTGACTCAAAGTCAAAGTCAGCCTGGACAGACTCTTATCTCCAATTAACCAACAAAAAACCAGAAGTGGCACTGTGGCTCAGAGTGGTAGAGCACTAAGCTTGAGCAACAAAGCTCAGGGACAGTGCTCAGGCCCTGAGTTCAAAAGCCCCATGACGAAAAAAAAAAAATTTAATAAGAAATAAATTCACTGGTGGCTCAGAATCAACATTTCAAGCTAGCTAGCGCAGGAAAGTTTATGACACTATTTTTTTTGTTTTTCTGGTTGGTTGTGAAGCATGAACTCTGGGCCTAGGTGCTGTCCCTGAGCTCTTCAGCTCAAGGATAGCACTCTACCACTCTGAGCCACAGTGCACTTCCTGGGTTTTTTTTTTTTTTTTTTGCCAGTCCTGGGCTTGAGCTCAGGGCCTGAGCACTGTCCTTGGACTTTCTCAAGACTAAAGCTCTACCACTTGAGCCTCAGCACCACTTCCAGCTTTTTTTTTTTTCTTCTATGTATGTGGTACCGAGGAATCGAACCCGGGTCTTCGTGCATGCTAGGCAAGCACTCTACCACTAAGCCACACTCCCAGCCCACATTTCCTGTTTTTTGTTGGTTAATAGGAGATAAGTCTTCCCAGGCTGACTTTGAATCGGGATCCTTAGATGTCAGCCTCCTGAGTAGCTAGGATTACAGGTATGAGCCACCATCCTGCTTGTGACACTCATCTCCAATTAACCACCAAAAAGCCTGAAATGAAGTTGTGACTCAACTGGTAGAAGTGCTAGCTCTCAGCAACAAAACTACAGGACAGAACCTAGGCCCTAAGTTCAAGCCCTAGAACTCTCTCTCCTCTCTCTCTCTCTCTCTCTCTCTCTCTCTCTCTCTCTCTCTCTCTCTCTCTCTCTCTCTCTCTCTCTCTCTCTCTCATACACACACAGCAGAAAAAGCTGCAGGAATGCTTGTTAAATATACAAATTGGAGCTAGACATCATGGCTCATGCCTATAATCCCGGCTACTCAGTAGTATGGGAAGGAGGATTACAATTCAAAAGAAAAAGGGCACAACACACGTGGTTGCAACACTTGCTTAAGCAAGTGGAAGGCGGGACTGTGTGTGGTGTCACCTGTAATCTGAACACTCAGGAGATGGAGGCAGGAAGATAATAATCCATTTGAGACCAACTTGGACTACATAGCAAGACCCTGTCTAAGAAATAAATATATATTAAAAAAAATCTGGAAATGTAGCTTTGTTTTAGAATATTTGTCTAGAATGCCTGGGGCCCATGGTTGAAGGCCTAGGGTTCAGTCCCTGGATCTTTAGCCAAATAAACAAAATATTTTCATTTTCTTTAGTGACCTTGCTGCCTACAGAGCTTGAGTGGAGGCCCCACGGATGCTAAACTTCCCCTGTTTATACTCCTAGGACTTCCATGTGGGCAGCACACCAACAAACCACAAGTTGTCCCTACTTCAGCAAGACAAAGACTCTTTATGTTCCTAGTTCCCATGATGAGGGAACAGGTCCTAAAAGAGGACCACACTGCTAGGGAGTGATGGGGCAGACTGGCAGGCTGGGATTTCGGGGGTGTGGGGGGGAATCCAAGACTGGGCCTCAGGCCAGTTATTCAGAAGGCTAAGATCAGACAGATGACTAGGTTAGCCTAGGCAAAACTGCAAAACTCTTATCGCAAAAATAAAGTAGAAAAGGCTAGGGCCAGGTGATGGTACTGCATAGGCTAAGATCAAGGATCATGGTTCAAAGCCAACCCTGGCAAGAAAGTCCATTAGATATTACTAAACTATGAAAAAAAAAAAAAGAAAAGGGGCTGGGATGTAGTAGATTAGTGGAAAAATGCTTGCCTAGCAAGTGCAATATCCTGTGTTCAATCTCCAGTACCAAAAAGAAACAAACAAAAATGTAAAGTAGAGCTGTGGCTCAAGTGGTAGAGCACTAGCCTTGAGCACAAAAGTTCAAGGACAGGGCCCAGGTTCAGAATTCAAGCCCCAGGATCAGCAAAAAAGAAAAAGAAAAGAAGGCCAAGAGTTTGGCCTAGTGGTAGCATGCTCACCTAGCATGCTCAAAGCCCTGGGTTCAATTCCTCAGTACCACACACACACAGAAAAAGCTGCAAGTGGCGCTGTGGCTCAAGTGGTAGGGCACTGGCCTTAAGCAAAAAGTGTCCAAGGACAGTGCTCAGGCCCTGAGTTCAAGTCCCAGAACTGAAAGAAAAAAAAAAAAAAAGGAAGCTGTGGTCTGAGGATTGAGGCTCAAAGCCAGTCGGGAGACATTCATAAGGCTTTTATCTCCAGTTAAACACCAAAAAGCCCAGAGTGGAGCTGTGGCTCAAGTGATAGAGCACCAATCTTGAGGATGATTCCCTGTCCCAATGTACAACGCCCCCCAAAACCAAAACTAACACCAAAACAAAACAAAAACCTACGTGGACTCCTTCTTGTCCTCTTGAATGCTTTTTCACCCTGTGGTGTTCTGTCATGTTGTGACTCAGCAAGAAGGCCGGGGCCAGATGCAATCCTTCCATCTGATTTCCCAGCCTTCAAAATAATGAGACAAATAAACTCTAGTTGTTTATAAATTATCTAAGCTGTGGTATCGTGACAGCAGTACAAAACAAAGGGCTCAAGCCCTGGCTTCCGGGAGCCACATCTCAGCCAATGGAGCACATTTGCTGAAGGTTGTGAGGATCTGCGCAGGGTTTTGAACACCTGTTAGCAACAAGGTCAACCTCCATTCCTTGTGAGATGGTTGCTGCTCAGCTACTGAGTCACATGCTTCTGTTCAAAAGGGGGAAAGACTGAGACCACCTGCTGCCACTTGAGATGTTTCTGCAACCCTCCTGGGACACCTTCATATCCTGGTAAGAACCTCTTTGAGCCATCCAGGTTTGTGGACTGGTTTTGAGCCAGACATGGGCAGAGAACAAGGAGGGCAAGAAGGACTCAAACAGCTTGGCCTTTCTCCAACAAGGAATTGAAGAGAGAATTCAGCTGCCTGAGCATGTACTACCCTTACAAGCCTGTTGAAACTAAGCCTGGTCTTTCCTTCCTTCCTTCCTTCCTTCCTTCCTTCCTTCCTTCCTTCCTTCCTTCCTTCCTTTTTTTTTGTCCTACTTATCAGCCTATTTCTGGCGGGGGCAGGGGCGACTTGCACCTCTGTTCCTGGGTGGGATACAGGGAAATACTTTCATGGTTCTGAAGTTTTCATGAAACTTACATAGTTCTGGGAAGGCCTATATCTTTAAAACTGGGAGGGTGTCAGTCCCATGGAACAGTGAGACCAGTGGAGTTTAAGGGATATCCTTTCCCCATGAGTTCCCTCCCAGTGCTGAGACTTAGTATAACCCTGTCTTCTCTGTTCTTGGCCAAATACTTACAGACTGAGAGGTTGTTGTGCAGCTAAATGGTCTGGAATTTGTGTTCCCCGCGGGATGGAGGGGCCACTGCAGATGAGGTTACAGATAGAGAAAAGTTGGAGCTGGCCTAGAGAGATCCCTGTCTTCTCCTTGGCCTGGAGCTTCCTTGTGTCCTTAGATCTCTGTTCATCCAGCAGGATATCATTGCCCCCCCCACCTCCAAGACCTTATGTCTTGACTCTGCACAACACAGAGGAAGCCCTGGCTTTCCCACTGCCTCAGTTTCTCCCTGGGCATATCCTGTGTGTGTGCATACACTCGTGTGCACAGGCGTGGGCAAGCCCCTGTGTGTGTCCCAGTACTGGGGCTTGAACTCTGGGCCTTTTACTCTCTCCTGGTTTTTTCACTCACTCAAGACTAGTGCTTTAACATTTGAGCTACAACTCTATTTCCAGCTTTTTGTTGAGTCTCATGGGGTTTCTTGGTTTTAAACTGTGATCCTCAGATCTCAGCCACCTGAGTTTCCGTGATTCCATGTGTGAGCCACTGGGGCTTGACTCTCAGAGCATCTCTAATCCCTTTCTCACCTGCCTTACCTGTCACTTGGTTGGACTGAATTCCAATTCCCCACATAAGGCAGTGAGGATAATCACAGTTCTAAGCTTTGGTTTGAGAGCCCACTCTTTGGGAGAAGAAGACAATCCCCATTATATGATCATCTGATGACTATCCTGGCCCTGACCTAACCTGCTGTGGCCACATTCATCCCCTGCATGTACTTGTTGGGGGCCTCCCTACCCCCACCAGGTCCTGGAGGGAACACACAGTGGTTTGTCTCTGGCCAGATGTGTCTCCTAACCTGGCTACTCACTAAGTACAGGAGGCCTAGGTAGTGTCCTGGTGGAGTGTACTGTGTCCTGTGGGAGATGGAGCACAGAGTGGATCCACTCAAGTGTGTGGTGGCCTCACCTCTGGTCAGCACAGCCTTGTCCCAAGCCCTGAGGACAGCCTAGGCTCAGGTATGAGCTTACTGTGAGGCTCTATGCAGAGCTTTGCCTCCTCCAGAATTTCCATTCTGTTCCTCCTTACCTCCCTGACCTTTCCCAGCCTACCTTAGTCCAGACCCTGCTCAGATGGAAGGCCATCCCTAACTCCCCAGCCTACTCTGTTGGACCTATGTCCCCTGCTCGCCCCCCCCCCAGCCATACACACCTTGATCTCCAAGGCCACGCCAGGGAGCACTGAGGGAAAAGTCCTGCTCTTGTGGGTAGAACGGGACTACCCTCCCACAGTAGCACGATTGACTCTCAGAGACTCTGAGGCCACGGTGCAATGGGTTGAGGTGAGATGAGGTACCACCCTTTATTGAGGAGTACATTGTGGGTATTAGAGACCCTCTTGCTAAGAGAGGGCTGAACCTCAGCCTAGCCTTGCCATTCAACCTCTTCTGGGTTCATTTTGTTTTTCTATCCACTCAATCCCAGGCTGAGCATCCTCAATGGCTCTTGGAGTCTGGGAAACTTCCTTGGCCTCCATGTCCTTGAGAGCCTTCTCATCCAGTAGCAGTGAGCCAGGGGATGATGGGTCACCTGGCACAGCAAGCTTGGGACTCAGAACCTAGCTTGGTAGCTGCAGAATCCCAAGTGGAGGCAACCATAGTAACCCCAACCAGATCATCCCCAGACTCAAAGTCTTGGCCTTCATGGATGGTGGGAAGTGAGGCACGCTGGCTCAGTCACCGTTGCAAGCCAACGAGCAGGGGCTGGGGCAGTGAGGCCACATCCACATTGTTTCCTAGGTCTACCCAGGCCAACGCAGGTAACTTGGTGCTGTCCTTGACACCTTCTGTGAGCTCTCAGGCGGTAGCTCGAGTCAGTCGATTGCCATTGAGCAGGAGCTGGGTGAGGCAGGGCAGCGTCCACAGGCTGGGCAGTAGCAGATGCAAGAGCTCATCATTCAGTTCTGTGAAGCTCAAGTCCAGTACCACAAGCTCAGCACATGGCTGCTCAGGTAGTGTGTTATATGCTGCACAGCTCGGGCAGACAGTGGGATGCCAGAAAGATCCACAGTCTCCCCAACCAGCAGTGTTTTCTGGAGGCCACTCTTGAGGCTACGAAGAGTTATAAGTAGAATGGACTGAGCAAGAATCTGGGGGCCCAGGGGGGAGCCAAGACTGGAGTCACCACACACAATGATCTATCAGAGGCCCTCTTGTCTGGCAAAGCCAGGTTCTAACTGCTACTGTTTAAGGAGGGAGAGTGGGTTTCCCCTTTAGTGAAATGAGGACTGAGTGCATACACATTAAGACTTCATGCATCAATTATTATTATGAAATGTTACTATGTGCCTAGTATTGCCACCTCTGTGAAACCGAGTATCACGATTATCTTTATGCCAGTTCAGGGGGTTAGGAACGATAATCTTATGGAGAAACAAATAAAAGCTCAAAGAAGAGAAAAAACTCTCTCCCAGGGACATTTCACTAGGGAAGAATGGGGTCTCTAAAATTGAGAGGTGGGCTGGGAGGGTGGCTTAGTGGTAGAGTGCTTGCCTAGCATGCACAGAAAAAGCTGGAAAATGGTGCCGTGGCTCAAGTGGTAAAGTGCTAACCCGAGAAAGCTCAAGGACAGTGCCCAAGCACTGAGTTCAAGCCCCAAAACTTGCTAAATAAATAAATAAATAAATTCAGAGGCTCTCACTTCTGAGCCTTTCAACCTTTGGTCACTTCTGAGTTCCTCAGGCTTTAGAGGCTAAAGAAAAAGCCCAGGATAATGAGTGGCTTTGTGGGGTAAGGATTTACCCTGGGGGAAGACTCCCTGCATTAGGCTGGAAGAGACATAGAGAGACTAAGGAGGGTCCCCATGTCCCCCTGAACTTCTCTTGCTCTCTTGCCATCTAAATAGAGCCCACTAGATAGACAGACCTGACCAGTGTGGTGGGGAGGAGCTTAAAGAAGTAAATACACTGACAGCTTTCCCATTTACCATGCCAGGGAACAATTCCATGGGCTCTGGGTTCAACTTGAGCCACCAGGCCTGGGGTGGGACAGAGGCTGGAGGAAAAGTAGGTGATATGCACATAAATAAGTTCCCAGTTATGGCTCTTGGCCCCTGGGTCTGGTGCCTGCAACCAGTTCTGGGCTGAATCTGGGTTATGATGGTGAGAAAGGACCCATCGATTGAGCCCCTCTGGGAGCTATGAAGGCCTCAATTTCAGGTGACCTAGTGTTGGTGAAGAATTCCCAAAGGGCTGCAGGATAGATGTAAATTTGGGCCAGCTACTTTGCCTCTTCTAGCCTCAGTTTCCTTCCCTGTAAAAAGGAAGAAATCTGCCTCCCTCACTACCTGTTGAGAAGCTTTATATAATGTACCTGGGGCCCAAAGAAGTCCAGGTCCTGTGACAGGCCAAGAGGATTGAGGAATGAGTGAGATGGTACTTTCCTAGAGGAAACAAAAGGCACTGCCTGAAAATGGGTAGCTTGGCCTGTTCTTGGATGGCATCTGCTGATAGGGGTCAGACTGGCTTCCAGAGTTGAGCTTTCATGCAGGTAAGGGTAGAGGTGGAGGATGGGATGTCCATAGGGTAAAATTTGGGGTTCCTGGCTCTCAGTGAGAGATGTCTAGGTTGCTAACCTGGGAAGGGAACCCATCAGAAACAGAAAGGAAGGGCTGTGGCTGAGCTCCTCTCACCTGCTCTGGCTCTTCCTTTGGGCCAGGCTTGGTCCTTTCTGCTTCTTGGAGTGAGGGGTGAGGTGGTAGATGAGCTGCCGGCAGATCTTGTCTGAAGACTTCCAGAGGTCACAGTCCTATGGGCAAGGGACAGGTTGTCAGGGTGAGACTAAGCCCATCCCACCCCAACTGTAACATGGCACAGAGCCAGGAGAGGTTGCCTGCTGGGAGCTGGACACACTGGTCTGAGTCCCGCAGTGCCCGGTGGGAGGAAGCCCAGACAATGAGCCCTTGTTCCCTGTCCTCAGGCCCAGGGCCAGCAGCTTGGGCTAGCAGCCGGCAGCCTGCCCACTCCCGGCACCCCCAAGGGACTTGCCACAAGGGGGAGGCCAGATCGGGCCCTTCGAGGGAGCCCAGCTCCACAGACGCCAATCCCTGGGAATAGGAACAAGTCAGGTCAGCATGTTCTTCTTCCTCTCATTCTCCAAGCCATATGGCTCCCATGGGGCCTGGGTCTGGGCTTGACAGGGCTTGGGGGGGGGGGTGTCATGTTTTATAGCACTACATTCTGGTTCTCTCTTGATCTTCACTGCCCCCTCCCACATACACACACATTCTCTCCCTCCCTCCCCCTCCTCTTTCTCTCTCTCTCTCTCTCTCTCACACACACACACAGAGGCTCAGCTTAGGGTAGAATACAGGGTGTGCTTTTCACACAGCTAAACATGCTTCACTACCCAGAACATTCTTTTATGCTGTCTCTGATAGCAGTCCCAGGAGCATGTGACACAGCCACAGTAAGCAATGGTTACTGTGATGCCTGTGGGCTAGCCTATGGCCAACAGAAGCAGAAATTCAGAACTGGTAGATTCTTATTTCATTGGGGATGCATTGTAACCAGGAATCCAAGGCTGGTAGCTAGCCATAGCAAAAGGCAGGATTCTGTTACTCAGAGACACATTTGTAGGTGTCAGAGAGGTGGAGGTTTCGCGAGGCAGTCTCCAACTTAGCCCAAGGAGGACATCGCTTGTGGTCCAAGTAAGGGAGGGATATTGGGGACACCCATTCCCAAGGTCTCCAGGAAGATAGAGAGGCAGGGGCTCCAGTCTGGAGTAGCTCTCTTCTGGCCAAGGAATGAGAAGCAGTGATTTGAGTTCTAGTAGTGAATTTGTCAGAACACTATGACTGCAGAATTCCCCCTCTGACTTCTCTCACCTACAGTCCTTGAGCCTGGCACACCATGCCCATTTGGGAAACAAGATTTATCAGAGGTGTGACTTCAGGTGGGCAAAAAAGGATCATTGACTCTAGAAGCAGGCATCAGATCTCAGAGGACAGTGACCTGCCTAAGGTTATACAGCAAGCCTTCTCCTAGTCTCTGACATCCATCCTGCGGCCTGCTGACCTCACCTTCTTGGGGCACTGCAGGTCCCGGGCTAGGTTTACCAACAGATCATGAGAGATAGGATCCACCAGGTTGAGGAAGGCCACATTCCTATAGAGGATGTCAGTGAGAAGCGTCCCCTCAAGGCCCAGGTCTGTGGGTGGTGAACAAGTAGTTGAGTGAGTCATAGTTTGAAACCTCCCTTCTTTACAGCAGCCAGCCAGATGCCCCTCATGCTGTGTCTTTATCTCTTTCCCTGAGGTTTGATTTGCACGATTCTCCCCACAATCATAAGAGGCTACTGTCCAATAGCAGGCGACCTATTAGATGAGGAGAGAGTGGCATGCCAGGAGCCTCAGGGGGATGAAAAACAATTACTCAGATACATTACTGGCAATGATGTGTTTTGATGTGACACCTTGCCAGGAAGTTCTGCTCCTCTGATCAACCCTAGCAGCAGTGCCCCACAGCATTTCCTTTAGGTCTTTTCTTCCTCCTGTCTCTGAGGCTTCCTGAGCTGTGGCCACCATCTGTTCACCTGTGGGAATGGGCTTCTTCCAGCTCAAAGATATCCCCCAAACAGCTCAAGACTGAGACTTTTCGTCTTCTGCCCTGTGCCCTGTGCCCTAGTTCAGTTTATTGTACCAGGCCTACTTTCCCAGAATTTACCCAACACTTTCCCTTCTTCCCTTCCTTCCTTCCTTCCTTCTTTCCTTCCTTCCTTCCCTCCTTCCCTCCCTCCCTCCCTCCCTCCCTCCCTCCCTCCCTCCCTCCTTTCTTTCTTTCTTTCTTTCTTTCTTTCTTTCTTTCTTTCTTTCTTTCTTTTGTTTTGTTGGTGGTGGTGGTTGGGGGTCTTGAACTCTGAGCCTGGGCACTGTCCCTGAGCTCTTCAGCTCAAGGCTAGCGCTCTACCATTCGAACCACAGCACCACTTCCACTCTTTTCTCATTTCTTTTCCTAATGATTTCTCTTCTTCCTTTGCATTGCTCCTGTGAAGATTCAGGCCTCAAACCCCAGTAGCCTTTTCTTGAGCTTCCAGCCTCTCAGAACCTTCCAGCACATTTCTGGGTTGCCAGAGCTACTCCATGAAACACACACCTGAGCCTGACCCTTAATCCCATTGGTGGAGACTAAATACTCTAAAAGTTATGTGGACCCAGTTTCCGGAGTCAGAACTCCCTTTATGTGGCCATCACATCTGCCCTTGCCCACTTGCCTTCTTTCTTGCCCTTTGATAAGACTCCACAGTCAGGGTTCTAGTCTGGCCTTCCTACATTCATTCCTTGACCTTCTCCTACCGAGCCCCATAGTCCTGGCATAGGATTGAGGATCCTTCCAGAGGACGCATTTAGAAGACATAGTGACAGCTGATGGAGCAAGCACAGCCAGGAGGAGCCTCTAGCTTCCACGTGTGCCCACTCCAGCTAGAGCAATATGTTCTATACATATGTCTCCAGCACAAGAAAGCGGGCCAGAGAGGAGCACATCATGGGCTTTGTGTCCCAGCCTCTGGGACACACAGAAATAACTTAGCCAATCTCTCTGATGGTCCTTTCCTTCAAATGTTAGCCAGGGAAATATGTCCAGCTAGTACCTTGGCCTCCAGATAGCATCCCTGACATTGATCTGCATCTCTGAGCCATCTGATTGATAGGGAATTGCATTGTTGTTGTAATTTCAATATGGTTTAAGCCACAGATATCAGGAAAGAGCTAGAGGGAGGAAGTGATGGCAGGAGAATTTGGGAAAATTCAGACAAAGCCTCTCAGAGAGGCTCCTTTTAATGGGCCAACTATCTTGGTCTGCTAAGCTCAAAGAGAGGAAACTTGTGTGAAAGGAGGAGAGCTCTTGCCTTGATTCCTTCTCTGTTTCATTTCGTCCCTCCTTCTTTCCTTCCTTCCTTCCTTCCTTTCCATTTATCCTTCCATCTACCATGCTGAGGATTTAACCTTATGCCCTCTATGTGCCAGGCAGGCATGCTGTCACTGAGCTACATCCTTAGTCTTCACTCTCTGTTTTCTCTGATTCCTGGCTCACCATTTTTCTTCATACCTCAGTTTGCCAAGCTGTAACCATCAGCCTTCTGTAGGCCAAACATCTGCATGGCATTTCTGATGGAAAATAATCAAGCAGGTAATAGTGGCACCTGCATCCAGGGAAGGGGACAAGGCAGACTGCTAGTAGTTTGCCTAAGGGTGATGCTGGAATGTGTATCTACAGCTCTAGGGTAACTTAGAGCTTAGGATCCTGGGTTAGGATCAGAGCCTCCATGGGTCCAGAGGTCTAGAGGTGATGCACCAGTGTCTGACATGTATTCAGTAGCTATGGGACAGTGAGTAGGATGATGTGTGCCTGTGGCTTTGTCTGGGCTGCTATGGGGTTCTCCTGGTGCGCCTGTAAACTAACAGGACTCTGCCTCTTTCACCTGGCCCCAGGAAGGTCCTGGAGGAGCGGGGAGCGGCCCTCTTCAATAGGGGATGTCCCACATCCAACACTCTCCATTCTTGCCAAGGCTTAAATTCAGGTTTTCAGCTCCAGGCTGGGGCATCCTCAACACCCACACCCATCCACACCCATCCACACTCCACTCAACAATCTCAGAATCCCAGACACACGGCTCCCCCTCCTTTCTCCACGCTCACTCTGCCAGCCTCACCAGCCCCCGCTCTATCCGGTGCCCCCTCTCCGCCCAGAGGAGCCCCTGCTGTCCTCAGAACCCAGGCTCCCCACCCCCGGCCCGCAGCCCGCAGCGCGGGCGCCTCCCCGGCCCCTGCCCGCTCCACGGCCGCGCGCGGGCCCTCGGTTTCTCTCGCCTGGCTCAGGACGCGCAGCCGCTGCCGGGCGCGGAGCGTGGTCTGGATCTCTCGGAGCCAGCGCACTCGGCGCTCGTAGGGCGCGGGCCCGCCGCCCGCCGCAGCCCCGGCTTCAGAGCCCGCCCCGGGCCCTGCCCGCCGGCCCAGCCGCGCCCCCATGGCCTCCGAGTAGCTGGCGCCGGCCGGGCGGGCAGCCGATCTGTCTGCGCCCCGCCCCGACCAGGGCTGCGCTGGGAGCGCCAGGTCGCCGGCTGCGCGCCCGCGCCCCGACCACCGGGCGTCAAGTCAGGGGGCGGCTGTGTCCAGCCGGGGTCTCGCTGAGCCGGGCCCCGCCCGGGTCCGATCTGGCGTAGAGCTCTTCCGGAAGTCAGACACCGGGACGCGGAGCCCCGCCAGGTCGAGGTGGCGTTTGGCGCCCTCTGGCCCCTGTGCTGACTGGGAAAACAGTCGCCTTGACCATGCAGAAGAGCGCTCTGGGAGAAAGGAGGGAGAGGGGGCCATGCCAGCGCGGCACCTGATTTCAGGAATCTCCCCTGCGGAGCACATTTGGCCTTGGATCCCATCTGTCCATCCCGCAGGATAACTTCTGCTCTCAGTTAGCCAGTGGCAGGCCTGAACAAGCTGGGTGGAACCCACTCCTCTGACCCCCTGCCTAGGAGAGGAGCGGGCTCAGGCATGCTACTTAACCATGAAGCCTGGCTCTGGGCAGCCTGGCAGCAAGCCCTGCAATCAGCCTCTGGCCCCAGCATTCCTCACCAGAGGAGGGATGGGCAGGCAGTGTGAAGAGAGTGTCCAGGCTCTCCTCCAGGAGCCAAGTCTGAGCTAGAGACCCACCTAGTTAGAGGAGGATTCCACCTTTCAGAGCTCTCCCAGCAGTTCCTCCTGGAGTCTGCTGCTTGCCCCTGCCGGCATCACCTTAGCTCTGGGCTCCTCTTCTTACCTGAGTGGGGTCATTTGTGGTTCTGGGGTTTCAGCCCCCATTTGCACAGGCAAGGAGACCAGCTTGTGAGGCTGGGGTTGAATGGCTGAGCACACGTGCTGAGGTGCATGAGGCGATCAGCCAGAACACATATACTGAGAGATGGACTGCCAAGATCTTTTGGGTCAAACATTCCCATGAACAATTGAGGTTTGGGGTAGGGAATGGGGTGACCAGTCTCTGTGAGCCATGGGCTGAGTCTCCCTGACAAACTCAGAGGACAGCAGGAGGTATATATCCCCACCTCCCATTCCCTATTGGGCCAACTCCTAGGCTCCCTTCTCCCCAGCCGCCTTCTCTCCTTTTCCATAGCCAATATTATCCTGGGGCCACCTTGGCAGGGCAGGTTTCCTCCCTGGCAAACCTGCATGACTGCCCAGTCTTCCCTCCCCCAGGGCCAGGGAGCAGTGCTGAGTTGATACTAGGACAGGCCCAGAGCTTTAAGCGGCAGCCCCAGTACCTCGGGAACTTCTCAGACACCCCCCTCCCTCCCTCTGCTCAGAGCTGGAAGCCAGGTAAGTCCTTCTCTTCCCCTGCATGTTCAGGGCTGGAGCCAGACTTGAATGGCCCCCAGATCCTGACCGTGTAGCTCCTGAGGCTCAGCCAGGCCTTGTCCCCTTAGGGTGAGAAGCCTAAGGTAGAAGGAGGGATGAGGAAGGAGGGATAAGCTTGGTCATCAGGGAGGGAGCAACCAAAACACTGGCATAGGGGTGGGGGGATATCCAGAGCTTAGAGACCTGTGGCAAGAAGAGAATAATTGTGCCTAGCCCCACCTCTGTTTCCTGGCAGAGAAGTTGTTTTTCCAGGAAAGGAAAAGTGTAGTATCTGGGCCCAGGTCCCTGAATGAGCTTCCTTTAGTCTGTCATGGTGAGTTCCTAGGGTGAGTTAGGTCTTGGGAAGTATTTCTGGCTTAGCTTAACTTGGACAAGAGCCCCTAGAGACAGATCTGTACCCTCAGATCTGGAATGATGGGGACATCAATTTGGTTCACAAGTATTTAACTCCAAGCTGCCAGCACTCTTCCTGGAGTTGACCTGGGCAGCAGCTTGTGGAAACCACAGAGGGTAGAGGCCCCTAGGAATAATATGAGCCTGAGGAGAGGGATTGTTTGACCTGGATGACAGCCTTGCCACATCTAAGGAGCCAGTGGGATAGAAGTTTGGGGGCCTACTTGTACCCTTTCTCAATTTACCCAGTGGGATTGTCCAAGCCAGGATTAATTTAGGCCAATTCAGCGTTGATGTTATCTCAGCAAGTAAGCATGAGGCACAGTGCTTCCTGGTATCTATGGCAAAGAAGAATGTGGAATGCTTTTTGAGAGCGTTCACTTAGGAGGAAGGAGGAAGATAATCCCTGGAGACAACCTTTTCCCTAGAGCTTGCTCTGCAAAGATGGATTGTCAGCCACCCCTGAATTGCCATGGGGCTAAAGAAGGCAGCAGAGTGTAGGATAAGCAGTCACAGGCTTAGAATCTGAATTTAAATCCTTCCCCCCTCCCCCCCGCCATTGTCCTTTGTTGGCTATGCAATCATGGACAAGGTTTCTAGCTGCATTGTTTAAAACAGAAATGGAGCCAGGTGTGGTGGCTCACACCTATAATCCTAGTTACTCTAGAGGCTGAGATCTGAGGATCGAGGTCCAAAGCCAGCGCCCGCACCAAAATGTCCCTGAGACCCTGAGACTCAAATCCAATTGACCACCAGAAAACTGGAAATGGTGTTGTGGCTAAAGAGCTCAGGGACAATGCCCAGGCCCAGAGTTCAAGTCCCATGACCAACAAAAACAAAAACAAACAAAAAAACAGAAATGGATTCTTCTGGAGACTAGAAGCCAGGTGTCAAGGATTTGGCAGTCATGCTCCCTCTAAAGGCTGGAGCAGGATCCTTTCTTCTTCTAGCTTCTGATGCTTTTACAACCTTAGTATTCCTTGTAGGTATTGTACATTATTCCCTTCTTAGCCTCCATCATCATATGGCCGTGTGTGTGTGTGGGGGGGTGGGTGTGGGTGTGTGCGCGCGCACGTGCGCACACACACACACATAATATTGGGACTTAAACTTAAAAAAAACCTGAATGCTATGCCTTAGCCCCCTTGCTCAAGACTGGGGCTCTTCCATTTGAGCCACAGCTCCACTTCCTGAAGGGTTTTCTGGTAGTTAACTGAAGGTAAGAATCACAGACTTTCCTGCCCTGCCTAGCTTGAAATTGCAGATCTTCAGATCTCAGCCTCCCAGCCATATAGCCTTCTCCTCCTCTTCCTCCTCTCCCTTTTCCCCCCCTCCCCTTCTCCCCCTTCTCTCCTCTTCCTTCTTTTTGCCAGTCCTGGGGCTTGAACTCAGGGCCTGGGCACTGTCCTTAGACTTTCTCAAGGTTAGCACTCTACAACTTGAGCCACAGCACCACTTCCAGCTTTTTCTCTGTATGTGGTGCCAAGGGAATCGAACCCAGGGCTTTGTGCATGCTTGGCAAGTACTCTACCACTAGGCCATGCTCCTGGCCCACACATAGCCTTCTTCTGAGGACACTAGTTCCTGGATTTGGGGCTCACTGTAATCCAGAATGACTTCACTGTCTTAACTAATTACTTTCACAAAAACTCTATTTGTAAATACGGCTACTTTTAAAATTCTAAGTAGACATGAACTTCTATCCACTGTAGTAACCTTCATCTTTAAACTTTGTTTTACACATTTGTTAAATGGGGAAAATATAATGCCCATCTGGCAAAGATGCTGTAGGTTTAGAGGCAACAATGACATGTGAGCTTTTCATTTCTTAATGACGTGTGTGTGTGTGTGTGTGTGTGTGTGTGTGTGTGTGTGTGCTAGTTCTGGGGTTTGAATTCAGGATATCTGTATTCTGCCTTAGTTTTTTTTGTTTAAGGCTGGTGTTCTACCTCCACTTCTGGCTTTTTGCTGGTTAACTAGAGATAGGAGTCTTTGATTTTTCTGCCTGAGCTGGCTTCAAACAAGGATCCTCAGATCTTAGCCTCCTGAGTAGCTAGGATGACAAACATGAGCTAGCTATGAGCTGGCACTTTTAGGGCCTTATGGATGGCATGGCCATCACAGAGCCACACCTCCAGCTCCACTTCTGTGGTTTTATACTGAATCTATCCAGCTACCCCACAGCCAGGATCTGTTCTTTTGGGGATGGTTCCTGGGTATTGTGGGTAAGGCAGACAGAAGAGGTGGCAGTAACAACTGTCCACAGAGTTGAAGAGCTGAGATGGGGTAGAAAGTAGGCAGGATCTGAAGGAAGAGTGCTTCAGGCCAAGGCAGTAGTAGTTAGCGAAGAGACTGGTGGGAGCATTGAGTGCAGAGGGGGGCAGGTACCAGCAAGGCAAGAATTTCTCTGCAGGGCAAAGAAGGCCTTTGAAGGGTTTTCCAATGGAGGATTGACATGCTCAGATTTGCATGTTCAGCATATCTAGCATTGGGAAGTTTGTAGGTGATGGAGGTGGCCAGTGGGAGCTGAGGGGTCAAGTGTGAGTGGGAGTGGTCACAGGAGCAATGGAAAGGGACCAGTGAGGATGCAGGGGTGGTTACTTTAGGCTGGTGGAGGTCTGGGGAGGGTGGCTGCTTAGCTCAGGTTTGGGCTTGTTGACCTAGAGTGCCTGCAGCATCAGTCAGTGGTTCAGTCTTGGACTCACTGTGGAGAACAACTGGATCCAGGAGACAAGGGAACAGAGGAGGTGCTGTGAAGGAGGTAGCAAGTTCGGGAAGGTTGGGTGAGTTCAGTAGGATATGCATAGGAAAAAAAAATGTTGGACAATTTGACGCTAATAACGTCTTGAGGGGTTGTGGGTAGACAGGCAGGCTTGGCAGGTGACTGAGATGCTGAGATAGGATTAGGTTGACTCTTCTAGAGACTTAAGGCCATGTGACAGGATGGGGTCTAGGACTTGGATAAGCTTTTCTCCCTTACCCCCTGGAGCTCCCAGACACTGCAGATAATTGCTAGGTAATAAGATAAATGCCATTTGGAGAGTGTGCCAGGGGCAAGAAGGACCCAACAGCTAGGGAGGGAGGGAGGCTCTTTGGGACCCTGCTGAGTTGTTTTTATCTAGCTGGGGAAAGGAGCTAGGACCTCCCCCCACCCAGCCCTCCAGGCTCAGGAGGGGTTGGTTCTTCTGCAATCTGTGTATGGCCATCTCAGTGACTCTTTCAGCTCTCTTTGCTCCCCAGATAGCAAAGTTAGGCTAAGAAAGGAAGGCTGCCAAGATCCTCATGCTATCAGTGTCTGGGTACAGCTGTTTGAACCCAGACACCTTTGGGCCCATGCCCCTAACTTTTTGCCTCTGAACTTAGGAGCTAGACTTTGCATAGTAGGTGCCAGGCCAGCCTGGCTGCTGAGTGCTTCCAGGCATTAATGAGCTGATAATTCTGGAAACCCACCCATTTGGCCAAGCTCCAGGCTTCATCTCTACATCAAAGATGGATACTGGCATAGGGAATGCTGTGAACAGTGCCAGGGAATGTTGGCTGGGCTCTGGGGATACCGGCACTCTGCCTATACTGTGGTTAGCCAATTCTTTTTACTTCCTGACCATCACTGGGTAATACTCATCCCTTCACTGAGCTGGACTCTTCCTTCCACCTTTCTAGTATAGTTAGATGGTTCTGAGAGGCTGAGGCAGGGTGGCTACAGCATCTTGACTAGACCTCCTGTCCTATCTTGTCCTGTTCTCTGCTCTGCTCTGCTCTGTGGCTTCAGACAGTGGACAGAATCTGAGATCTAGGCAACTGGAAACTGACTCAGGCAGCCCATAGAAGTCATAAAAGAGTGGCCAAATGGGGCTTGACAATGAGAAGAGCATACCAACTGCTGCAATCTTGTGTGTGGGGGGGGGTGGGGGCAGCTTGAAATGGGACTTGCACCCCAGGCCTGAATGCTATCCCTTAGCTTTTTCACTCAAGGTTGGTACTTTCAGGGTTGGAACTTTACCACTTTAACCACAGCTCCATTTCTGACTTTTTTTGTTTTGCTTCATTTTTTTTTTTCTTTTTTGGCAGCCCTAAGGCTTGAATTCAGGGCTTGGACACTGTCCCTGAGCTTCTTTTGCTCAAAGCTAGTACTCTACCACTTGAGCCACAGCTCAACCTCCCCAGTAGCTACTGTAAACACCATCCTGGAAAACCTCACAGACACAAGTCATATAGAAGAAAGGAAAGTTTATTGCCAGCTGAGGGAGCCAGAAAGACCCCTTTTCACACACACGTGAGAAATCATTCTGGCTGTTGTCTGGGGTAACCTATATAACCTGCAGGGTTTAGTGGGCACAGAAAAGGTGGAGATCTCTGGGGTAGATTTGAGAATTAGAGACTTCTTCATGGTGAGAGACTTATGGTTGGGTGGGAAATAGCTATTTACTGCCATAATCAACGTGCTGGTACCACTTGTGCAGAGAGAGAACACACTAAACTAAAGGGAATGGGGGAGGGGTCCTGGACCAACGCTAATTATTTACTGCTTTGACCAGATGAGCTGAGTACTGCCTGGGACAGGGACATGCTAAGCCCCATGGTAAACTATGGGCCCCTGGGCCTACTCTACCATTCACTATCAGCTAGGATTCCAGGTGTGAGCCACTGACACTCAGGTAATCTCGGTGTCTTTGGAAGTGATGAGCTTCCGATTGGGGAAGATATGTAAACCAACCTTTTCAGGAGTGCTGGAAGAGCAAAACCAACACTTGAGATTCTGCGATACTAAAGTTGATTAAAAGCTAATGTAAACATGTTTGAAGTCAGTTTGTTTTGCCAGTTTAGTAAGTGGGGACATAAAACATCTTGCATCATATTAGGTTTATTAGCTCCTAGGAGATTCTGTTCCCAAAGTTCTGGAGTATGGGCCATGTGTGACCAGTATCTAGATTAGCCCAGTTTGCTTACTCACTCTGAGGTTGAAGCTTAGGTATCTCAGCTTTGGCCCTTATGGTAGCCTATGTAGGGTTCAGGTCTTACTCACCACTTCCTGGTACTTAGGTGCAGTCAGCTTTCTGAACCTGATGGTTAGGTACTAGTTTCAGGAAGTGGTTTTCCCCAGCCTTCCCCTTCTTGTGGGTCTTCATCCTGTGGAGTGACTTTCGGCAGGTTCCCTCCCCTCTCTTAGCCTTCTTACCCTTCCAGTTCCTAGTTTTCCCAGATTTGTGGGGGGGAGGGGGAGGAGTGGCAGAGAGAAGGAGGTATCATCCAAACAGACCCAGGAAGGGCTTTTGGAGGCCACTGTGAGCCCATTTCTCTGCAGGGGAGCAGAACTGAGTTCTGAGCACCTCCTTAAACCTTTTTTTTTTTTTTTTGCCAGTCCTGGGCTTGAGCTCAGGGCCTGAGCACTGTCCTTGGACTTTCTCAAGGCTAGAGCTCTACCACTTGAACCTCAGCACCACTTCTGGCATTTTTCTATGTATGTGGTACTGAGGAATCGAACCCGCGTCTTCATGCATGCTAGGCAAGACTTTAACCACTAGGCCAAACTCCTGGCCCCTCCTTAAACCTTTTAAGAGGATCCTTGAACCTTTTATCTGATTTGGGCCCCCAAGGTACTATGGGTGGCACCACAGAAGGAGTGATTAGGAGATGAAAGGCATTGGGTCAGTGCCTGACATCTCTCAGGCCAGCCTAGCACAAGAAATCTTGAGAACAGAGAAGCCAGCTCAGCCACCTCTCATCTAGTGCTCCTACTGCCCCTATTCAAACTCCCTTCTTCCTATGCCCTCTGGCCTCTGCCCTCTGTCCAGTTCCTGAAATTGGCCAAGGAGCTAATGGGTACCCACCAGGGTCTTAATGAGTGAGCCAGAGTTAATGGGTTACTTAGCATGGTAACATATTCACCAGTCTCCCAGGGCTCTCAAAGTCCAGACAAGCCAGTCTTCAAGGTCTAGGTTTGGCCACCTTCTTTCCATATTTAATGCCTTGTGGCTCCGAAAAGGCCCAAGGAACGCATTTGCTGTTCTTCAAAAAGCTTGTACTTCCTGGCCTTGATGTGCCCACAATATCTCTCCCCCTCTCCCCCCACCTCCCACCCAATCCAATCTCAACTGGAGACTAGATCTAAGGCCCCCATTCAAGGGGAAGCTTCTCATCCCTTAATTCTCCTCCTCAGACAATACTATCTTATCTCCAGTCCCATCTCCAGGAAAGAAGAATCCCCCCCACCCCAGGATTTGTGTGCCAAAGGGAATAAAGAAATAAATCTAAGCTACTGTTAACCAGTGCAAATGGTGGCAATTCTGGTAGGCTACGGATCCTGTGTGGATCTTAGTTAGAGGGCTTAGAGCTTGGTATGACGGTTGCCTGCTGGAGGCAACCCTTCCCCCATCTCATACAAATGGACCAGAACAGGCAGGGAGATGACAAGATGGACTCTGTCTACCAGATTCTACTCCCTAGTGTTCTTCATCAACCTGACTGCTCATGCCAAAGGCATGGATCATAAGCACTCACTCCCTTGGGTCATGTGACTCAGGGTCTGGGTTCACCAAGATGGAGGAATGATAGCCCCTACACTTCTTATCTGTAGCTTGGAGGGTGGAGAGAGGGCATGTTTGGAGGGAACCTCTCCATCCTGGAATTGTACAGGTACTGGTTGTTCCCCAGTTCCATGTGATCCCCTAGTTGGATATTGAAATGTGGGAGGAAAGCTCACTTCTACCCAGGGGAACTGGCCTGATCTACCTCTGGCTGAAATCTAGCTTTCTTCAATTCTTGGGCCCTCTGGGTTCAGATTTCTCACAGAGGACTTGAGAGAACAGCAGCTGTTCCATGTCACATGACACTAGAAAGAGGACCTGGAATCATTCCTGTACCTTTAAAGTCTCCTCCCACCTTAGGCCATAGGGGAAGGAAGGGGGAGGAGCTGGGTCACAGCTGGGGATGGGGACTTGGACTAGGAATTAGCTCAGTGCTGGTGTGAGCCCAGCAGGTGTGTCTGGCTGTACCCCAAGCTGCCCTGTGACTCTGTGGCATTGCTTACCCTCTCTGAGCTTCTGGACAGAGGTGGTGAGAAAGTTAAGGCTTGGGACTCTCAGAAGTGTGGAATTCTGGATTTTATCTACAACGCCACCATCTGATGACCATAATCTAACCAAGATCTTTGGCTTATTGCTGTAGTTAGAGTGAAGGACACAAGGCCGAAGTTGAGGATCCCTCTGGTATCTCAGGTAGGCATGACATAGAGATTCTTTAACTCGCAGGTCTGGGCTTGTGTGTGTGCGGTGGGGGGGGGGGGTGCCTCTGTTTCTTCTCTGACATATGCATTTGAGACAGCCTGCTCAGGCTTTTGAGCTACTTGTACCCTCAAAAGAAACTCTTGAGGCATCTCCAGCTACCCAAGAAGTGAACTTGGGATGCAGAGGAAAGGGTAGATGGAGAAACAGGCTCCGGAATGGTCTGACAACTTGGGCAGGGGTAATAAGTATCTCTAAGTGCTTGCATTATGGTAGGGACAGGCAAATGCTTTGACCATATTTTCCTCTCTCTGGGCTTTGGTTGTGGTTGTGGGTGAGGCAAGACCCATTGTGCAATGAATGATATCATTACCTAATTCTAGGGGGCTTCTGCTCCTGCCTCAAGGTCATGCCTCCATACCTCTTTGAACAGATTTCAGCAAGTCAGTCTCCCTCCCCCTCCAGCCATACTCCACTCTATGTTACCAGACTGGACAGTTAAGGAGGCAGAGTCCAGCTTCAGGTCTAGGGAGCAGTGAGAGTCCTGACCAGGGGTTCAGGCCAGGCTAGGAAACCACATGTTCTCATAATTCAGAGGAGGTGACTTCATTCTGGGTGGAGTGGGTCCTGGACCCATAGGTGGGTCCATGTGAGTCCCAGAAACAGCTGACCTTAGGTAAATTGTTTTTGCCTAAGTTATTTTCCTGTCAGTGGGTTAGGGTTGTGTCTCGGGTTTGATCTGTGGCTTTGGGAAGGTTGAGCTAGAGGAAAACTCCAGGCTGACTGTTCTGTTTGGGCCTTCTGTGTACTTTCCTTTCCAGTGTGTCTGGGAATCTGCCCTGTTCAGCCTGAATTCAGCTCTGGGATGTGTGTGTGTGTGTGTGTGTGTGTGTGTGTGTGTGTGTGTGTGTGTGTGTGTGTGTAGTGCTGGAGTCAGCATCTCTGGGAAAGGTTCACATATTCCCAAGGATGGAGGATTCACTACCCTATGTGCCACAGCTGGGCAGAGAGGGGGGAAGGGAGAAGAGCTATATGAGGTCAGGGAGAATGGGGGCAAAGTGACTTCCGCTCCTTGGGAGTCAGACATACAACTCCTTCTGCTGGAGACTTCCTCAGTGAGCTGCTCAGAGACCTGCAACAACTTGGGGCAGATACTGGGTGACAGGACAGTGCTGCTGGGCTATGTGACTTTGGGTCACCTCTGGCCCTTTCTGGACCCTGCCTGTAATGCTCCTGTTCCTGGACTGCAGTGGTTGAACTGGTCTGGATGCTGGAACTTTAAGGGATAGGTCTCTGGCATTTGGCAGGAGGATATGGCGAAGCCTTCTAGGTTGAGCATCTTTATTCTTCTGTCTCAAGAAGTCATCTGTGGTACACTATATCTAGCTCTGAGCTGAGAACCTTTGGACAGGGACAGAGAGGAACAGAGGAGGACCTAGCCTGGAACTCCCGGAAGGGGCTGAGCAGTGGATGATGCCATTTGGAAGGAACTGAGTTAGAGAGGTAGAACTCATAGTGAGCTTGCCCTTCCTGCTCAGGGCCTTCCCCTGGGCTGCACATACTTCAGTCACCTTGGTGACAAACCTAGTTCCTGTGCCTCTTCACCACTGCGATGTCTGCCTCCAACCATACTCACTGCTTGGCTGGACCCCAAGCAGAGAACTGCCTGTCCTACATCCCATCCAGATGCCTCCAGCTGCCCTTGTTGGGGTGGGGGATGCTGGCGGCCCCCTGACTGAGTTCTAAGCACAAGAGACTTCAACCACTGCTGCTCCTTTCCAGCCTTTGACCTGAAGGTGCCCCCCCCATCCTAATCCCAATCTGGAGGTCCCCTGAGGAGCTCAGCAAGGGTCACAGGCGTGGCTCTGGCAGCTTTTGCTTCTGGGAGGTGGGGAGGAACAGCTAGTTCTGTGACCAGGATTTTCCCAGGAGGACAAATCTGCCTCTTCCTCCCCTGCGGGTGCCCTAGTCCAGACCTAGCTTCTGAAGAGGGGGCTTTCTCCTGGACCCCCATTGCTTCTCTGGCCCTCAGGTAAACTTACCAGGGTTACATGGAGGGGGGTACTGGGGGTGAAGCTCAGTGCTAAGAATGACCCAATCTCTAGCCTTAGTTTCCCCTTCTGATACTGATTTGGGTAAGAGCCAGGCTTTTGAGTTTGGACATTCTTTTAGTGAGTCTTTGAGAAAACTTGAGGGTAGAAGGGTGGGAAATGAAAGCCTGGTCCCCCAGCAGGGTGTCTTCCTCTGGGCTGGAAATATCTGCCTTTGGGAGGCTGGGCCAGTCCTCCCTGGCTTGGAAAGTGGAGATGGGATTTGTGTTACCCAGTCATCTCCTCCTGCTCCCTGGCAGTCTGAATCTTGCTAGGTGCCTTTACTTGGGCCTTTAGGTAGATAGATAAAAGACTGGGATATGTATCTCGGGGGTCATGGCTGCCTTACGCTCTGGAGCCTGGGAGAAATGAGGGCCTAAGTGCTGCTCAGATTGGACCAGAGCTATGGGGAACACTCAGCTCTGGCCCCACTACATAAGATGGGAATGTTCTGCGTTCAAAATGGATAATGCTAATCCAGGAGTGGGAGATTATGCCTGCAATTCTAGCTGCTCAAAAGGCTGAGATCTGTGGACTGAAGTACAAAGACAGATCTGGCAGAGAGGTTTATGAAGCTCTTATTTCCAGTTAACCATCAAAAAGCTAAAAATGGAGCTGTGGCTCAAGTATTAGAGTGCCATCCTTGAGTGGAAAGAGCTAAGGGACAGAGTCCTGGCCCTGAGTTCAAGTACCAGCATGCATGCATGTGTACTCATTCACACTCACACACACACACACACAATGAAGATGGATGTCACTTGTTGCTGCCTCAGCTCCTGGGGCTTCTTGGAATTCCCAGGGCGACTCTCTCATCAGGAACCTTTAACCTAGACCCAGACTTCTCTTCACAACTCTGTGTCACCATACCTGAGGGCCATAAGACCTGCTGAAGGGTGTGGACAGTCAACAGGGTGGGGCCCACTTGACACTTTGAACCACAGAGCCTTCTGGCTGCTTTTGGAGGATGGAGCCAGTGGGAGGAAGTGTAAGGAGGAAGCTGTGAGTTCAGATCCTCATGCCTGGATTTAGGCTATGGTGCTGAGGACTGTATTGGATCTTACTAGGGACATAGGTTAGGATCTGTTTTGTTTTTTGTTTCTTGCCAGTACTGGTGCTTGAACTCGGGGCCTGGGCACTGTCTTTGGGCTTTCTCAAGGCTAGAGCTCTACCACTTGAGCCACAGCACCACTTCCGGCTTTTTTCTATGTATGTGGTACCAAGGAATCGAACCTGGGTCTTCATGCATGCTAGGCAAGCACTTTAACCACTAGGCCAAACTCCCGGCCCCACATTTTACACATTTTAATTCAAGGTAAGAGTCTCTCCCAGAGGTTCACATCATAATCCTAGCCACTCAGGAGGTTGAGATCTATGGATTGAAGTTCAAAGCCAACTCCAGGCTAATTACCAACTCTAATCTCCAATTAACTACCACAAAAGCCAGAAGTGATGCTTTAGCTCAAGAGATAGTGCTAACCTTCAACAAAAAAAAGCACAGGCCCTGCCTGGAATTGGCCAAGCCCCAAGACTGGCACCAAAATAAAACAAAATAAGAGTCTCTCAGATTCATCTAGCTGGGCTGGTAGAGGAATCTACCTACTTAGTAACTAGGATTGTAGGCCTAAGCCATATTGTGCCTGGCCCTTCTGCTTTGGGGCTCAGTTTCCCCCTCTGCATCAAGAGCTTACAGCTTTTGTGTTTTTTTCCCTGTTGGTATCTGGAATGCTCCTTCACAGATACAGGCATTCCAAACAGAGACTCCATTCCTAAATCATCTCTGGGATATCCTGTTTGGCTCTGAGATCAGATGCTCTGAACAGAAGAAAAGGGGCCTCCAACTTGGGGATCTCTGAAGAGAGTCATTGGTGGATGCTCCCTTTTGGAAGGGATAGAGTATGGGAGAAGGGAGCCCCTTGTCTCTGTAACCCCATTTCTTCCTACCTTGTTCAATCACACTCTTAGTCTGCTGCCACCACCACAGGGACTCAGAGATTATAGCTATCCTTTCCTGCTTAGGCCAGCAGGAAATAGCGAGTAGTTCACCAATGGCCATCCTCTAGTGTAGCCATGATAAGAACTGTCCACCTAGTCCTTCACTCTGTCCTTTCCCCATGTGCTGGGACTGGGGCTTGAACTCAGCGTCTGGGGACTGTTCCTTAGCTTTGTCACTCAAGACTGAAACTCTACCATTTGAGCCACAGCCCTATCTCTGGCTTTTTGGTAGTTATTTGGAGATCAGTCTCATAGACTTTCTTGCCTAGGCTGGCTTCAAATCATAGTCTTTAGATTTCAGACTCCTGAATAGCTGGGTTTATCAGCCATGAGCCACTGGTGCCCAGCTGGAGATTTCATTTTAACATGTCCATTTATGAATACAATGTATACATAGGCTACCCATCCCTCATCTCCCCTCCCTCTAGTGCTTCACACATTCCAACCCACTTAATTAGCAATACCCCTTAGTGAAAGAGGCCAGCATTAGACTTGAGAAGTGTAAGTCCTGTAGTAGGTTCAGGGTGAGACCAGATTCAGAGAGGAACAGGCTGGCTCGGGCCCCTTAGTCCCTTCTGCCCTAAGACTCACCACCAGATCTTAGATTTGTACGTGGATATCTGGCTTTGTAAACTTTCTCCCAGGCACTCTGGGAAAAAGACTGGGAGAAGTCATGCGGACATGTGGATGGCTGACAGCTTCTATGACTCCAGAGTTCAACTGGAGGCAGCGAACCATCTAGAGCAGAGGGAGGTCACACTGAGCCCCCACTCCCCCCCCCCAAAAAAGAGCTGGACCTGCTTCAGATCTATCCTTGTGATTTTTTTTTTTCAGGGGAACAAGGAGGCTGACTGGTCTGGGGTTCTCTAAAGAAGATTCTGGGGCCACAGATTGTTTACAGCCAAACTTTCCTTTCTTTTGGGACCACATCTCCCAGGTAAAGCTTGGGGCTTGTGTCTGCTGCTACATGGTAAGCCCTGGTCCCATGGTGGCTATAGTCTGATTATTTTAGGAGACTGAGGAATGTCTCTTTGGCACTCATGAACACTAAATGGGCACCAATGAGCATGATGAGTACAAATCCCACATGGTGTGCCATGTGCCATAGAAGAATGAAGCTAGGTGTTTCCATCCTGAAGCAGGGGTTGCTCAGCTGATAGGTGGAGGTGGACAGGGCACACGGAGGGCTCCCCAAGCAGGATCTCTCTTGGAGGTGAGGTCCTCTCACTGGGCTTAGGCCTGGAGACAATCAGGGGGAGATTTGTGAGGGTAGAGATGATATGCAAAGCTCCTGACAGAAGGAATAGCTTGGCCAAAGATCTTAGAGGTAGGACAGCCTGTATCTTCTAAGGACACTGGAGGAGACATAGGGCTGTGTTTCTGAGGCTTGACTTTAGACTGTGCCCTATGAGAGAGGACCATGGTGTGGGAGCACCCAGGGTTGGGACTGACCTTTTTCTTACCCTTTCCTGTACAGATAGGATACAGAGCCATGAAGAATCGGTTTCTGATGCTGGGCCTGTTGGCAGTGGTTGTGGTTGTTATTGTCATTGGCCTCTGCCTTTGGCTGCCTTCCTCTTCCAGGGGATCTGACCATGTATACCGCAAAGCAGCGGTAGCCGCAGATGCTAAGCGCTGCTCAGAGATTGGGAGGTGAGTGGGACCACATGACAGAAGGCAAGATGGGGGACAACATTTCCTTCCCCTTCAAAGACGCAGTTTCTTCATCTGTAAATAATCTGTCTAGACAAAGAGTGTTTGATGTGCATGGCCTGTTCTTTCCTTTTTTGAAAAATCTCTTTTTTTTTTTTTTTGCCAGTCCTGGGCTTGAGCTCAGGGCCTGAGCACTGTCCTTGGACTTTCTCAAGGCTAGAGCTCTACCACTTGAGCCTCAGCACCACTTTTGGCTTTTTTCTATGTATGTGGTACAAGGAATTGAACCCGGGTCTTTGTGCATGCTAGGCAAGCATTTTAACCACTAGGCCAAACTCCTGGCCAGAGAATCTCTCTTTTTAAAAAATACTTTTTTACTGTCCTGGGCGTAGTGGTTCACACCTGTAATCCTAGCTACTCAGGAGGCTGAGATCTGAGGATGGCAGTTCAAAGCTAGCCTGGGCACTAAAAAGTCCATGAAACTTTTATCTCTAATGAATCACCAGAAAACCAGAAAGGGCACTGTGGCTCCAGGGGCAGGGTGGTAACCTTGAGCTGAAGAGCTCAGGGACAGTGCCCAGGCCCAGAGTTTAAGTCCCATGACCCACAAAGAAAGCAAAATACTTTTTATTGTTATTATGAAGGTGATATAGAGAAGGGTTATAATTAGATAAGATATAATTAGTTAAGTCAGATAATGAGTCATCCCTTTCCTTGCTCTCTCCCAGTTTTCCCCTCCTATCTCTATCTACAAGTTGTATAGTTCCAGTTCAACATTGTTTCTAGTGAGTATCACTGCTGTCTTTGTTTATATTTCGTCCCTTAGTTTCTGTGCCTCCCCTTACCTCTCAAAGGCAGACAAATGAACAAACAAGTCTGAAAGAAAAGAAAACAAAAACGACAATTGTTTCCATTTCCCAGAGTTCATTCTGATAGATATATTTTATATGATCAGATGCACATAGGCATTGCATCATCGTGTTCCTTGATCTCTCTTGCTAACCTTTAGTCAGGGAGAAGGGACAATGACTCTAAAAATAAGGTACTGGTCTCTGAACAGTCCACTTGGGCCTTCTCATCTCCCCTATAGTTTGAAGGATCATAGTTTAAAGCTAGTTTAGGCAGGAAATTCCACGAGACTCATATCGCCAATTAATCACAGAATAGACTGGAAATGGCGCTGTGGTTCAAGTGATAGAGTCCTGACTTTGAGCAAAAGGAACTCAAGGACAGTCCTCAGCTCAGAGTTCAAGCCCAAGGACCAACAAAAATAAAAATAAAAATAAAAATAAATAATAATACAGTCCAGGCTAGCCTGAACATAAAAGCAAGACCCCATCTTTTTATTTTTATTTTTTGCTAGTCCTGGGGTTTGTATTCTCAAGGCTAGAGCTCTACCACTTGAGCCACAGCACCACTTCTGCCTTTTTTTTTTTAATGTATGTGGTACCAAGGAATCAAACCCATGTCTTTGTGCATGCTAGTCAAACACTCTATCACTGGGCTAAACTCCCCACCCAAGACCCCATATTTTTAAAAAGGCTGGAGGGTTGGGAATGTGGCTTAGTGGTAGAGTGCTTACCCAGTATTATGAAGCTCTGGGTTCGATTCCTTAATAGACCACAAAAACACAAAAAGCTGAAAGTGGCTCTATGGCTCAAGTGGTAGAGAACAGGGAGGCTTAGAGACAGAGCCCAGGCCCTGAGTTCAAGCCCCAGGGCCACTTCTGACATTTTTCTGTGTTTGTGGTACCAAAGAATCGAACCCAGGGATTTGTACATGCTAGACAAGCACTTTATCACTAGGCCACATTCCTGGCCTGAATTTATATTTATATCTATACCTATATCTATATATTTATATCTTGCCGGTCCTGAGGCTTGAACGCAGGGCCTAGGCACTGTCCTTGGACACTTTTTGCTCAAGGCTCTTGCTCTACAACTTGAGTCACAGTGCTACTTCCAGCTTTTTCTATGTACGTGATACTGAGGCTACCGGCCCTGGCCTGATATTTTTTTTACAAAAACAACACTTTCTAGGTGCTGGTGGCTCATGCCTGTAATCCTGGCTACTCAGGAAGCCAAGATCTGAGGATTATGGTTGGAAGCCCGCCCAGACAGAAAAGGCCATTAGACTCTTTCCTCCAATTAATCAGAAAAAAAAAAAGCCAGAAGTGAAGTAAAAGTTTACTAGCCTTGAGCAGTAAAGCTCAGGGAAGCTCTAAATTTAAGCCCCAGAACTGGCAACGAATGAATGAATAAATAAATACAAGCCTGATGGTACATCTTTGTAATCAAAGCACTTAGAAGGCTGGGGCAGAAGGTTCCAGAGAATTCCTCTGTGCCTCTGATCACATAAAATAACATTTGTCAAAATGAAAAAAAGAAAAGAGAGAAAGTTCAAGGCCATTTAGACCAGCCTGAACTGGTTTTATACACTGAGGTTATTTCAGAACAAACAAGCAAACAAACCTTCACATAGACTCCTCTACTTCCCTTTGGGCAGAATGAACTGGAAGAAATGGGCATGTAGGAGGGGGCAGAGTAGGCTTGGGGGACTGGAAAGCCTCAGAGTCTCCCCCTTTCACATGCCGCTGACAGGGACATTCTGCTGGAGGGTGGCTCGGCAGTGGACGGAGCCATCGCTGGGCTGCTGTGTATGGGGCTTATAAATGCACACAGCATGGGCATTGGAGGTGGCCTCTTTCTCACCATCTACAACAGTACCACACGTGAGTGAGGAAGGGGAGGGTGGGTGGCAGGGGTCCCCATCTGTATCCTCTGAGTGAACTTGGGCTGGGGTGCAGCATTATGGATGGTCCCTGGGCCCTCTTGGCAGGAAGGGTTGGGGTGGGGTGGGCGCCATCTTACCTGCTTGCTTCTCCTTCCAGGAAAAGTTGAGGTCATCAATGCTCGTGAGGTAGCTCCTAAGCTGGCCCATGAAAAGATGTTCAATAATTCCATGCAGTCTGAAGAAGGTAAGCTGCCTGTGTGCTCAGGATGTGGGCCAAGTCATGGTGTCCCCAGAGAAATTGCTTCTTCTACAGATTCATGCCCCTGTCCAAGATCTGGTGACAGCTGTAGTACCTCTCCTGTTCTTTCTTAGTGCCATGACACCCTCTCATAGAGACTGCACAAACCATCATTGTGAGAGTCTGTCATCATCATCATCATCATCATCATCATCATCATCATCATCATCACCATCAACATTTTGTGCCAGTACTGGGGCTTGAATTCAGAGTCTTATGCACTTCCTCAGCATTTTTGCTGAAACTGAGGCCCAGAATTCAATCCCCAGGACCAGCAAAAACAAACAGACAATAAAAAACAAACATTCCTCAGATCTCAGGTCCTCAGTTGCTAGGATTACAGGCATGAGCCATGGCACCTAGTCTGTCATCTCTGCTCAGGCCCCTCCAGGGTTGTACATAGAGGGAATTGATCATAGTTGGCCCTTTATATTCCATATCCATTGGTTTCACTAACCATGGATATTAAATATTAAAACAAAAAAGATTATTATTTACATAGTATTTGCATTGGGTTAAATACAGTAACTAAGCTGGGCACCGATGACTCACACCTGTAATCCTAGCTACTCAGGAGGCTGATATCTAAGGATCACAGTTCAAAACCAGCCCAGGAAGAAAAGTCCACATGAGACTCTCATCTCTAATTAAACACAAAAAACTGGAAGTGGCACTGTGGCTCCAAGTAGCAAAGTGCTAGTAGCCTTGACCAAAAGGAGCTCAGGGACAGCACCTAGGCCCAGAGTTTAAGGTACAGTACTGGCAAAATATATTCATTCATTCATACATGCATGCATGCATACTATAACCATAGTATGATTAGAAGTATACAGGAGGACCAGTGTTTAGAAAAGTCTATGAAACTCTTGTCACTAATTAGTCATCAAAAAAGCTAGAAATGGGGAGCCAGGAGTTTGGCCTAGTGGTAGAGTGCTTGCCTAGCATGCACAAAGACCTGGGTTCAATTCCCTCTGTACCACGTACATAGAAAAGGCTAGGAGTGGTGCTGTGGCCTTGAGAAAGCATAAAGACAGTGCTCAGACCCTGAGTTCAAGCTCCAGGACTGGCAAAAACAAATAAGAAACCAAAAAAGCTATAAAACTGGTTGTGGTGGCTCACACCTGTAACCCTAGCTACTCTGGAGGCTGAGATCTGAGGATCTCAGTTCAAAGTCAGCCTGGACACTAAAGACCGGAGATGCTCATCTCCAATTAGCGTCTAGAAAACGGGAAGTAGGCTTGGCTCAAGAGTAGGGCAGGGCTGGGAGTTTGGCCTGGTGTTGAAGTGCTTGCCTAGCATGCATGAAGACCCGGGTTCGATTCCTTGGTACCACATACATAGAAAAAAGCCGGAAGTGGTGCTGAGGCTCCAGTGGTAGAGCTCTAGCCTTGAGAAAGTCCA
Organism: Megascapheus bottae; assembly: GCF_031878675.1. Classification (NCBI taxonomy): domain Eukaryota; kingdom Metazoa; phylum Chordata; class Mammalia; order Rodentia; family Geomyidae; genus Megascapheus; species Megascapheus bottae. The sequence goes on from NC_143536.1 coordinate 17,371,771, forward strand.
AGGACAGTGCTCAGGCCCTGAGCTCGAGTCCAGGACTGGCAAAAAAAAAAAAAAAAAAAAAAAGAGTAGGGCAGTAGCCTTGAGCTGAAGAGCTCAGGCCCACACAAAGTCCAAGCTCCACAACCTACAAAACATACAAAACAAACAAAAATCCCGCCATAAGTGGAGCTGTGGCTCAAATGGTAGAGCAAGAAAAGCTAAAGAGCCTGGAGGGCGCGGTGGCTCATGCCTGTAATCGTAGCTGAGATCTGAGGACTGGTATTCAGAGAAGCCTTACTGCCCCTCGGCAGTAAGGTCCATGAGACTCATCTCTCCAATTAACCAAAAAAGTCAGAAGTGGAGCTGTTGCTCAAATGGTAGAGAACTAGCTTTGAATACAAAAACTGAGGGTCAGCATCCAGGCCCAGAGTTCAAGCTCTAGGATTGGAAGAAAAAGAAAAAAACTAAGAGAAAGCACCTGGGGACTGAGTTCAAGCCCCAGTACCGGCACAGACAGACATACACACACACACATGCAAAGAACAGGAGGATATAAATAGGTAATATGTAACTACCACCTCATTTTCTATAAGGGAGTTGAACATTCATAGACTTTGGCATTCTTAGGGAGTGAAAGTAAATACAGATACATAGGGGTGATAAGTATTGTGTTTAATTTAATTTTTTGTGGGTCATGGGGCTTGAACTAAGCCTGGGCTCTGACCTGCAGCTCTTCAGCTCAAGGCTACTGTCCTACCCTTGAGCCAAAGCCCACTTCCAGTTTTCTGGTTAACTGGACATAAGAGTCTCAGGTCCTTTTGTGCCTGGGCTGGCTTTGATCCTCAGATCTCAGTCTCTTGAGTTGCAAGGATTACAGGGGTAAGCCACTGCGCCCGGCTGAATAGTATTTCCCTCCTCTCTGTTCCTTCATGGAGCTTGAACTCTGCGCTGTCCCTGAGTTCTTCAGATCAAGGCTATCGTGCTACCCCTTGAGCCACAGTGCCACTTCCAGTATTGTGTTTTATAACAGCATACATTCCAGAGGCCAGTGAAACCCTATTCAATACTTTCCTTTGCTAAACTCTTTATACCATTTCGGTGGCAATGTTATGTAGATTCTCATTCATCAGGAAAGGTTTCTGAGACCCAGAGAGGACATAGAAACTGGCTGAGGTCACATAGCTGGCAGACAGTAAGGATGGAACTAAATTCAGACCATCTACAGCCTGTGTATTAAATGGGCACTCAGATTGCTCTTGTGTGGAGAGAGCCCTCTAGAGTATGGAACATACTCTTTCCTAATAAAGCCTTCAGTGGAAGAAACACCCAACAAACTTCCCTGGTATATTGGAGAAAGACAGTGTCCTTCCCCCAGGGGACAACATTCAGAGGAGATTGGGTTTCTGGATAAGAAGTGGGAGCTGTAGAAGAGAGGAACACTGTTGGCAGGTCTAAAACCTGTGGGGAACAGTTTCTGGGTAGCTCCCTTTGAAAAGCCTCTTAGAATTCTTTTTTTTTTTTTTTTTTTGCCAGTCCTGGGCTTGAGCTCAGGGCCTGAGCACTGTCCTTGGTCTTTCTCAAGGTTAGAGCTCTACCACTTGAGCCTCAGCACCACTTCCGGCTTTTTTGTATGTATGTGGTACCAAGGAATCGAACCTGGGTCTTTGCGCATGCTAGGCAAGCACTTTAACCACTAGGCCAAACTCCCGGCCCTGCCTCTTAGAATTCTTTCCCAGCATATATAATATTTTTTTTCTTCTGGTACTGAAGTTTGAACTCAGGGCTTCAGGGCAAGCTCAGCTGGTTCTCTACCACTTGAGCCACTCCTCCACAGTGGCTTTTTTATGTTTTTTTTGGGGGGGGGATGGAATCTTGCAGAATTTCCTACTTAGGCTGGCTTTGAACCATTGATCCTCTGGATCTCAGTCTCCTAAGTACAAGTGTGAGCCTCCCAGCATTCAGCAATCTTTGATTTTTGTTTGTTTGTTTGTTTTTGTCAATCATGGGGCTTGACTCTGGGCCTGGGCTCTGTTCCTGAGCTTAAGGCCACCACCCCACCCCTTGAGCCACAGTACCACTTCCATTTTTCTGGTGGTTCATTGGAGATAAGAATCTCACAGACTGGGGCTGGGAGTTTGTAGAAAAGAGGACAGGAGCCCTTTGCTCTGGACTATGTAAACCTTGAGGAGGTTCTGAGCTTGAATTGAAGGCGTGGCAGAATGGGATCTTGCTTTAAAAGGTTCTTATGGAGTCTGGGACAAGAGACCTTGTGTCTGGAGATGGTTGTGGCATAGACATGGGAGAGAATCTGTCTTCCCTTTGGCCTCTCTGGGTAACTGTGGGCCATACACAAGCAAATGTGGAGGTACTGTGGGGACACTTCTAATCTCTGGACAGCAAATCCCAGCATGTGGACCACCATCTCCCCATCCCGTGTCCCTTGTCAATCTACATGCTTGCCCAGAGATGTTTGTAAAATTCCCTTTTGTCCCTTTTGGGATTGTGACTAAGTGGTAGCTAGCTTACCTGTGTAAGCTCCTGGGTTTGATAGCCAGCATGACACACGTATATAGTCCCTTTTTCTTCTAGCTTTACTAAGCCCTATCTCTGAAATAAATCACCCATATGTTGCCTTAAAAAGTTCAGATGAGCTGGGAATGTGGCATAGTGGGAGAGTGCTTGCCTTAGCATGTATAAAGCCCTGCGTTCGATCCCTCAGTACCACATAAACAGAAAAAGCCAGAAGTGACACAGAGGGTCAAGTGGTAGAGTACTTGCCTTGAACAAAAGAAGTCCCAGATGTCCTCTGAGCTTGGGGGTCACTAACTATACCACTCTGTCTCCATCCAGGTGGTCTATCTGTGGCAGTTCCTGGTGAGATCCGAGGCTATGAGTTGGCCCACAAGAGGCATGGACGGCTTCCCTGGCATCGTCTCTTCCAGCCCAGCATCCAGCTGGCTCGAGAGGGATTTCCAGTGGGCAAGGGCCTGGCAGGGGCCCTGAAAAGTAAAAAGGATATCGTTGAACAGACACCTGCCCTGTGGTATGTCTGCAGGGACTGGCCTGTCTTGGAGCAATGTCACTGCAGCTGTGGCTTGAGTGACATGGGACAATAGGAGCCCCGGGAGCCACCTGTGAGGCTCTGCTCATTTGTTGCTTGTCCAAACAAGGGGATGGGTGGGTGGGGTGATCTGGTCTAGTCTGCCCCACCTATTACCTCATTTGAACACCCCTCTGTCCCAGTGAGGTTTTCTGCCGGGATGGGAAAATACTCCAGGAAGGCGAGATAGTGACCATGCCACGGTTGGCCGACACTTATCAGACGCTGGCTGAAGAAGGGGCCAAGGCCTTCTACAACGGAAGCCTCACAAGCCAAATTGTAAAGGACATCAAGGAGGCTGGTAAGTGGGCATCTTTGGGGTCCTGAGTGAAGAACCCCACTGTAGGAACTCTGGGCCACGATCAGACTCTGAAGTCCTTCAGGTGTGCCTGAGCTGGGCATTGGGCCCTCAGGGGGTTCTTGGCAAGGGAGTGTCATGGGTAGGCTACCTAACCTAAGTCCACAGCTCCCAGTCCCATCACGGTGGCTGGGTAGCACAGGAAAGTCTCTGGCAGATGAATGCAGAGGTCGGAAGGATCCTAGGCTAGATAGCACTGTGGCGCCACATCAGGGAAGACGTCCTGTAAGAGGTGGCAGCTGGGCTGCAGATGGCAGCCTAGTCCAGGTAGAGAGTACAACTGCTATCTGACAGAATCATAGCTTGGACTGAGGCCAGGAGAAAGGTAAACTTTGATTATTGGGAGATTACAGGGTGAAGATGAGCTTGTAAAACAAGTACCAAGAGGGCCCCTGTGGGGGTAGGCTCTGAGGGTGACCATTTTCCTGTCACTTTTGTCTAGATTTTATGGAGGAGGGTGATTAGCACATCAGCCTTTAAGCCAGCTCTATTTGGAGCTGGTTCCCTGAAGAATTAAGAGCCTCTCTCCCTCTCTTGCCCCTCTGTCCACTAATTCATCAAGGGAGGAGGGGCCTGAGGGGAGAGGAGGAAAGACTCTGGGGAGAGGAGAGCAGGCAAGCCAGGAAGCCAGTGAACTGAGCAGATCAAGGAGTATCTGGCCTGGCCTGGCTATGGGTGTTGAGGGAGGGCAGAGAGCCTGAGGCCCTAGCTTGATGGTTATGTGGCCCTTTCTGGTGATGCAGCTCCAACTCTTTACTAGAGTGTGACCCTATCCTTCTGCCCACTGGAACAACTCCTGGTCACGCTCCTCCATGCCTGCAATCCACCCCTCCCCCAAATAGTGGCTTGCTCCATAGTTCAACCTCAGTGGTGGAAGCCCTGTTGTTCCTCATGGCACAGTCCTCTCCTCATGTCCATCAAGCTTCTGTCCCTTTGCAGGAGGCATTATGACAATTGAGGACCTGAACAACTACCAAGCAGAGCTGATTGAGCACCCACTGAGCACCAGCCTTGGGGACTCGGTGTTGTATGTGCCCAGTGCTCCTCTCAGTGGGCCTGTGCTCATTCTAATCCTGAACATCCTCAAAGGTGAGCAGTCCCACCATAGCTCTGCCGAGAGGCCCGAGACTCACTGACTGCTACTGCTTTTCCATTCTCATGCTCTATCCTTGTTGTCTCTGGGGCCTGTCCCCTTGGTCACCATCTTCCCTTTACTGAGTGTTGCATGGGCCATGTCCTACCTCACAGCTCCTTTAGGGGGCAGTGTGGAGTGACCAGGGTACCCATACTACAGACTGAAAGAGGAAGGAGGGGGAGGAAATGGAGGAGCTTGGAAGAAAAGGAGGAGGAAGAGAGAAAGGAGAAAGGGCAGAAGGAAAGCAAGGAAGAAGAGGAAGAGGAAGAACAGGAGGGTGAAGAAAAGGAAGAGTAGTTGGGAGGGACAAAGGTGCTGGAGTTCAGGACAGAGGGCTTAGTACAGAGTGTTCTTCTGCCAGGTACTGTTGGTTTATACCTATAACCCTAGCTACTCAGAAGGCTGAGATCTGAGGATCAAGGTTCAAAGCCAGCCCAGGCACAAAAGGACCTGAGACTCTTATCTCCAATTAACCTCTAGAAAACGGGAAGTGGGGCTTGGTTCAAGGGTAGGGAGGTAGCCTTGAGCTGAAAAGCTCAGGGACAGCACCCAGGCTTAGTTCAAGCCCCGTGAGACACACACACACACACACACACACACACACTCACCACCACTGTAAAAAAAAAAAAAAAAGTAATACCACCACCACCAAAAAGAAAACAACTGAAAAGACAAGGCTAAGCCAAGTCTCCATGGCTCACCACTGTAATCCTAGCTACTCAGGAAGCAGGGATCTGAGGTTTATGGTTTAAAGCCAGCCAGAGCAGTAAAGTTCATGAGACTTATCTCCAACTAACCAGCAAAAAAGCCAAAAGTGGCACCGTGGCTCAAGTAGTAGAGTATTATTCTTGAGCAGGGACAGTGATTTTAAGCCCCAGGACTGGCATTAAAAAAAAAGAGGGGGAGGGCAGGAGTGTGGCCTAGTGGTAGAGTGCTTGCCTAGCATGAACAAAGACCCAGGTTCGATTACCTGGTACCATATACACAGAAAAAGCCCTAAGTGGTACTGTGGCTCAAGTGGTAGAGTACTAGCCTTGAGCTGAAGTGCTCAGTAACAGCGCCCAGGCCTAGAGTTCATGGCCCATGACTGATGAAAAAAACAACAAAAAAGTGTGTTTCTGGTAATTCAAATAATCTCACCTGTGACTTTGTAGATCTCGGAGTCTTCTATGTGACTGCTTAAGGCCCAGGCTTGAGACCCCTTGCTTAACAAGAGCTTTCTCCAGTGGCACTGCTGTTGGTTATTTTGTTGTTGTTATTGGTGGTGATGGTTGGGTTTGAACTCTGGGCTTAGGTGCTGTCCCTGAACTCAAGGCTGTCCCTCAGTTCAAGGCTAGCACTTTACCACTTTGAGCCACAGCCCCATGTCTCGTTTTCTGGTACTTAATTGGAGATAAGAGTCTCACTGATTTCCATGCCCAGGCTGGCTTTGAGCTGTGATCCTCAGGTCTCAACCTCCTGAGTAGCTAGGATTTTAAGTGTGAACCACTGGCACCTCGCCTGCTGTTGGTTGGGCAACATGGTTTAGAGTAGTATCAACCCTCTGAGCACTCTGTGCCTCTGGGGTCTGTCAGTGTGTACTTGGCTCTGATCAATCAGGGTACAACTTCTCTCCGGAGAGTGTGAAGACACCTGAGAAGAAGGGTCTGACATACCACCGCATCGTAGAGGCCTTCCGATTTGCCTATGCCAAGAGGACCCTGTTGGGAGATCCCAAGTTTGTTGATGTGACTCAGGTAAGGGGTTGGCCCACATAGAGATGCTGAGTGAGGTCCCGGGACTGCCCCCGCCTCATGTTTGTTTTTCAAATCAGTTCCTGCCATGAACTTTGATTGTGGACCTACTATGTGCTGGGATAGACTGGTTACTTAAAACCCAGCCTTTGCTTTATGGATCTCATCTGAGCTGGGGAAAACAAACAAAAAAAAACAAAACAAACACCATACTTGACAATATAATTGATGCCCCCTTCTGGCTGACCTCCTTTGCAAGTGCTGTGCTCTTGAGGTAAGAAACACATAGGGGAGTTGCAGTTTTCAGGCTTGTTATGGATGATGAGCAAGAAGTTGAGGAGCCAGTGGGGCAAAGACCTCAATGGTCTGCTCCCTGGTCATCCTAAGAAATGATCACTTCTCAGATCTCTACCCTTGGCTTGATACCACTTGGCCAACTCATTTGGCAGGTACCCCAGCTCTACACTAGGTCTCTACTAAGGCCTTCATGGCATCCCTTCCTGCCAGGGGCCCTCACAACCTTTTATACCTACTTGGATACCTCGCCTTCAAGGGAAGACTTGCAGACACCCCTCACAATCATCGGGGACCAGCAGGAGAGGCACCCTTTCTCCCTGGCATCTTCTCTTTTCCTGGTGAACATGGAGCAGTTCTCACACTTCTGTAAGCAATGGTCTGGGATCTTACCTCTCTGAGGGGACACAAAGCCACCCCATTTCATCCACCTCTGCCCTCCCTTCCCCTCCTTGATAAGGTTGGCCCCACAATTCTCATAAGGATCTTATTTGCCTCTCTCAGGTTCCATTTTATATTCTCACGAGAGAGAGACACACAGTTCAACCTTCTGGTTGCTGTCTTCGCCCCCTCCTTTCTCTCACCCCCCTCTCCATCATCTCTCTCCCTTTGTGCCAAGAATGGAATCTAGCCTCTTACACATCAGGCAAGCACTCTAGCACAGAACCATATTCCTAGGCCATTTTCTCTCCCTTCAGACTTTGTCTATCCTGGCTCAACCCTCTCAATTCCAGATCTTCACAATGAACCTCCTTTTCCTCTTGGGGTTCTCTCAGTAGCATCCTACACAGTTCACTATACATTCTTTCATTTTGAAAAGTAGTAATTAATGTGTATGCATGTGCACTGGTACTGAGGCTTGAACTCAGCCTGGGCACTGTCCCTGAGCTTTTATTTTGCTCAAGGTTAGCACTCTACCACTTGAACCACAGCACCATTTATGGATTTTTTTTTGTTTATGGGGTACTAAGGAATCTAACTCAAGGCTTCATGCATCCCCAGCATCATTTTTTTGTGTGTGGGTCATGGGGCTTGAACTCTGGGCCTGGGCTCTGTCCCTGAGCTCTTCAGCTGAAGGATATGGCCCTCCCTGGGTCTGGGTGTTGTCCCTGAGCTCTTTAGCTCAAGGCTATCACCCTATCTCTTGAGCCTCAGCCCCACTACCTGTTTTCTGGTGGCTAATTGGAGATAAGAGTTTCACATTCTTTTTTTTTTTTTTTTTTTTTTTTGCCAGTCCTAGGCTTGAGCTCAGGGCCTGAGCACTGTCCTTGGACTTTCTCAAGGCTAGAACTCTACCACTTGAGCCTCAGCACCATTTCCGGCTTTTTTCTATGTATGCGGTACCAAGGAATTGAACCCGGGTCTTCGTGCATGCTAGGCAAGCACTCTACCACTAGACCAAACTCCCGGCCGAGTTTCACATTCTTTAGTGCTTGGGCTGGCTTTGAACCGAGATCCTCAGATCTCAGCCTTCTGAGTAGCTAGGATTATAGATGTGAGCCACTATGTCCTGCTTCCCAACCTCATTTTGTAATATTTTTTTTTGCCAGTCCTGGGGCTTGAACTCAGGGTCTGGGCACTGTCCTGGAGTTTTCGCATGGCTAGTGCTCTGTCACTTGAGCCACAGGGCCTCTTCCAGCTTTTTTTCTGTGTATGTGGTACTAAGGAATCAAACCAGGGCTTCATGCTCACTAGGCTACACTCCCAGCCCCTAAAGTTTTATATCTGCTAAACAACAACAATAACAACAAAATAGCCAGATGCCGGTGGCTGACACCTGTAATCCTAGCTACTCAGAAGGCTGAGATTGGAGGACTGAGGTTTGAAACCAGCCTGGACAGGAAAGTCCATGAGACTCTTACCTCCTGCCAGCAAAAAGACAGGAAGTGGAGCTGTGGTCCAAGTGGTAGAGCACCAGCCTTGAGCAAAAATACTAAGAGCTAACACCCAGGCCTTGACTTGAAACCCCAGAACTGGTACACACCTACACAAAAATGTCCTTTAGGAGCTGGGAGTTTGGCCTAATGGTAGAGTGCTTGCCTAGCATCCATGAAGACCCGGGTTCGATTCCTCAGTACCACATATATAGAAAAAAAGCGAGAAGTGGTGCTGAGGCTTAAGTGGTAGAGCTCTAGCCTTGAGAAAGTCCAAGGACAGTGCTCAGACCCTGAGCTCAAACCCAGGACTGACAAAAAAAAATGTCCTGTATCAGTATTATCCCTGCTGTCTACTTTCTCCAACTAGGCTTTTTTGAGTTCTCAAACCCAGACTACTGTCTTTCAGCAGGTCCTGTATCCTGGTGTGTTTCTGTGGGCAGATTCAGCTTTCCTTGGATTTCTGAGTTACCACATGGGGCATCCACAAAGCCCCCTCTGGAAGCCTCCCGGGTCCTCCTTTTGCCTCTCACTCTTTATCTTCCCTTCTCTCTGTCTTCCTTTGCCCCCACTTTGGAGACCTCAGCCAGACTTATTGCTTCTATCAGTCCCATGTGTGAGTTGCACACATGCACAGCATATCATGAGCTCATGCTGTAGTGTCTCATGGGCCTGTGCTGAAAATCAGTCTCCTGACTATTTCCAACCCTGCCCACCCCACTGATAGGCATTCTGGGGCTTAAAATTGTAAAGACATCCTCTATTATTTTTCTTTCATTTGGATCTGGAATGAGCCATCTTGCACATGCTCATCCACCATGAACTTAAGGCCTGAAGGCTGTCCTTTAGCTTTTTTTTTTTTGGCGCAAGGTTAATTGAGCCACAGCTCTACTTAGCTTTTTGGTGGTTAGTTGGAGATAAAAGGGTCTTAGAGACTTTCTTTCCTGGCTGTCTTCAAATCTTGATCCTCAGATCTCAGCCTTCTGAGTCACTAGGATTGCACGCGTGAGTCATCAGCTCCTGGCATGAGATGAGCCATCTTTGTGCCACTGGGTTCTCCATAGCCCTCTCTTTACTCCCGACATGGCCCCCACATAAACCCTGTAAAAAAAATTCTCGAGCGTGCTTCCTCCTCTATCCATACCTCTCAGTCCTTTCAGGAATTATGAAGCCCTTACAGGAAAAATGAACCTCAAGTCAACATCTTCAAATCATCTTTCGCCTCATCCCTGTCACCACTGGAAACACAGCCCTGTTCGTCTTTCCCCCAGGGCCTTTGCCCCATTTGCCTTTTAAGCCTTCTGCTGGACTCTTCAGATATCTTTTCTAAAGAATTCCTCCCTGCTGGGCACAGGTAGATCATACCTGTAATTCTAGCTACCCAGGAAGCTAAGATCTGAGGATCATGGTTCAAAGCCACTCCAGGCATTAAAGTCTATGAGACTCTCATCTCCAATTAAACAGCAGAAAACCGCAAGTGGCTCAAACTGGTAGGGTGCTATCATTTAGCTGAAGAGCTCAGGGACACTACCCAGGCCCATAGTTCAAGCCCTGCGGCTTCTCTATTCTTTTTCTCTACCTTCCTGTTACTAGAACTTTCCCTGCCTGTTCTTTTCCAATTTCTCATCTCTGGGCATGCAACACAAGCTCTGTAAATGATTGCTTGCATCAACTTCTAATGGAATGAGAGTCTAAAGGCTTGAGGGTATGGACAATAGACTGTCACAATGACTGGAATGCAACAAAGAGCTGGGGTCATGAGAGGTGCTGAGCCTGCTGTCCTGTGTCCTGGAAAGCCCCAGAAACTTTAGGGTCCAAGGGTTGTGATCAGACCCATGGTCAGGGGCTTCTTCCTGAGACCTGCTGGGACGACCCTGTGCCCCCTCTCCGCACTCCCTCCCCACCTCCTCAGGCCAGCTCTGGGGTCTCGGCAGGTCATTCACAACATGAGCTCTGAGTTCTTCGCTGCCCAGCTCCAAGCTCGTATCACCGATGACACCACTCACGTGACATCATACTATGAACCTGAATTCTACAGTCCAAATGATGGGGGCACCGGCCACCTGTCAGTGGTCTCGGAGGATGGCAGTGCTGTGTCTGCCACCAGCACCATCAATCTCTAGTAGGACTCGTGGGGCCAGGTGGCACAGGGTCGGAGGTGGTGGGCCAGAGGCTTCCTATATCCCACAAAAGGCCTCCTACTTTTATGGTGGGTCCCATGGCCTCTCAAGGAGGGGGCTGGGGCAGGGGGGGCTGGGGAGGAGGGACCAGGCAGGGCCAGCCTGGGTCACTCATGGTGGTCTCCCCCCATTTCCCCTTGCAGCTTTGGCTCTAGGATCCTTTCCCGGGTCAATGGCATCCTGTTCAATGATGAGATGGATGACTTTAGCTCACCTAACTTTATCAATCAATTTGGGGTGCTCCCATCACCAGCCAATTTCATCAAACCAGGTGCAGGACCATGGCCTGGGGGAGTTTATCTTGGGAGTGGCTGGCCTCCTGGGAAAGGAGCTAACCAGCATCTCTTTTGCTCTTATGGGCCATAGGGAAGCAGCCATTATCGTCCATGTGTCCATCCATCATTGTGGGTCCAGATGGAAAAGTCCAGATGGTGGTGGGAGCCTCTGGGGGTACACAGATCACCACGGCCACTGCACTGGTATGTGTGTCCTACCTGGCCTCCCTACCCTGCCCCTGGGCCACGCTGCATCCCTCACCACTACCCCCACTCCCAGGCAATCATTCACCACCTGTGGTTTGGCTACGATATGAAGCAGGCAGTGGAGGAGCCCCGGCTGCACAATCAGCTTCTGCCCAACGTCACAACCGTGGAAAAACACATTGATCAGGTGGGCTGGGAGGTGGGGAAACTGAGACATGGCGTGGGCTTGGAAGGCATCCTGTGCTGGACAGGTACCTATGATGGACATAATGGAATCTACCGTGCCATGAGACCTTCTTGTAAACCTGAGTACTCCCGGTTTGCTCTTCCTGGCCACCTGGTACTTCTGGCTCTGTGTGTGTGTGTGTGTATGTGTGTGTGTTTACTGGGGCTTGAGCTCAGAAACTAAGTACAGCTGGGTGCCAGTGGCTCACACCTATAATCCTAGCCTAGCTACTCAGGAGGCTGACAGCTGAGGATGGAGGTTCAAAGCCATCTCTGGCAGAAGAATCTGTGAGACTCTTATCTCCAGTTAACCACCAGAAAACCAGAAGTGGCACTGTGGTTTAAGTGGGTAGAATGCTAGCCTTGAGCTGAAGAGCTCAGGGATAACACCTAGGCCCAGAGTTCAAGCCCTAGGACTAAAACAAAACCCAAAAAAACTAGGTTCAATCCTTTCACCTATTTGCTCTATCACTTGAGCCTCAGCTCCACTTCCAGTGTTTGGGTGGCTAATTGGAGATAAGTTCCACAGATATTCTTCCCAGGCTGGCTTCAAACCTTGAGCCTCAGATCTCAGCCTCCTGAGTATCTAGGATTACAGGTATCCAGCTACATCTGGCTTTGTAAGGCTCCCAACTCAGAGAGAAGTCAGACCACATCTGTGGCCCTGCTGAGGCCTCTTCTCTCTCTCCCCCTTTCCTAGGCTGTGACTGACGCCCTGAAAGCTCGGAACCACCATATTGATGTCACTTCTACCTTCATTGCTGTGGTCCAGGCCATTGCCCGAACAGCCAGTGGCTGGGCAGCTGCCTCAGATTCCAGGAAAGGCGGGGAGCCCGCTGGTTATTGAAGGCTTGGATGAGCAAGACTGATCAGAAGCCTACGTACAAGAATCTCACCAGAGCCAGGAGTAGGACTTTGGAACAGCTGCTGTGTCTGTGGCAGAACAACAAAATAAATGGAGGCTGTTGTACCAGGCTCTGGGCAGCCTGAGTGGCAGGCTCCCTACTCCTTGAGCCTCAGTGTCTTGTGTATAAAATGGAATTGTCTGGGGCCGGGAGTTTGGCCTAGTGGTTAAAGTGCTTGCCTAGCATGCACAAAGACCCGGGTTCGATTCCTCGGTACCACATACATAGAAAAAAGCCGGAAGTGGTGCTGAGGCTCAAATGGTAGAGCTCTAGCCTTGAGAAAGTCCAAGGACAGTGCTCAGACCCTGAGCTCAAGCCCAGGACTGGCAAAAAAAAAAAAAAAAAAAAAAGGAATTATCTGGTTGGGGGAGAATGACAAGGTGGAATTCAGAGATTTTCATACTGTGGGTGCTGGAATTAGCCTTAACATTTTAGTGGGGGGAGAGTAAAGTATGTAAGGAGGATGATGAGAGACAGGCATGAGCACAAGGGCCAGAGAGGCCCCTGACATCCCTTCCTTGATCAGGATAGCACTTCTGAGTATTTCCCACCAGGGGGCGCTCCTGCCCTGCTATTGCTGGGAAATTGGCAACCATAAGCTTCTGGGAACCAGGGTACTTCCTTCCCAGGATAACAAATTTCTGAGGTCCTCCTGCCCAAGAAGTGAAGAGGTGAAACTGAAGTCTGAGGAGCAGGGATTGGGAAAGAGGCTGAAACAAAGCATCTTCGTAAGAGACAGGCCCAGACGTCATTTATCAAGCACAAACTCAGAGTAAAATTCAAGCTTTCCAGTCAGCTCTAACAGGAGGAATCTAGTTACCCCAGAACATCAAGCCAGTGAACTGGAGAAGATCCCAGGTGGCTCCCCTAGGGAGAAAGGACCCGGAGATAGGTCTAGAAGAACATAGGCCCAGTATCCCTGGGGTCGGGGTGGGAGACAGCCCTTCTCTCTAGTCTAATAACTCCTTCCCACACAGCTAGAATCCCCGAGGCTGGTGGTGACTGGTGGAGGTATGGGATAGGGGGTCTCAATTTGATAATTATCTTTGACTATGATAAGTGGGGGCCCCTAAGAAAGTGGCCAGGGAAGCTGGGAAACCTGGTCCTTCCAAAAGGGAAATGGGACTTGAGTCTGCAGGGTTGACCCTGGGTCTTAAAGCCAAAGCCTAGGAGGGGCCCTCTCTGGGAAAAGAGACAGAGATCGGGCAGTGGGGTATGACAATCACTCCTGAATCTTTTAGTCTAAAAGGAAAGGCTCAGGGGCTGGGAATGTGGTTTAGTAGTAGAGTGCTTGCGTAGGATGCGTGAAGCCTTGGGTTCGATTCCTCAGTACCACATATACAGAAGAAGCAAGAAGTGGTGCTGTGGCTCACTTGAACTCAGGGCCTGGACACTGTCCCTGAGCCTCTCTGTGCTCAAGACTTAGTGCTCTACCACTTGAGCCACAGCACCACTCAGGCCACTAGAGCAGTCTAGTTTGCACAGCTGTGAGAGAGTAGAGGATGGGCTACAGCACCCCAACATTCTGGTAGACGAATTCAAGTTCCCCAGGCATCTTCCTTCTGGGCTGGAGTTGCTGCATTGCTCTTTTTTCATCCTGTCTCCTCCTCTGTCACTTCCTGGATTAGGACATTCAGGAACTCCCCAGCTGGATCACCCAGCCCAGCCTCTGGCACAAATCCCAGCATAGCACAGATCCTTTCCTTGGGCCTTTGTCTACAATGTCTCTGTACCCTGGCCTCTGCCTGACCAGGAAAATGACAGAGATGTCCCCACCCCTGGGCCCTGCTATTCTTGTCCCCAGTGCCTTGTCCTCTGAGCACTCTGGAGGATGGGTAGATGGCCTATCCTTTGATTCCTGACTGGGCAATCACCGTGGAGTGCTGAGCCTGGCAGTGATCTGTGCAGACACAGATGAGGTCCAGCTTTGGGCCTCGTTTCTTGGCTATGCCAGGAGGTGGGTTGCGACTCCACTGATGGCCTGGAAAGATCAGTGCTCTGGTAGAGAGGAAAATGAAGGTAGCGTAGGGCTGTGGCAACTATGTCCACACTATCACCCTTGGGCCCTGCACCCTGGTTAAGCTTCATCAGTATACCTCAGTGTGTCCCTGCTTGCTCCAGCTCCACACAAGGCAGTGTTCCCTGGGAAGAGACCGGGACAGCACAGGAAGAATTCTAAGACCGATGGTCACAGGGAAGCAGACACAGCCAGGAAGGGGCTGAGTGTGAGGGGGAGGCGTGGGAACCCAACTAGGACAGCATTGTTTCTCAAGAAGCTTGAGATTAGGCCAGGAGCACGGCCTGGTGGTAGAGTGCTTGCCTAGCATGCACAAAGCCCTGGATTTGATTCCTCGGTGCCACATACACAGAAAAAGCTGCAAGTGGTGCTGCAGCTCAAGTGGTAGAGCACTAACCTTGAGAAAGCTCAAAGACAGTGCCCAGGACCCGAGTTCAAGCCCCAGGACTGGCCAAAAAAAAAGAAGTTCAAGACTGTATCTTCCAGTCAGCAGGTCCCAGGGGTGGGATGGTCCAGTGGCGTTGGGTGCCATAGATTTGACACATGGCCTGTCTGCATCCTCCCCCCTCCACAGGAAGCACTCTGGGCTCTAGGCCAGGCTGTGGGTAAAATGTCCTACAGGACTCAGCTCCTCCTTTCAGCTTCTCCTCTGGGCTGTGTGAATGACAAGGCAGAACTTCTGCCCTTGTAGAGGGTGGGATCTGGGAGCGGAGTTCCATCCTGGGACGGGAGGGGGGCTCTCAGCCTGATCCAGGGAGAGGCTGGGCCACTTCCAGCTTAACCTTCTCTGTGTTTCTGGGAACCAGGGCAATGGAACAAGGGTTCCTGGGAGCCCCACAAGCTAGCCCATGAGGTGGACAGGAGGGCCAGAGGACTAACTGGTAGTGAAAGAGTTAACCACAGCCACCGGATCCGCCTCCTTAAAGGAAAACAACTGGGGCTGAAAACTGGAAGTTCAAATTGTCTGGGCAGATCTGTCTCTGCAGCTCGCCCTTGAGGAGGCCGGGGTTGCTGATATCCATCGACTGCGAACTTATCTGTTTGTAATTCATCTGTCTGACCATCTTTGCGTAAGCCCATCTGTACTCACGTCTACAGGAACTTCCTTTCTGGTTTAAATGTCCACCTATCTGTTGGTCTGTTTCTGACTCCATCCACTTTCCCATCTGAGCAATTATCAGTGAGTCTGCCTGTGTAGCTTCTTACCCATTCATCTGCCTGTCTGTCTGTCCAGCCTCTCACCTATCTGCCTCCCCTCTCCTCCTGGGCCAGCAAGCCATGGCCCAGGACCGCAGGGCCACAGTCAGCCTGGTCTTGCTGGGGCTAGGGCTGGGACTGGCTATCATTGTGCCAGCGGTGGTTCTCTCTCGCCGCCGTTATCCCCCCTGTGGACCCCAGGCCTTTGCCCATGCTGCTGTAGCTGCCGACTCCAAAGTTTGCTCGGACATTGGACGGTAAGAGATGGGTGGGAACTGGTGGCCCTTGGCTGCTGGCTGCTCTTGGAGACTCTGTGGCTGTGGCTCATGTGTAGGGAAGGCACGTGATGGTATATTCTGGTTCGTGGAGTCCCCTGCTAATCCCACTTCATGGCCTTTGTGCCCATGTCACAGGACCTGGAGCTGGTAAGGGTCTTTGGCAGGCCACAGCTGGCATTTCCTGTCCTTCTTCCAGGAAACCTAGTCCACGGGAAACCTCTCACTGGGGGGAAGCAGGACAGGAAGCTCCACTCCCACCCCAATTCCCACTGGGTCCCCCAAAACTTTCCACTAACCAACTCAGTCTGCCTACCTTTTCATTCATTCATTCTTCCCTTTCCCATTAATCCATTCCTTCATTGTTCTACTTGCTGCTTGATCCCTTCTCTAGTATGTCACAGCACACACACACACACACACACACACACACACACACACACACACACACACACACCCCAGTACTGGGACTTGAACTCAGGGCCCGGGCACTATCCCTTAGCTTTTTTAGTTTTCTTGCTCAAGGGTGGTGCTCTGTCACTTGAACTATAGCTTCACTCCATTCCCAGTTTTTTTTTGTGTGTGTGATTAATTGGAGAGAGGACTCTCATGGGCTTTCCTTACTGGGTTGGTTTGGAACCATGACCTTCCGAGCTCAGCCTCCTGAGTAGCTAGGATTACTGGAGCTGGGATTACAGGCATGTGCCATTGGCGTCCAGGTTCAAGATGTCCCTTCTTCAGGGATGGCAGGGAAGGAGACCAGTTGCTCTCCCTGCCATGTGAGGCCATGCTTTGCCCACTTATACTTGACATTGCAAAAAATGCAAATGAAGCTGGGGACCTCAGACCTCAGAGATGACCAGGGAAGCAACCCCAGGAATGGGTCTGCTGCCACATAATCTCCGAGCAGTTTGTGTATTTGCTGGGTTTCCTCGAGCCTGTCTGAGGTCTGCTTTGTGCATGAGGCCAGTTTGGACAGGGTTCAGGGGGTGGGGTGGGGTGGAAGGGGTGTCCTCTGGGCTGATCTCACTATCAGAATTCTTGAACTGTTGTTGATATGAGCGGATGTGGTTTCTCTTCAATGTTTTGTTCAACAACTCTCTCAGCTTCCTGTTCCTGTTTTAAGAAGCCACAAGCGAGAGGAAGCGTGGATCTAGCTTTAACAGCTACTAGGAGTCTCTTGTGAAATAGAGATCAGTTGACCCTCGCCATGAGACAGTGCCTGGCTACTGGCTAGCATCTTTCTCACAGGGACCTTGACCTTGTTGCCTCCAGTCCAATGTTCCTTCCTTCCTGTTGTCTCCCTCTCTCCCCACCACATTTTCCTCTAGGCCATCCGCTGCTGCCTGAGTTCCTGGATGAGAGTTCTTAAGATTTATGTGAGGGAAGAAGAGCTGGCAGCAGGCCTAGTGACTAGATAGATAGATGGACAGACTATAGACAGGTAAGTGCCTAGTGACAGCGAGTTCCCTTCTCTAGTATGTCATCTCTCAGCCTGACTTTCCACAGTGTACAATCAGAGTATACTGAGCTTTTGAGTGAGTGTTCTGTCATTTTTTTTTTTGTATTGGTACTCAAGGCTGATATTCTACCACTTGAGCCATACCTCCTCTTCTGGCTTCTTGGTGGTTCATTGGGGATGTATGTCTTACTGAGGCTGGCTTTGAACCTTGATCCTCAGATCTCTGCTTCCTGAGTAGCTAGGATTACAGATGTGAGCCAGTGATTCTCAGTAAAGGTTCATCTTCTTTTTTTTTTTTTTTTTTTTTTTTTTTTGCCAGTACTAGGCTTGAGCTCAGGGCCTGAGCACTGTCCTTGGACTTTCTCAAGGCTAACACTCTACCACTTGAGCCTCAGCACCATTTCCAGCTTTTGTCTATGTATGTGGTACCAAGGAATCGAACCCGGGTCTTTGTGCAAGCACTTTAACCACTAGGCCAAACTCCCGGCCCTTTTTTTTTTTTTTTTGCCAGTCCTGGGCTTGAGCTCAGGGCCTGAGCACTGTCCTTGAACTTTCTCAAGGCTAGAGCTCTACCACTTGAGCCTCAGTGCCACTTCCGGCTTTTTTCTGTGTATGTGGTACCGAGGAATCGAACCCGGGTCTTCATGCATGCTAGGCAAGCACTTTAACCACTAGGCCAAACTCCCAGCTTGAATTTCTTTTGCTTAAGGCTAGCACTCTACCACTTGAGCCACAGCATCACTTCCAGCTTCTCCTGTTTATGCAGTACTGCACTCTACCACTAAGCCACCTTCCCAGCCCAGGGCCTCACACTCTTGCTTAGCTTTTTTCATTTAAGGTTGACATTCTACCACTTGAGCCACACCTCCGTTTTATGTCTTTCTATAGGTTAATTGGAGATAAGAATTTCAGAGACTTTCCTGCTTAGGATGGCTTTGAACTGTAAACCTCAGACCTTAGCCTCCGGAGTAGTTATGATTATAGGCATGAGCCATGGGTGCCCAGGTAAAAATGATATTTTAGCATCCATTATCTGGAATCTAGGCCTGCTTGTTGCCATTTAGGATGCCTTTACTGCTGGGTTGTTTCTATGTAGAGAGGTAGAACAAACAAACCTTTAGGAAATACCATGGTTCATACTGACAGCTCCAACTCCCCTCCCCCCCCAAATGGCTTGTTTCCCATTTTTCTCTAGCCTGTATTTATAAATATATTTTCCCATGGTGATTAAGTCCCCCCAAAATGTCAATGTATTTGTTTTCCTGTCCTATTCCAAAATACTCATAAAAGAGTTTTGGGAATAGCTTCAATAGCAATATATTATTACAGCTCCACTGCCTTATCACTAACAGTAAATCTACCAGGTAAAGTTCTAGATATCCTGTTTTACAGGAGGATTTTTGTTTTATTTTATTTTTATCCTTAGCACAGATCTCACAAAATATGTACAATTACTTCAATTATTTTTCTGGTACATTAGTGTTTCTAGCTTAATATCCTATTAGCTTGAGTTTTTTTTTCAATACGCTTTCATTTTAGGATTTATTTATTTATTGTGTTGGTACAGGGGCATGAACTCAGGGCCTGAGTGCTATCCTTGAGCTTTCATGTTCAAGGCCAGTGCTCTACTACTTGAGCCATAGCTCCACTTCTGACTTTTTTTTTTTTTTTTGATGATTAAATGGGCTTTCTTGCCTGAGCTGGCTTTGAACTTCAATCCTCAGATCTCAGCCTCCTTAGTTGCTAAGGTTACAGGCTTTAGCCATGATATCCAGCTTTATTTTATCTTTCGCCAGTCGTGGGCTTGAGATCAGAGCCTGAGCACTGTTCTTGGGCTTTCCTCAAGGCTAGAGCTCTACTATTTGAGCCTCAGGATCACGTTTGGCTTTTTTCTATGTATGTGGAACCGAGGAATCGAACTCAGGTCTTCGTGCATGCTAGGCATGGACTCTACCACTAGGCCAAACTTCCAGCCGCAGATTTTATTTTTAATTAAAAAAAAAAAAAGGTACACTTAAAAGTGGAGTGCCCATTTATATGTTAATACGGTATATTTAAAAGTCTCACTCCTGCCAGCACCACTGGTTCACACCTGTAGTCGTAGCTACTTAGGAGACTGAGACATGAAGACTGAACTTGAACTTGAATTTGACTTGAACTTCTGCTTATGTCAGTATTATCTATAGATTTTGAACTTACAGCTGGCTTGTCTTCCAGATTTCAAACCTGTTAGGCCCCTTAAGTGTGGGTGCTAATTCCTTAAAATTAAGCTCTCTGCCTATATTTTTAAAGAATTCTGACTGATTATTTCATTTTATGAAATGCTGAAACTAGCCAGTGTCCTCTTCTTCCCTCTGTGATGTGTCTCTTATTATTTCTGATTAAAAAAAAAAAGCATACTCCAGGGGCCTGGAGTTTGGCCTAGTGGTAGAGTGATTGCCTAGCATTCATGAAGCCCTGGGTTCAATTCTTTTTTTTTTTTTTTGCCAGTCCTGGGCTTGAGCTCAGGGCCTGAGCACTGTCCTTGGACTTTCTCAAGGCTAGAGCTCTACCACTTGAGCCTCAGCACCACTTCCAGCTTTTTTTCTATGTATGTGGTACCGAGGAATCGAACCCGGGTCTTCATGCATGCTAGGCAAGCACTTTAACCACTAGGCCAAACTCCCGGCCCCGGGTTCAATTCTTTAGGAGCACATACACTGAAAAAGCTAGAAGTGGTGTGATGGCTCAAGTGGTAGAACAGTAGCCTCGAGCTGAAGAGCTCAGGAATAGCTCCCAGGCCCAGAGTTCAAGTCCCACTACTGACAAATAAAAAATGTAAAAAAGAAAAAGAAAAGGCATATTCCATTAGGAAAGTATAATTAAAGTATACTTTGCCTAGAAATACTAACCCTATGGTTACTAACCCCAGGGCCTCATACTGAAGTTAAAATTATAATACCTGTTTTGGCTACAATTTGCATTTTTCATCATTGTCTCCTCTCTTTCTGTGTGTGTGTGTGTGTGTGTGTGTGTGTGTGTGTGTGTGTGTGTGTGTGGCATTTGTTTGTATTTTTCTTTCTGGCTGTTTTTCTTCTTGGTGCCAGTTAGGGACCTGAACTCAGGGCTTTGCAGTCTTGCTTAACTTTCTTTGCTCAAGGCTGACACTCTTTTTTTTTTTTTTCCTTGCCAGTCCTGGGCTTGAGCTCAGGGCCTGAGCACTGTCCTTGGACTTTCTCAAGGCTAGAGCTCTACCACTTGAGCCTCAGCACCACTTCCAGCTTTTTCCTATGTATGTGGTACCGAGGAATTGAACCCGGGTCTTCATGCATGTAGGCAAACACTCTACCACTAGGCCAAACTCCCGGCCCATCAAAGCTGACACTCTTTTCTTAAATTAACCAGCAAAAAAACTGGAAGTAGAGGTATAACTCAAATGGTAGAGTGTCAACCTTGAGCAAAGAAAGTTAAGCAAGAGTGCAAAGTCTCAGATTTGTCTGCGAGAGCTGCCTTCGAACTATGATTCTCAGCTCTCAGCCTTCTGAGTAGCTAGAATTATTTATGAGAGCCACTCATGTCCAAACATTGCATACTGTTTCAATGCAAATCCCAGATATATAATTTTGCTTGTAAACCTCTCAGTATGTGATATTTTAAACCTCACAAAATGTTATCATTGTCATTATTATCCTAATTTTATAATTTATAAGGTCATATAAATACTACCCACTTATTTGCCTGTTTGGTTGCCCTTCATCTAGCTCTCCCTGCATCTCTGAGCTTCCCACGTGGAATTATGATCTTCTGTCTAAAGGACTCATCAAGATCCTGCTAGCACAGGGAAATCTCCCAGCACAAATCTCCAGTTCGCATTTGTCTGAAACATCTTCATTCCACTTTTATTTTGGAGAATATTATTTGTGGGCAAATAATTCTAGGTTGGCAGATATTTTTTCCCTTCCTTTTTTATTTTATTTTATTTTATTTGGCAGTCATGGGGCTTGAACTCAGGGCATGGGTGCTATCCCTGAGCTTCTATGCTCAAGATTAGCACTGTACCAGTTTAGGCCACAGTTTTATTTCCAGGTAACCAACAGGAAACTGGAAGTGAGAGTTTCATAGACAATCCTGCTAGGGCTGGCTTTGAACACCAATCCTCTGATCCCAGCCTTTTGAGTAGCTAGGTTTATAAGCAGCCCTCAGAGCCCAGCGTTTCCCTTACTTTAAAAACATCATGATCTCATTTCTGGTTTTCCTCAGTTCTACAAGGAGTAAGCTATATATCTAATTGTGCTTCTTTGAATGCAATCTGTCTTTCTGTTGTTTTTCCTTGTACAAGAGAAACTCAGGTCCTTGTGCTATTCCTCATTTCCTCACTCATGACTGGTGCTCTACCATTTTAGCCACACCTCTAGCCTAGTGTTTTGCTGGTTAATTGGCGATTGAATCTATTGGACTTTTTTTTTTTTACCTTGACTGCCTCCATATGTCAATCTTCTGGTCGCAGTTTCCTTACTGGATTAGTTGATGGTGTTTTATTTTTAAATTTGTAATAATGCCTGATTGTATCAGTCTTATTTTGTTACACTAGCTTACTGTCCCCTTTCCCATTTTGAGATTCTGTGTCTCCACGTGGCATATGATAAGGACCCAGGACTCAGAGCTGGGGAGGGTTGGAGTTTGGAATGGACATATCTAGCTGTAGGAACTGAGCTGAGGGAAGGTGTTGGGGTCAGCGGTCCCATGAAAAGAGAACGAGGTACTCTGGGCCACTCCTTCAAATCTTGATTTCCTCATTGATAACTAGGGCTTAGGTACTGGCTTCTTGGAGGTATCAGGGTAGTTTCTGGGTGTTAGAGAGGAGGTAGCTCAGGTGAGCTATACAGGGCTATTCTCCTAAGGACAGGATCGTTTTACCCTGGCTAGCCAAGGCTAGACCAAGGCTTTGGGTCTGAAGTATCTGCCCTTCCTACAAGGACTTGAAGCAGGTCAGGATTCAGGGGTCACTAGAGACAACCTTTTAAGGGGTTTGCAACCATTATGGGCCTATAACTAGTAAAGATGGGGAGTGGAGTCCCAGAAGAAATGAGAAGGGGTTGACCCAGGCCAGGTTACAAACAAGCCTTTGCTGTCAGGAGCTCCTGAATTCATGTCCACAGAAGTGCTTTACAAACTGAGATGAGTGATGCAAATGACATCACCCACTGAACAGCTCGATTTGAAGTCTGTTTTCTGACTAAACCTGGGGCTTTCTGGCAGCAAATAGGCCACCCATTCATCTGCCACCACTCTGTCTACATGAGCCCAGGTGGGGCGGCTGAGGGAGGGGAGCCAGACCACTGACCTTGTGCTTTGTCCCCAGAGCCATCCTCCAGCAGCAGGGTTCATCTGTGGATGCGGCCATCGCAGCCCTGGTCTGCACGGGTGTTGTCAACCCCCAGAGCATGGGCCTGGGCGGAGGGGTCATTTTCACTGTCTACAATGCAACCATAGGTGGGTCCATGTTTTCCCCCGTGGGGAGGGCAGACTTGTCCAAGCCACCCGGTAACACTTTCTACTCCCCTTCCTGGTACACCAGGGTCTCCTTGTCCTGCTTCTTTCACCTCAGGTTCAAAGCCCTGGTGGTAGGTCCTCTTGCAAGTGTTAGCACACAGATTGATGCTGAGATTGAGGACAGTCTAGGACCATCTGACAGGACCATGGCCACTCTCTTGTCCTACCCTCTCTCCAGGAAAGGTGGAGGTCATCAATGCCAGGGAGACGGTGCCTGCCAAGCATGACCCGGGCCTGCTGGACCAGTGTGGAAAGGCGCTGCCATTAGGCACAGGTGTGACTCTGGGAGGACCCTCCCCCTACTTCCTGCCAAGCCATGGGGGACAGCTAACAGAGCAGTATGCCTCATGGAGAGGCTGTAACACCCTGCCATGGGGGCACAGAAGTTAGAGATCTACAGTCAGGGAGTCTTTTCTTTTCCTCTCCTTCTTCTTCCCCTTCTCTTCCTCCTCCTCCTCCTCCTCCTCCTTTTCCTTCTCCTTCCCCGCCAGTCCTAAGGCTTGAACTCAGGGCCTGAGCACTATCCTTGGGCTTTCTCAAGGCTAGCGCTCTACCACTTGAGCCATAGCTCAAATGCCTAGGAGCCTAGGAACTGAACCCAAGGCTTTGTGCATGCTAGGCAAGTACTCTACCACTAGGCCATGCTCCCGGTCCCCATCCATGGGATTCTTATCTTCAATTAACACAAAGCCGAATGTGGAGCTGTGGCTCAAGTGGTAGAGTACTACCCTTGAGCAAAAAAATAAAGGGATAGCACCCAGGCTTTGAGTTCGAGTCTCAGGACTAAAACAGTCTAGTGCCTTGTCCTGAGGGGACATCGGGGGTTTGTGCCTGGGTTACAAAAGCTTTCTCTAGGTGACATGTCCTGGAGGACAGGAGACAGGCGTGGAGAGAAGAGGGAAGCTCTGGATTGGCTTGGAAGTCACAGAGCTGAGGGGAGGGGTGTTGTGTGCAGGGGCACAGTGGATCGGGGTTCCCGGGGAGCTTCGAGGCTATGCTGAGGCCCACCGCCGCTATGGCCGCCTGCCTTGGGCACAGCTGTTCGAGCCCACCATCACACTGCTCCAAAGGGGCTACCGTATGCCCTCCATCCTCAGCAAGTTCCTGAACAACAGTTTTCTGAGGCCTTCTTTGTATGCATCCACCCTGAGGTAAGCAATGGCAACCCTGGGTTCAAGACCACCTTCTTTCTGAGCCCAGCTAGATCTCAGCTCCTCTCCAGTTCTGCCTTGAACTGAAGGGTTGGTACTGATGGGGTTCCAGGGACCTTCAGGCCAGGCCCAGGGTTTTTCTGTTTCAGATTGGACCCTAACTTCAGGTAGATGGGGCCATGAGAATTGATTGCTAAATAATGATGTCCTGTGTCCTGCTCTTAGCGACTACGTCCCGTTGTTATTCATCTTAAGTACCTCAGGCCCCTAAGCCAGGGCTGCTCCCCAAGGAAAGTGTGAAGGATCCCCCTTGGTCCCTGGCAGAATAGCTGTGCTCACTCTGAGATTGCTTCCCTACTCCCCCAGGCAGCTCTTCTTCAATGGGACAGAAATCCTGAAGCCTCAGGACCCATTCCCATGGCCTGCTTTGGCCACCACCCTGGAGACCGTGGCCAAAGAGGGTGCAGAGGCCTTCTACACAGGGAGACTGGGCCAGATGCTAATAGAGGACATTGCCAAAGAAGGTGAGCTACACTGACATTCCAACATCTGTCCTGAACACAGAAAGAGCCAAGTTCTGGGTGCTGGCAATTGAAGGTGAGCTTTTTCCCAAGCCCTGATGGAGTGCCTGGTGCTCCTGGGGCTTTGAGAGTCCAAGTACCAGGCCAGACCAAGTCTGTTGGCTTTAAAGGCTTCGGTGGTCTAGGAGTTTAAAGGGCAAGGCCCTCTCAAGGTCATCAGAACTCTATAAGCCTAGGAAACAGTTTGCACACATTTTCCATCCTTTCCCCTCCTCCACATCCTCTTCTGATCTACGCACACCATTCTACTGCTCCCATACCCATCACCTCACCACATCTACAATGGCTAAGGGACAGGAGGACACTCCTCCCTATTGTGTGTCCTGGGACGAATCACTTTTTAACTTCTGTACCTGGATCTGGATCTCTCTCCTTTTCTATTCAGGAGGCCAACTGACTCTCCAGGACCTAGCTGCCTTCCAGCCTGAAGTGGTAGATGCCCTGGAGATGTCCCTGGGAAACTATACCCTGTACTCACCACCACCACCTGCAGGGGGCGCCATTCTCAGTTTTATCCTCAATGTGCTGAGAGGTAAAATTTTCTCAGGGCTCCTTCCCCTAGCCCAACCATGGCCATGCATAGTGAATTAATCCATTTTTCATCACTAGTTTTTAAAAAATATCAGGGCCGGGAGTTTGGCCTAGTGGTAGAGTGTTTGCCTAGTAAGCACGATGCCCTGGGTTTTATTCCTCCATACCACATATATAGAAAAAGCCAGAAATGGTGCTGTGGCTCAAGTGGTAGAGCTCTAGCCTTGAGAAAGCCCAAGGACAGTTCCCAGGCCCTGAGTTCAAGCCCTAGAACTGACAAAAACAAAACAAAACAATAACAACCCCCCCCCCAAAAAAAACCTGATATGGCCCCTTAAAAAGAAAAGGGAGGTTTGGGGTGGGAGTGTGTCACTCACTCAGTGGTAGAGTGCTTGGCTAGCTTATATGAGGCTTTGTATTAGATCCCCAACCAGGCAAACTAAAGAAGTGAATTTAATAATTAAAAAGAATAGGAGTTTTTGTTTGCCTGTTTGTTTTTGTGCGCTGGTACTGGGGTTTGAGCTCAGGACCTTGTGCGCTTGTCTTTTTCATTCAAGGCTGGTGCACTTGAGCCACACCTCTACTTCTAGAAAAGGAAGTCTATTTCATCAGTTTTGGAGGCTCAAGGGCATGGCATTTGCTTTGGCTCATTGGTTCAGTTCTGATAAGGGATCCCTGGTAAGTGATGATGGTAGACCACAATGGTGAGAACTTATATCTGAATAAGTGGTCACATATCAAGCCAAGAAGCTGTGAGAGATGGTAGGGCTTGACTTAACTTGTTCCTTTCATAACACCCTCCCACACTTCTTTTTTTTTTTTTTTTTTTGGCTTGATCCTATCCTGGGGCTTGATCGCAGGGCCTGTGCACTGTCTCTGAGCTTCTTTTGCTCAAGGGTAGCAATCTAACCACTTGAACCACAACATCACTTCTGGCTTTTTCTGAGTAGTTATTGTTTATTTGAGAGAAGCATTCCGGCACAGGCTAACTTCAAATTGAGATCCTCAGATTGCAGCTTCCTGAGGAGCTAGGATTACAGACA
This sequence comes from Megascapheus bottae, assembly GCF_031878675.1. Lineage (NCBI taxonomy): Eukaryota > Metazoa > Chordata > Mammalia > Rodentia > Geomyidae > Megascapheus > Megascapheus bottae. Next base: position 17,397,825 of record NC_143536.1, read on the forward strand.
TGAGCCACTAGCAAATAGCCCTCTTTTGAGAACTACCAACGTACCACACAATGAACAACCTTCTTCTAGCCTCCAGTGACCTACGTATCTCCCACCAGCCCCCATCTCAAATAATTCCACCATTTCCAAATAAAACTGTTGGAAGATTAAGCCTTTAATCACAACAGACCACTAGGAGATACCCAAAACATATCCCAACCATAGCAGGTGCTATTGCTTTTTCTGCTCAGTCCTTCCTGTGTAAACTGGCTTAACAGACACATGATACTCAAGATAGGACTATGGACACCAGTCAGGATAGTATGTTTTAGAGCTGGCCCCTCTCTAGAGGAGTGGCTATTTGAGGTTTTGTTGGATGAATTAACATTCTTCTTCCTAGTAGGTAAACTCAGAGGCACATGGTACAGGAACAGGCAAACTCTGCAGATAATGAGCTTCCCATGAGAGGTTTACACTTAGGCCTGGGGCAAAAACTCAGGATCTCATTGCCTGAAGTGGGCTGCCCAGGTGTGGGGCTGCCTTATGCTGGTTTTTCTAGTGTCTGGTGGGTGCTATGCCAAATTACTATGGTACAACAGCAATGCATTACAATACCGTTCTAGAAATTTCACATCACTTTATTCATGGAGTCATATTCCCTCTGGAGGCCCTAGAGAAAAGCCTGTTCTTTGCCTCTCTCAACTTCTAGTGTCTACCCTTGGCTTTGGCTGCATCACTCTAATTTCTGCCTCTGCTGCCATACAATAGTGTTTATCAGGGGGGAAAACATTCAAGACCCTAACTGGATGTGTGTATATACAATGTCCTTACACATGGATATACATATTTATAAAATAAAGTTATAAAATAAACATATACATATATTATAAAATAAATTTATACATATATACACGTTTATAAAATAAGCACAATAAACTGGGCACTGGTGGCTTATACCTGTAATCCTAGCTACTCGGGAGGCTGAGATCTGAGGATCCTGATTCAAAGACAGCTTGAGCAGGAAAGTAAGTCCATGAGACCCCAGAAGACTGGAAGTGGTATTGTGGTCCAAGTGGTAGAGTGCTAGCCTTGAGCTGAACAATTCAGGGACATGACCCAGGCCCAGAGTTTAATCCCCACAACCAACAAAAAATAAGTAAATAAATAAATAAAAGGCTGGAAGTGTGTCTATGGTAGAGTGCTTGCCTAGCGTGTACAAAACTCTGGATTCAATTTTCTGGTACCACATACACCGAAAAAAACAGAAGTAGTGCTGTGGCTCAAGGGATAGACCACTAGTCTTGAGACAGCTCAAGGACAGTGTCCAAGCCCTGAGTTCAAGCCCCAGGACTGGCAAAAATAAATAAATAAATAATCGCAATAAAAATTACCAATAGTGGGCCCAGAGTTTGGTCTAGTGGTGGAGTATTTGCCTAGCATGCATAAAGGCCTGGGTATGATTCCTCAGTACCACATGCCTAGAAAAAAGTCAGAAGTGGTGCTGTGGCTCAAGTGGTGATGTGAAATTTCTAGAACGGTATAGTAATACATTGCTGTTGTATCATAGTAATTTGGCATAGCACCCACCAGACGCTTAAAGTAAGTACTCCCAGAGCTGGGAAGGTGGCTTAGTGGCAGAGTACTCGTCTGGCATGCATGAAGCCCTAGGTTCGATTTCTTAGCACCACATAAACAAAAAAAAAAAAACCCAAAAGTCCTGTGGCTCAAGTAGTACAACACTAGCCTTGAGCTCAATGACAGTGTCCAGGCCCTGAGTTCAAGCTTCACGACTGGCAATAAATAAATAAAGTACTCTGATGATATGAACATTGATCTAATCGTAGCTTATACAGTGTATATACGCTAGACATAGGGATGATTCAGTTCCTTGGTAAGATGGAGCTGAACAGAGCGAGATTTCATCACACTACTCAATCTACAATTTCATCAAGATATACAACTTAAAGTTTATGAATTGCTTATGCCTAGATTTTTTTTTTTGCCAGTCCTAGGCTTGGGTTCAGGGCCTGAGCACTGTCCTTGGGTTTTCTCAAGTCTAGAGCTCTACCACTTGAGACACAGCACCACTTCTGGCTCTTTTTCTGTGTATGTAGTACCGGGTTTTTGTGCATGCTAGGCAAGTACTCTACCACTAGGCCAAACTCCCAGCCTGCCTAGAATTTTTTTTTTTTTTTTTTTTTGGCCAGTCCTGGGCTTGGACTCAGGGCCTGAGCACTGTCCTTGGGTTTTTTTTCTCAAGGCTAGAGCTTTACCACTTAAGCCTCAGCACCATTTCTGGCTCTTTTTTTCTATGTATGTGGTACCAAGGAATTGAACCTGGGTCTTCGTGCATGCTTTTTTGTGCAATATTTTCAGACCATGATTGTAGTTGAAACTGGGAAAAATAAAACCATAGATAAGAAGGGACCACTATATTTTCTTCTCCTTTCCTCTGTGTCTGATTTATAACAATACATGTGAGGATGGGAGTGTAGCGTCATGGTAGAATGTTCGCCTAGCATGCACAAAGCCCTGGGTTCAAATCCTCAAAAAAGCCAGAAGTGGTACTGTGGCTCAAGTGGTAGAACACTAGCCTTAGAAAGTCCAAGGATAGTGCCCAGGCCCTGAGTTTAAGCTCCAGGACTGGCAATAAATAAATATATAAATACATGTGAATCATATTTAGGGCCCACCAGCATATCCAAGATAATAGCCTCCTCTCATAATCCTTACTGAACTTGTTTTACCATATAAGGTAATCCTTACTCTTTTGCTGTTTAAAGTAATACCCACAGATTCTGAGGGCTAGGGTGTGAATGAGTCTTTCCGTGGAGGGGAGCTAGCATTTGTCCAGTACACCAGATGACCTCCCTCTATTCTCCACTGCTTTGCCAGGGTTCAACTTCTCTGCAGAATCGGCGGCCCAGCCCGAAGAGAAAGTGAACATGTATCACCACCTGGTGGAGACACTCAAGTTTGCAGGAGGTCAGAAGTGGCGACTGTGGGACCCTCGCAGCCACCCAGAGTTCCAGGTGAGGCTCCCGAAGAGGTGAGCATGAAGTGGGGAAGGGCCAGGCATGGCAGGGGAGGGGGGAAAGATGTCTACGTGGTTCTTGGAAAAATCGCTTAGTAGTTAGTGGCTGTGGGGATTCTGGAATGGCAGGTATTGGAGTGCAAGGTCGGGCATAGCCTGAACTCAAGGGGACCTCTCTGAGATAGCCTGGAAAGGGGACTGAGTACAACCTACCCTCTCTTCTGAGGACCCTACTTAGCACCTCACTGACCCTGCCCCCTGCCCTTCACCCCAGAACGCCGCCCAGGATTTGCTGGGGGAAGCTCTGGCCCAGCACATCCGCCAGCAGATTGATGACCATGGGGACCACCAGCTCAGCTACTACAACCTCCAGGGGGCCTGGGGCCCGACGACGGGCACCTCCCACGTGTCTGTGCTGGGAGAGGATGGCAGTGCTGTGACTGCCACCAGTACCATCAACACACCGTGCGTGGAGCCCAGGGGCGAGGGGACCCTCTTGTTTGCTCCTAGGATTGAAACCCTCTTTGCCTCCAATTCAGTCTACACCTCTGGCCTCCCCTGAGGCCTGTGAAGCAGCATCTTGCTTTTTATCTTCTCTTCTTCCTGTCTGTTAAAAGGAATCTCACACCCAAGACATATCTGGCTTTTTTTTTTTTTTAAAAAAGGCTGTTGCTGGGGGGGGGGGTTCCTCATGGGGGACACAAAGGGATCATGGGAGAAGGGCTCTGATTGGTGCTGGGCTTCTGCCTGCTGATGGGCAGCTGTAACACAATCTCAAGAGGTTAGCACCAAGCCCCAGGCTCCATCTCCCCTGTCTGCAGCTTTGGGGCAATGGTATACTCACCACAGACCGGCATTCTCCTCAACAACGAACTACTGGATTTATGCTGGAGACAGCAGCCAGGATCCAAGGTCACTCCACAACCTGGTAAGAGCGGGCTCGGCTTCCACAGGTAACCCTCCCTAGGAAGGGGGGGGTTGTGCTGACCACTGGGTGGATTACCCTGTTGACTCAGCAAGGAGTGCAGACACGCTTGAGGGTGCCCCTGGAGTTTACGTGATGCCTGTTGGGCTCTCAGTTCCAGGTGAGAGGCCTCCATCATCCATGGTACCCTCCATCTTGGTTAACAAAGCCCAGAGATCGAAGCTGATTATTGGCGGGGCTGGAGGAGAGCTCATCATCTCTGCTGTGGCCCAAGTGAGTCCAAGGATTCTTGCATAGAGCCCCCTCCTCTTCTGAGAGGCCTCTTTGGGTGCCCCACCCCATGCCTTCATCCTCTTCTCTCCTCTGTCCCAGACCCTTGTGAACAAGTTGTGGCTTGGCTTGGATCTGGCAGAGGCCATTGCAGCCCCGATCCTGCATGTCAACAGCAAGGGTCGTGTGGAGTATGAGCCCGGGTTCAGCCAGGTGAGGCCAATGACACTCCATACCCGAATCTCTGCTGCTCATGATCCCCCACTTCCTGGGAGGAACTCAGCTTCTGGGTATCCCAGGCAAGGTACCTTGTTGGAGGGTTCATGAGAACTTTGTGGAAGGCAATTGGCCCACGGTCTCCAAGGCAGACAATGTTGCTTGGGCTTCTCCCAGGCTAGGGATCGCCACATCACCATCTGTTGATGCTGTTTTAAAAGCTGCTTCTAAAAGGCCTTGCTCCTCGCTCATGGTGCTTTGTTTCCTTGTGAAGTTTGCAACTCAAACTTGAGAGTCATTTGTAAAAGAGATTGTTTTCCTGTGCGAGTCTGTAAAGTTTGTTAGTTTCAGATCTTACTTTTTATTTTCATTTTTAGTTCTTCCACCAAAAACCATAATATAGGTGGCTGGGAGCATGGCATAGTGGTAGGAAGCTCTGGGTTTGATTCCTCGGTACCACATATACAGAAAAGCTGGAAATGTTTTTTGTTTTGAGAAAGTGCAAGTGGTAGCCTTGAGAAAACCCAAGGACAGTGCCCAGGCCCTGAGTTCAAGCCCTAAGATTGGCAAAAAATAAACTAAAGGGCCAGGAGTTTGGCCTAGTGGTAGAGTGCTTGCCTAGCATGCATGAAGACCCAGTTTCGATTCCTTGGTATCACATACATACAAAAAAGCTGGAAGTGATTCTGTGGCTCAAGTGGTAGAGCTCTAGCCTTGAGAAAACCCAAGGACAATGCTCAGGCCGAGTTCAAGCCAGGACTGGCAAAATAAACAAACAAACAAACAAACATGAGATAATAAACTACATGAGATACTCAACTCCATATAATAAAATAGGCTTTGTAGTAGATGATTTGGTTAAAATACTCAGCATACTGAAGGTGGGCTAGGATAAGCTCTCATGTTTCGTAGGTTAGGTGTATTAGATACATTTTTAACATAAGATTTTATTTTTCTATAGTACTGGGGTTGGGGGTTGGAAATCATGGCTTTTTTTTTTTTTGGCCAGTCCTGGGGCTTGAACTCAACACCTGGACACTGTCCCTAAGCTTCTTTTTGCTCAAGTCTAACACTCTACCACTTGAGCCACAGCACCACTTTCGGCTTTTTCTGTGTATGCGATACTGAGGAATGGAACCCAGGACTTCATGCATACCAGACAAGCAATCTATCACTAAGCTATGCTCCCAGCCTCATCCAGTGGCTGTCTTTTACTGGTTACTTTTGAGATAGGGTCTTGCTTCCTGCCTGGACATGTACCTGAGCCATAATCTATTGACTTCAGACTTCCAGTCATTGCTGGGTGCATGCCACCGTGCCCAGCTTCCCACATAGGAGATGGAGTCTCATAGGATTTTTCTACCCAGGCTGGCCTGGAACCATGATCCTTGCAGTCTCAGCCTCCCATATGGATGCTCAGTCACTGTACACAACTATGAGTGGAGAAGGAATCTGGTGAATTCTCTGCCTGGGATGGTACCAAACCACGATCCTCCCAATCATAGCCTCCAAAGTAGCTAGGATGAGAGGCATGAGCCACACATGTCCAGTTGACTTAGGATTTTTGTTGTTGGTGTTGGTAATGGGGCCCGGGTGCTGTCCCTGAGCTCTTCAGCTCAAGGCTAGTGCTCTACCTCCAGAGCCACAGCACCACTTCCCGTTTTCTGGTGGTTAACTGGTGATAAGAGTCTTACGGACTTTTGTGCCCAGGCTGGTTTAGAACCGTGATCCTCAGATCTCAGTCTCCTGAGTAGCTAGGATTGCAGGCAAGGAGGTACTGGCACCTGGCTGGCTTAGGATATTTTCAATTAATGATGAATTGATTGGACACAGTTCCACTGTGAGACAAGAAGCAACTGCAGTGTCCAAGAATCTTCCTTGGTACTTGGACCTTAACACCGAGGACCTCAGTCCATTGGTTCAAATTTGTTGAAGCCTGAGGTGGCCCTCCCTGTGTTTGTCCCTCCCAGTGACCTCGAATGCTCTCTCAGGGCACCGGGCTCCACGACACTCATTTATAGAAGATCCAGAATCCAGAGTACATCCTTTTAAGTCCTTCCTCCTTGATCCTGACTACCAGTCCTTACTCTGCAAACACAATTCTCAAGGACTGGTAGTCCCAGGACCTTCTACTCGGAGAAGTTGGGAAATGAGTCTGGGGACTAAGATTAATGCAATCTAGTGATCCATTAGGCCAACCTTCTTGGGTCCCTTGGGGAAATCCAGTGTAAGATATACAGACCTAGGGGATTTCTATGGAGAAAATCTCAAACCTTACATTGGAGACCTTGAGTCTCCTAGGACGTTCATTGACAAAGCCTGTGGACTCAGGTAATGGAGCGGGTTTGGATACTGCATTCGAAGGAACAGAACCTCTGATGATGGAGAAATCTAGCTTTCATTTCAGCCTTCAAGTTTAAGGATGTTGGGAAATCTGTATCATTGCTTAGAACCAAGAATATAGGGTTCTGAAGACATAACTGTGTGGACTACAGAGATGGCCTCATCTCTGGAATTTGGGCCCTTGATTAAACCAAGTTCCTGATCCATTCATCCAAAATGGTACCTGGAAGCATGGAACTAAAGAAGCACAGGGCCTAGGATTTTCCCCCCTTACAAATTGATAAATGTTGGGGAGGAGACACTCTAGGACAAGGTATTTAATATTTTAGAAATCAATAACTCAGGGTAAAAGGCCTTCCTTAGTCTCTAAAAGCTTCCAAGTTCACAGACTGAGTGTCTTAGATCTGAGCTATTAGGGCCCCTGGCACTGAAGGTCTTCTATTCTTGGGCTTCTGGTGCCTTTAGTCTGGGGTTCTAGTTTTCTTGGACATATGGATATTCTTGGAATATGGGGTCTGGAGCTTTGGATCCTTCTAGATGTTTCTGCAACCCACTTTCAAGGCTCCAGGACTCAAGGAATCGTCTATGTTCTGGAATACCTGAGATCTTGAGTCACCTTTGTCTGTGTGTAGAGATCATACATCTTATATGGTGCCACAGTCCACAAAGCTGGACATCTCACACCCAGAATTCCATTCTCCTCAATATCCCAGGGGTCCCCAAGACACAGATGTCCTTGAGGAAAGGGTAGAGATCTCAAGCAGGACAGTTTCTGAGGTATGGAGGATATAGGATTCCAAAGGCCTAATCTTAGTCGTCCAAAAGGCTTTATTCGCTTCAACAAACTCAAAAATCAGGATCCTCTCAGTCTTAAGACCTTTGAAGCTAACTCCTTCATTGAAGACCTCTAGAAACCATCACCCTTCTTAGTGAATTGCATCCAGGGCAGAAATTAATCTGTCTTTAAAAAAGACATTAATCTCTTCTGTTGAATTGAAACCACTGTATACAAGTATTTTGTAATAAAATAAATAAATAAAATAAAGGATAACAAAAAAGACATAAATCACAATGTAACAGCCTCCCTGCATAGCCCTTGCTGGCCCTTCTTACATACTTTAGATTGTTTCCAAGCTGTTCATTGTGTCATGGAAATGTATGCTCTGTAAACAGCATCCAGCCCCAGCCTGTGTCCTCAGCCCCCTCCCTGCTGCCCAGGCCCACCAGGTCGGTCCATCTTTTTCATGTCCAGGTATCTATCTCTCTTATGGAAAAAATTGAGCCACTCTTCCTCTGTGAACCTTTCCTTCTCTGCCCTCCAGGAAGTACAGAAGGGGCTCAAGGACCGTGGCCAGGCCCAGACCCCACGGCTCTTTTTCCTGAATGTGGTCCAAGCCATATCCCAGGAGGGACCCTGTATCTACGCAGTATCTGATCTAAGGAAAGATGCAGAGGCTGCAGGCTACTGAGGGGACTACCTAGTCTACAGCCAGATTTAGCTACTTCCCTTCTGCAGTCCTGTGCCTCTGCTGGACAAAACCATGGGATGAAGACTTTCAGTCAAACCCCAGGCTGTGGGGTCAACCAGGCAGTGGGATGGAGCCTTGTCCCTGACCCTTCCCCTTTTCCCCCCGTAGCCTTGCTCTGACTCTTCAGTCTTCTCTTGGCCTTTTGCTCAGTCAGCCAAGCTGTGTACCTACTAAGTGAAAATTAAAGGGGAGCAAGACTATGAGTTGATTTGATGGCTCTGAGTTGAAGAGGGAGTTCTCAGAAGGCACACACTGCATGCTTCTGCGATCCTCTACAACAAGCTGCATGGAGGGGGGGAACTGAGGCCCAGAGGAAGTCTGGGTGTTACCTCTGGAGAGAGGTAAGCAACACACACCCACTGCACTCTAGCCAATGTTTTGGTAATAAAGTAAGTGGTTTACTGTCCAATTTTTTCCCAGTTATTTTTCAATTTGTGTGTGTGTGTGTGTGTGTGTGTGTGTGTGTGTGTGTGTGTGCCTGTGCAGAGGCTGGCACTCTACCACTTGAGCTAGAACTCTACTGACTTTTTGGAAGGTAGGAGATGGGAAAGAAGGGGAGGGAATAGGTGACATTGTCCAAAAAGAAATCTGTTCTTAGCTGAGCACTGGTGGCTCACACCTGTAATCCTAGCTACTCAGGAGGCTGAGACCTGAGGATTGTGATTCAAAGCAAGCCCAGGCACAAAAGTCTGTGAGACTCTTATCTCCAATTAACCACCAGAAAACTGGAAGTAGTGTTGTGCTGAAAGTGGTAGAGCGCTAGCCTTGGGCTGAAGTGCTCAGGGACGGTGCCCAGGCATAGAGTTCACATCCAACCAAAAAAGAAAAAAAGCAAGCAAGCAAGCAAACTACTCTTTACCTGATTTATATAACTGTAACCCCTGAATACAACACCATTTTTTTTTTTTTGCCAGTCCCGGGGCTTGAACTCAGAGCCTCGGCCCTGTTCTGGGGCTTTCTCAAGGCTAGTGCTTTTCCATTTCTGACTTTTCTGTTTATGTGGTGCCAGGGAATTGAACCCAAGGCTTCGTGCATGCTAGGCAAGCACTCTACCACTAAGCCATGCTCCTGGCCAAATCACCTTTATAATAATAATTTAAAAATTTAAAGAAAGACACTCATGGACTTTCTATGTGGCTGGCTTTGAACCGATTAGATATCAGGCTCCTGAGTAGGTAGGATTACGTGCACAAGTCATTAACACCAGCTTTTTTTTTTTTTTCCTGGTAATTGGAGATAAGAGTCTCATAGGCTTTTCTGCCTGAATTTGAATCTTTTCAATCTCTTTCCTTAAATCTCAGTCTACTGAGTAATTAATATTATAAGCATAAGCCATTGGTGTCTAGTTTTAAAAATTATTTTTTCTGTGCTAGTGTATAGAACTCAGCTCCTCGGGCTAGGCAAGCTCTCTAGCACTGAGCTATCCTCCGAGACCCTCTCTGAGTATATTTGATCCATGGCTGATTGGATCCATAGTTGTCTGACCCTGTGAATACAGAACTGATAGGGTAAAAATAGCTGACTGTAATCCCACTATGAGGCTCCCAGCTTTTCCTCTGAAGAATTCTGTATGTACCATCTTCTGCATGTCCTGTTGGTGATTAAGTTTCAGTGTAGCAGTGGCAGGGGTGGGACACAGCATTTGGATCACTGCAGGGGTGAACCTTCACCTGGCAGAGCCAAAGAACATACTCCCTCTGTAGCTCTGGCAGTCCAGCCTACCCTGGGATTGCTGGAAAAGGATGATGTATTGATTTCCTATGACTGCTGTAATAAAAGTACCACATAGCTTAAAATCACTGAAATCAAATTATTGACATGGCTGTGTTCCCTTTCAAGGCTGTGGAGAACCATTTCCTAGCTTCTTCAGACTCGCTGACTGTCATTCTTTGGCTTGTGCCTACATCACTCTATTTTCTTCCTGTATGGTCTTATACCATGTCTTCTGTGTGTATGTTGAATCGCTTTGGACTGGGGTGGGGTTAGGTGGAAAGGACACCCTGGAAAATCTTACTGTAAGCGCTCTTACGGTCAAAGAGATCCCATCCTGAAACCCAGAATAAATCCCCCACCTTAAAATCCTTGGTTCAGCCCAGTGCTGGTTGTTCCACTGGTTCAAAGTCAGCTCTATCAGGAGAGTCTGTGAGATTCTTATCTCCAATTAACTACCAGAAAAAAATAGAGCTGTGGCTCAATGTAATAGAGCACTAGTTTGTTTGTTTGTTTGTTTGTTTATGTCAGTCTTGAGGCTTGAACTCTGGGCCTGGACATTGTCCCTGAGCTCTTCAGCTCAATGCCAGCACTGTACCACTTGAGCCACCGCACCACTTCCAGTTTTCTAACAGATAATTGGAAATAAAAGTCTCATGGACTTTTTGTGCCTGGGCTGGCTTTGAACCTTGATCCTCAGATCTCTGCCTCCTGAGTAGCTAGGATTACAGGCATGAATCCACCGGTGCCTGGCAGAGCACTAATATTAGAGCAGAAGGGGTCAGAGACAGCACCTATGAGTTCAAGCCCCACAACTGGCAAAAATAAAATGGAACAAAACAACAACAACAAAACAAACTTGGTTTAATCACATAAACAAAGTCAACTTCGGCTTACAAGGTACCATTTCAACAGTCCCAAGGATTACGATATGGATATATCTGGAGGTCGCACACAGAAGGGAGTAAAAGGCAAAATGAGGAGGATTGCGTAAGTTGTGTTGAAACCATTGGCTAGGCTGATAACAAGGAGGCTTCTGTCCAAGGCTTGACAGGAAGTCGGGCAGATGTCTTTAACAAAATGTTGTCTGTGTGAGTGTGTAGTGCCCTTTGTGCGAGGTCAAGCTTCTAGCAAAGATTTTCATGAAAGTCCTTATTATCAGGCATGCATGTGATTGCCTCCTTAATAACCTTCCACCTCTTTCTGTTGCTAGATTGGACTTAGTGACTCCACTTTAATTCAGATGACTTTCCTGCAGTTTGACGGAAGTTCCAGGTGAAGCTGGCGTGGAGGGGCCCTCCTGAGGAAATGTTAAAAGCCAGGGACTCTGCAAGGGACGGAGAGTGCTTATTGGCTTAAGTTTGTGTGGTCCACCATTAAAGCTACTTACTCCTACTAGGCTTAGCTACTCAGGAGGCTGAGATCTATGGATCCCGGCTTGAAGCTAGCCCAAGCAGCTTCAATGAACCAGCAAAGCTGGAAGTAGAGGTTCAAATGGTAGAATGCCAGCCTTAAGTGAAAAGCTAAGGAGAAACACCCAGGCCCTGAGTTTCAGTTCCAGTACTGGTATGCGTACTGGCACACACACACACACACACACACACACACACACACACACACACACACATTGGACTGGAAACAAACAAACAGAACAGTTCTTTTGTTCTCCCTCACTAGGAAGGAAAGGTGGTAGAAACTCCATGTAGCAGAGTAGCATGCTAATAGACCATTGTTCGGTGTGCCAAGTTCATATTTCTCACATTTCTTTCCATTTTGAGTTGCCAACATTTTTTTTTTTTTTTGCAGGCCTGGGCTTGAGCTCAGGGCCTGCGCACCATCTTTGGACTTTCTCAAGGCCAGCGCTCTACCACTTGAGCCACAGCACCACTTCCGGCTTTTTATTAATGTGTGTGGTACCCAGGAAGTGAACCCAGCTCTTCATGCATGCTAGGCAAGCTCTCTACCACTAGGCCAAACTATTGGCTTCTGCAGTTTTTATCATGCATGAATGCTGATGAACTTTATTGTCTTGTCTTTCTTTTTTCTTTTTGGCCAGTCCTGGGCTTGGGCTCAGGACCTGAGCACTGTCCCTGGATTTTTTCTCAAGGCTAGGACTCTACCACTTGAGCCACAGCACCACTTCTGGCTTTTTGCTATGTATGTGGTACCGAGGAATCGAACCCAGGTCTTCGTGCATGCTAGGCAAGCACTCTACCACTAGGCCAAACTCCCGGCCCTCTTTCATTTTTTTTTAAACCAGTTCTGGGGCTTAAACTCAGGGCCTGGGCACTGTTCTTGATTTTTTTCAGGGCTACTGCTCAACAACTTAAGCCACAGCACCACTTCTAGCCTTTTCTGGATATGTGGTTCTGAGGAATCGAACCCAGGGCTTCTTGCATGCTAGGCAAGCACTCTACCTCCAAGCCACATTCCCAAACCCCTTTTCTTTTCTTTCTGACGGTTTAGGACCTGGGAGCTAGCCCTCCATTTTTGTGTTCATGGCTAGTGCCATTTGAGCCACGTCTCTACTTCTGGCTTTTTGGTGGTTAATTGGAGATAAGAGTCTCACAGACTTTTCTGTTCAGGCTGTCTTCCAACCATGACCCTCAGATCTCGACCTCCTGGGAAGCCAGGATTGCAGGCATTCTTGAGAGAGCTGAGAGTTTTGTTAGTAAGCATCACTTACTTTTCCTTCCTTCCTTCTTTCTTCCTCCCTCCCTCTTTTTCTTCCTCCCTCCCTCCCTTTCTTGTCTTTTCCTTTCTTTTTTTTTTTTGTGCCAGTCCTGGGGCTTGAACATAGAGCTCAGAACTGTCCTTGAGTTGATTGTACCACTTGGGCTACAGCTCTATTTCTGGCTTTTTTTTTCACCAGTCCTGGGGCTTGAACTCAGGGCCTGAGCACTGTCCTTGGGCTTTCTCAAGGCTAGAGCTCTACCACTTGAGCCACAGCACCATTTCTGGCTTTCTTCTAGGCATATGGTACTAAGGAATTAAACCCAGGTCTTCACGTATGCTAGGCAAGTACTCTACCACTAGGCCAAACTCCTGGCCCTACTTCTGGCTTTTTGATAATTAATTGGAGCTAAGAGCCTCACCAACTTGCCTGCCTGGGCTGGTTTTGAACCTTGATCTTCAGACCTCAGTCTCTTGAGTATCGAGGATCACAGGTGTGAGCTACTGGTGCCTGATCTTCCTTTTCTTTTGTTTTAAATTATCTTTAAGGGGCCAGGTGTGTGGCCTAGTAGTAGAATGTTGGCCTAGAATTCATGAAGCCCTGGGTTTGATTCATTGGTACCACATACACAGAAAAAGCCAGAAGTGGTGCTCTGGCTCAAGTGGTATAGTGCTAGCCTTGAGAAATCTCAAGGACAGTTTCCAGGCACTGAGTTCTAGCCCCAGGACTGGCAAAAAAAATTATCTTTAGGTTGTGCAAAGGAGCTATCGTTCAACAAATCAGATTATGAATACACTACCTCTTGACTGATGTCACCAATTAACCAACAACAGGCTGGTAGTTTAAGTGGTAGAGTGCCAATCGTGAGTGAAAAAACTAAGACTTGACCCTGAATCAAGCCCAATACCAGTGCATGCGCACGTGCACAACACACACACACACACACACACACACACACACACACACACACACACACACACACACACACACACACACACAGAGTGAGCCCAGCAGAGGTAAACACAGCCACCTAGAGGCTTTCAGTGGGAACAAGTCAGGTGCATGTGGGGGGAGGGTATCTGCATTGGGTGAAGTCCCTTTTTTCTCAAAGTTCTAGCAGGCCGCTGAAGGGCATGAGAAGAGCCAAGTGGATTCCTTTGCCCCCTTCTGAAGGAATCCGCAGCAGAGCTAGCAGAGCCGGCCCCGGTGATCCTGCTTCACTTCTACTGGATTCTCTGACTCCTAGTATGTGTTTCCAAGTCCCTGGATTACCCTCTCCCCCACGCCCTGACAGAGCAGGCTGTTGGGCTCTGAAATTAGGCCCACAGTGGGCCATCCACAACCTCCCCAAGGCAGAAGCTTCCCATTCTGGCTCTGGGAATGTCTGAAACCAGGGCCAGAGCCAGGGCAATCCTGCTGTTTGCTGCTCTAGGGGATGTGGAAGATGTAAACGAGTGAAAAGGCGCAGGCCTGATGTGGGCCAGTTTGAGTCCAAATGCCTTGGCTTGGCAGGAGATCAGATGGCTCCACCCAGCCGCACTGCTCCTCACACAGGACAGCTCAGCTGCTCCGAACAGTGTTTATAACCAGCAGAGCTCCACTCTCTCTCTCTCTCCCCCTCCCTCCCCCTCTCCCTCTCCCTCTCCCTCTCCCTCTCCCTCTCCCTCTCTCTCTCTCTCTCTCTCTCTCTCTCTCTCTCTCTCTCCTGTCTCTCTCTCTCCCTGTCTCTCTCCCTCCCCCTCTCCCCCCCTCTCTGTCTCTCTGTCTCTCTCTCCCTCCCCCTCTCTCCTTCCTTCTTTTCTTCTTGATTGCTTACTTTTGCCAGTCCGGGGGCTTGAACTCAGGGCCTAGGCACTGTCCTTGAGTTTATTTTGCTCAAGGATAGCACTCTACCACTTGAGCCACAGCACCATTTCCAGCTTTATTTGTTTATGTGGCACTGAGGAATGGAACCCAGGGCTTCATGCATGCAAGGCAAGCACTGGACCACTAAGCCACATTCCCAGTCCCTTTTGGTTCCTTTTTGAGCCCAAAGATGGCCTCAAAGTCCTTATCCTTCCTCCTTGGTTTCCCAAGTGCTACAATTATAGTCATGAAGTATGGAGACATGGCTCTGGCTTAACCTGTGTGTATGCTTGTACATGTGTGTCTGCACGTGTGTGTGTGTGTGTGTGTGTGTGTGTGTGTGTGTGTGTGTGTGTGTAAGTCTAGGAGCTTGATCTCAGTGCATGAGCTATCCGCAAGGATTGGTTTGGTTTGGTTTTGCTTGCTTGTTTACTCCTCTACCACAGCTCCACTTCCAGCATTTTGGTAGTTAATTGGAGACACAAGTTTTCCAAGCTTTCCTGCCTATGCTGGCTTCAAACCACAATCTTCACATCTCATCCCTCTGAGTAGCTAGGATTACAGGAGAGAGCCACTAGCTCCCAGCCAACCCATCTTTTTAAAGAGACAAATTCTAAATGCAGCAGTGGTACTCACTAGACTCTATGTTGAAAATGAACTATGGGTGGGAACAGAGGGAAAGCTAGGAGAGTGAGGGTGGGTTGGTGTGGGGCTTGAACAGGATCTGGGTGCTGTCCCTGTGCTTTTTTTCTTCAAGGCTTGCACTGCACTTTACTACTTTGAGCCACAGCACCACTTCCAATTTTCTGATGATTAATTGATGAGAGTACCACCCTGGGCTGGCTTTGAAAAGTTATCCTCGGGGCTGGGAGTATGGCCTAGCAGTAGAGTGCCTCCCTAGTATGCATGAAGCCCTGGGTTCAATTCCTTGGTACCACATACCCAGAAAAAGCCAGAAGTGGGGCCTGGGAGTTTGGCCTAGTGGTTAAAGTGCTTGCCTAGCATGCATGAAGACCCGGGTTTGATTCCTCGGTACCACATACATAGAAAAAAGCCGGAAGTGGTGCTGAGGCTCAAGTGGTAGAGCTCTAGCCTTGAGAAAGTCCAAGGACAGTGCTCAGGCCCTGAGCTCAAGCCCAGGACTGGCAAAAAAAAAAAAAAAAGCCAGAAGTGGTACTGTGGCTCAAGTGGTAGAGTGCTAGCCTTGAGAAAGCCCTAGAATAGTATGTGCCTAGTTGAGTTCAAGCTCCAGAACTAGGGGGAAAAAAAGTAGCCTCAGATTTCAGCCTCCTAAGTAGCTAGGATTAGTTGTGAACCAAGATCACCCAGCAGAAATGTACTCTTTATCTGGCTTATGTAACTGTAACCCCTCCCTACAGCACCTTTATAATAGCAATTAACTTTTTTAAGGGACAAACTAGGGTTGCCAGTGGCTCACACCTGTAACCTGAGGAGTGCCAGACCAGGCATGAAAGTCCAGGAGACTCTTATCTCCAATTAACTACCAGAAAACTGGAAGTGTGCTGCGGTTAAAATGGTAGAATGCTAGCCTTGAGCTGAAGAACTCAGGGACAGAGCCCAGGCCCCGAGTTTAAGACCCATGAGAGAGACAGGGAGGGAGAGACAGGAGTAGGGGGAGCGGGGGGGGGGGGGGGCCCTTGCCATATTTCCCATCCTGGTCTCAAATCCCTGGATTTAAGACCTGTCTTAGTCTCTTGAGGATCTGGGACCACACCCAGCTTGTATTTTTTTTTTTTTTTGGTCTAGGTTGGCATATTGTCTGCAACCTCTTCTGCTAGAATTACCCTCCTAGGTCTCTCTCACACATTCAGGCCTTCACCGGTACACTAAAAGCACTGAGTGATAACTAGACAACCTGTAAAGCTTGGCATAGTGACACCTTGGGGACTCAGGCAGTAAGACAAGCCCTAGCTCACTTCTAGAGAAGAAAGCACTAGCCCAATGGCCAGGGGACTGGCTCTTGGCCTCCACTCTGTAAACACAGAGGAGCAGGATAAGGGTATGGGGTCTATGAAGGCAGGACCCTCCCACCCCACCCCCTCCCAGCTTCTTGGGTGTCTCCTCTATACTCCCAGCCATGCAGTCTCAGCTGTTAACTCAGCTAAACCCCATCTCCAGGAGTCCCTCTGGATAATGGCTTCCCTTGCTGCCCAGCTCTTCTATTTCTGGCCAAGACTTTTTGCCAACAGAAAGACTGAGTGGGTTGGAGCCCTGGTAACCCCCACAGTGAGTGCCATCTGGACAACCTGTGGGTCATGGGGCTTGAACTCAGCCTGGGCCCTGTTCCTGAGCTCTTCAGCTCATGGTTACCACCCTACCCTTGAGCAGAGCCATACTTCCTGTTTCCTAGAGGTTAATTGGAGATAAGAGTCTCAGGTCCTTTTTTGCCTGGGCTGGCTTTGAACCTTGATCCTTAGATCTCAGCCTCCTGAGTAGAACAGCTAGAATTACAGGCGGGAGCGAACACACCTGGCCATACTGCACAATCTTTTTGAAATTCCTAAGACTAAGGGATGATCTTATGACCTTCTCAGATAAGGGGAGATGGATAGGTGGGTTGTGTGTAAATCTTGGCTGAGCTTGTGACCAAGCCTGGGGGCCCAGGAGCAGCACAGGTGCTAATTTCTCTTCCCCAGTTCCTTGGGCTGTGGATCCCTCACCTCTGTTCTTTGCTGCCCTCATGTGGCTAGTTTCAACACTGCAGGCCAGAGGTCAGAACTCTACCCGCCCCCCCCACCCCGCTCCATCTGCTCTACCCTTGCCAGCCCATTTTCCCTGTGATATCAAATTCAGATCTAAATGCTAGGCACCAATAACTCATGCCTGCAATCCTAGCTACTCAAGAGAATGAGATCCTAGGATCAAATTTCATAACCAGGCGGGACAATTTGTGAAAGTCTTATCTCCAATAAACTAGCCAGAAAAAGTTGGGGTGAGTAGTGCTCTGGCTCAACATAGCCTTGAACACACACACAGAGTACAGAGTCTGCACACAGGCCTGGAGTTCAAGCCCTAGAACTGGCAAGACAAAAAAAACATCACAGCAGAGTGCTCACCTAGCATGTCTGATTCCTCCTCAGTACCACATACACAGAAAAAGCCGGAAGTGGTGCTGTGGCTCAAGTGGTAGAGCACTAGCCTTGAGAAAGCTCAAGGACCATGCCCAGGCCATGAGTTCAACCCCCAAGACTGGCCAAAAAACAAACAAACAAAACACCACAAACCTAATCCTATCTACCCTATCTACCCTGAACAACATTCAGTCAGCAACCTCTCCGCAAAGGATATATCTTCCTTGTCTTCCAACTGGTTCCTCCTGTGGTTCAGTAACTTTTCACATCTGTCCCCAGAAAGTCAGAAAAAAAGCAACTCAGGTGGACAATGGCGGTGTGTAGCCTCTCTCTGTACCTCCATTCATGAATTTGGTCCTATCAATAAACTTGGTCCTGTCCATGACTATTCCCAGCAATAGAAAGCAGATTGCAAGGCAGGACACTGAGGCTTTTTGCAGTGCAGGCAACTCTTCTCGGGACACACTAGGGTGGGGCGGGGGGCTGGGCACGTGGGCTGGAGGAAAGTGGACTTGAAGAGAGCATTCCATGGGAGTAGGGGGAGGGAAATGGGGACCAAGACATGTGAAAGGGTATCAATGTATGGGAATTAATGCACCATCTATCTGACAAATATCATGTAACCCTTCTATTAATTACAATAAAAAACATATGAAAAAAAAAGAGAGCATTCTAGGTGCACTGAGTGGATGGAGTAGGCAAGGCTCAAAGCTGAATGCTGGTGGCGCATACCTGAAATCCTAGTTACTCAGAAGGCTAGATCTGAGAATCACATTTCAAAGTTAGCCCATGCAGGAAAATCCATGAGATTTTAACG
This sequence comes from Megascapheus bottae, assembly GCF_031878675.1. Classification (NCBI taxonomy): domain Eukaryota; kingdom Metazoa; phylum Chordata; class Mammalia; order Rodentia; family Geomyidae; genus Megascapheus; species Megascapheus bottae. The sequence goes on from NC_143536.1 coordinate 17,416,259, forward strand.
CCGATTATCCAGAAAACTGGAAGTGAAGCGGTGGTTCAAGTGGTAGAGCACTAGCCTTAAGCAAAAAAAGCTCAGGGACAGTGCTCAGGCAATCTAGGACCAACAACATCAACACACACACACACACACACACACACACACACACACACAGAGGAGGCAGGATTGAGATTCTGGTTCTGTTGATAGATGATCTTACAAAGCATTCAGAACTATAGGATTGTGAGCAGCAGGTACCACACAAGGAGCAGGGAGCTTGTTTTGTCTTTGTACAGACAGGAAGGGGTATACCGGGACAATTCTATAAGCTTTTAGTACACTAGGTTGTCTTCCCTGCTGGGGTTCTTGCTGTCTGCTCAGAGACCTCAAGTCTCTCCTCACCCTGGAGCAGAACCCACCCTGGGTAACAGGCTAGGTCCAGGATTTAGGAACCTAAATCCTAGCTTGGTATGGAGGGTGAGCAACAAAGTCCCAGTCCAGGGTCATGGGCATCACGCTGTGTGTGGGTGAGGGAGGCACTGGAGTTGCAGTCTGTGATGCAGTGGATTAGGGCATTGCAATTCCAGGCATGACATCTCCAGGAATCAGAGCTGCTGTAGAGGAATAGAATGCAGAGTAGTGATGACAGGGTATTTCATTGTGCCTTGAGTCTGAGGTGACAGATAAGGCATGAGGTCTTCAGTCCACAGGTGTTATAGGCCCAGGTATCAGATTGTCCAGTCCTAAGGATGAGAGCATCATGGGACTGGGATACGTGTTATTTGCACTCCAGGATCTTCTCTTGGAGGCTGGGTCTCTATCATGGCAAGACAGATGGCCACACATGTTTCTGCCTCAGGGTTGAGAACTCCACATGTTCCTGTAACAGACATGGAGTTTTAGGCTGGGCATGTCTCCCATAGGCTTTCCCCAGGGTCCCCAAGAACAGCTGTCCAAGGGGTAGAAGTGGAGTTTGGGCTTCAGAGTGGGATCTCACATGTGGCTCTTCTTTCGGCGTAGTAGGACATAGATAATAGTAACCAACGCCACCACAGCCAGACCTCCAAAGATGATGCTCAGAAGCACAGTGTAATTCCGTCCTGGTGAGAGAGGGAGAACGGTGAGGGTGGCCTGGGGCGTGAGGGCCAGGAGGAGTGAGAATTTGCATGTAAGGAGAGATATTCTCACCTAAGTGGCACTCCGGGGTAGCTGTAGACCACGCACCATTATCCTGGCAGGTGCTGGTCTCTGTCCCAGCCAGGCTGTAACCACTGTTACAATGAAAGCGGATGGTGGAGCCCTTCAAGTACGTGCTACCCTCCTTGTATCCATTGGAAGGGGGAGCCAGCCAGCCACAGGACACCACTGGAATTGGAGCAGGCCATAGAGGGCACGTGTGAGCTGCCAACCATGAATGAGGTGCTACATCCCTGCTCAGGCTATGCCTCCCCACCTGGCCCCCTGTCCCTCACCAGGCTGTAGGCTCTTCAGGCGATTCTGGTGAAGCTGGTAGGAGACTAGCGTGGCATTACCCACACTCAGGTTCCCAGTAGCTACCACATCGAAGATACAGAACGGGTTGTTCTCACAGACTTCTTCTGCCTGGCTGGGATTGAGGGTGACCTCATTGCTGAAAAGGGGCCTGAAGTTGGGGTCATGCTTTGGTTGGTTCCTGAAGTTGTAGATCAACATCCAGGAGTCATAAGTGAAGAGAGAGGAGGTGTTTTGCACGGCCCCTGTGGAGACAGTCCTGGGTGGGTACAGCTCTACCCCAAAGGTCCAGGGTCTTCCCTTGGTACAGAGACACTATGCCATGCTCCCCCCTTTCTGCTCTACCCTCTCTTTCCCAGAATATTCCCCAAGGGTCACTCACAGTCAGCCCCATACTGGAACAATTGCTGGGCACTGGCGTTCGGGGGCAACACTTGCCCATTACGTAGCATGAAGTCATCCGTGGGGTTTTTGTTGAGTGTGCCAAGGAGGCCTCGGGTGTGGGTCAAGAACTTCTCAGGCAGCAGGACAGCCACCCTCAGGAAAGAGCCCTGCGTGCTGACCTCCACACCAGCCCCCGACGACAACATGATTGAGACCTTCTTCTCAGACGCCACTGACAAAAACATACCTGGCCACAGGTGGGGACAGGTGAGTGCCACTCCCTTGGGCCCTTGCTCTGCCCGCAGGATGGGTTGGGAAAACCTGTAAGGGAAGGACAGCACATCCCCACAAGCCACCTGCTGTCCACGACATTCTCTATCTAGACATTATGTGTCCACAACGGTACCTGGACTGCAGATAGACCCAAGATGCCAGGTCCTTCAGAAACCTCCTCTGCTGGCCGGGAGCATGGCCTAGTGGTAGAGTGCTTGCCTAGCATAACACAAAGCCCTAGGTTCAATTCCTCAGTACCACATACACAGAAAAAGCCAGAAGTAGTGTTATGGCTCAAGTGGTCGAGTGCTAGCCTTGAGAATGCCCAAGGACAGTGCTCAGGCCTTGAATACAAGCCCTAGGACTGGCAAAAAAAAAAGAAAGAAAGAAAGAAAGAGCAAAGAAAAAGAAAATTCCTGTGCTGAGGAGGAGTATGAGGTGTATTCACTAATGGGGCTATAGCAGCCTTGCTTGCTACCACTGTTTTTTATTTGGTTTTGCTTTTTGCCAGTCCTAGGGCTTGAACTCAGGGCCAGGGCACTGTCCCTGAACTTCTTTATGCTCAAGGCTAATGCTCTGCCACTTGAGCCACAGTGTCACTTCTGGCTTTTTTTCCGTTTGATGGCCCTGAGGAATTGAACCCAAGGCTTCATGCATGCTAAGTAAGCACTCTATCACTAAGCCACATTCCCAGCCCTGCTTCTACTCTCTTGAGGGTCCTTGCATATCCAGCCCCCCAGCACATCTGGAAGCCATTTCATTTGGTGCTAGTGGTAGCAAGGCAGGAGGGGTGCATGCTGGAGTCAAGGGTTCTTGGTTTCCACTTCTGAGCAGTGCTTTAAGCCCACAGTCCTGGCTTTCTTGCAGCAGCTTTTGAGGAGGGATCTAGTGACCAGTATACAGTGGGAGGGACCCTGCTGGCCAGCACTGTGTCCTGTCATGATGGCCCCTGGGCTCCTCTAGGTGGAAGGGAAGCCCTTACCCACAATATTGGCCTTAACCAATAATATTGACTAAGTTGAAGGTGGCTTTATGCCCACCGTCAGCTCCTGGACAGCCTGCTGACCATGCCTGGCCAGGCTAACTCACCCTTCAAGTCCATCCAGCTCTGCTCGGCGAAGCTGAGCACCTCCTGATTCAGCAGCACCTCCAGGGTGCCCTGGGTGCCAGCCAGCCGCACCTCCACCACGTCAGAACTGCCCTCCTGCACAGCCACTGCTGTCAGCCTTGTGCCTCGGGTCTGTGTGCCTGCAGTGGTGGGTATGGAATGAGGTCCTTTTGGTTCCTGCCTCCCATCCTGGAGGACCCCAGACTATCCTGAAATCTGTGGGGGCCCCCAGTCTCACCGTGCGTTGTCCCCTCAGACTGAGCCCGCGCCTGCACCCTGAGGTCAGTCAGGGCTGCCTCCAGCAGCACGTACTCGCCACGCCCATTGAATGTGAAATTGGTGCCATCAAAGGTGACAAAGTGAGGATCCCCAAATGCAGAGGCTGAGGAGGTGAGAGTGGATGGTCAGCTATCCCCTCCCCCACAGCTCTGCTTCCTCCCCTCACTCCCAGTCAGGCATTCAGGCTGGCACCCACCCAGGTGTGGAGGTTGATAGCTTCGACAGTCACTAGAGGGCCGCCGACGCATATAGCGGTGGCACTCAGGTGCCCAGAGGCAGCAGTAATAGAAACTGATGACATCATAAATCCAGTGGGACATGCCGGGAACCCGGGGAGGTGTACGGTATGGGGGTGCACCCCAGTCGTGTCCACGATCGGGGGTACTGCCGCCCGTTGAGTCTGCAGTGAGGAGTTGTGTACCAGCGGCAGTGTAACAGCACTGCTGGCCTGAGCCGTACTGGGGGCTGAAGACAAGAGCAGATCAGGATCACCAATGGCAGCCTGGCTCCTAGCTCCAACCCCATTCTGTTCCTCATCCCTGGGTCTGGTGGCTCACCTGGCTTGCACAGAGCGCACACAGTGAACGGCCCCGGGATGGTAGGTACAAACGCTGCCATGTTCAATATCACAGCCGTAGTCCGTCTGCAAAGTGGTTGGTGGCTATCACCTGGGTTGTGCACCCTCCCCAGCTTACAGCTCTAGGAGTCCTCCCACCCTAGCCCCTCCTCCTTGGGGTTTGTCTGCCACACAGGGGCTGGCTTGCTCCTTCTGCTCCCTCCCCCTCTTTCAGACTCTTATGGATGTCCAGGCTTACAAAGAAGCGGCCAGTGTCAGCCCGTGCCTGGGCCAGGGTGCAAGGGCAGTCAGGCAGTTCCTTCAAGAAATCCGGCAGCTGGTCTTCCAGATTCTCCCAGGCCAGACATTGGGAACGGGCCCAAGCTACAGGATCTGCCCGGAAATCATCACCCAAGTGCCAGGCTAGTGCATGATCGTTGGTCCAGAGCGCCTGCACATCTCTGCAGCAGTGAGAAGCACGAGCTCAAGGGCAGGGCCAGCCATACCATCGCTGGCCTGGGCTGCCCCAGCCCCCAGCCCCCTAGCCCGTCCACTACTCCGTTTGTGCCCTTACTTCTGCCCCAAGTAGTTTTTGCTGTTGATGATTCTTAGCGCACCCACTCTCCATTTCTGGTACTTAAGAGGTGCAGGTTTTGGAGTGAAGGAGAAGAAACCAGAGTTGGGGATATTTGTAGCCAGAGGGTAGAGGTAAGACCACTTTGCTGTCCAGTTAGCTGAGTATGGCCAACCTGAGGAAGAACAGGCCTAGTCAACACAAAGGCCTAAGAACCCTTGGGGCAGGAGTGGGGCTGACCTGGCCCCAGTCTCCCACTGAGAGCTTGACAGGTGGGTAGAAGGGTAGAAGGACACACCAAATCAACTCCATGGGAGGGTCTGCTTTGCCTCTGCTCCATCAGGGACTCTGATTTTGTTACTATTACCTTGTTCCATACATCAGAGTGCCATTGGGTGTGCCCGGCTAAGTGAGGGATGGGGAAGAGTCATTTTCTTCTGTCCTCAACTTTCTCCTCTGAATAGACACAACACCTAGGGACTTCTTATTTCTGGGAACCCAAAGGTTCTGTTACCTCCACCAACCCAAAGCCAGCCTCACCTGTTTCCTCATAGCCCCACAGCTCAATGGTAACAGCTGACGTGAGCAGCACTGAGGTGTTCCAAGTCAGGCTGAGGTTACCAGCAGTGCCCGAGGTGCCATAATATTGCCAGTGGGTCTCATTCACCAGGTGACTCTTCTCGGTCTCAGACACTTTGTAGGGGTGAACTGGGTAGGAATTGGCAAAAGGTGAGGCCAAGGCCTGGGACAAACTAGTCCAGGGTCTCACATCTTTTAGGGCCTCCCTCTGGGCTTGGCCTCCTGTCTGATACCAGGAGGTGGCAGAAACCCCCACCCAAGAGACTGGTTCAGCCAGAGTGGCAGGTAGTTTAGGCGGGCCAGGTCTCGGTGTGCATAGATTAGGACTAGGGAAAGTCCCTGTGAGCTCTGGCTGCAGGTGGGAGCCAGGGCCCACGAAGGGAGGGATCTAGACTGTTAAGGGTTGAGGGCTCACCAGCTAGCCAAGTGCCTGAGTGAGGGAAGGTGCGGCCATTGTCCATGGAGACAGTGAAGGGAATGCGACCACTCTCATAGAGCAAGGGAGACACGCAGTGCACCTGCTTCAATGTGTCCACATAGCCAAGAGTCTGGATGCTTTCCTTAAACCTGGGTGGAGAGAGGGTCGCAGTCATAGGAGCAGTTGGGCTAGGTGAGCCAATCCTCTCAAAACTCAAGAACTGCCCCCTCCCCACCTCCCACAACAGGTCTAACCAGCTGTCCTTCTGTCCTCCTGCTTATCCTTGGTCCCAGAGCTCCACTCAGCCAGTTGAGTGAGGAGCTCTAAGTATGGAGTGGGGATTATGAGGGTCCTATTGCTTGGACCTTCCTACCTGCAGATCACACCATTTGTGGAGCCAGACCACTTGAAATGTGCCACGAAGTCCTTGCCGCCCATCATGGAGCCTGACGAGGGTGATATCTCTAGACAGAAGTCCCGGAAGTCTGAGCAGCAGGTGCCAAGGCTAGAGCAGGTTGGGTGGCAGGAGCAGGAGCCATTCTGATCCCCACAGCGCAATGAACAGCTTTCCTGGGCACCTAGAAAGGAGATCCTTGAATACTTGATCTGGGTGTGTGCAAAAGCAGTGGCCCTGAGTGCAAAGCTAGAAGAATGCTAGCTAGGATAGTATAATTACTAAGAAGATAATGATAAAGTCACAGGTTCCACATAATCAGCTCATATCTAGTGGGAGGGTGGACTGGGTAGAATCAGGAAGATGCCTTGGAATGTTTAACCTTGGAGTGTTTGAATAGCTTCAGAGCCAAACTGTCCTTCAGCCAGGACTAGAGCTCACAAGACAGGGCTCCTGCCAGGTGCTCACTACTGTAATCCTAGCTACACAGGAGGCTGAGATCTGAGGAGCATGGCTCAAAGCTAGACCCACTTGAAAGTCCAGGAGACTTATTAACCATCAGAAAACCAGAAGTGGCACTGTGGTTCAAAGTGGTAGAGCACTAGTCTTGAGCTGAAGCACTCAGGGACAGCACCCAGACCCAGAGTTCAAGCCACACAACTGATTAAAAAAAGAAAGAAAGAAAGAAAAGGGCTCCTCAGAGGGTCACAGTTTTCTACACCCTTGACATAGAGGTCTGGGGATCTCTCTTGACTCCCAAGGTGTCTGTGGACAGTGTGTTATCCTGGGGCTCACAGACTAGATTAGGGCCTCTCTTGCTTGCCTAGGCAAGGGTCTGTGCACATGGTAACGAGTTCCATTCAAGTAAGGAAGGAAATAATGCCCAGACTCCCAGAAGGCAATAATGAAATGACAGTCATGCCGTCTGAGAAGGCCAGAGATGTTCCATTTCTTTTACAGGATAAGAGGTTCATTTCCATCTGGGAGACGTTACGAGCTCACCACCAAGGACTGTGGCTATCAGGCCTTCTCTTGTAGTATATGGGGACCTGTAGCAGGGCCATTTTTTCTTTCTTTCTTTCTTTCCTTTTTTTGTGCTAGTACTGGGGCTTGATCTCAGGTCCTGACTGACCTTTAGCCTTTTCACTTATGGCACTCTACTATTGGAGCCACAGATCCACTTCCAGTTTTTTGGCTAATTGAAGTCCAAAAGACATTTCTTCTCAGGCTGGGTTTGAACCTCACTCTTCTCTTCACATCCCAGCCACCTGAGTAGCTAGGATTTATAGGCATGAGCCTATAATTAGCACCTAGCTAAAAAGACCAGTCCCTTTGGAACTAGAGGGTGAAGACTGGGGTGGGACACAGGCAGGCAAGATAGGATCATACATTCTAACATCCATCTAAATAAAGGAGTTCAGGGGCTAGACTTGCATTTGAGCCACCCTTCTTCACTAAGTACAGTGCTTAGCATTTAAGAGCAGCAATAAATATTTACTGGCTTTAATGATGTAATTGAGTGAGGGAAAGAGGCTCTGAGATGCCAGTAAGTGAGTTTAAAAGTGGACAGGAGGGTAGTGATATTTCCCTGCAAGATAGTAGGTGGGTGGAGGGCAATGGATTGTGTTAACCCGCTAGCCTGAGGCTAGGGTTGCAATTCTGAACTTCAGGCCTTTCCGCTAGATATTATTGGACTTATTTGCACTTTGATGAGTGCCAAGATCTTATGCAGGGTTGGGCAGTGATTGGGGCTTCCTGAATGTGATCATGTTGACTGGAGTTTGGGGTGCGGGCCAAGGGCTCTGCTATCTCCTCCCAGCCAGTTCCTGTCTCCAAGATCTCAACAGACATAAGGTGGACTTGGCTGAGGCACCCCCATCCTCACTGGAGACCCCTGGACCCTGAAGCCTCAGAATTTCTTCCTCCAGCCCCCAGCAGAATCACAGATGGCCGACAGATGGACAGTGGCTGAGCTCAGTGGGGCATCCACCCTAGGCCTAGCTGATCAAACAAATGGACAGATAGATAAGAGGGACAGGCAAGCAAGGTGAGAACATACCTGCTGTGGTCCTAGGTCCTAGGCCGGAGACTATCACCAGCAGCAGGATCCAGGAAAGGAAAGCTATCTTCATAGTGCAAGCCTAAATCTGCAGCTTAGGCAGTGTGCTCTGAGGCAGGCTGGGAAAAGCCGCCAGTCCTTGCCAGACTGGCTCCGCCCTTCACTCTCATGGCACCGCCCTATCCTGCCCCTCCCCACCCTGTCCCCTCTCAAAGTCCACAGGGACCTGCTTGGACCAGCAGAGCCTGACTTGCTCCGTTAGCACATTCCTGTCCTGCTAGCAAAGGACAAAGGGGAGGGGGCCAAACCTTGGCCCTAGGATGCCTGGGAGAACAAGGGGGCTGGAGCCGCCAGCTGCAGGACCTTTGACACGTGATGAGCCGGATATCCAGAGGCTATTGCTCCCGACTCTGGGTCAATCCAGAATAGCTTGTTAGAGCCTACAGGGTGGGGCTGTAGCAGTGATGTGATTTCTCAGGGTGGGCAAATCCAATCCTTGTAAAGCTGCAAGATTCTAGCCCCACTGCTCTCAGAGATAGACCTCATGCCCTCTGCCCTAGCTTCCAGAAGGGAGGAGGTGTTTCTAATCCTTTTGCTTAACCTAGAAAGTGGAGAAGCAAACATTTTTGGCAGGGCAGATGTGTGTGGTAGAGATGATCTTGGACAACAGGAACAGCCAAGTCAGACCCAGGCTGAGTCCTGGGACAGTGGCAATAGCAAAGGGATTCCTGTACAGTGGGTCCCTCTTCAAGAGATTCCAGGGCCCGGAGTATGGTAGAGTGCCTAGCATGCATGAAGCCCTTGGGTTTGATTCCTCGGGAGTACTTATACAGAAGCAGTCTCAAGTGGTAGAGTGCTAGCCTTTGGCAAAAAAAATGCTCAAGGACAGTGCCTGGACCTGGAGTTCAAGCCCCAGGACTGGCAAAATGAAAACAAAAACAAAAACAAAAAAAGAGATTCCAGAGGACTGGGAGTTTGGCCTATTGGTAGAGTGCTTGCCTAGCTTACATGAAGACCCAGGTTTGGTTCCTCATACCACATTCATAGAAAAAGCTGGAAGTGGTGTTGTGGCTCAAGTGGTAGAGCATTAGCCTTGAGAATGCCCAAAGACAATGCTCAGGCCCTGAGTTCAAGCCCCAGGACTGGAGGAAAAAAAAGAGATTCTAGAGGCAATTGCTCCCCCCTCCCCCAGCCACACCACCCAGAAGTTGGCATTCAGATAGTTTGCATGATATCTCCAGGGTTCCCCTCCTTAATCCTTCTGCAGATTAGGAAACTTGAAGTCAGCAGAGGCTTACTGAGGCTCCTGGGGTTCCCTGAAGCCAAGGTGGGCCATCAGTCCTAACTGGAACTCTTCCTCCAGGCCTTGGGTCTGAGGACAGGTGGTAGTCCTCTCCAGCTGTAGTTTTCCAAGATGTCCCAGAGACACATGTACCAGGGAATTGACGCTGGGGGGTGGGGTGAGGCTATTTAGGCTGTGAGTTGCCTCAGATCTTGGGGCCCATCCAGCCTATTGTTCTCTGTCCTTGTCCCCACCTCTCTTGCCTTAGGTGTGCCTGCCAGAAACCAGCTAGGATTGGCAGCCACCTAAGGTGTTCCAGTTCCTGTGGGCCCAGCTCTGAAAGGTTAGCTCCTACTATCTTTCAAAGGAAGTAGTCAGAACCAGAGCCCCCACATTTGATAAAAAGTCTATGAGGAATGGGAATGTGGCTTAGTGGTAGAGTGCTTGTCTAGCATGCATGAAGTCCTGGTTTGATTCCTCAGTACCACATAAACCTAGCCAGAAGTCAGGATGTGGCTCAAATGGTAGAGCAAAAGAAGCCTTGAGCAAAAGAAGCTCCAGGAGAGTGCCAAGGCCCAGAGTTTAAGCCCCAAGACTGTCCCCCATCCCTCTCCCCCCAAAAAAGTCTGAGGATCATGGTTTGAAGCCAGCCAGCTGGAAAGTCCCTGACACTCTTACCTCCAATAAACTACTCAGAGAAAGCCAGAAGTGGTACTATGGCTCAAGTGGTAGAGCACTAGCCTTGAGCACAGAGAGGCTCAGAGATAGTGTCCAGGTTCAGAATTCAAGCTTTGGGGCCGAGGGGTGGGGGGCACAAAAAGCTTTAACTTCCACAGTACTGCTACTGCTGGGGAGTCAGGGTACCTCTAGGTGAGTGATATGAGTACGGTTACTGAGATCCTGTGCCAGGGTTGTTCTTGGGACTTATCTCTACAACAGGGTTGAGGGGTGAGGGTATTGGCTGAGTCACTGATGACTACGATTTTTGGTCCAGATAGCAGGTCCAACCAGGAGGCATCCTGGGTCACATCTTTGGTTCTAAATGGCCTGGGCTGGAATCCAGGGTAGTGCTCAGCCTGAAGGAAAGAGGGCAGCAAAACTGTACACCATTTCCATTTTAGAGAGTCTCCATTTGGTTCAGATGGACCCTGGAGTTACAGCTATAAAATCTATGCACTGGGAACTGGGGGTGTGACCTAGTGGTAGAGTGCTTGCCCAGCAAGCACAAAGCCCTAGGTTCAATTCCTTGGTATCCAAAAATACAGAAAAAAGCCAAGAGTGGTGCTGTGGCTCAAGTGGTAGAGCACTAGCCTTGAGAGAGCCTAAGGACAGTGCCCAGACCCTGAGTTCAAGCCCCAGGACTGGAAAAAACAAAAACAACAAAAAAACTGCATCCCCAACAGAGTAATTCTGAGCCTGGGAGAACAGAACTAGTATCATAGGCTCATTTTTTTTATTCATTGTCTTAAAAATTTTGAATTTTTAGCCATTCATGGTAATTTACAGCATAAGCCCAGCTATTCCAGATGCTGAGGCAGTCGAGTTCAAGGCCAGCCTAGGATACGTAGTGGGACTGTATCTTAAAATAGCCGAACCAGGCTGGGAGTTTGGCTTAGTGGTAGAGTGCTTGCCTAACATGCACAAAGACCCAGGTTCAATTCCTTGGTACCACATACATAGAAAAAAGCCAGAAGTGGTGCTGTGGCTCAAGCAGTAGAGCTCTAGCCTTGAGAAAGTCCAAGGACAGTGCTCAGGCCCTGAGCTTAAGCTCAGGACTGGCCATCAACAAAAAAAATAGCCAAACCATACAAATTTTTTTTTGCGCCAGTTCTGGGGCTTGAACTTAGGGCCTGGGCAGTGTCCTTGGACACTTTTTGCTCAAGACTAGCACTCTGAGACTTGAGCCATAGTGTCACTTCTGGTTTTTTCTTAGTATGTGGAACTGAGGAATCAAACCCAAGGCTTTGTGCATGCTAGTCGAGCAGTCTACTATGCTCCCAGCCCACAACTTAATATCTTGAACACAGGAGCTCCACAAGTCTTTCCGTTCCTATATACCTTCCAGCAGTGGTCTACTTCAGTTCCTCAGTGCCTCTCCCTGGCCTCCCTCCCACCTGTACTCAAGAGCTCTGAACACCCCAGATGTCCTTTCAGAACCAGATTTAGCCATCACAGCTCTATAGAGGGGTCTGTCCAGTTCCCCACATTCCCTAGCCTGCAGGTCTCTGACCAGACACTGATGACCAGGGATGTGTTTGCATTAAGGAAGGAGGGATCTAGGAACTCTGTGGACAGCAATCTTCTGAAAGAGACCCAGGCACCCCATGGATAAATAAAGAAGCAAAGACCACTGTTCCATCTTTATTAGAAAAGAAACAAACAAACAAACAAAAAGGTGTGGCATGAGCTGGCCCTAGGTGGTCCCTCCAGTGGGACCCAAGCAGAGCTCAGTGTACTCTGGCACCAAACTGTGGACATGTTATGGGCTGGGCTGGGCACATTTACAAAGTCAACGTTTAATAAAAAGGATGTCAGCCCTGCTGTACAGACCACAAGCAGCCCATCCTCACATGGCTGAGATGGGCCTCTTCCTCCTCCTCCTCTGGACTCCCACAGCGTGAGGTGGGGACTGGGCAGGCCTGGGAGCTGAACTGGAAATTTTACCCCACGTAAGCCTCTGGTCTTGCCTAGGCTCTGGGCTGATGGAGCATCCCAGGCTGGTTGGTCCCTGTGGGTGTGGCGACAGGCTCCCTCAGATGTCCATGTAGTCATCATCATCATCCGTCTCGCTCTCTAGGGAGGACTCCTGACTGGATGTCTCCAGGACCTCCAAGGCAGGCTGACACAGGCTCTCCTTCCTCACATTGGCGGCTGACTGGGCAGACAGGATTGCCGACTGCAGACAGGGAGGGCAATGGTCAGGGGCTCCTAGTCCAGCTCCAGGTTTCTTGTTTTAAATTAATTAATTTGTCAGTAATGGGGCTTGAACCAGGGCCTGAGCACTGTCCCTGAGCTTTTTTGCTCAAGGCTAGTGCTCTACCACTTTGAGCCACAGTACCACATCCAGTTGTTAACTGGCAATTTAAAAGAATCTCACGGACTGTCCTGCTCAGGTTCGCTTCAAACTGCCATCTTCAGATCTCAGCTTCCTGATTTGCTAGGAGTACAGGCGTGAGCCACTGGTGCTTGGCTCCCAATGAGTCTCCCCAGTAAGAGAAGCCCCCCAATAATCCAAACCCCTCCCCTTAGGTATCCCCCAAATGGGAGCCCCTGGCCCAGGTTCCTGGCATGGTACCCATGGTCACCTTTAGCTTCTGCTTGGTTTCCTCGGAGATGCTGCCTTTAGGGGAGAGCAGGGTTGGAGTGGGTGGTGTGACCGTGATCTCAGGAGGGAACTTGGTGGTAGCCGAAGGGATCACCAGTTTTGGCATGTTAGGCAGGAGGCGGGACTTGGCCCGGCTGGGTTCGGCCTTTCCTGGGTGGCCCTCGGGTGGCTGGGCGGTCCCACCGCTGAAGACCTTGGAGCTGGCAGCTGTGGTGGAAGACTTTGGAGTCTGAGTTTTGTGCCTATTGCTCCCCTGCTATGGACCAGGTTTCCCTCCGAAGGATAGAGCCACAGAACTGGACAGAGGAATACTTCCTAGTAGATGCGTTTGCTTTGCCACCGGGACCTAGCCTGCATGTTCATCTCCTTCGTGGTCCTCCTCAGCACAGGGATACTGATTTCCTTACACTATCAGGCTTCCTAGGCCTCCATCCTGGGCAACTGCCCAGCTCAGGCCTCTAGTCTCCACCCTGGCTCCGGACTGTGGGGTCCTGAGGCCCTGGGCCTCTAAGAGCTGGGTTAGGCACACAAGTAGCTTCCCCAAGCATTCTCTAGGATTCTGTGGGCTTCCCTAGGCATCAGGTTTCCACAAACCACTGTATACCTCCAATCACTCCACAAAATCCATACTTGAGGGAGGTTCCTGAGGCCTAGAGCTACTCAATACCTGACATTGTATGTGAATTTTTCTCACACTCCAGGGCAAGTGAGGGCCTGTATTTCCTGGGAGGCTAAGGGCAGCTGGGATGGCTACAGGCTGAAGCTCTAAGTCCTGGAAGCCTCCAGGGAGCTACATAAGCTGGGAGCAACCCGGATGTCCTGGCCAGGCTCCACATTCCTCTGCAGCCCCATGGCTTTAAAAGGAATGGGGCTTACTCAGAGTCCAAGCCTAGTCTCCGAGGGCTGGCGCCAGGTCTTGCTGTCCTGAACAGTCTTAGCACAGCACAGCCAGGAAGAGTTCCCAAAGGGCTTGGCTAGGGTGGCTTGTGGGAATAGGCCAGAGTCGGGGACTGGGCTCCATCTCAGCTGCCTATAAGGATGTCTCAGTGATTGGGAACTGCTCTTCTCTGTCCCACCTGGGCTCTGAAATGGCCATAAGAAAGATGCCTACCCCTTTTAGAATCTGTGAACCTAGGGGGTGAATCAGAGGTTCTAGAGGTACCGATAATGGTTCCCATGACTCGCTTGCATGTCCTGCACAACCCTATCTCCTACCTTTCCATCTCACCTCCACTGGGCCTTCCCTGGACCCACCCTCCCTGGCAGCACTTCCCTAGAGAGGTACACTCAGGCTGCCAACTAGGAGAACCAGGGCTGGACTGTTCCTGACGGCCTTACTTTGGCTGCAGATAGGCTCAGTGCTTGTCTGGTGGGCAGGCTTCACCAGCCACGAATGTGGATCTGTAGGAGGACCAGTGGGGGTCATCTTCACTTGTTGACCACGCCGTAGCTCCAAGGAAGGGCAGCTAGGGCCCTCTGCCACTCCTGCCAGCTCCTCTCCTTCTGTGGGGACAAAGGCTAGCTGCAGGTGACATATTCATCCTACTGGGGGTATGGTGCCCTCATGGCCACCTATGTATCCGTGTCAGGCCCCAGGACCCAGGCTGTGCTCTAGGATACCTGGCAAGGCAACAAAGATAGGGGATCTGGGCTTAGGTGGCTTTCTAATCTCTACAAGGTAGGCTTAGGTGGCTTGCTTGCTTGGTTTATTTTTTGGTTGGTTGTGGGGCTTAAACTCAGGGCCTGGGCACTGTCCCTGAGCTCTTCAGCTCAAGGCTAGGCTCTACTACATTAAGCCACACTGCTAATTCCAGTGTTCTTTCTGGTGGTTAGCTGGAGATAACCATCTTATGGACTTTCATGCCTGTAACACCATACCGAGCTTGGAGAAGGGGTCTGCTCTTCAGTGGAGAAATGAATCTTGCTGACAGGAATGCACAGGGCTGACTGGAATGAGGCAGGCCCAGGCACTTGTTAAGGTCCCCAGGATGGGTGAAAGGTGCCCTCACAGTAGTCAGGTGTCTCAGCCCTAAGAGTGGTTACTAGGTGTGTTTTTGTCTTTTCTAGACTTTCCTTATTGTACTAGCCTAGCTGGAAAAGCTGTGGGACATGTTGAGAGTTAAAATATACCAGAAAGAGCTAGGTGCTGGTGGTTCATGCCTATGACTCGCTACTTAGGAGGCTAAGATCTGAGGACCCAGTTCAAAGCCAGCTGGGCAGGAAAGTATGACACTCTTATCTCCAATTAACTACTCAGAAAAAGCCACAAGTAGTATTGTAGCTCAAGTGGTAGAGTGCTACCCTGTAGCACAAGCAGCTCAGGAACAGTATCCCAGCCTTGAGTTCAAGCCCTAGGACTGGTGCGAATGTGCACGTGCACACACACAACAAAAAGAACAAAGTATATGGGAAGGTGTTCCCTGGACTAGGCAGTGCCCTCCACTCACGAGAGCTACCTGGGCTATCCTGCAATGGGAACCCCTAGTGATACCATTTGTTGAGAAGGGCTATTTAGGAACTCCCCCAGCCTCAGGTCCCAGCAGGAAAGCAGACAGACAAGTGCAGATCCTGTGCTAGTGGGACAACCCCCTTGTTCCTCAGGGCAGACCCATGGCTTGGTGTCAAATCTGGGCTGGTTGTCACTAGGTTCCTGGCTAGCTCTGATGCTCCCTGGAGGACTGAGGTTTGTCATCTAGACTCAATCTTGCCTGCTGAGGCCTCTCTGTACATCCTAGAAAGGCCTACGACTTGAGGGAAAGAGACTCCTTCATTTGGGTGGGACAACTCCCAGCAGCCAGAGAACTAGAGCTAGGTATGTGCACAAAACCTGGTCCTGGCCTGGGATAGGACACCACCAAAAATGAAAATGTTAGTCATGTGCCTAGAGGAAACTGCACGGCACAGAACAGACATGAGTCCTGAGTCCTGGCTGAAGCTGAGCTCATAGGACAGCATCTGCTGCCTGGGGCCATAGCCTGGGCAGCATGGCCCACATGTGTGCAAACTCCTCTGGAGCCTCAGGATGCTTGTTCAGGCCATAGTGGGCAGAACATGGTAGGGCTGCATGCTTTGGTTGCCTTCTCTATGAAAGGGAGGGGCAGCCTGGCAGAGGAAGGACAGCCTGCCGGGGACATGGCACCTATCAGGGCTACCTTTGCAGCTGTTGTCTTAGCTTGTTCACTTTGGGAGAGTGTCAGGTGAAATCTGTCCTCAAGTCTGCTCTCTCAGGTAGTTCAAGGCGTTGCTCGGTACCCTCAAATTTGCACTGTCATCCAGTTTGGTTCCAAACTTACACACTTGCTAGTCACTCTCTATCCACTGGCTGTTTTCACAAGCAGGACCCATCATCACCGGCAGTCTCTGGCCATACTACTATGTCATACCTGGAGAACCTGAACTCTGCTGAGGGTCAGCTCCTTTTTCCTGAAGGCTTTCTTTGTTCTAGAGGTTTCGAATGTGGGCTCTTGGGAACATACTGTGCCTGACCCCAACCCAAAAAGCTCTGAGGACAACTGGGGACACTCACTCCAGAGGGGTCAGACAAAAACCATCTTTTTATGGATTCTACAGCAGCTCTGAAGTGGGCAAATGTGGGAGTAGACAGGTGGGCTGTTCAGGCAGTGCCTCTTCCAGGTCTACATGGCACATACTAATTGGGGCTTATATGAGTTTCATCCTGCCAAAGGCCACTTAGTCTAATTTCTGGGAAAGAAATAGGAAAGGAATGTACAACTCAAAAACAGATACTCTTGGGCCGGGAGTTTGGCCTAGTGGTAGTGCTTGCCTAGCATGCACGAAGACTTGGGTTTGATTTCTTGGTACTCCATACATAGAAAAAAGCAGGAAGTGGTGCTATGGTTCAAGTGGTAGAGTTCTAGCCTTGAGAAAGCACAAGGACAGTGCTCAGGCCCTGAGCTCAAGGCCCAGGATTGGCAAAAACAAAACAAAACCAAAACGACAACAAAAACAGATACTCTTTTTTCTGGTCTAACAGCTAAAGAAGAATTTCTAACAGCCAATGAAGACCTGAAGCTGCACTCTACTGAACAATACGGTAAAAGAAACAGACCAGGTACCAATGGTTCACGCCTAGCTATTCAGGAGGCTGAGATCTCAGAATCACAGTTTGAAGCCAGCCTGGGTGAAGAAATCCACAAGACTCTTATCTCCAATTAACCACTCAAAAGCCAGAAGTAGAGCTGTAGCTTAAGTGGTAGCATGCCAACCTTAAGCAAAAAAGTTTATTGTCCCTTGGATAATGTACACAGGTCCTGAGTTCAAGCTCCAGTATCAGCACAAGCTGAAAGAAACAAAAAGAAAAAAGGAGAAGGAGGAGGAGGAAGAGGTGGAGGAAAAGGAGGAAGAAGAGGAAGAAGAAGAAGGTGGCGGCTGCTGCTGCAAGCTAGAACTATCTACCATCTCCTTCAACAAGTGCTGCTAGATTTTCACCCTCAGATACAAGATAATGGGAGACTAGGGAATGCAAAGGATAGGACAGTCTGAGGTAGAAGGACAAGAGATGAGTCTCTGTGGGAACGAGTGAGTTACCAACAGCAATTTACTATAGCCACGAGTTCTCCTCACTACTAACACCAGCAAACTCACACCAAGGTTACATTTTGGGGGGTGGGGTGGGGTTTGAACTCAGAGCCTGGGCACTGTCCTTGTGCTTTCTCAAGGCTAGAAGTCTACCACTTTGAGCCACAGTACTACTTCCTGTTTCTAGTGATTAACTGGCAATAAGTCTCACAGACTTTCCTGCTTGGACTGCCTTTGAACTGTGATCCTTAGATTTCAGCCTCCTGAGTGGCCTGGGTTATAGGTATGAACCACTGATACCTGGCTAGTAATTTTTTCTTCTTCCTTTTGTTGACATAAGGTTTGGCTGTGCAGGTAAGGCTTGCCTCAAACTCGATCCTCCTGCCTCCTGATGGTGAGGATGAAAGGCAAGTACCACCATGCCCAACAAAAGCATGCTTACTGTCAAGCATTGTTCCAAGTCCTACAGAGCTACCACCTCCTCTTTATATATTCTATGCAGGGAACTGGGGCAGAGATATGAAAAAGGACCAACTTAGATGGTCACATCATTTGGAGTTCTCCTTTCCCTTTTTCTTTCCTTTTTTTTTTCTTTTAATGCACACCCCCAAGACTTTCAATGCTCTTTGTCCTGTGGCCTTCAGAGGTTGCTCTGGGAACAAAGAGCCAATGTGTTTTCTGACAGACTAGTGGGGCCTATATTTTCATGATCTTTAGAAAACTGGGGCTAGCATGGATGAAAATACCAGCACTTGGGCTGGGAATGTGGCTTAGTGGTAGAGTGCTTATCTATCATGCATGAAGCTCTAGGTTTGATTCTTCAGTACCACATAAACAGAAAAAGCCAGAAGTAGCACTGAAGCTCAAGTGGTAGAGTGCCAGCCATAAGCACAATGAGCTCAGGGACAGTATTCAAGCCCCAGGACTGGCAAAAAAAGGAACAAAAGAAGGAAAGAAGGAAGGAAGGAAGGAAGGAAGGAAGGAAGGAAGGAAGGTAGGTTGGTCCAGCACTTGATAGTGAGCCATGGGAAAGGTTTGAAAGGTGAGACTCTTAACCAAGGACAGGTGGGTACTCAGTGTGGGCTAACACAGGGCCTGCACAAGTGCACAGACTGGGTCCCTGAAACAGTAGAAGAAGATTGGAGGACTTGAAGTACCAAGGAGCTCCGCCCATCCCTGGATGGACCCTGGGGACACTGGAAACCCACTTACTGGCCAACCTAGTCTCTTGGAAACCTGCCAGCTAAAGAGGTGAGCTGGTTTAGGGAACATCCCTACCCTCTTTTAGTGTCTTTGAGGCTGCCAATGGCCCCATAGTCCTGGCCTCATGCCCAGGAACAGCTAGAGCTTGGCTTAGCCCTTTGTTGGGCCCAGCTGGGCAAAATTATAACCACAGAGCCAGAGGCAGACCTGTACCAGCAAAGCAAAGGGTACTTTGCCTATTCTCCCCACTATTTGTTGGCCTGTGTGCTACTACTTTAGTGGTCCATCTCCACAGAGAAGTCTCCAGGCCAGACTTGCCTGATTTGCTGATGGGTTGCCTTTTCAGTGAATCTTGGTCTTTAGAAAGAATAAAAGCTCCTCTAGGCACTTTGTTAGGAGAGGACTGAGTGCCTCTGTCTTGGACTTTTCCTCACAGGTTCTGGGTACAAGCCAGGCTGAACACTTAGATTTTCGTGTCCAGTTTTGTGTTTATAAATGATAATGATGTCAAATTTAAGCCACTACTCTGTTCAAATTTTTTTATTGGCAATTTGAGAACTTGTATAGAAATGGAACCTGTATGTTTAAAACAGTTGTCAATCTGATTGGTCCCAGTATTAGTTTATTGATTTCTGATCACTGTGATTGTTCCAAGTATTTATTTGATTCTGAAACTGTAAAGTAGATGTATAATTTCTCTTTAAAGAGAAAAAAAAAGTATTAAGGTAATGCCTTTTCAGTTTCTCCAGACCTTTGAACTGCAACAGAAAATGTAAGAGTATAGTCTAGGCCTAGACATGCAGCTCTGGGTCTGGGTCTGTTCTCTCTACAATAGTTGACTTTTGGAAATCGTATATAAGCAAACTAGAAAAAAGATTATAAAGATAAGGCTGGATCTCTGTAGTACCTTTTTGTTTTCGAAATCACGACAGCTGGGATCTCTTTAATTAAGATTATGTTAACTATGGTTTAAGAATAAACGTTTTTAGTGAAATATCAAAAAAAAAAAAAAGAAAAGAAAGAATAAAAGCTCCTCTGTCAGCCAGCCTAGCCCTGCATCCATATAGTCTCGTTCTTCATAAGCTACATGTGACCCCTGCCCTCATCTTGACTGGCTTTCATTTGCCTTGCTCATGTGCCTCTGATGGGCAGGTTTGGTGGCCAGGGCTAACCGAAGCCAGGTGCTGGTAACTTCTATGCCAGTGTCACGACTCCTCCTGGTACCTATGGGGATGCAGGGTATTCCCATTTATCTGACTGAGCTTCTTTCTTATATATTGCAGGGCTTTGGTGATGTGGGAAGGAAGCTAGGACACATGCTAAGTATACTTATTTCCTCTCTCCCTATCCCTTCACAGGCTAGGAGACCACGGCACAGGGAGATAGGAGAGTGGTGGACAAAGGATGTCCTATCTGGGGCCACCAATGCTACCAGAGACTGCAGAGTAGACGAGGAGCTGCCTGCTCCCATGGGATCACCCAGGCTAGAGATGGCCTCACTGGCCACTTTGCCCATACTCCACATAGGTAGCAATATTTTGCCGTCAGCTGATGGTGAGGACCTGTGTCTGGCTGTGACCAGTAGATTGGTACAACACTCACCTGGAATCAGAGAGGCCATGCTGAGGGTAGTCTCAGGCCTGTGTGGCCTAGGGATTCCAGGGTCCTTGGACAGGTCTGGGGTAGAGACTGACGTTGTAGGTGGACAGCTGACAATAGCTGTAGCAGCAGCCACTGCACTGCGAGACTTGACATGACTGTCACTGGCCCGTTGGACAACATCAACCAGCACAGGGTCAGGTGCAGTGGAGACCACAGCTGTAGGAAAAAAGTTTTCTCGGCTGTCCTTAGGGTGCTTTGGGGTAGTGGGGGTATCTCCTGAGACCTGTGAGAACAAAGAAAGCAAAGAAAGTTAGCTAGGAAGCCCTAAGCACACATTGCCCCGTCCCAGTCCAGCCCAATACAGTGCTCCTGTAGAGGACACGTCATCTGCACCTGGAATGCCAACATAGCCCCCCAGCATCTGAGCCTCATGATGCTGCCCCTGAGATATTGGTACACAGATAACTCTGCCACAGTTCTGCTGACAATGTTGCACAGGTGGGGACCCAGCACCAATACCGAGAGATACTCAGCAAGGACTTCCTGTTGGCCCCTCACTAGGGAACTAAGCTGGGAGAAGTACAGTCCTGAAGTACAGGGCCCCACATGGGGTCAACAGGAATGGACTTTCCAAAGGTCATTTGTAGAAGGGTCCCAAGGGGAGCACTGAACCAGTCTATATCTGAGCTCCAGATTGCAGCTGGCTAAGACCTCCAGCTGTGGTGCCTGGCCTCTGGCTCTCATGAGCTAGACCCTTTCAGGTCTTCTATGCTCATTCTGCTATGATACTCTTCTAGGGTTCTAGTCGCAGGGTCACTGCCACTCCACCAAAGCCCAGCCCTCCTTGGACAAGTGTAGAAGATCACAGCATCCTGACAGCATGCTTCAAATGAAGTGTATTTTAAGGTACACTGAGGAATCATCTCATGGCAGAGCTGAGGGGACTCAGCTCTGCCCCAGCAGCCCCTCCCCTCCAACAGGCCCACTATACTGTCTTGAGATGCCCACACCAGGGCAGCAGGTCCTCCACCCTACTCCCTAAGAATCAGATGCCCGCTATTGACACCCCAAGGTTTGGGAAACAATAACTCTCATGGATGACTGTGTCTTCTGATATTTGCTTTGACTGGAATGTCCCGTCTACAGTTCTACATGGCAGAAGACAAACCCGTTGGACTGTACCATATGGTGGGCATCTGGGATGAGCCCCAGTACTATGCTATGAACAATAGTTTGGTAGGAGGGCAGGGTAGGCTGTTGGACAGGGAGCCTACAGTGGGCCCTGGAGGCCTACAATAATGGTCGTGGTGTTGTTGTCTGACTCCTGGTGGCACAGGGTTAGTCCTGTGTCCCTGTCCCTCACTCAAGAATGGGCCTCTATGGTGCTTAAAGCACCCCATAGGGGTGGACAGAGGTTTCCACTCCAATTTTGACATGCTGAGAGCAAAATGGACACTCCTTGAGCAGTGGGAACAGAAACATTTTCCTGCTGTTGATCAGAGTTGATCACAAAACCAAGGTGGAGACTCCCGGGTCTTGTGGGTTAGGAGGTACAGATGATGGGATGACTCTGAAGGAAACCCTGGAGGCTTATACTGAGAGGAACCTGAGGCAGTGGGGAAGGACAGGGAGCCTGTCAAGGAGCTTGGGAGAAGCCTTCAAAGGGACTTCTTCAGAGAGGCCTCAGTTACATGCCGTGAAGGATAAGTCCTGTGATATCTGCTATGTGCTGGGTGTCTGGGGAGCCCTGGACCAGTGCTGCAGGAAGCAGGTCTGGTAGGAGGGCAAGGCAACACGCAAAGGACCCAAGGTAAGGAGGATCTAGGGTAAGTAGAGATGGGGAGGCAGGAAATGGATTCCTTAGATTGACTTTAAGATAGATGAGAACCAGAGCAGAGCGGCCAGCCCCCAGTCATATCCCTCTAGGCTTATGGTAGGAGTTGGGGGCCAGGCATGTGGAGAGAGGACCTTAGGCAACAGCTGAGGCATCCCACCAGGGAACAGGTACAGGTCAGAATATCAACAGAAAGGACACATTGAACTGTCTTGCCTCTACATGAGTACTACATCCGAAAAGGGGGCTAGGGCCTGCTCTGATACTGGTCAGCAGCAGGCAACCTGAGAGGTAAGGACTCCCAACTCCTTGGCTCTGCTCATCACCATCACCACTCAATCTGTGTCTTTCAAGGTCTCTGACAGCAATGCCTGCTTGCCCTTCATCACCCTTGATATGCACAAGCATCAGCAGGTGCCTCTGGCCTCACTTTCCTCATCTAAGAAGTGAATATTCTGCCTGCTCTCTGTTCCTTACTAGCTCAGCACCAGTCAAGAGGTGAATTTCAGTTAAGACCCTCAAAAGTCAGAAACCATTGTTGTTGGCCACTGCCCACACGAATGTGGTCATATCCAGCTATTCTAGCTGGGCTTCTAGAAGAGACAGAAAGGGTCTCCAGGAAGTTCCTGGGTCCAAGCCCCACATGGAGGCTCAGTAGTTACTCCTGCTTTCTGAAATAGGGAGGCTGTTGTGAGGGCCACATGAAGCAGGGGGCACTGTGCCCTATGCTGTGTACTTGGCCAATAATCAAGTGGTAAGGCTTGGCTGTTTGAGGCATATCCTACTAAGAACCAAACACTCAGCTGGGAGACTGGATACACAGTTCACTTGGTTAAGGTGAACCCTCTGGATTTCCTTGACCTTTAGATGGAGCGGGGAGGGGGGAACCTGTTTAGACCCCTCAGGATGGGCACAGCTAGCATTTAGGCGCCCTTTGGATGAGACAGCACAGGCAGTTGGACCATGTCTAGGGACATGGGGCTTCCTTCCTTTTAATCCTTTGACCTGCCAGCTTTTCAAAGCTCTAAGAGGGGGCATACTAACTCTGCCTGCCAGGCCTGTCTCTTCTCCCCCAATATCTGCCCACATCTTCTCCCTCTCCAGTCGATTCTGTATGTCAGTAGCATTTCCTTAGCTGAGTTCTCCACAAAGCCCCCATCCCTCACTCTCTTCTGCTCAACACCCCCACACCAATTCTTATCGCTCCTTGTTCACAACCTTGGTCCTTGGATCCTCATATTGTATATCTAGTGGTCACCTCCCTTCTTCACTGTCCCAGCCCTGGGACCCTGGAACATTCTCTTTCTACCCACTCCTGTCCAAGTCACCCTCCTTCTGGGGTACTTGGCCCTGCTCGTGCTCTCTGCAGACCTCTGGTTCATACGGCATCAAGGGTCCTTACAACAGGGCTCTGTCCCTCCAGGTAGAGTCTCAAATTTTCTGCTTCCATAGTCTTTTCAAACCCTATCGATATCACTAACTGGGATTCTCCTAAGCTCTTCCTAGGAGGGCCTTACCTCCATCTCCATCTCCATCTCCATCCCCATCCCTGTCCCCATCACCTTACTATGCAAGTCCCTCATCTTGCTACTTACTTCTTAGATCCTGACACTCTTGCTTAGCCCTGCACCAGCATTACTCTGTTCTTTCATCACTGATATGGACCTGTCCCTTCTCCTGCCTAGTAAGGACTATCCCTACTCTGCATAAGCCACTGCCCTTTTGTTCAGTGGTCCCTGAATAGGATATGTCTCTACCCTGGGTTCTGAGCCACTCTTTTTCTATTCAGCCTAGCTCTAAGATTACTTTCTCCATTTCTGTTGCAAAGACTAGGGCCTTTCAGGTGAAGTCAGTTGGCCAGGAGCCATCCTCCCTGCTTCTGGAAAAGGGAGTCAAGACACCCCCTCCATCAGCCTGAGGTTTAGTCACTTCCTACTCCTCTCATGGTTCATGCTGACTACAGGAACTAATCCCAAGGCAAACTTGCCTCCAGCTTATAGCTAGGGCCTAGGTGATAGGCAGACCCTGAATGACTGGCTCCAGCTTACCTGTCTCTGGGCAGCGGCCCCAAGGTGGACTTGACAGAACTTCACAGCCTGCTCCAGAGCAGCCTCCTCATCCACCTGAAAAAGGAGATGCTCAAAATCAGAGGAACTGGGTCATGGTGCTTTGGCTTCCTTCCAGTCATATTTGTTTGGCAGCACAGATCAGAGGGTATAGGTAGGGGGCTGGGAAGAACTCTACTCAGTGCAGAACATTCTCACCACTGACCAAATCCAGAGCTCCCAGGTCTGTCTTCCAGGTGAAAACTCTAGCTGAGGGCGCATGTACCAACTACTGGTATCAGGACTTGGGGCCAGCCATCCTTCTGACCACATGAAGTTACTTTCTGTGGCCATTTACTTTTGTTCACAAGAGCTAAGGGTGGCAAAGAAACTCAGACTGGACCAGTTAAGCCTCCAAATTTGCCTGAGAGCTGGGTGTGGTGGTGTACATCCATAATCCCAGCACTAGGAACTAGAAATAGGAAAACAGAAAGTTCCAGACCAAGTCAGGCATGGTGGCTCACACCTGTAATCCTAGCTACTCAGGAAGCTGAGATCTGAGGCTCCAGGTTCAAAAGCCGTTGAAATTCTTATCTCCAATTAACCACTAGAAAATGGGGAAGTAGGGCTGTGGCTCCAGGGGTAGGGTGGTAGTTGAGGGTTAGGGATAGGGCCTAGGCCCAGAGTTCAAGCCCCACGACTGACCAAAAAAAAAAAAAAAAAAAAAAAGTTCCATGCTACTCTAGGCTATATAGTTGTTTTTTTGAGATCCTTTTCTCAAAACAAAAAATTTAGTTGATTTGAGATTCTACCTTATTCCTGTTAGACCCAGCAATTCCACTACTTGGCATTTACCCAAATGCTCATAAACAAGGATATAATAAAGCTACGAGCACCACTATGTTCACTGCACCACTATTTACCAGAACAAAGATATGGAACCAACCCAGATGCCCCTCAGCTGGTTATGGGATCAACTAGGACTCTAACTGAGATTTATACACAGTGGAATTCTATGCTGCCAGTAGAAAGAATGACATTGCCTCATTTGTAAGGAAATGGAAAGACCTGGAAAAAATCATATTAAGTGAAGTAAGCCAGACCCAAAGGAACACAGGCTCAATGGTTTCCCTCATTTGTAATAATTAGTACACATCTAGGACTTTCCTAGCAGAGGATTACAATAGCTCAAAGCCTGGGTACATAAGGTCATAGATGATGAGACTAAATGACAGGATCTCTAGGATATGGAAACAAGAGCTTTATCTTGTGTGATTGTTGTTCTTAATGTACTATGTTATTTCTCATCTTTTTTTTTTGCCTTTGGTCAATCTCATATTGTTACTGTATCTGACTGTTACCTGGTATACTGTATATATATTTGTTTATTTGAAATAGGAAGGCGAAAGAGGAAAATAAGATGATTTGGAAGGGATGAGGGGAGGGAAATGGATACAAAAGCATGAGAAGGGGTATCAATGTATGAGAAATAATGCACCTACTACCTGGCGAATGTAACTGTAACCCCTATACATTACCCTGACAATAAAAACAACAACAACAACAACAACAACAAAAATTTTAATTGAAGCCCAGTTGCTTCTAGGTATGGTTTCTAAGGCAGGCAGATTTCTGAGCTTCTTGTCTACTTGAATGGCAGGATGGAGGACTATGATCCAAGTATGAGAGGCATTTTAGAAGTCCAGGTCTCAATGGTGGGGAAAGTCTGATGGTGATAGCTTTGGGCCATGCTAGACATGTTCTAGAGCCCAAGAGTTCAAGGTACAGGGACTTCAGTGCAAGACTCAGGAGGTGAAGGGATCATGCTTGACAAGCAGTAGGTAGGGCTTGAGGTAGATGGCTGTATATGGCCATCAAGTCAGGGAAGGCGGCTCACTACAGGGAAAGGACAGCCTCACTACCAGCAAGAAAAACAGCAGCACAAAATGGAAGTTAGTACTTGACATTTAGGACAAATAGTTTACAACGGATGGTTACCCACTTACACTAGTTAGTGAAATTCTGATTTTTCTTCTTATAGAATTATTTTAAGAGGAGAACAATGTATATGTCTATATAAGACAATAATAATGGGGCTGGGAGTGTGGCTTATTGATAGAGTGCTTGCCTAGCAATGCACAAAGCCCTGAGTCTGATTCCTCGGTACCACATACACAGAAAAAGCTAGTAATGGTGCAGTGGCTCAAGTGGTAGAGCGCTAGCCTTGAGAAAGCTCAAGGATAGTACCCAGGCTCTGAGTTCAAGCTCCAGGACTGGAAAAAAAAATCCTTAAAGTATATGTTTCAAACTTCATTGTTTTGCTTTCTCATTGTAGAAAGTCTCAAAAGCAAAAACCCTAGAGTGTACAGAGGGGATGTAGTGGGTGTGATAACTGAAACCCACCCCAGGGGCAGGCTCCAGTACATCTGGACACTCAGGAGTGAGCCTCATGGAGAAGAGAAACCAAGAACATAGTTGCTGTTGTGGACACCTACCTGTTTGATGAGCATGTAGGTCTCTGACATGATCCTCTCAATTCGGCCCAGGTCATAGGCCACACCCTTCTGGCCTTGCTGCCACACTCGGTAGGCATCTAGGAGGAGGGTCTTGCCTGACTCAGTATCCTCCAGAAGCTTCCTCTTACGGCTGGGTCGTGGCGGTGTCTCTTCGAGGTGGCTGCAAGCTCTGGCCCCAGTGGCAGTGGTGGGAGCAGTTGCAGTGGTGGGGGTTGGGGGTCCTGGGGTGAGTGGAATAGGTTGATGCCTAGCACTAATACTCAGCTCCTCCAAAGAAAGCTCAGCAGGTCGACTCTCTGGGTCTCGGTCCCTTGGCGGATGGCCCAGCAGCAGGGGCAATGGCCGTTCCAAGTCTATGCGGCAAATGGTGGCCTCACCTGTGTCCATGGGCTCAGTGGACCCCATTCGTGGGCTCTCTCTGTTCTTCTGCTCCCCACCCTGGCCTGCACTGACTACTGCATCCAAGGGAATAGGCTGGTGACTGAGGGTGCTCACTGTACCCCCTGGCTCAGGCTCTGGTCCTGAGCCATCACTCAGAGGGGACTTCTTGGGGTGAGGGAGTTTCTCCTGGTCATCCTCAGGACTGGTCTTATGTGAGATGTCGGTGGTCATTCTGGCTCTGGAGAAGCCAGAGGCCTTGGGCCCTGGGCGTTCTGATCCCTGCAAAGAAACCAGAGACAAGACACTGGGGTCTCCCCATTGCTTAAAAGTACCTCCAGGGCTCCACCCAATGAAAGTCTTAGCTATGGACATCCGCTCTACTAATTGGTCAGAGCTTGGCCTCAGTTATCAGAGGAAGAACTTGGGCCCAGAGACCTGTCCTGTGCACCCTAATGTCCACAACAATGGCAGTTAGAGGAGCCAATGGGGCCCTTATTTGCTGCCCACGTGACAAGCCTGGCTCTAGCTGGGATGTGACTGCCTGGCTCTCCTATGGAGTAGTGATGAAAACCTCAGGAGGACTGGGGGCCATTGCTGGGTGTGCTTATTGCACAGCCGAGTCTTTCTGGCCTTGTGCATGAGGTCCATCGGAGGGGTGAATGCTAAGCAGCTGCATCAAGCCCCAGCTACCCACCCCACTGGACATGCATTCTAGAGGTGGCAAACAGGGCTCCCAGCAACCCACCCACTGAGGAGTTACTTCAGTTCCTGAGTCTCTGAGGCAGGCTGTGAAGTGGGGCTGTGCTGCACCTGTCTGGAGGATGGAAGATGCACATAATGTGCTCACAAGCCTGGCTTCACCTGCTGGGGGGCTCGGCCACATGGTCGGTCAGCATCACACTCTTCAATCATCAAGCATGTTGGGGCCTCACTAACTATTGAGTATACATTGTTCCAGCTGACTTAGCTGGCCTAGCAGTGGGGTTCAGGCTGGGTACTGCTTCCCCAGTGGGGACAGAGGGACCTGCTCAACATGCAAGTACATCAGGCACACTGCCTGGGGAGAGCCTTAAAGTACATTTTATGGGTCATGGAGAGGGGCACTGGACAACATACCTCTGTGAGTTCACTCAGTGTGTCCTCCAGCACCTTCACAGTAAGGATGAAGGCCCGCTGTGCCAAGACCTGGCGGTCAGCATCTCGCAGATATTTCCTTTGATCACCCAGAGATGGCCAGGATGAATGAGAGGGTCAGACACCACATAATGCTGCTGGGTAGTAGCCCAGGACCCCATCCCTGCCCTGAAAATGTGTGTATCCCTGTGTCCAATCTTTTTTTTTGAGGTCTGCCTTTTTTCTTTTTTTCTGGTGAGACATGGAGCTTAAACTCTGGGGCTGGGCGCTGTCTCTGAGCTCATCAGCTCAAGGCTAACACCCTACCCCTGAGCCACAGCCCCAATTCCCATTTTCTAGTGATTAATTGGAGATGAGTCATACATTCTTTAGTGCCTGGGTTGGTTTTGAGCCGAGATCCTCAAATCTCAGCCTCCTGAGTAGCTAGGATTACAACCGTGAGCCACCATGCTTGGCTGAAGTCTGCTTCTCTGAAGGTCTCCCCACTGCATTCTATTTTACACAATCAACAGGTCTCTGAGTTGACTCCACCTGGCTGTACTGAGCTCTTTGGACTAGATGGAGCTTGGAGGGCTGCAGGGGGCTGGCCCTGCCTGCTGCTCAGGGGTGGAATGAGGGAGGCAAAGTTCTTTCTCCTCAGGCCTATCTTCCTGAGCATGTGGCATACCACCTGACATGCCATAGTGAATAAAAGTGGAACGCAAAGCAGTGCAGGAATAAGAGGTTGGTACTTCAGCCTGAGGCTTCACTGCTTTGCATCTCCTGGAAACCTTTACCCCTGCATGTAGCAGATGTTGTGCCCCACCCTTCTGGCTGAGGGATTCCTGTTTCTTGTTGAGACCTGGGTATCACTGTTGCCCACCATTGGCCGATTATTGGCCTTTGCCTCAGGTGCTACACATTTTCCTCACCACCTTATAGTGTCTCTGAGAGTTCCAGGCTAGACAGAGGGAAAGGCTAAGTTGTCCCAGGTCTCAATGTAGAAACTACATTGTTGAACCCAGGGTGCTTGAAGGTAGGAGTGGTGCCCTATGGGTTCTATGCTGAAACAGGGAAGTCATTGAGGAGAAACTGGTGGCTGGGGCTTCCAGGCCGGTGGGCTCAGGACTAAACTGAAGCAGTGAAAATACCTCCCTGGTGGATGGCCTGGTGATGGCATCCGAGTCATGTGCTAGGTTATGTGTGTGGGTGGCCTACTCACTTGCCCTGGTCTGGGGTCCGCTGCAGCATAGAGGACACCTTCAGCAGGGTGCTGTGGTCCCGGAGCTGGGCCAGCACCTTGAGCAGTAGCACGATGGAACGGTTCATGTGCCAGGCGAAGCTGCCTGGCCGGTCAATCTCATCCACGGGGATCCGCCAGATGCCCTGTGGGACAGGTCCAATGGGTTGTGAGGAGGACTGTGGTGGTCAGAATTTCCTCTAGAATATGCCAGAGGCATACTGCCCAAGTGGAGACTACTTGGCCCTTTATAGAAGAGATGCATGACTGCCTCAACTTATTCTCTCCTTACCAATGGTGGCAGACAAGACACACGTGGTTCTGGCTATATGGTGTACTGGACCTGTTCCCTACAATGGCACTCAGGCGAAGAGCAGGCCTCTCTGCACAGGGTCAACCAAGCCATATGCCCAACTCTCAGAGGCAGAACTGCTAAGTGAAAGGGGGCCATGAAGACCTCTGGCAGCTGCTACGGACAGGTTCTGATGTGGCCCTGCTCTCATGTACATCATTCCTAGAGGTCTTAGAAAATCACTCGCAGCCCCTAGGATGCCAGGGCTCCCACTACCTCAGGGACAACAGTTTGTTCTGGCAACAGCTCCCCTCTTCCTGCTCTTGGCCAATGCCTCAATACTGTGGCATCAGGTATCTCCTATAGCGGTGATAACCAGCATGGCATCTGACAACTTGGGGCCCAGTGAAAGTGTAAAGCGAGGCCGAGATGAAAGTAGGAAGGAATAATGAGTAAAGGAATATTAAGAAGGCCTGACTTTGGCACAGTACCTCAAGGGCCTGGAAAGAATGAGTAAGTTTCCAGATGGGTCCCTGTAGCCAATCACTGGAACAATTATTGCTTAGAATGGATTGGTGCTACAAGTGACATGGCCTTCTCTTCCTCCTCCTGGCATGGGCTAGGTCCATATCAGGCTGCAATATGGCATTCTAGGGACCTCGGTTACCAGCCATGGGACCTCATGTGTGTCTAGGTGCCGCTCCTCACCAGAGAGGGTAATCCACATTCTGTGTGAGGTGCAGGTGAGACCTGTAGACTTACAGGTCTCAGAATGAGAAAAGACACGGAGGTATATACCCTGTTCCAGACAGTCATTCAAGAATGTCTGGAATATCCCTGGGTTTTACCGAATCCCCCTTCCTGTGCAGAGCTCCTGATGACATAAGGCTGTTCTCCCTGGATTTGGTGTGTCCTGTCTGCCTGCTTATTAGAGGATGAATAAAAGAACTTCATTTGTTCTTCTGAACTGCTTTGAGAGAGACAGAGAGAGAGAGAGAGAGAGAGAGAGAGAGAGAGAGAGAGAGAGAGAGAGAGAGAGAGAGAGAAAGAGAGAGAGAGAGAGAGAGAGTGTGTGTGTGTGTGTGTGTGTGTGTGTGTGTGTGTGTGTGTGTGTAAAAGCTGACTTTTCCAGTTTTCCTCTGGTAGTATCCCAGAGGCAGAGAGGTAGCCCTGCTTCCTCACATTCCCCTGGGCCTCCACACAAGTGGGGGTGGGGCCCAGGCACTAGGAGGCTTGGGGAGAAGGAAGAGAGGAAGAGGAGAAGGACAGAACAGGGGTGCTAGGAACCTCAGGTACCTGCTGGCATTTCAAAGGCTCCTTCCAAGCCTTAGGGTAAAATAGGTTGAAGGGTTTCCCAGGCCCTAATGCTTATCTAAACCCCAATACTACCAAGCCTCAGCTATACATCTGGGGAGCTAACTAATTCTGGAGGGAGCATGTTTCAGCTTATTAAGTGTTAACTAGTAGAAAAGAGGCAACTCAGGTGGGTTTATAACTAGGAGTGTGTCCTACATTGGGTAGGCCTACTTTTCTTCAGTTCTGGGTCGCAAAGACCTCAATTTACCTGGCAGAACAGGCCAGGCATTCAGATTGAGAAGGGCTTTCTGCATCTGGCTAGCTCTTGGACCAGACCAAAGCCACCTCACCCCTCTTGCTAGTGAAAAAGCAGGCCAAGAAGGTGATGTCAGAGATAAGCCACACTTGGTTTACTTAACAAAGTGGTTAGAGATGTACAGCAGATTTTGTAAATGGTGAGGGGCATGGGAGCACAGAGATTCTGCAGAGAAGAACTTCTGATTCTTGCTCCCAAGTTCAAGATGGAAGATATATACGTGTGTTCAGGTAAAGCCCCAGAGTCATCCACACGTCTGCTGGAATATCTAGAATATTTACAGGGATGTTTCTGAAGCAGCTGGACCATGCTGGCCAAGCTTCATGCCCTGTCTCTGCTTGGTCTCTATTGCCAAACAGTTGGCACTGGGCTCCCATTCTTACCCACTGACTTTTGGGCCAAAGGCTTGCTGTGCTAGAGATGGAAGGAAAGGACAGGCAATTAAAGTCTTCCTTCTAGGCAAGGACCCGACCCCTTTGCTGGCAACAGAAAGCCTCACAGGAGAAAAATGACAGATTTAAGGAGAAAAAGAAACATACATAAGGCAGAAGTTCTTAAAGACAATTGCTTTTCAACAAACTGGATCTGTCAGCAGTAGAAACCCATGTAGGCAGATACTCCTCTGCCCTGCTCTCGGTCACTGGTCACATGGCCTAAATCTGTGAGCACTTGGATGCTAACAACAAAATTCATATACCAGGAAACCTGTGTTGTGTCACACATTCTAGCATGTGGTTTGAATCCCTATCTCCTGATTTGTTTAGTAACATAATACTATGTATTTCAGAAAGGACAGATCATACAAATCAGGTAATGAGTCTATGGAAAACCAGAAGGGAATGAAGGATACCCTAACAAATGCCCTAAGCTAGTTCTAGAGGCATGAAATGCAGCATTTTATAGCTGCAGGGTTTTGCTTTCATTGTGGCTCATTTCTTGGCCTTTCCCTGGGAACAGTGGTATTCAAAGATACAGTTCCTTGGGATCTGATTGGTTTGATTGTCCTTGTTCACTCATTTGCTGTCCATTTACATGCCATAGCATATGGCTCCTGAGTTTAGTGGGCACTGAATATCATTCCCTCCCCTGTTCCTGAAATGAGTTCATTTCCTCTCACTCTCACAGTTGAGCCCTGATCTGTCTACCCACCAGTCATGGAGTTGTAGCCAGCAGGTAAGCCCAGGATCTCAGTCAGGCTTCCCTCTTCTAGCAGAAGTCCTTAGTAACACCACCTCCTCCGCTTAGTGTGGAACACTGTGCGGAATGGAAGGTAAGCCACTAAGGGTAGGGTTGATTCTGTGGCTATGAGGATAGCCATTTGAGACAGCTGGTCTGAGAGAACAAAAACATTGGGGAAGGGGGGAAGCAAGCCAACAATCCACCTCACCTGAGCTAGGTAGAGCCAGGTTTCTGTATTTGCTGCTCATGGATGATCTAGCCCTTCTTGTATAGGAAAAAGGAGGAGCCAAGACCAACTTCCTCTAACTACTGCACCTACACATGACTTATGCATGGCTATGAAGTCCCAGAGGGAGCCAAGGTATTGTGCCAGCTTCATGGAGATAGACATCTGGCAAGTAAAGACACCTGTTCCTGCATCTTCCTTATCATGGGCCACATGAGAAGAGGCATGAGGCTCAGCCCCCTGGCACCTCCTTAGAAGACACAGATGTGGGTCTCGGGGGGGAGGGGGTGATTGACGTGGGTGAGGAGCCAGGAGTAAGCAGAAGGGGAGCTAAGTCAAGCCCGATGAGAAGAGTGTGGGCAGCAGTGCCTGAAAGGAGACCTGCTGAGAGCAGATGGAGGGAGGCCAGCACTGGGTGCTGACACTCCCACAGAATTCAAAGGACTGGATGGAGTGAGATCACAGATTTGAGAGAGCCAAGAGCAGAAGCAGGAGCCAGAGTACCAGACAGTCCCATGAAGAGAGCCCTCCCCTCGGACTGTCCTCCCCACCTCTGCAGGCATACGCACACATACTCTCTTAAGCTCTGCCCCCACTTTGGGCTGGGCTCCTTGGTGGCCAGTGCAGCTGGAATAATGCTTGCAAGAGAGCGCCAAGGGCAATTGGAGACCCACACTGGTAGCCTCAGAGCACTTAAAACCATGAGACTGTACTCAAGCCTCTTCCTGCATGCCAAGTCATCACCCCAAGTACTCAGCCTACCCCACCCCTCAAGAGTGGTTCTGGGCTACTCAATGGCAGATGAGGTTACAGAGACAGACTATAACAACTTAAATAATTTATAGAGTCCCAGACTCTGGGCTGAGGGTTTAATGCAAGTTCCTAAACCCTTCCCACAGCCTTGAGTATCCTCCCACTGCTATAGAGGCACTGGAGTTCTATAAGCTACAAGCACAGGCGGGCAATCCTAGGGGTCTAGTGAGAGTGAGCACAGTCACTGTGATTTGGGGGCCCCCAAATTGTTCCCTTTCAGCTGAAAGCCGGGTAAGTGGAGGTGGTAGGGTGTTGTGGCCTGGTGTTAATGCCCAAAACATCCTGTCCAAAACCAGGTGTAAGTAGTTCATACTTATAATCCTAGCTACTCAGTAGTATGAGGCCTGAAGTTCAAAGTCACCTTTGGCAGAAAAAGTCTTTGAGATCCTATGTACAATTAATCACAAAGTAACATACTAGAGGTGTAGCTTAAGTGGTAGAGTATCAGCTGTGGTGAAGAAAGCCAAGCAAAGTGGGTAACAATGGCTAAAGCCTGTAATCCTAACTCAGGAGGCTAAAATCTGAGGATTCCAGAAGCCAGCCTGGGAAGAAAAATCCCCTAGACTCTTTGTTTGTCCCTTATGGAGCTTGAACTCAGGGCCTGGGCACTTCCGTGAGCTCCTCTGCTCAAGGCTAGCACTCTACTACTTTGAGCCACAGCTATTCTTCTGGATTCTGAGTGGTTAACTGAAGAGGTTCATGGGGACTTTCCTACCTGGGCTGTCTTCAAACCATAATCCGCAGCTCTCAGCCTCCTAAGTAGCTAGGATTACAGACATGAGCTACTGGCATCTGGCCCCCTAGAGTCTCATTTCCAACTAGCCAGCAAAATCCTGGAAGTAAAGCTGTCACTAAAGTGGTAGAGTGCCAGCCTTCAGCTCTCAGTTAAAGACCCAGTATCAGCACAACAAGAAAAAAAAAAAAAAAAAGCCAAGCAAGAGAATGAAGGTCTGAGTTTAAGCCCTGGTACTGAGGTAGGGGAAGGAATACTATCCATTCACAAGAGGACTAGAAAGCATGGGGGTTCTAGAAGGGAGGAATTTGGAGCCTGGTGAGCTGGTGAGGGAGAGTCCACTCATGGGAATCTTGGTGGATAGGACTGTACCTAGGAAGAAAAGAGATGGAAATGGCTCTTGCCACTATGTAGACAGCTGGTCAAACCTGTGCTTGGGCTTACAGCTTATATTATCTCCTGCATACTGTGGCTTGTGGCCTAGGCTCTTTTTGTCCTAGATCCCCTGGTCACCCACACTCACTAAGCGATGAGATAGACAGGAGGGGCTTGATGCACACTCCTGCATCCCTGTGACCCTGGACCACAGCATGGCTGTTAGGATATAGCCTCTTCACTCAGCCCATGCCAATGCATCCTGGTAGTCTGAGACCACAATTTCAAACCCTGCTCTGGTTCTCACAGTATTCCCACCTCTCTCCTCTGAGCTAGTCTCATCTGTCACCTTTACAAATCCCACTTTTTGGTTATGGACTCTCCTAGAACTCTCCTCTTTATGCCTCTAAAGGCATAAAGATCCCCTGGGAAAACAAATGCCTTTGGAAATGCCAGAACAGGAAAGGAAGAGGGGGGCAAAGGCTGTAACCCAGTCAAAGCTGAACTAAGTTGGGAAGGGAATAAAAAAAAACACACTATACACCCACAATGCCAGGGACACTCTAAGTATATAACCAACCCAGCACTTGTCTCCCAGAGAAGAAAACTAAATTCAAATGACCTGCTCAGGCTGACCGTAGGCCCCCAAAGTAGGAACACATTGAGTCTCTCCCCATACTCTCACTCCCATAGAAACAAGTTGGCAATGAAGCCTCCATTTTACATGCATACATATGGAAGCAGTAACAAACAACCATTTGTGAATCAGACCAGGAGTCCCAGCACTAGACAATCATGAGTTAGAAGGCCTGCCAATGAATGAGGTGGCTAATAGGTGGCCAGTGTCTTCCATTAGCACCCTCAGATGCCTCAGTCAAAATTAAGCACACTGAATTCTGTTCTAGGAAATGGCCTCCAGCCTTGGTCCTCCCAGAACTCAGCTTATCTGCTCTCATCATCCTTTGCTGCTACCCCCACAGGACTTAGATATGGCTCCTTCCCCTAATCTGCCACTTTTAGGGTTCTGCTCAGTGTGTGCTAGGCAAAGCTCAAGCAAGAAGGCAGTAGAGGGAGTAGTCCCTAAAAGGTTAAGGAGCTAGCGGGGCACCACAGAGAGACAACAAAGAGACAAGGCAATGAACTGCTTATGAGGGGATATAGGGTATTCAGCTGGATATGAAAACAGCTTGACTGTTGGGGAGCTAGCAAAAAAAAACTCTCCATTCTCCAGGGATTTCCCATCCCAGGATTCCTGAGTCTGCATGGGGCCTTCTCAGGCCCCGTCCAGCCTACTGGGTACTGCTCACCAGGTTGCCCCTAGCATGACCTCAACAGCGAATCCCAAGGTCTTGAACCTTGGTTAAAATACCAGTTTCAGCCTCTAGACTGAGCTGCCCAGAGATGTACAGGCAGGAGTGGCTGCATTGATTCTGGCTTGTATTAAACCTGAGACTTACGACTTGATAGTAAAGCTCCTGAGGAAAAGGAAGCCCAAAGACAAGCTAGGGGCCAGGAAAAAATAGAGACTGCAGCTGATTGCCTATCTTTCTCACAGGCATGTTGCTCAGAAAAGGAATGTTCTGGGTCAAAAATCTCAACTCTGGTTTTCAAGTCCCTTTAACCTTAGTGTGAGTTAAGTTCTATGAACTCAAGGAGTACTTCCTGTGCTCCTAGAGCTACATCTGGGCTTGTCCTTCCTAGGATACAGGGAGCCCCAATACCTCATGATTCAGGATGGTGGAATAGAAGGAAGGCTTGTTTGAGTAATGGGTCCAGAGAACAAGGATTCTCAGATGTGTTCTGGGGAAAAGCCAGAAGAAGCTGGAAAAGGAGCCTCTGCTGGGCAGGTGGGAAATGGGCAGCTGAGCTGGTTGATTATCCTAGAGACAGTAGGCCCTACCACCCAGGGTATCCATAGGGAGCACATAATTTTTATCTGAATGTTTAACTTAGTACCTAAATCATCTACTTAAAACACCTGTTTAAAACAACCACAGAGCACTTTTCACCACAGAGGATACTGTCAGCATCTGGGTTGTCTCCCCAGAAAAACTCTGGGCTGAACATCTTCCTTATAGAGTTCCCTTAACTCTACTTAGGACCACTAGTAGGGGCCAAGGGAAAGGGCATGCAGCAGTAGGCTGGATTCCTGTAGGTGAGATTTGGGTGTCTAAGCTAACACATTGGCGGATGTCCACAGCAAGATGGGTGATCAAGGCTTCCCAGACAACTAAGCTTCAATAGCGTCTTCACTACTCACTATGAGTACCCAAGGGAGTGCCAGCTCCCTGGCAGAGGGATTCCTACAGGCCTTCCTGGCATGAGCACAGTTGTGATTCAGTGCCCAGAACAGGCGAGGGTGGGGAGCATGTTGGCATCCCATTCTCAGAAGCAGCAGGCATGGGATATAGGAGCAGGCTGTTGCTAACTAAGGACCAGCTGGTGAGTGGTGGCTGGAGCTAGACAGCAATGAAGACTGTCAGCAGGGTTGAGATCAGGGGCCTTTTTAATTCTTTCTCCAGAAGCGTAAAACTTTCTATGGATACAGGACAGCCTCAGAGCCAACAATCCACCTCAAGCTGAATCAGAATCTGGACAATGGGCAGCAAAATCAGGAGTAGTTGTGGGGAAACTACCAGAATCCTCTAGCCTTAGGAATCACCTGGCACCCCCAAACCCATACAGCAAATCACTCAAACAGCAGAAGGCTGAGAAAGGAGAGGTTAGAGTATGATAGATTTGGTGTAGTGTCTGTATGCCTGAGGCCAACTTCCTCCGAGTCCTACCATACTCACAGGGTGCCCACCCAGCTTCTCCAACACATG
The DNA here is from genome assembly GCF_031878675.1 of Megascapheus bottae. Taxonomy (NCBI): domain Eukaryota; kingdom Metazoa; phylum Chordata; class Mammalia; order Rodentia; family Geomyidae; genus Megascapheus; species Megascapheus bottae. Next base: position 17,453,485 of record NC_143536.1, read on the forward strand.
ATTTCACTTGCAGCTCTGTGGGAGAGGAGACTACTTAAGTGAAGCGGAGACTACAGCAGAACTCAGCTTACCAGGTTCTTTGTGCCCTACTCCACTTGCCCTAAGGATAGAAAGGGCTTGAGGTAGTAAGTACCCCATCACTGGTCCTTTCTGGGACCCTCTAGCTCGGGACTCCTGGAATTTGGGCCCAAATCTGTTTCCAGGCAGTTTCCCTATCATTTTAATGTCCAGAGGAGCTAGGGGTTCCCACCCCTCAGGCAGCACTTTAGTTCTGGGCCTAACGGGGGAGTGGGAAAAACAGGCCAGATCGAAAACTCCTGGAGGCAGGAAGTTTCCACAGTCTACCTCAAAGCCATCTGGGAAAACCTCTCGGGCGAAAGGGTTACGCAAAGGCCACCAGGGGCGCCAGGCCCCCTCTCCCGCCCCCATGCGGCTCTGGTTGTCCAGGCGGGGCTTCTAAGGACAAGGGATTCCCTGTGCCATCACAGGTAATGAGTCCTCCAACAACGCATGAAGGGGTCTGGGGAAGCCTGCAATTTGCCTGCATCTGGCGCCTGGCGTTTCCAGCTTCTTCTGCCAAGTAAGACAGCGCGCACTAGGTCCCCTCCCCCTCCCGGGAAAAGCAGCACCGACAAACAACCCGAGTGCGTGGGGAGAGCCCAGGGGCCAGCCCCGCCCCCACGCACCAGCCCACGCCCTGGACCGGTACGACCCCTCCTCTCCAACCTCGCCCCTGCTACTCTGGATGCTCAGTGCAAGGACCTGGCCTGGCGCGGAGCTCTAAGCCGGCGGGCACTCACAAAGTGCTGGCACCATCTTCCCGCCCCCGCACACAGCTATTTATAGCTATGGAAGCGCCACGCCTGGGTGCCGCTGCCCACCCGGCCTGGTGGCCCGCTCACCATCCCCGGGAGCGGCTCCGCGCAGCTTCTCCTCAGCGCCTTCTGCCGCGAAGTTGCTGGAGCGAGTGGCTTTCGCTTTTGCGCGGTGCGGCGCGGCGCAGCGCAGCGCGCACACCCCCGCGCTCCGGCTCCCAGCCCGGGCTCGGTCGGGCTGGGCTCGTCCGGGGCTCCCCGCGCCAGCGCGTGTGTGTACAGTCTCCACCAGCTTAGCCGCCCCCGCGTGCTGCCGCCTAGGCCGGGCTGGCTGCCCACCTGATGTGGAGTAGAGCACCAGCCCGGGCATGGGGGCGCCTCACCCTGCCGCTAGGGCGACTTCCTCCGCAGGGGAGTCGGAGAAACCACAGCCCGCGCGGGCTTCCTGCTGCACCCGAGGCACTGGGCAGCAGCTGGCCAAGCCCACCGGGGAAGGACTGAGCCAAAGAGCAGAAAAGCAGAAAGCTAGACAGGCAGGGAAGACGAGGTGGCCGTGCAGCCCTGGCCCCAGGACCCGCCCTTGGCTATGGGCAAGTTCCTACCCGCCGGCTCCGCCGTGGCATCTGTGCACAAGAGCTAGGGCGGGCGCTGGGCCATGTCCGCGGAGGCTCCCTAGCTCCAGCGGGCCCGGGGCGGGGCGGCAGAGTCGGATCGGGCGCCGTGCAGGCGCTTGTCTGGAAGCGGGCCCAGCAGTGCAACTGACTTTTGCCGGCCAATCCTGGTGGGATCTCTGGCCTGCCTGCCATGCAGCGGTAGGGGGCTGCCCATTTACCGCGGATATCTTGGGCACAGTTTCAGTGCAGTAAGCTCCGACAGGGCAAAGTGAGGCAGACAAGAGGAGGGGGGAGGCAGGGGATGGCAGTGGCTAGCTAACTACATACTAGGGCTGGGATGACAATGGCTGAGGCATTCAGAAGTTTGTACCCCATGGTGCCCTGTGATGAGCAGAGGTGTGGGTGTGGGGGGGGTGTAAAAAAAATGGCCACAATAGCCATACCACTCAGGATGACAGTGAAGAATTCTAGAGTGACATCCTTAAGGGTGAGGGGGGCAGAAGGAAGATGCCATGGGGAGTGCATTTTAGAGCTGGAAGGTCCTTTCTGAATGCAGTACTAGGCCCAGAAAGGTGGTGAGCTGGAGGGTCAGAGGCAGGGATGCTAAGCAGGGTAGATCTTAGGATCTTCTAGGACCCAATTGTTCCAAAAACAACACGAGCAGCTTCATTTAAGTCTTCTCTTGGGCTACATCTTATTTTCAGGGCTGGCCAGGATGCCCCCCTCCCATTCTGAACTACCCATGTCAATCTCCCAAGGACCACCTCTCTACCCCCCCCCCCACCCTTTCAGGCGCAGATACAACACTGGAGGGTAGACAGGGCTACCCTGGGTTGAATGCTGCGGGAGGCTAGGAGTGGTTTGGTGAGGGATTAAGTGAGCTTCTTCTACAGATAAAGAAAGGGTTAAGGAGGGCAAAATCTCCCACCAGAGAAAATGGCAGCACCCACAGCATTAGTATATACGTAGCATCTTCCTCCCAGTGAACTGTCTACCAAGTGTTGTCTGACCCTCCCACTTGCCTGAAGAGAATAAGGCAAGGCAGGGATGGGTCACCCTATGTAAGTTAGATGGAAGAATGCTGTTCCATAAGCTTTTTCTCATCACTTCAGCTGGGAGCTCTTCCACTCTCCACAACACCTGCCCAAAGGCCTAGATGCATTTGTCTAGTACCATTTGGCCTATCCTTTGGGGTGATTCCTGTCCACCAGTATTCCTAAGCTGTACCCTGTCAGCTGTTCCCAGTCTGAACAGGCCAGGGTCCAATCTGCGCCTTGTAGCATGCTTTACCTTCTGCCCTTGGAAGATGGCTTTCCTGCCCAGCACTGGAAGAAACAGGCATGGGCTTCTAGAAACCACTCACTTTCAGGGACATACATGAGTATAAGCCACCCATAGGTTATATAGGGAGGACAAGAGCTTTCAACTAAGTTATCCTATGGTAGGATCTCAAATAAGGACTTCTCGATCCAGCTGCCACTCAACTCACAGCCTCTCACAATCTCGTATTCTTGGTGTCACAGACACAATATACATGGGAACAGTTCAAAGCACCTGAGTTCTAGGGCATTATATAGCAATATGCCCAGTATGCCTAAAACCCATTACCAAGTGCTGGCTAGATCCAGAGTCCTCAGTTATTCGAGCAGACACTATCATTAGGTGCCAGAATGACACTTGCACCTTGCACACAGCTCATGATCTCACTTCATAGACTATCTACTTCCTGTAAGATCAAGTCAGACCAAAGGAAGCTGAGAACATGTGCTCATCACCCCCAGGCCAGGAAGAAGCTGTCATCAGTGGAACGAGTGTGGTTCTCTGGAAACTAGTACCCAGCACCCAGAAGGCCTACAGACCCACCACGAGCAGTACCCAGCTCTCCACAGCACACCTGCCCTGCCATACAGGCTTTGAAGGGGCAAATAGGCTCTCAAACACTGTGCCAGTACACTCTTACCCTCCCCGCACAGATGGATACACTGGGAGGAGAGAAGAGAGTGGGCCTGGTAGTCATAGCAAGAGGGAAGCCTGAGGTAGGTGAGGAACATCTGGAGGAACATCTGGAGAGACATCTCTGGGAGTCTGCTTATAAGGGCTCACAGACTTTTATTGGCTCTGATAACCCTGACCCTGCGGTACCCCAAGCCTTGGTACATGCTAGTGCTCTCCAAAGCCTTATGAGATAGTCATCTCTAGTTGAGGCCCACTGTGGGGAAGTTCCGCAAAAGCGAGGGTCACCTTTCTAGTCCCTCACCAAGGGGAAGTACTTGAGGTTCCTGGGCATGGGAGAGCACTGGGAGAGTCAAGTTGGTGGACCTGCCTACCCGGCATGCTTCACTTACTAGCACTTTAAGCAGGAGAGTTCCACAAACCTTAACTGCTCACAAAGACCTGAACTTCCAAAACCATACCACTGACCGTTTCCCGGGACAAACAGCTGCTCATCTATCTTAGGGCTATCCCTGAAGACATAAGATGCTGAAGGTTCCTTTCTGCCAGCTTTGAGGGTCCAGGAAATTAAGCTGTCATTACCATACTTGTTTGTGGGCCACAGGAGCCCCCTTACATGGCCACAGGCTTCCTTAGGAACAAGATTTGGCTTTTGATTCATGTGGTCAATAAGGTTTAAGTGAATTCTCAACTCCAGTGGTGGTAGGTTTCTGGTTTCATGAAGCTAAGGTCCAGATCACAAAGCTGGGTTGACTATACCAATGAAGAGCTATACTTGGTTCCTTTTTTTCCTATTCTTACCTCAACCCTCATAGTCTTTTTTTCGCCAGTCCTGAGGACTGAACCCAGGGTCTAAGCACTCTCCTTGGGCTTTCCTTAAGGCTAGTGCTCTACCACTTGAGCCACAGTATCATTTCCAGCTTTTCTATGTATGTGGAACCAAGGAATTGAACCCAGTTCTTCGTGCATGCTAGGTAAGCACTCTAAGCCAAACTCCCCCCGCTCCCTTCCAGACTTAGCTGGGATGAATTAATGCTGTGGCCACAATGCTCTTTCGTCCTAATTACCAGCCATGAAGACTGCCAGCCAGTTTGAGACATAGGCTTGGCTGCTGCTCACCTGTCTCTCTGATCAGAAATAATAACATGTTACAACAGAACAAAAGTCCCTCACTAGGTCTTACAGTTCCACACCATACAGTTTCTTCCTCCTCCCATCAGGGCCAACATAGGGTGAAATAGGCCTTTCCTACCCAGGCATCCAATACCCCCCCAAAGCTATGTGGCTTAGATGCCCCTGGCTCCCACTTGAATACCTCAAACAGCTTTTGGTACTCAGGTATTAAACCTACATTGCACAGCTGTGAGGCATCTGTAGATGTCACTACCTTGTGTGACATCTACCTGTGTTTCTCTGAGAGAAACACAGAGATGGAGAAAAGAAAAATGGCCTGCCTCAAGAACACCTCCAGCTATGGGCATGGCTCAAGTGCTAGGTCAATAGCCTAGCAAACATAAGATCCTAAATTCAAACCCCAGTATTACCCCCAGAAAATTCTTTTATGGAAGCATGGCACGAGTATCAGCTGTGAACAAGCAAGAACACCTCCAAGCTGCCACAATAGGGCTCAGCTCAAGGATCTGTGTTTTTTGGTCTAGGGCTGCATCTACCTCAGCAGATATCTGTGCTGTACGACAGTTGGCGGACATGAGGAGCTGACATATGTATTAGTACCAGGCCTTTCTGAGGGGAAAGGGATACCTTTCCCTATCACCTGGAGGCAAAGCCAGAATCTCAGCCATGAACCCCAAGGCTCTTGTGGGTATGAGACTTATCAGCTCAGCTCATCCAGCCAACTGCACATCAGATCACTGAAGTAACAAGGATGGGAGTGAAACAGAATGGCTTCCTGTGGAAAAAGCAGCAGGTATCTACTCCTTGTAGAAAGACTAGGGATTTTCCTACACAGTCGGATCAAGCAGAGAAGGATAAGTAGCCTACTGGAAGGAGCAAGGACAGCAGGGGTCTGAGGACAAGGGATACTAAGTGCAATGAGGCTGTATGTGGTATCAGGTGACCTCTGTGGAGAGAGAGAGAGGGTTAACAGACAAGGCCTGAAGAGGCCAACAAGCTCTGAGGCCTTCTGAGTGAGCTGGGAGACACAAACCATGACCATGAATGCCTGTTTAGAACAGAGTTGGTAGTGATATGGCCTGTGATAGTGGCAGCTGCATTGTAGGTCCATTTTTGTTCCTGCCCGCTGGTACCTTCCACTGCCCCAGGAAACCCTTACACCAACTTCCTTAGTTTTACCTCCTGGAATGCCTTCTCCCCAAGTAGGACCTAAATAGGCTCCCTGAGACTCTCAGAGTATGTTGGGAATATGGCTTAGTGGTAGAGTGCTTGCCGAGCATGCATGAAGACCTACATTCGATTCCTCAGCACCAAAAAAACAAAGAAGCTGGAAATGGAGCTGTTAGCCTTGAGCAACAGGACCAGGACATTTACACTGGGCTCCCCTGTGCCCCACCCCCACTTCAGGCTAGGAAGGTGGCCTGCTGCCCAAGCTCTACAATAGCTCACTCTCTGGAGGACTGCTAAGCTGCTTCCATTTCATCTCAGAAGAGAAGCTCAAATCCTAGAAAAGGAACATCTAACGTGAACAATAAGCAATCCAGGACAGCTATATATCTAATTCCTGGTCCCAAATGAATGGCTTTTGTGGGTTCTTCTGGTGTTGCAGTAGTGGGAAAATGAGGAAGCACTGAGAGACAAGGCTGTGACTTAGGATCTGAATGGTAACAATGGCCACAGCTCATGTCAGGTGTCTACTCCAGGTAGCTGTGAACAGGTATTCTGGTGGGCAGAGGCAAGGGATGATGCAGAGCTTACATTCCATTATTTCTTCCTATTCCAGTCCCTTGTGTACCTGAAGTGAACATACTCACCCACTAGCGGAGGGCTCCGTCCCAAATTTGCAAAGTTGCCTCCAAGCCAGAAGGACAAACTTAAGATGCAGTTCACTAAGGCCCAGGACCCTCAATTAAAGCACTGGGGTCTCCTACCCATGCTGTGAATTAATGGAGTGTAAGTGTCTACTCACCAGGAATGGGGTCATTCACTGAAAGCAGACACACTTGCTGGATGGCCTAGGACTCACTTGGAACTGGGTGCTCCCCATGAGCCAAGCCAAATATGTATTTGATTACCTAAAATAGGCATCCCCTCTTAGTCTTGAGGGCAAGGGGTCTTCTTAGTCTACCTTGATATTCTTCTAGGTCTCTCCAGTGTGTAGGGCCTTCTCTAAGCTATGTAATCCCTTGATCTCAGACAGTGCACCAACTGTAGTCATGAACTTAGTACCCTAAAATAGGCCTACTACTAAAGACAGAGCTGGCCTGCTAACAATGATAGTGACAGTGGTAACCCTGAAAGATGGGCCCATTCTGTCCCACCCACTGGTGCCTTCCCTTGCTCCCTGAGAGACCCTGAAACTTTATAATGTCTTCTTTGATTTCCCTCCTGGAAGGCTTTCTCCCCAGGCTAACAATCTGGTCAATTTCAAGATCAGGCTAGACCTTCACACATACTGCTATCCGCTCTTGCTAAAGACTGGCAGATTCCCCTCTCCTAGGTCTACAACATCCTGCAAAGTAGTTCTCTACAGGTACCTAAGCTAAAAGTTGGAAGTGATGGACTGGGAATGTGGCTTAATGGTAAAGTGTTTGCCTAGCATGCATTAAGCCCTGTATTCGATTCCTCAGCACCACATAACTAGGAAAAAGTTGGATGTGGTACTCAAGTGGCAGGGTGCCAATCTTGAGCAAAAGAAGTTCAGGGACAGTACCCAGGCCCCGAGTTCAAGGCCAGGACTGGCAAAAAAAAAAAAAAAAAGTTGGAATTGGTATTAGATAGTAAGGTTAAGGGCAGGGTTCTGAGCTTGTTATAACATCCTCTTCTTACTGCCATGACTGAGCATGGGGTGTTCTCTTGTCTTTTAAGGAGACCACAAGGCTCTTCATTTTCAGTCTTCCCTATAAAAGGCCCTCCAAGTAACCACCTTATTGGGTATCCCATGCCTCTAAGACCAGACCAGGATCATTCCCCACAAGAGAAATGATACCTTCCCTGGTTGAGCCATGAGTATGAGCTCAGGCCAGACCTGCAGTTCAAAGTTCTCCATCAATTCTGCATATGGCTGGGGAACATTTCTCCAGAAATAAGGTCCAGTGCAGATAGTGGCTACCTCCTGGTGAATGCTCCTACCGTCAAGGACCTCCATTTCGCAGGAGTGGAGTTTTCTTTGCAGCCAGAACTGGCCTATTTGATGGGCTCATTGAACAAGCAAATAGGGGAGACACATGGCAGTGTTTGAGGGATTACAGACTCTGTGCCTTGCCAGTGATAGACTAAGAACCACAGAGAAGTTTTTCTGTGGGAAAATTCCATGAGTTTTCACTTGATTTGATCTAAGACATATACATTTAGAGGTCATACTTTTAAAGTTTAGTTTAGCTTTTTGAGACAGGCTCTTACCACATGGCTCATATTACAGACTACTATGTGGTCTCAAATGCAAGATCCTCCTGATTTAGCCTCCAGAGTGCTACAATTATGAAAGAGCACTAGCAAGCTAGCTCAAAACGTTCTAAATATGTTAATATGTATATATACATATATACCTGTATATACACATATATACACACACACACACACATACACAGAGACAGACAAGTTTTCCCTTAGTAGACCAGTCTGGCCTATAACTTGCTACACAGCACAAGGTTAACCTTGAACTTGCAATCCTCAGCCTTCTAAATACTAGAACTATAAGCCACTGTGCCAAATTCAACCAAAACTTGTTTTTAACCACCCACATTCCCGCAGTTAGTTCCTTCAATGAGCCTTCCTAACTGGTCCTAAACTATTCCCCCTTCTCTACTGACCCTAGTAAGTCCTGGCACTGTGTGCCTTTATCTACGAGGTCCCTTCCTCACTACATGTTTATGGACACAATGCCCACTTATATTTTGTACAGTGTTCCTAAAAGGCCCTGGGACCAATAGCAGTAATGTTTTCTAAGTATTCTTATATGATTTTTTTTTTTGCCAGTCCTGGGCTTGGGTTCAGGGCCTGAGCACTATTCTTAGCTTTTCTCAAGGCCAGAGCTCTACCACTGGAGTCACTTTGGGCTTTTTTCTATGTATGTGGTGCTGAGGAATTGAACCTGGGTCTTTGTGCATGCTAGGCAAGCACTCTTACTACTAGGCCAAACTCTCATATGATTCTTGTCATGGCTCTGAAGCAAGTCAGTCCATTCTGCAGATGAAGAAAATAAGCCTTATAAATACTGACTAGCTGCCCAAAGTCACCCAGCAATATGGATGGAGCCTGATGTACACGGGGCATGAGACCAACTAGGTTGTGTAAAGAGGGAGGGAACTCCTCTAGACCAGAAGAGTGAAAGAACATGTACCACAGAGGCCCAAGTATGTGATAGAGACCTTAGTATGTACCTCTCAGGCAGTTCTAGCCCCAGGGGCATTTGTGGACCACAGCTTGTTACTATGGTAACCAGGAAGGGGCTGCTCCAGGATTTCAAATCTAATGTTGTCTCAGAAGTAACAAGCCATGTGATCAAACTTTCCAAATAGGAAAAGCAAGGGGAAAAAATGAGGAAGGGAGGGAAAAGTGGAAACAGAGAGGGAGATGGACAGAAAGTAAGCTTGGCCACTTAACTAGGCAGGAATGGCAGAGAGAGTGAGTTCTGGCCAGTCTGTTGGGGGCAGGAAAGAAAGGAAGCCTATATCTTGTCAGACTACCTCTCTCCTGATTGAGAACTGGGGGCCAGAAGAGGTAGAGCCCAAGTGGGTGGGGACAGGCCCTTTCTGCCTCTCTGCTGGAGCAGCTGCCCTTTCATCTGTTTTCCATTGGGTATATGAAAAAGTTTCTTTTGGAAAAAGGGCTGGAAAACCACTAACCTCATCCAACTGGCCCATCTCTGGAAATGGAGAAACTGAGGACAAAGGGGTCAGGACCAGGAAATCAACAGCAGGACTAAACTCTTGAGAGCAACAAAATGATCTAGCTACAGTTTTTAGATGCTCTTAATTTTTGTTTTGTTTATACAAAGGATTAGTCCTCAGGCCAGAACGTACTTTTTTTTGGTCGGTGGTAGGGCTTGAACTCTTGGATCTGGGCATTGTCTCTGAGCTTTCCAGCTCAAGGTTAGCACTCTACCACTTGAGCCACAGCACCACTTCTGGTTTTCTGGTCATTAATTTGGAGCTAAGAGTCTCACAGTCTTTCGTGCCCAGGTTGGCTTTGAACTGTGATCCTTAGATCTTAGATTCCTGAGTAGCTAGGATTATAGGCATGAGCCACCGGCGCCTGACTCAGACCATACTCTAAACTCTGGGTTTGAGGGTCAGGGGCTCCAGAGAGTTCTGGGCAACCCTGGGCTTGCTGCTACCATGAGAATCTACCTCAAGCTAAATATGATGGCACTTAACCTCCCATAAGATCATATTCTTTTACTGGAGCAACTGCAAAGGTACTGTCTGAACCCCTCACTTGGGCTTTCATGGCCAGTGCCCACTTGGAGTAAGATCCAAATGTTCAAGGGACTGAGTAAACAAAGTAGAGGCTGGCACTGCAATATCTTCCCCCTTCTTTTCATCCTAAAGATGGGATCTCTCAGTCCCTGCCTTCCCAGAAGCCACAGACTTCACCTAACTTCTCTGCCTTTGCCCAATCTGTCCCAAGTCTGAACAAGCTGCCTACTCTACCTTCCTTTCCAGAGCCTTGCCAAAGGTCCTACCTGTAAATGAGCCTTTGCCCTTGACCTTGGCTGGCTAAGTGCTGTCTCTCTGGGCAGCACTTTGGTCTGAAGCAGTGTGTCCTAGAAAGACAAAGCACAGAAGGTACAAGGATTTGCTCCAGCCAAGACCATTGTGTGTGTGTCTCAGAAAAACATGGCAGGGCTACTTGTTTCAGGAGCAAACCTCTGAAAAATAACTTGCAAGTGGGAAAAGGAATCTATGCCAAAAAATGTTCTTTTCTTCAGGAATGCTAAACAGAGCCCTTGATTGAACACTAAAGTGAAGCAGAGCAGAGCAGCTGAAAATGGAGGGGACCAGAGCTGAGGTCAGATGGGGATGTATACACAACACTGCAATTCCACTGGGGGAAAAAATTGGTACTCTTGAGAAGCTGGATGGGAAACCTTGGTGTGGAAGCTTGGTCACAGGATGTGGGTCCTCAATTCTGGGCACCAGACTACACTTTGCAAGTTATGACTAAACCACCTTTCAGGGTTTGTGTAACCCTTGGAGGACTGTCCCGAGGACTGAAACCATGAATGCCAAGGGCTTAGGAATTTATACTGCTTTGCCCAAGTATTCTGAATTCACATCTGAAGAAAACTGTTCTTGGTAGCCTGAAAAGAATGTACACCAAGGAACAGTCTAAATGCTGCTTGCATTTGGTTAAAATACTTAAAAAAATGCTAGCCATGAATGAGGACAGCCTGGCTTGGCAAGTCTTAAAACTATGATGCATTCTATTGGGGGAAGGATCTGGGCACATTTTTATTTTATTTTTTGATCTGGACATTTTGTGGCCATTATCTTGCCCTTCCTTTGTCCCTGTTTCCTCACCACAGGCTACCCCTTGGCTTCTTGGATGAGGTGAATGAGCTATTCCTCTCAACCTACTCTGGAGCTGATCTACTCGATAGACAAGAAGGGAGAGATGATAGAACTTCAACATCTGACCCAAGCCAAACCTAAGACTGTGCAAGCTCGAAGCTATGAAAGATTCACAAAGTCCATAGAGCTCAGGACACGGAAAGAAAGAGAGGTTGGGCATAATCTCAGAATGAAGTGTGCTAACCCTTTCCATATGCTTAAAAACAGGACTCCCTCCCCCTTCAAGAACTTGAAGTGTTTCTTTTGTTTACTCTGCTTGTGCAACTGGCCCATGGATCATCTCAGCGATACTAAAAATAGCACTATTGCAACAATGCCTACTACAGCCAAGAAGCTCACATTTCCTCAATTTAAACTCCTTCCCTGCTTTTATGTCCTCTGGTTCTCAGTGTAACATGACTGAATTTCCTTTCATCTAGCCAGTAGTACAGTCCTGCTGCACATCTTGGGTCATCTTAGTGATGAGGATACAGCTCAGCAAGGCCACATGACCTCTCAGCTACCACTAGGGAGGACAAGAACAGAGAAGCCAGCCAGGGGTGATTTGATATGTCATTGATAACTATGCATTATGAGGGAAGAGAAAAAGCTATAACCAATCCAAGATTATTTCTTCTGAGGACCACATGATAGAGATTTGGAAGATAAGGCTACCCTGGGGTGGGACAATAAACTTCATTCTCCCAACATAGCTTTGTATGGTATCCTCACTGATAAGCTATTGCTTATCTATCAGTGGCATCCTGTTGGTCTCCACTGGACAGGCACACAAATGCACAGAGACCAAGGACCTACTGGGTTCCTGAGCTCAACCGTTTAGTCCTCTGTACTTCTTGATTCCTTTCTTATCCCATTACAGATGCTTGAGGTCCTTGTACTTGCCTGTCTCTAGAACTTCCCACTGTCTACCATTTCTATTACTACTGATTTGGTTTAGAACACCTAAATCATAGCTTAGGTATGGAGCTCAGTTTCCCTATCTGAAAGGCAGGAAGGCTGTGAAGAGTTCAAGAACTATTGTAAATATTTGCCAGTGCAGCATACATCTTATTCTAGCCATCTTCACTCCTGGATGCAGTTGTAGTAGCTAGTGTTGTGTTGAAGATGCTTTTCTACCCACACCTTCTGTTTTTGTGAGGAAATTCACACTTTATACCTGGCCCAGGAAGGCAAGGCCCTGTGTCCAGCCATATACCAAGCATATACCCTGAAGTTGTGTATTGCTGTCCTTCAGTATATACCCATGACTCTGCACTACTGCTCACACTGCTCTTTCTGCCTGGAAGGAAGCCTGGCTCTTCTCTGTCCTTCATAAGCATATCTGATCTTACCCTCTTATCTTCTCTCAGTGTCTGTTGACCTTCAAGTGACAGCACCTATGCTTCAGAAGGGCTGGGGGCTTAGGCATGGGGACCTCAAAAAGCACATACACAAATAACTCCCATCAGAACTCAAGTAGGATGTGACACCTACCAAAGGAAGCTGACTCCTACACAAGGCTATAGGTGAGCTTAGGTAAGACCAGGATATAGTAACGCTGAGCAGAGTCCCTGCAAGGAGCTCTGGCTGCAGAATGGGCAAGGAATGCAAGGCAAGATGCTAAAGAAGTAGGCTGAAGTATGGAGGGACCTCATTCATGGTTTCTTCAAATTTTGGTTAGGGTAGCCTACTCAGTCCCCAGTCAAAGCAAGAGATGGGCAAGACATTCTACCTCTTGAAGGAAGGACAGCTTTGTAGCACATGGACACAGTGGATCACTGTTGCTGTTCTGGGTTGCCCACAGCTGATATCATGAACAGAACAAAGCTAGGATATAACTTCCAAATCCCCAATGACACAGTGGCTAAAGATGCAGGCCTTGAAATCAGATGAACCTGGAATCCCAGCCTGTCTACTTGCCAGGTGTGTGCTCTTTGGCCAATCTTTCAGCTTCTTTATGTTGTTCAAGAAAGCACAGTCACAGCAGCCTCTGTGAGGGCCTAGGCCACTGGGCCATAATCACTAGCAACCATTGCTTCAAAAGTACAGTTGGCAAACACTACTTTGGAAGCACCCAGAGCAGCTACATCAGCTGGGGAATAGGCTGTGGATAGACTGAAAATAGGGCTATGAGACCTGCTGTCCAAACGAAGTAGCCAGGCTTCTTCTTTCAGTGGGCAGAGGGCAGAAAGAGACTTTAGGTTTTCACAGCCAGTGGACCTACTGGTAACAATTTCCCCATCTCTATAATGGGATAGTAATAGAACCAAAGCCTCATAGACATGTTATGAGGGACTCAGGGAGGTAGACCAAATAAAGGACTAGTGAGGTTGGTCCTATTTATAGCTGTCATGGAAATCTTCTCTGTTGGATCCCCAGAGGCCAGGCATGTACTCCAGTACTGCAACAAGATGATGGCCTTTATTGTTGTTGCTGCTGGTCTCAGGAGCTTCAGACCCTGAATGGGCCTGGGTAAGGGGGCTAAACAGAGAGGTAGCACAACTCAGTTAGCTAGCCAGCTGGCTGGCAGTACAGTACTTGGCCACCAAGGATATCCTTATTTAATATGGTCTAGCTAGCTACTGACCCCTGGTCAGCCTAAGATCCCAGCTCACTTTCTTATGCAGATGTTCATATCCTCCTGCTCACTGGCACTCTACAATCCTTATTCAGACAATGGGGAATGCTTTTACTTGAGGCTATTGGCCTCATTCCAAATATCAGCACTAGCTATACTGAGGTTCATGGCCCTCCAACTCAAAATGGTCATGGAAGCTGGGCAAAGTTGCTTTACCTTCTGATATCTCTGGGGAACAGGAACCAATGCAACAGGCTTATAGTCTGCATATTCAAGCCCTTGTTGACAATGTGATGGGTCCAGAATAGAATACACAGCAAATTTAACAACAGGTTAACATGCTTCAAGTGTGGACAAAGAGGCAAGCAGATATGTACACAAAAGCAATCACCACTGGTCCTGAGGGGAGTGTGGCTGGGGTGTTATAAACCAGGTTGGTTCCTATCCTGATGTATACCTAGCCTGACCAAAAATGGTAGGTAGGAAGTCCCTGTGCTGATGTTCCTAAGATCTTTTTACCTGACTGCTCTTTGGGATACTGTGGGGTATCAGGAATTAGGAAGGGACCAATACCTCTTCCCTAAATTATGTTCAATCTTCACTGATGAAGACCACCCTGAACCAAAGGCTGGTATCCAGAAGGGGCTTTCAGCCAAACATGGCAATGAGAAATGGTAAGAGAGCCAAGGGACAAGCCTGGTCTGGACTAATAGGAGGAAACAAAGACTCCAGGGTTGGTAATGGATAGATCACTGAGCATCTGAGCCACAATTTTCCTGTGCCCTTGTTCTGTGGCTGCATTTCAGAACATGCTACTTTCTCACACTTCCTTCCTCAACTTGTCTCTAAGACAAATACATGAAAGCAGAGGCCAGGACACAGATCTGAGCACTGAATTCTCCCTAGAAAGTTTACTCCATGGAATTCTCAAGGGTGAGGGGGAACCATGGTCACGAGGCATGCTTTGCTTACTGGGCACACTAAGGTGGGGGGAAAGGAGTTGGAAGCACTATGGCAAATGACTACTGGCTTCCACTGGTATCCATCTGGACCACTGGCTCTATGAAAAGGCATGGGGAGGATGAGCACTGGCTGAGGCTTAGACTGAAAGACAAGCCTATTGCACCTGGAAACCTATTGGAGACAGTTAAAGAGTAGAACAGGTATGACTAATTCTTGCTGAAAATAAGAGTTCTGGGGACTTTGAGACTTTTTCTCCTTCCCTCCAGCCCTGGACCCACAGATGGGACCCCTTCCTCTCCCAAAGCACATTAAGACCATAGGGGGTCATTTACTCTGCAGGGCAGGGGACAGCAAAGAATACATACACTTAAAAGAATGAAAGCTAGATCACTATGACTGTTTTTCTCTTCAGTTTAAGCAAATACAACCACCTGAGCCTACAAGGTAGCCAGCAAATAGGATAGAGAGCTCGAGACAAAGGGACTGGCCTCAGGTGTGGGAAGGGTCTCAACTTTCTTAGTCATCTGGGAAGCACAAACTGAAACCACTAGTGTTCCTTGTCACTCCCACAGATGGGTCAAGAAAAAAAAGTCATCTGTGGCCCAGGGCTGGGAGAAATGGGATCATGCCTATGAGAGGGAATCCAGCCAAGCACTGTAGAGCCATGTGGCCATAAGGAAGCACTGGGTGCAGAAAATCTGTTTACTAGCTTCTACTTCCATATATTTATCTTAGAGACTCTTCAGGTGACAAATGAGATGTGAGAAAATGGCATGTTTTGTCATGGTCACCAAGAAGAGGACAAGTAGACAAGCTACAAGAAAAGACAGCAGAGGGGCCGGGAGTTTGGCCTAGCATTCATGAAGACCCGGGTTCGATTCCTCGGTACCACATAGAAAAAAGCCGGAAGTGGTGCTGAGGCTCAAGTGGTAGAGCTCTACCTTGAGAAAGTCCAAGGACAGTGCTCAGGCCCTGAGCTCAAGCCCAGGACTGGCAAAAAAAAAAAAAAAAAAAAAAAGACAGCAGAATACTACATAGCTGTGGCCAAGAAAGAAAAGGCACAACTTTTATCCACAGGCATCTACCACAAGGCCAGGCCACACAGCAATGGGCCTATGTAGCAGTTGAGACACCTGTAAGTTCCTTGTTCTTTCTGGTACCAGTGCTGGCCACTGAGATTAGAGAGACAATCAAGATAAAAAGAAAAGCCCTACAGCTCCATATAGGCTCATCTTGAATTCTATGAATGCACTGGGCAGCATGCCATGTGCTAGGGACTGCCCTGTCCAGGGAAGCCCAGTACCTTTACAAGGCCAGCAAAGGGAGAAGTGGGCAGAAGCTGAATGCACCTATGCTCAAAAGTCTTTCCTTTTCTTGGTATTCCTAAAGCTCTGAAGCTGTTGGTCTGAGCAGCAAGTGGGCACCACATGGGGGAGGAACATGATCTGCTGCCCTCCCTGTTCAGAGGTGGGAGAAAGTACCAGCCCAGTTTCTTCTTTCATAGAGGCTGAAAACTGGGTTTAAATGGGAATTAAAAAAAAAAAACTGCCTGCTAAAATAAGCAAACATTTTTGGGAAGAAGGAAGAGCCATCTCTGGCTTGGTTACTATGGGAACGTTTCCGAATCAACTACAAAATAGAGAAAGAAGTTCACTGTTGAAAAAGTAGTCTAGCTGCAGCTCACATAGGCTTTCTTGTTTGTCCAGAGGTACATACACAGAAAGTCCCTAAAGCTTCTAAGCACCCAGAAACAAGCCTCCAGCTTTTATGGTACAGATGGATTTGCCATCCAACTTACATGTTTTTCTAGTCCCCTCTGCCCAAAGAGGAACAACTGCTGCTCCCTGCTCCAGCCTTTAGGCCTAGCCTTGGTCCCGCTGCCCTCTACCCACAGGCCTTTGGGGCTTTCCTGGACTCCCTGGGAAATCATTCATGAATTTCATGGATACATACCTCCTGACACTTCCTTTAATGCACAAAAGGATGGGGCATTAGTGCCAAAGCACAGTCCCAACTAACAACATCTATGAACTCTAGTTATGTTTGGGCAAAGATCAAAGTGTTTTTGCTGGCATAAGATGGTTGGTGCAATGGGAGCCTTCAGCTGGGCACCAACCTACCCAATTGCATGAGTCTCAGTCCAGGAGCTTTAACTTATTCTTGCCTCAGCCTACAGTGATTTTCCACAGCAGAGGTGGAAAGGCAGGAAACGGCTAGGGCAAGGAACTATTCCCTCTCTGGGGATGCTAGTTCAGTCAGTGAAAAAGTGAGCTTAGATTCACATCAAGTTCATTCTTCCCTCACTTATGCATAATACAACCACACCACTAGGCCTGCTGCATGCCATATCTGTGCTACTCTGAGGGAGAAGCCAATTTGCAGGCCAAGCCCCATTTACCCATCCCTTCTCTTGGCCTCTTGAACTGAGAAGGCTTAGTCATCTGCCTCAGGAAAGGTCCAGCCTGAAGAGCTTCCCCAGAGGTGCCTCTATTCCTGACTTTTCTTGTCCTGGCTACGTATAGCTGAGCTGCCCTGCTAGTGGAAGCCTGGCTCTCTGCCTCTCCCATGTGACCTGAGCACACAACAGGACCAGATGACTATGTTTGGAGGCCATACATTTATCAAGGGAAAAGAATAAATGGGACCATCTACAAACACTAAGAGAACCTCTTCTCTTGGCCAGGCTGGGCCAGATCAGAAGACTCAAAGAACATTCCAGCAGCACAAAGATATATGCACTAGGATGTTTGTGAGAGCAAACACTGGGCCCACAACAAGAAGAGAGATCAAGACAGCCAGAAAATTTAATGTAGGTGAGAAATAAGAGGTCAAAAAGCACACAGTGGCACATTTAGGTACATAAACATTTCTTAAAAGAGCAACTGGGCTCCCCACAGAGGCACATCCAAGGGCACAGTGCCTAGAGTGAAAAGACAAAGGGGGCGTAGGCTCTGCTATGTAAACTGTTGACAGTGATAATGTAGTCCTATATGACTCATACAATTTTCAAAAATTGTCATTAAAGTATTAAGAAAGTTCTCCACACAGGTCCTGAGGATAGGGGAATTGCCTAGACAGTTGGGTGAGCAATATCAAGGCTGGTTAGTATGAATGGTCTTACAGAAGAATCCCTATTGGGATGGCAAGTCAAGGTAGTTGATGGCTTTGCCCTTCCACTCTGTGTAAAAGCCAGCCCTCAACACTCTCACTTTTTTTCTCCTAGACAAGTCAGTAAATCCCAGTACATACTAAAAGGGATGCAAGCAGCCTGCTCACCCCAGTCTCTAGCTGTCAGACAGAGACACATCTGGTATCCAGCAGCTGCCCTAAATGACACTACTCTCTACTCTGACATGTCAGTAAACAGTTTCCTCATACTTGGCAAAGACTGATTTGGATAGACTCCCTGCTGAGAGTGCTCAGGGTATGTCAAACAATTCCTGTCATGCTGAGCTCCAGGTATGGTTTCAGAAAGCTAAAGAACAAAAAAAAAAAAAAAAAAAAAAGCAGAGGAGACTGAGAGGGAGCTTCAGAATAGTAAGACCTAGTAGCAGGACTGATTTAAAAAACAAAATCATCCCCTAACACCAGCCAGGACTTCCACAGAAACTTTTGGCAATAAAGAAAAACGTTTCCCAAACATCAGGGACACAAAGGACTCTACCAAGACTCCCCTCCCCAGACACTACCTTAGGCCAGTCTTCATTTTTCTAGACAGTGCTAGTAACTCTAAGAGAAGCTATAGGGAGTAAATATAGAAGAAGAGGAGCCTGGAGTACTACTTGGCCCTAGCTCCATGGGACAGGCATCTGATAAGTATCTTAACAGTGCCGTTAGGGAGTCTAGGGGCTTTACCTTTGGGGCAGGCATGGAAGCTAGGCTATCTATTATCCGTAAGGGCAAAGAAAGAACATTGGAAAGAAAATAAGAGAGGGACATTATTTCCTTGAGTACATACTATATTCTGGATCTTAGTTAAGAACACTATTATATTATCTGTCTTCGTTTTCACAGTTACCCCTTAAGGCAAGTAATAGACACCTACTACTTTAATAGGTGAGTAACGGAAGAACTCAGAAAATTAATGTGCTTGGCCCTAACTCTGATCTAACAACTGCAGAAAAATAGGTCTGTAAAGGGTCTACTTTAGTAATCTGTAAAACTATTGTAGATCAATAACAAAAGAAATCAACAACATCCAATAAAAAAGATAAACATGAGCAGAAACTGCATAGAAATTGAAATTGTCAAAACGTATTAGGGTCAATATCACTCATGATGAATAAAACATGATAGATAGTATTTTCATCAACTACTAAGCAAATAAATATTTACTCAGGAGATTGAGGAAAGCTGGCCGAGATCAGGTTGGCCTACATAGTAAGACTCACATACAAACAAAAGTAAAGGCTACAAAGTTCAATAACATAAAGTACTGATGGAGCCTTAATTTAAGGGTGGGAATGTGGGCCAGATCTTCGTGGATAGTGGCATCTACTATGAAAGGTACCACAAATCATTCTATTTCTAGGATATCTCTTATAAATGGACTCCGACCAATGTGCAAGGATGAAGCATTATTTGTAGCAACGAAAGTCTGGAATAATATAAATTTCTCTCAACCGGGGATACAGGTAGGTAATTCTAGGACATCCATATGTAAAGCACATACAGCTATTAAAAAAGAACAAGTGGAACTGACTACTCAAGTGAATAGATATCTGCATGCTGTTTCCAGGTTGTGAGAAAGTAAATTTGCCTCTATTGAATTAGTGAAATCTTCCTGTTGTTATTAGAAGTGACTTCTGAAGACAGGTTCCTTTCCCTTGTCTTTGGGATCTTAGAGAAATTAAGTATGTATAGTATAATACTATATTTGAAGTAAATGGGCACAAACTCTCTTCTTTAACATGAACAAAATCTAAAAGCATTAAGCAACAACACTCATTGGCATTGATTTCCATAGTGGATGAGATGCAGATACTTAGCAGTATGACTTACCTATAATATTATGTGTATTCCTTGTTGAAATAAAGAACATTTTTGTCTTGTTTTTAAAAAAAGAAGCATGGGAGTGTGACCTGGTGGTAGAGTGCTTGCCTAGCATGCACAAAGCCTGAGTTTGATTCCTCAATACCACATACACAGAAAAAGTCAGAAGTGGCACTGTGGCTCAAGTGGTAGAGCACTAGCATTGAGCAGAAAGTGTCCAAGGACTGTGCCCAGACCCTGTGTTTAAGCCCCAGGACTAGCAAAAAATAAAAGAAAATGAAGAGGAAGAGAAAGAGAAAGAAGAGGAGGAAGAGGAAGCAAAGGAGGAAGAGGAGAAGACGATGATGAAGCAGCAGCAGCAGCAGCAAATACCAGTGGCTCATGTCTGTAATCCTAGCTACTCAGGAGGCTTGAGATCTGAGGATTGCAGTTTGAAGCCAGCTCAGGCAGTGAAGTCCACGAGACTCTTATCTCCAATTAATAACCAAAAAGTTAGAAGCAGAGCTGTGGCTCAAGTGGTCGAAAGCTAGACTTGAGCCCAAAAAATTGGGATAGCACTTGGGCCCTGAGTCCAAGCCCCAGTACTGACAAAAAACAAAACAAAACAAAACAAAAAAACCCAGAAAAAGCCAGAAGTGGCACTGTGGCTCAAGTGGAAGAGTGCTAGCCTTGAGCAAAAGAAGCTCAGGGACGGTTCCTAGGCCCTGAGTTCAGGCCCCACGACTGGCAAAAAAAAAAAAAAAAAAAGAAATGTAGTTAAGGTTGGGGATATAGCTAAATTGGTGAAGTACCTGCCTAGCGAGTAAGTCATCTTGATTTAATCCCTACTACTGAAAACAAGACAAAAACAAAAACAAACAACTCTAAACAAAGCTTGTAATCCCAGTGAAACACAGGAAGAACAAGAGTTGGCCAGCTTGGGCAAAGTTATCAACTCTCTCAGAAACAGGAGGTAGGAAAGAGATGGTGGAAAGAGAGGTAAAAAGGAGAGAGAGGCAGGAAAGAGATACAAGGAGAATAGGAGAGAAAGAGATACTGTTAAATGAGGGACCCCAAATGGGTAGAAACATGTCTTTTTGCCCTTGTATACACCTACATACTGGCTTGTAAAAGGCAGGTATGTCTAGGAAGGTCACACATGGGGCAGGAGCTGTGGCCTAGACATGTGGATATGAAGAGGGCTTTTCTCTTTCATGGCAAATCCCTTTGCACCACAAAAACTGGCACCAATGCCACCAGCTACTTATTTTTGAAATACTAGGAGAAAAGGCAGACAGACGCAGGGCTAACAGGCTCTGGATTCTCTGCTGACCCCAGAGAAGGTGGCAGCTTGGGAAAAAGGAAAAGTCATGGATCCAGACCCACAACCTGGCTGAATTTTGGTGGGAACTGAATTCCACATGCTTTCGGAACTAGTCTTTGTCACCATCCTCCAGATTTGAAGCCTGACCTCAGTGCTCCTGTTTAGGCCCACCTTATCCTATAGTTTCTCTATGAATATCAGGAAATCAGGGAAAATACACAAGAAATCAAAGCTTAGAGGAACTGTGTGACTTGCCAAACTACCCAGTTAGAATCTAGCTCATAGCTAGAGGGATAGTGGGAGATGAACAAGAAAATAAGTGTTGGACAGAAGTGAGGAGCCAGTTGGCTCTGGGAAGACTATGGCAAGAGACAGGGCTGGGGCCTGGTAGGGTGTCAAGGAAAGCAGATGTGGGTTTTCAGGATGGAAAGTTGACAGACTTGGGAGGTCAGTCAGGTCCTAATTAAGCAGTTGGTTTCTATCCCACATGGAAAGCGGGCTGGAAGGGCACTAAACTCAGTATTGAGCTAACAGCATTAGAGTCAGCTTTAGTCAGAATCTCCTCTGCCTGTTCCTGAGGATCAAGGTAATGGACTCTTATGTGCCCCTCAGGATACCTGGCACTCCAAGTTGGTGCCCAGAGGGGGGCAGTGACTTGCTAGAAGTGGCTCAGCAAGCACTGCCCCGTGCTTAAGTCTAGTGCACTCTGTCATGCACCACCCTGCTTGCCCTAAGATGTCTCAAACTTATGGCCCTGGGAAAGCCCACCCAGGTGGTCAATTCGTGCACCTTCAGTGCAAAGCAGTGGCAGAAAGCAGCCTTAGAAATCAACAAGGCAAAGTACTCACATTGAAGAAATTGGTCTTGTTCCTCTCGCAAAAGAGCCCCTGTGCCGGCATGTGCTGCAGCTGTTGCCATGGGATACTGCTGCCTAGCAACACGTCTCGGGCCCACTGGAGGTTCTGGGGAAACAAGAAGTAGGTTGAAAGTGAGTGTGTGGGTTGTTCAGGGCGCCCACAGGGAAGGCAGGCAGTCCCCTCCTTCCTGGCTGTACAGGCAAACCACGATGAGTGGCAATTCTGCAGACACTGAGCACATAGCTCTAGGTGGCTTTGATCGCTGGGGTGAGGGATGCATTTCCAGAACTAATTTCTTGCCCAGTGCAGTAAACTTAAGAATATGACCTCGGATTGTTTAAGGATAGATGCAAAGAGACTACTAGCCTTGACCACCCTGCAAAGCTTCCATGTATACACCGTACCCCATCTGCTTGCTAACAGTGCCTTCACTAGCTCAAAAGGCAGACTTGAATTGTTTACCAGGAATTACAGCTGCCTCAAGCTCAGAATGCAGTGTTCAGATCCAAGCTCCCTTGGTGGAACCCAGGTACAAGTGGGGAGGAAGAGGGAGAGTGAGCATGTTCTCAGAGTCCTCAGCTTCACTGAGGCCTTCTCATTGGCTCAGGGAACAGTCCTTTCAATTGCTTTGTCCAGCAGCTCTGGACCTTGTTATAGTGGCTGTGCAAGCCTGAACCAAGACCCTAGCCACATGCCCTGGCAGTGCTAACCTACCAGAGAGGAGCTAGAATTCCAAATTGTGCCTTGGCCCTCCATCCCTTTCCACATCATATATTCTTCTGTGCTAATCAGTCCTCCTTTCCCCATTGGGGCCCCTGGCTTGCCTTTTAGCCCTGGTCCCAGGCCACTTTAAATGCCTTCTTACCTCTGGGCCAATGACACCTGTCTCACTGCTCCTATTCTTGCCCACCTGACCAGGCTTTACTTATCATTGCCCCTATCACCACATTAGGAATGCATAAATCCTGACCCTGGCTTGCTGGCTGTGGAGCCTATACTAGCTCATTCTGAGCCTCTGCTCCTGTCTCTACACAGGACCATGTCCCATAGACTGCTCCCACACACAGGCATGTGGGAATGAGAGGATCACTTTGGAGCCAGGACAGGTGAGGTCTCAGGCATATATCTCATGGGTGACACATTTAAAGAAGAAAAAAAAAAAGGCTTTCCATAGAAGTCCATGGGAAAGAGCCACTTCCATGAAAAATCAGAATAGTGATCTCAGCACTGGAGCTCAAGGCCAACTTCTACAGGGACAAGTCTAGCTCAGAGGGCTAAGGCCTTGTGAAGTTAAGGCAAGGTAGACTGCAGACACGTATGTAGCCAGAAGGAGGGCAAAAATAGTCCCTGTTGGATGACACAGTGAGCACTCAGCCCACAGGACCCCTCCAACTCTTGCATGAGGGAGTCTTGCTCTTTGGGTCTAGACACCTGTTCAGACATGAGTATGATATCCTGAGATCAGGAACAGTCAACGCTAACAGAAATAGAACCTTGAGTAGGAAATTCCACCAGAGACCATGTGGAGGCTTGTCTTGCTGAGGCCCAGCTGCTAGAAGGGTGTGCCCGAGATAGCTGTTGTCTGCTAAGACATTTTCCCCTCGAACACTCACAGGCATTTCCAGAGTCTCAAGCTTCATCCCTTCAGAGTGAATAGATAGGGTTCTAACTAATGGGACCTCCTGTTTGCCTGAGGCCAGAAGCAGGAAGTGCTTCAGATCCTTGAGCTAGGCCTCTATTCCCAACTCATGCTACAACTTCTGGGCTTTAGTACTCTAGAGGCAACAACACATGCCTCAGTGATGACCCCTCAACAGCCAGGATCTCTAGATCATGCTTCTTCCCAAACCACTTTGTTCAGAAACCTTCTGAAGCTGGTTTCCAGACCCACCCTGATATTCTCCCTTCCAAAGCCCACACTATCCCCCAGATCTTGCACCCATGCTTTTCAACAGGCCTAGGGAGGGAGGTATAGCCGCAGAGAAACAACACAATGGAGAAGAGTTGATTAAAAAGAATTAAAATCCAACATTAGGTCTAGTGGCTCATCAAGGGTGGGAAAAGGTGAAAGCTTAGGACTTAGAATCCCCAGAGAGAGAATCATACAACACAGCAGTGCTCAACCATGACCCCTGGGTCTTAATGCCAATTGCTTCAGTCACTCCAGAGAGAAATCTAGCAGACTTAGTCCAGGAAGGTCAGCCACAGGTAGATGCTCAAAGAGAGTATGTGGGCCAGGAAACTGAAGGCACACACTTCTAATCTTAGGTGAGTCCTCCTGGCTATGGAAGCCAGACACAAAGGAGCCCTATCTCTGATGTGGTTTGAGGTCAAGAGGCTTTCAAAAGACATGGGGCCAGGAGTTTGGCCTAGTGATAGAGTGCTTGCTTAGCATGCATGAAGACCAAGTTTGATTCCTCTGTACCACATACATAGGAAAAACTGGAAGTGGTGCTGGCTTTAATGGTAGAGCTCTAGACTTGAGAAAGTCCAAGGATAGTAGTGCTCAGACCCAAATTTCAAG
The DNA here is from genome assembly GCF_031878675.1 of Megascapheus bottae. NCBI lineage: Eukaryota > Metazoa > Chordata > Mammalia > Rodentia > Geomyidae > Megascapheus > Megascapheus bottae. The sequence goes on from NC_143536.1 coordinate 17,477,772, forward strand.
CCCCAGGACTGGCTCCCCCCCCAAAAAAAAAGATGACATGGACTATTCAAGTGGAGAAGAGCCCAGACACACAGGATAGTCATGGCCCAGGTCAGAGGTGAAGGCTGGGTATGGCCACCTGTGAAGCTAGTAAGGCAGGGAGGAATGGCTCTGTACCTGGGTTATAGGGCCCAAAGCAGGCAGTCATCTGCTCTCAAATCCCTGGTTTCAATACTGCAGCAGCCTTCTCCCCAAGCTGACTGACTCCAGGAAACCCAGGTATGGGCATGGCCTGGGCTGCATAGATGGCTTGAGAAAGGCTACCACTGAGTCATGACCCCAAAGCAGCTTGTAGGGCCCAGGAACTTGTGAGAAGAATCTAAGAGACTTAAGCCATAGTGGGGGTAGGGGAGGGAATAGAACATTGCAGAACTCTCTTCACAGCATCCATCATTTCCCTAAGAAAAGACCCCAACAAAAGCTACTTCTGGCCAAGGTTGAGAGCAGGAGAATGCTTGCTTGGGCAGTTTACTATAGGTTCCATGGCTAGGGCCATATTCCACCCTGGCTTGCTTTCTACCAATACAGCCTCTGCAATGGTATTTGCACCAAGCAGCCCTTCCCTAGGACAGACTAGAGAAGCATTTTTGGGGTACTTGCAAAAAGAGCAGAAGCACTAGTCTGCCAAACCTGACTTGGATTACAAATTAAGTCTCCAGCAGACTCAGCCACTGTGTACTGGTAGAGAGCATATTCCCAGCAGTCTCCAGACGGCCAGAGAAAGAGCAGATCGATGACTATAGCACAAAGTGTCCAGACGGCTTATGGGAGCTCTTAGCTAATTCATGTCTCAGGCCTGGATGGGAGATGTTGACAAGGCCCAGAAAACCTGTCTAAAGATTTTTTTGGGGGGTGGGGTAGGGGGGGGAGGCTGGGAGTTTGGCCTAGTGGTAGCGTGCTTGTCCAGCATGCACTCGATTCCTCAATACCACATACACAGAAAAATGGTCGAAGTGGTGCTGTGGCTTAAGTGATAAAGCTCTAGCCTCAAGAAAGCCCAAGGACAGCACTCAGGCCCTGAGTTCAAGCCCCAGGACTGGCAAAAAAAAAAAAGATTTAGTGGGTTTGGCAGGTGCTAGACTGGGGAACTGGGGGGCAGAGACTGCTGGGCCTCCATGAGGGGTAAGGGTTCAGTAGCTCACAGCATGCCCTGCAGCTTCAGAGTCTCAAGGTGAGGAAAAGTGAAGTATGCAGCTCCAGCAGAGCACAAGTTTTCATTATATACAATCACTAGTTTATCTATGAGAAAAACAAGGCCAAAGAAGTCCAAGTTCCAGGAGCTAGGAAGTAACAAAGCCAGCTTCTGTATTCTGGTCGAACCAGAAATATTCCAAGGCCAGGGCTCTTTCTAAGCCCACCACAGAAGTTGGAAGTCTCATTCTAAACCAATCTAGGTACATGTTCTCATATAATTTGGGAGAATACACGAGTCATTCATCAAATAATGTCATGCATCTTCCAGGACTTTAAAGACCATGTGGCCTGGCAGGACCTCCTCTAAAAGAGGGCAGACTAAGGGCTGAGGGGCAGTGACAAGGGGGGAAAAGTATCTCACAAAGCATTCGGGCACTTCAGTGCCCTCCTCCATCCATCATCTAAACCATCTGCTCGCTGGCAGAAGGTAGAGGACCTAATTACTCTGCTTGAAAGCCTTTTGTGGCAACTCCTTCAGAATGAAGTCCAGTTCCATGCTTGTCTTCCTACTCACATATCAGCTCATCTTTTTCTGTTCCCACAAGGGTCTTGCAGGTCCCTTAGCTTAGTGCCCTCTCATTTAACTCCCACCACGTCGCCCACTGTATTGTCCCATACAGATTTCTTTTGCCAATTCTGACTTGAACTCACTGGCTTCTCAAGGCTAGAGCTCTACCACTTGAGCCACAGCATAACTTCTAGCTTTTTCTGTGTATATGGTACCAAGGAATTGAACCTGGGTCTTTGTGCATGCTAGGCAAGCATTCTTATCACTAGCCAAACTCCTGAGTATTAAACAGTTTTTGTTTTGTCAGTCTCAGGGTTTGAACTCAGGGCCTGGGCACTGTGCTTGGACACTTTCTGCTCAAGGCTAGCACTCTGCCACTTGAGCTACAGTGCCACTTTGGCTTTTTCTTCGTATGTGGTTCTGGGAAATCAAACCCAGGGCTTTGTGCATGCCAAGGTGAGCCTACAAGTACTAGGCCACACTCCCAGCCCCTAAACGGATTCACTGGCTATCTGCTATCTGCTCCCACATCCCCATCAGCCCCATGAGGGCAAGGACACAGGCTGACTTGTTCAATGATGGCTCCCCAGTGGGGAAACTAAGTGTGGAGTCCACAGAAAGGGTACCATAGGTATTTTTGGGAAGAATGAAAGATCAACAGGGTTTGTGATTTCAGAAAATGAAAAGAAGTTATCAGCCTGGGAGAAGAGTCTGTACAAAGATGGGTAGAGGCCTAGCTGCATCTTAAATGTCCAGAAGAAAATGCCTATAAGGCCACACTGGTGGGCAGCTCTGAAAATAAGAGGGCTGTGAAAGGGGGCTTCAGGGTATGTCTGGGGCTAAGTCCCACCCAAGGCCAAAGTACATAGCATACAACTTCCCTGGGACAGGCAATCAAGGTGTGGGGGGGGCAATCCATGCCCTTGGGGCTTATCTCAATCTCTATCTGGTGTCTCTTTGCAACTACTGATATTGGTCATCTTAAACCAGAACACTCAGGCTCTAGAACACTACTGCTCTAGAGAGCCCCTCAGATTCTTCTTTGTCCAAGAAGCCAAAACTTATGGTATAGCAATTTGTGTCCCTAACTGTAGTCTTCAAGGGGCTTCACATAGACAGGAAACCAGTGTTACTGTCCCTGAAGTCACCTACATTCCTAAAATATTTAAGAATGAAAGGCAGACTGGCCCCAGGTACCATCTGCCATGATAAGGATTACTTGGTCTGTTTGGTTCTGCCTATGTCTGTTTCCAGAGGCTCTCTCCCCATCATAACCAATGATGCATGTCCACTTTCCATTTAACTACCTCTCTCCTCACAAACTCAGGTCGAAATCTTACCAGTGACACCAAGAATGTGAAATGCCTGGCAGGGACTGAAAGCAGAGCAAATCTCTCAGTGAGAACTCAGCAGAGTGGCCTACCAGCCAGCACAGGTGGCAGGTGCCAGGGAGGTAGCTATGGGTCTCCAACTGGGTTCAGCTCTTCACCTGGTCTCAGGAGCTGGCCTGAGACAGAAAGTGTTGATGGGTCAAATGAAGGACTCGGGATTAGGTGAAAGTTGTGGCTGGGAAAGGCCCTTGCATCCTGTGGTGCCACCCATGTGCCTCACATTGAAGGGAACTAGATGAGGCTCTTGGACTATAGGGCTCCACAGGTCAGGGGAAAGAATAGCAAATGTGGCCACCAGTTAGTTGACAGTGGATACTGGCAGGCTACTGGGGACACACACAAAGCTGAGACTACATGCGCACTGCAAAGTCACCCTGCAACTGCATATGGAAACAAAAGTCCCCAATTTGAATCTAGCAGACTTCAAGACAACCACTCTTGATCCTTATAATCAGAGAAAATTATGCTTAAGCCAGGAATTGGCAGCTCATGCCTATAATCCTAACTACTCAGGAGACTGAGATCTGAGGATCAGAGTTCAAAGTCATCCCAGGCTTTAAGTCCATGGAAATCTTATTTCCCATTAACCACTAGAAAACCAGAAGTGGAGTTAGGGTTCATGTGGTGGAGTGCTAGCCTTGAGTAAAGAGTTCAGGGACACTGCCTGGGCACTGAGTTCAAACTCCACAACCAGCAGATGTAAAAAGCTTAAAATTTCCCTGTTTAGAAAAAGCCAAACACGGGGCTGGGAGTGTGGCCTAGTGGTAGAGTGCATGCCTAGCATGCACGAAGCCCTGGGTTCAATTCCTCAATACCACATACATAAAGCTGGAAGTGGTGCTGTGGCTCAAGTGGTAGAATGCTAGTCTTGAGGAAGCTCAAGAACAGTGCCCAGGCTCTGAGTTCAAGCCCAAGGACTGGCAAAAATAAATTAATTTAAAAACCTCACCAAAAAAAAAAAGCATCTCATTTCTACAAAGCAATTCAACCTAGGAATGCAGCTAACAGAAAGAAGACCTGGAAGGAACTAAATGTGACAGCTATGGAGATTCCTCAGGGACATGAGTAGCAATGGGGTAGCAGCCACAGGCAGGCTCCAGCCCCCCTAGTGGGGATGTCTGGGTCAACCCAGGCCACTTATCCTCTGAATCATCACAGAATGACCAGCTAACCTGGAGACATTAATGAAAAGAGGAATAATGGCAAACACAATTAAAAATATGGAGGCAGTAAAACAATGCCTGATTCTGCCAACTCATCCCTATGGAACCCTGAGCCCAGGTTCCTAGATGTAATGGGAACAGAACTCCTGCCTCTAAGTGTTTCTGAGGCATGTGGCTTTTAGGCACCATCAACTGTCCATGTGTACATCCACCAAAAGAAGTAGTAGACATAAAATAGCTTTTGTGAGGAGAACTGTGTAATCCCCCCAAATTCTTCTTTAATTTTGACACAAATACTGTTCTCTATTATGAGAATATTCATCAAGTGAGAAGATAGGCTGTAAAAACTTCAGCCTGTGCCTGGTGCCATGCTGAGGACTTCACTCACATTTGCTCCTTTGTGCTCCGAAGAAAGCCTTTAGTGGGACCTGGAGGCTGATAGGTGGCTTTGTGGGATCTGCTTTGCGGCTCAACTTTCTTCTCCTCTTATTTGCTTTTCCAATGGTTTGAAGTTAGCACCTCATGCTTGATTGCTTGGCTAGTGTTCTGCCACTTAAGCCACACCCCGCCTGGCTTTTTCCTATTTCTTTCATTGTGCCAGTACCAGGGTTTGAACCAGGACCTCCTACTATCACTGCATGTTTTCACTCATGGCTATCACTTGAACCATTCTTCCAATTCATCATTTTACTCTTAATTGCAGATACGGTCTCCTGGATTTTTTTTTTTGCCCAGGCTGGCTTCAAACCACAATCCCTAGATCTCATCCTCCCGAGTAGTTAGTTTTACAAGAATAAGCTACCAGCAACTCTCTCCTCATTTTAGAAATGGAATCTTGCACTTTTCTGACTTGATTTTGAACCACTGAATCTCAGCCTCCTGTCTGGCGAAGAATTTTAGGCATGAGCCACCAACTTCTGGCTTCCTTTCACATAATCTTGCATCCTTCCTTTCCCTCTAATCCCCACTACCCCTCCTGCACAAAAAAAAAATTCTCCAGCATCTGCTCTAGGGAAGGCATTCTGAGTTTAAGTTTGGCCTGTGAAATTCTGTGTCTTGGACAGAGCTGATCATGGCTGGCTGGGTCTGCACAGGTAGATGATGGTGCTAACTAATGTTCCTCCTAAGACTCAAGAGACTTCTTGCAGAAGGCTCTGCTACTTTCAAAAGAGGGAAGGAGGGGCCAGGAGTTTGGCCTAGTGATAGAGTGCTTGCCTAGCATGCACAAAGGCCTGGGTTCCATTCCTCAGTACCATATACATAGAAAAAGGTGGAAGTGGTACTGAGGCTCAAGTGGCAGACCACTAGCCTTGAGAAAGCTCAAGGGCAGTACTCAGGCTCTGAGCACTGGGGCTCAAGCCCCAGAACTGGGGAGGGGGTAAAGAGGGAAAGAGAAAAGTTCCCAAAGCAGTGGGGAAAAGTGGGGAGGTGATACCACCAGCCATTACCCGTTTGGCATATAGACTGTTTTGGCAGTGAAGATACATGCTAGTTGGGGTTTAATAAGAGCTCAAGCTTCCCTGGGTAGAGAAGGCTTGGAGCACAGCAAATCAGGCAGTGAGCAGGCAGCAACAGGCAGCAAACAGCTGGAGGAAGCCAGGGAAACTGGAGCCTACTGTTGTTTGCTGGCACATACCCTTCTGGGGCCAAGTCTACCTGCTATGCTCTAAGGAAATTTACCAAGCTACAAGAGCATATTAGTCGCTGTGTAGTCACTTAGCTCCTGGTGCCTAGTTCCCCAAACAATTCTGTGAAGTAACCAGTATCAAGCCATGGTCTACCTCTCTGCCAACTGTTTTTCCTGGTTCTTCATTCCACAGAGAAGCTGGCAGAGGTAACAGAAGGCCTCTGGGAGGAGAACCTACTCAACTAGAAGGCTAAATGAAGGTCTCACAGTGAGCCCTCACAGTCTTCTTTGATCTTCAACCACACAGCCACTTTGCTGGGGTGCTGACCTTGGCTAGACACTTTTTTCCCTTCAGTCTGGTGGTGTCTTCCACTCACACTACAGGTCTCAGCATAGAAGGTGCCTTGTTAGAGCCACAGCAACATTTCAGGGTATTTTGATATTTTCTCTGTAATATTCATTACAGTGGGACTTGCTTTGTTTGCCCATCTGCGTGTTTTTACATCAGCCGGCTACTTGGACTGTAGCTCTGTGCAACTGGAGTCACAACCAGGGCCACTGACCATTTGACCCCTCCTGAGTGAGGAGAAGCTGAGGGGAAAAGAAAGTAAACCCAGTCTCTCCACGAATACTAAGCTGCCAGCAAAAAGGGGTCTGCCTGGGAATTCTTAAGCCTGGGGCACAGCTGTTGCTTTCCAAAAAGAGCTGGAGGAGGCTGTCAGCACCCAACCCCCATGAAGCAAAGGCTGTGAAGATGGTTCTGACAGCTGCAACTGGGAGGCGAGCCCAGGGGAAGCCTGAGAGCAACGAGGCCTCTTTAAGATAATGTGGGGGGCTGAGACCTAGAAAAAGTGGTCTATTCTTTGGACTAAGCTGTCTCCACAGCTCTCCCTCCCCCCTATCCCATGCCAACCTCCCAAAGCTCCAATCTGTCTTTGTTCCATCTACCAACTGTCAAGGATATTTGCCTTCCCCGGGGTAAACAGTCCAAGCTCTCTCCTGGACTCCACTCACCCGATGGGTCTTGCTGTAGGTGTAGAGGAAGGCCAGTCGGTAGAGACTTTTATAGTGCTGGGGAAATCGGCTCAGGCACAGGCGAAAGGAAGCAATGCACTGTTCTGTGAGGAATTGGCGCTGCTCCTCGGCACCGGCTGGCAGCCCTTGGGGGAAGGCCATTAGTTCCCCTGGGGTGTCACTCCTCTTCTTCCCATCCAACAAAGCAGGAGTGGACAGTGGAGGCTTGACAGGAATACAAACCAAAGCCATGGGGTCTGCAGCAGGCTTCTGGAGACCTTGCTCTGCAACCCGGAAGCCTTCAGTGCTCTCCAAAGACTCTTTGATTTTTCCTACAGTTGAGAAGGAAAAGAAAGTCACCATGGCTCTGCCCAAACTTTCACCAACAATGGAGACACCTCAGGGAGGGGACTGGCACATCTAAAGTTGCCCATGCTGACTGGGCACTGGACCTAAAAGTGTTAGGTGTAGTACCTAGTACTGGCTTTGCCAACACTGCCTGAGGCCATGCAGGAGCAGGTCCTGAGAAGAGTTACTACCTGGGCTATGGTTCTTCCTGGTTGAATGAGATATATAGGTATCTGAATGCAGGCACATAGGAAAGTGGTCCACAGAGGAAGGCATCATCACCACCACTCACTAATATAGCTAGGAAAAAGCCATGAAGCTCCACACCTGCCCTCCCATTTAGTGCCTCAGCCTACAGCCTTCTCTATAGCTATTACATAAGAACGAAGTACTTACATACCAGAGTTAAGCCCTGAGATTTAGCCCTGCTCCACCAGGGACCTCAGAGCCAGGTAGCCCAGGAAAGTTTAAGGCTGCAAGTCAGTACAGTAACAGTAGCTAGATGGTCTAAGACTAGTCTCTGAGGTGAGGATCTTTGGCTTCCCAGAGAGAAGGCTGTCTGGTCCATGGAGGAGGGATGTAAGGAAGAAAAAGGGCAAAGGCAAGGTGGCCTCTGGCTCATGGTTCCTAAGGCAATCAGGAGTTTGGCACACACTGTACAGTCTTCTTGGAAAAGGCCAGAGACAGCTGGTACCACTCATCCTAAAGGCAGTATGCACTGTGAAGCCCTGGTAACCACCTCCCTACTGCAAAGGAGAATGAAAGGCAGCTAGGGCCTACTAGGGCAGAGCCAAGTGGGCACAGACTAAGGCCCCCAAGTTCCCTTTACAAGTACAAGCATAACTTGGCAGACATCAAGCATGTGGTAAACTTGACAATCACTCTTCTTGTCAAGGCAAGAACTGAGCAGACACCCCTACACTCCATCTGCCATCCAAACTCGACGGAGACCAGTCACAGCCACTCAGAATACTTCCTTTGTTATACCTGCCTTTCTCCGGCTACTCCTTCTGAGCAATTTCCCCCACCTGCCTGCCTCCCCTTTCTAGTGTACTTGCAAGACATCCCTCAGGACTCTACTCTGGTTGCCTCTCTCAGGTTTCCCCATCCCAAGATAGTTTGCAGAGCAAAGACAAAAGAGCATCTCCTTCCCAAAGAGCCCAGAGCCTCGGAAGGAGCTATGATCCTGTTATTTTACATTTCTGGAGATGAAGCCCAGGGCCTTATAAATGCTAGGCAAGCAATCTACCTTTGACACATACCTACAGTTCCTGCCCCCATAACCTGAAGAAGACTGTTTGGCTGGAATGCCAGGAGGTCCTAACTGGTCTCCATGCCAATAATCTCTCATGTGGGCTCAGGGAAGGGAGAAAGCTACTTAGGTCTTCCAGCTTAGGAATGGCATCCAACTTACAAAGAATCCTGTTGTCCTGCTCAAAATACCAAGTTTACAGTTCAATCCACATGTGGTTGAACACATATAATAGGAATAATGGTTCTGGGCAAGACCAGAGGTTCCAGGGAGACAAGAAAATCTGCCAACAGTGCAGGCCTTACAATGGCTCAACAAAGGTACCAAATGCTCAGACACAATGACAGAACATGATGTGATGGGAAGCAAGCAAAGAGTAAGAATCCAAAGAGTATAAATCCAAAGAGTATAGAACATACATCTAAAGACATAGAAGGGATGAAAACAGTGACCCAGAGAGAGTTAAAAGTCCAGTTGCGCAAGGGTCTGAGGGTCCTCAGGGAGATGGAGTAAGCAGCCTCACCCACAGCAACCACTCCCACTGTTAAATGGATCTCACAAGTCACTGGAGACCTCTACTTCTTAAGTAGAGAAAGAGTATCCGAAATGCCAACATAGTCACACAATGTTTCCCAGCCAAGACATAATTGCAATGTTAACTGTAGGGACATGAAGATGGAAAGTGAGGAAAATGCACACTCTAGTGATCTGGGCCTTTTCTGGCAAAGCAAATTAGCTTAGAATGCTTATCATACAGGTGCCAGGGCCAGTAGAGCATAGGAAACTTCTAATCTACCCTAGAAAGGTCCCAGAAAGAATATGTGAGACTGTTACTGGGAGGGCGGAGGTCAGGGGAAGACCTAGTCCAAATGTACATGGAACTGTGGTCTGATACACACCAGTAGCCCCTTGAACTAAAGGGACCCCATTATGAAAGCACTTGGCCTTACATGTCATAAAGATACTAACAGTCGAGTGGCTCAAGTCAAAATCTGTTGTGGTCCACATCTTCTAAGTTCTGAGATCCTATCACTACTCAAACTCCACCAGCCTGAGATTAGAGCTCAGTAAGGGAGATCCCCCATAAAGAAAGGACAAGTAGACTAAGCAGGACCTAGACCAGCCAGGTGACTTCCTGGTCCAGCCCCACACACAAGTACTATCATTAGGCCTCCAATTAACTGAAGAGGGCATATGTGGCCACAGTATAGGAAGCCTTGATGTCCACTGCATGAACCATACTGCTGTTGACAACTCAACATTTGGTTTTACCCTGTTGCCCTCAAAATGATATAATACTGCCTTATTTTAAGTGGTGAAATTATGGACCATATTTTTCTATTTAAAAACCAAATCTTACCATTGCTACCTCCACATATTTTGGTGGGGATATTTGGTGGGAGCTTTGATCCCTACAAAGGCGAGCTTTCAGCCAGTCACTGGTGGCTTACCCCTCTAATCCTAGCTATTCAGGAGGCTAAGATCTGAGGATCCCAATTTGATGTCAGCCTGGGCAGAAAAGTCACTGAGACTTTTACCTCCAATTAATCACAGAAAAGGCCAGAAATAATACTTGTACCTCAAGTGGTAGAATCCTAGCCTTGAGCAAAAGAAGCTTAAGGACAGGGCCCAGGACCAGGGCTGGGGGCGCGGGGTTGGGGAATAGGGAGGAAGGTTAGCTTTATAAATGCAATAGTCACATCTTCAGAAGCCTTTCTTCAAGCTCTCATGTAGACTAATGTACAGAAGGATGGCCTCTAGAAAACTAAAGGAGTTAGGGCACTTCTTGAGAAGTGGGACAATTCATACCTGCTGAACACAGTAGGAAGTAAGGTATCTCAGAGCCAGACAGTGTAGCAAGCAGATCTTTCCTAATTCCCGCAGTACCAGTGCCTGGTACAAAACTTGTACTCCAGTTGAATATCAATGGACCTAAAAAGTATGAGTGAAAGCCTATATCTCATGACACTGATCATACAGACCAAGCTGGTGGCAGGACTTCACACAAGGGAAGACGAGGGGCCTAGAGCACACAGGATATTCACTCCCAACCATGACTTTTTCAGGCAGTGATAGAGCTCAAGTCAAGTATGAATGAGACCCTAAGTTTGACCTCAAGCAAATATATACACACCAAAACAAAAAAACAAGAAGAAATCCATCTTTGGAGACCATAGTGTCCACAGCTGCTATCCACTGCCAGAGAGACTACCACTGATCAAGGCCAGTCCTGGAGAAGCACTGGGCACCTTGTGCCATCTTCTGTGAATGGGTTTAGAACATCCTTTTTGTTTTACCTACTTCTGCCTGGCAAGCGCTACCAATTTTATCACTGCAGTTACCAGGAAAAGTCCAGCTTATTGGGAAGGCATATAATTGTTAATGCGAGATGCTTTATTTCAAGTCTATAGGCTACTCTGATAAGTTTTGATTCCAGTCTAATGTTCTTTATCAAACTCCAGCCTCATATTCTGCTTAAATCATCAATTCTGAGTAAAGAGGTAGGATGTTTCTTGCAAGTCTAGGAAGTCTGGATAGGACAGGAAGGACCAAACGTAACTTCTGCTCAGCTCAGTCTACACTTCTCCTATGCTTTCCACCCACATATAATAGAAAGAAGCCTGTGATATCAGTGGCACCCATAACAATTTAGTGCTTTGTTAGACCATTAAACAAAGATGACTGGTTTTACTTGTCTAAGAGTAAAAATCTGCCAGGTGCCAGTGGCTCATACCTGTAATCCTAGCTACTCAGGAGGCTGAGATCTGAGGATCACAGTTCAAAGCCAGTCCAGGCATGAAAGTCCATGAGACTCTTATTTCCAGTTAACCACCAGAAAACTGGAAGTGGCACTGTGGCTCAAGTGGTAGAGCACTAGCCTTGAGCTGAAGAGCTCAGGGACAGTGCCCAGAGCTCAAGCCCCATGACTAACCAAAAAAAAAAGTAAAAATCTTACTCAAGTTAGAAATACTTCATACACTCTAATGCAGCAAGTTATTTGTTACCTGTTTCCTTCACATTCTAAATTTTCTACAGTGTATTGACATTATTTTTTTTAGAATGTCACCATTGCCTGAGAAAAACACAATGACTACTTGATAAGAAAGTGGGGATTTTGAAGCAAGGCTTCCCTATGCATCCCACAAATGGCCTAAAATTTACTATGTAACCCAGGCTGCCCTCAAATTGTCAGTAAATGCTAGAACTACAGGTGCAGCTTTAGCCTTGCTTCTGTGTGTGTGTGTGTGTGTGTGTGTGTGTGTGTGTGTGTGTGTGTGTGCGTGTGTGTGCGTGCGCGTGTGTAGGCTGTGGGGCTTGAACACTGAGCCTGGGAATTGTCCCTGAGCTCTTCAGCTCAAGGCTACTGCCCTACCTCTGGAGCCGTAGCACCACTTCCAGTTTTCTAGTGGTTAATTGGAGATAAGAGTCTCATGGATTTTAGTGCCCAGACTGGCACTTTGAACCATAATCCTCAGATCTCAGGCTCCTGAGTAGCTAGGATTACAGGTGTGAGCCACTGCACCCAGCTAGCCATGTTTCTTGAGGTAGATCTAGATATATTACATCCTCTGGGCAAGTTCTGGGTTCCATGAACTCTTACTGACCCTAACAGGGTCACTCTATCCAACATGAAGATATTGCCTTGTCCCTTCTAAAGCCAACCAGAGAGACCTAGGAGGTAAGAAGCTGATAGAGGCTTTCTTTCCTGAAAATGGCTCTAGTCTGATTACCACATCTAAAGGCTTAAGGTGAGCTTCCAACTCTTGATTCTTCATTGAAAGTCTGCATGGTAACTTACCAAGCCTAGATCCCAGAGTTTGTAGGTTA